>NC_138777.1:226358647-226958647 GCF_965119305.1 Pelophylax lessonae
CACCTGTGACCAAACACCACCATAAGAAAGCTCTATTTGTGGGAAAAAAGGACATCAATTTTATTTGGGTACAGCGTTGCATGACCGCGCAGTTGTCCGTTACAGTAATGCAGTGCCAAATTGCAAAATATGGTCTGGTCATTAAGGGGGCAAATCCTTCCGGTCCAGAACTGGTTAATTGAACCAGGTGAAGTTAGTAGCTGATTGGCTCCCATGCACAGCCATAGCAGATTTTTGCACTCTCTATCAACCCCTTTGTCTCTCCACATTGCTAGACAAATCCCCTCTATTTGCTTTATCAGTAGTTTAGAACTTGAATTTATGAGATGGTTAGGTGCAAATGATCATCTTTTACTATAGGTTGATAGCCACCCATTGTTGGGGTTAACAGAGCGCTCTTCCTCGGGGTTTTAAAGCACAGGAGAGTGATTGAACCCACCTGATCAATTTCTGCCTTACTGTCTCAATAAATCAAGACCTAAATATCAGAACCATGGACAGACACTAAGGCATTTGCCGCAACAGTTGTACTTTACACTGCTTGGTCCAGGGCTGGGACAAGGGGTGAGCGGGGGCTGGGGTTGACCTGGGCACAATGGTTTATTGCAGGGATGAGGGGGCGTCTGGACCCTAACCCTAAGGGAAGAGAGGGGCGCAGTTTGGTATCCTTGCCCTGGGCGCTGGATGACCTTTTCCCTGGCACTGGCTGGGTCAGTCACTCTGCGGTACAGTCAAGTCCTGAGGAAGGGGATAATAGAACTCCTAAAATGTGTTGGCTGACAATGTATAATAAACAAATTCATTTTCTTCTAACTACACTGCCTGGCGAAAAAAAAAAAGTGGCCACCTGGAAATAACTAAGCAACTAACTAAGCTAAGCATGCAGTGACTCTCCTATTGGACAGTTACTGGATGTGCCCAAAGAGTGAGGTCAGCTGACTACCTGAAAATACTGAATGACCAGGTTATTCCATCAATTGACTTTTTTCTTCCCTGATGGCACGGGCATATTCCAAGATGACAATGCCAGGATTCAATGGGCTCAAATTGTGAAAGAGTGGTTCAGGGAGAATGAGACATTGTCACACATGGATTGGCCACCACAGAGTCCAGAACTTACCCCCATTGAGATTATTTGGGATGTGCTGGAGAAGGCTTTGCACAGCGCTCCGACTCTCCCATCATCAATACAAGATCTTGGTGAAAAATGAATGCAACACTGGACGGAAATAAATCTTGTGACATTACAGAAGCTTATCGAAACAATGCCACAGTGAATGCGTGCCATAATCAATGCTAACAAAATATTAGTGTCCTTTTTTTTTTTTTTTGGTGGCAACATTTTTTGGCCAGGCAGTGTACCTTATTCTTTCTTCCCTTTTCGATGTTTCTTCTGTGTATCAAGCCCTCACTGAAGGTCCTTCAGTGGATAAAGGGTAACCCTGGTGTATAAGCAGCCTAACCGTCATAGCGACACAGTTGAACCTACAGTTCTCATCATCAGGACCTAATGTCATGTACCTGATGGGAGCTTACAATGGTAGAGTAGCATCTCTTGCTTCTCCAGCCCAATTGATCATGATAGAGGAGACCAATGACACAAAAGCAATGGATTGGTATGAGTGCTAATAGCTACAGAAAGCAGAAGACAAAAGTCACGAACAAAGGCAAGGCTGCTAAGTAGGTAGCAGCTGGCAGCAGGAGCAACATAGTAAGAATTCCAGCAGATTTCCAATGACAATCCAAGGTGGGTAACTTGCGGGCAGTGAAGTTCAAAGTCAATATGTGAGTGCAGGCCAGAGTTAGCAACAGAGGGTCATAAATTCAGGAGTAAAGAAGGGTCGACCAAAAGGCAGTTCCAGGTCCTGTCCAGCCATACCTTTAAGTCAGCCATTCTCAGCCAGGGTTCCTCCAGGAGTTGCTCCAGAGGGGTTTCTTAAGCTGTAGCTGGTTGTCCTACCAACTGGTAATGCCTGCAAAGTTCCAGGTCCAACACCACTCCGCAGAGCCGGCACCATGACACCAAATACAATCTGATAACCATAGTACAGAGGACATTCTTACCACTGACCCCAGAAGAATTAATTTTAGAAGGTGTTCCCTGAAACATGAAAATTATTTTAAGGGTTCCTTTTGGGTAAAACGTTTGAGAAAGGTTGAAAGAGTCAGCAACAGAAAGACAGATTCTGTCCAGGTCATGTTCAGCCACGACTCTAGGTCAGCCATTCTCAACCAGGATTCCTCTTGAGGTTGCCTTAAGCTATAGCTGGCTGACCTCCCATCTGATGATGGCACCAATGACGTTTTTAGCTGTTTATAGGGGGGTATTCTAACAACCACTCTAAGGGTATTCTGACCATGGATCCCTAAGGAAATCATTTTAGAAGGGGTTCCCTGAGATCTTAAGAGTGAAGATTATTTCAAGGGTTCATCTGGGGTAAAAAGGTTGTGAAAGACTTCTCTGGAGCAGGGGTCTCCAAACTTTCCAAACAATGTAACAAATAATGCCTCATCATTGGTATTAGCTGGAGGAATTGTTGCCTCATCATTGGTGGCAGTGGTAGGAATAGTGTCCCATCATTGGTGGCAATGGGAGGAATAGTGCCCCATCATTGGCGTCAGTGGGAGAAATAGTGCCCCATCATTGGTTTCAGCGGGAGGAATAGTGCCCCATCATTGGTGTCAGTGGTAGGAATAGTGTCTCATCATTGGTGTCAGTGGTAGGACTAGTGCCTCATCATTGGTGTCAGTGGTAGGAATAGTGTCTCATCATTGGTATCAGTGGGAGGAATAGTGCCCCATCACTGGTGTCAGTGGGAGAAATAGTGCCCCATCATTGGTTTCAGCGGGAGGAATAGTGCCCCATCATTGGTGTCAGCGGGAGGAATAGTGCCCCATCATTGGTGTCAGTGGGAGGAATAGCGCCCCATTGTAAAGTATCAGTGGAAGTAATAGTGCCCCCCCACCCATCATCAGTAGGAAGACCAATAATGACCCATCACTGGTATTAGTAGGAGGAATTTTTGTTAGTATCAGTGGGATGCTCTATTGTTGGTACCAGTAGGAGGAATAGTGCCCCATCATTAAAATCATTGGGAGTAATAGTGCCCCATTGTTTCTGTCAATGGGAGGAAAAATGTCCCATAGTTGGTGTCAATGGGAGGAATAATGTCCTTTTGTTGGTGTATGTGAAAGGAATGGTGTCTTTTCCTTAGTGTCAGTAGAGGTAAAGTCAAGCAAAGGGCCGCATCTGGCCCCTGAGACGCAGTTTGGAGACCACTGCTCTAGAGGTTCCTTGAGCTGTAGCTTGTTGATCTTCCATCTGAAGGTGCCTGCATATTTATGGGTCCATTGCCACCCAGCAGAGCCAGAGCATGACCCCAATGATCTTTTTAACTGTTTGGAAGAGTGGCATTCTGATAACCACTGGGGGGGGGGCATTCTACCACTGACCCCCAAATAAATCATTTCAGAAAGGGTTCCCTGAGACCTGAACCATGTTTCAAGGGTTCCTCTGAGGTAAAAAGGTTGAGAAAGGCTGCTGTAGGTGAAGTGGCTAGCAGAAATGCACACACGTGCGCAGGTGCCCGGGCCAAATGGCCAACTGATCTTCTCCTCCACCTAAGAGGTCCTTTAGCTCCAGCGCCACTCCCAGCCAAGCCCTTCCACAGTACAAAAGCATTCTCTCTGTGATGATAAAGACACTCTCTTCTATAGTACAAAAACCAGCACACCCCTCCATTAGTGCAAAAGACTCTCTCTCTAGTACAGCCGCGCACTCTACAATTTCCATACACTTAATAATCGTTGAATTTGTGCAATGAAAATATTTTCTTTCATGCATCACGCCACCAGAGACCACTTATTTGATGTCGGTTCTGTGAGAGTCAGAATAAATTCAATAAACACAGGATAGACATTAAAGTCACATACTTTTACCCGGAGACACGCTGTCATCTACCCGGCCAATATGTAAGCACAAATGAGCAACGAGATGCCTGCTAGAGGGGTTTGTTATTAACGTTCTTAGCGGTATATGAATTTTCAGGCGTAACAGGAATACAGAATGCATCAATAAAACGCTGACATTTTCAGGAGCGGGGAAAATTACTCTCACATTATCACCGTCCACAGCCCCAACACTCAGGAGACGCTCCTGAGAAATATAATCAATTGAAATTACGGCAGCTGCATTTTAAAAATATGGGGGGGGGGCGGGGGTGTTCACAAGTCCCTACTACAGAACAGCAAAAGCATTCACTTATGAGAGGGAAAAAAGAAAATAATAATAATAATAATATATACATACACATACAGTGGGTACGGAAAGTATTCAGACCTTCTTAAATTTTTCACTCTTTGTTATATTGCAGCCATTTGCTAAAATCATTTAGGTTCATTCTTCTTCCTCATGAATGTACACATAGCACCTCATACTGACAGAAAAACACAGAATTGTTGACATTGTTGCAGATTTATTAAAAAAGAAAAACTGAAATATCACATGGTCCTAAGTATTCAGACCCTTTGCTCAGTATTTAGTAGAAGCCCCCTTTTGATCTAATACAGCCAGGAGTCTTTTTGGGAAAGATGCAACAAGTCTTTCACACCTGGATTTGGGGATCCTCTGCCATTCCTCCTTGCAGATCCTCTCCAGTTCTGTCAGGTTGGATGGTAAACGTTGGTGGACAGCCATTTTTAGGTCTCTCCAGAGATGCTCAATTGGGTTTAAGTCAGGGCTCTGGCTGGGCCATTCAAGAACAGTCACGGAGTTGTTGTGAAGCCACTCCTTCGTTATTTTAGCTGTGTGCTTAGGGTCATTTTCTTGTTGGAAGGTAAACCTTCGGCCCAGTCTGAGGTCCAGAGCACTCTGGAGAAGGTTTTTGTCCAGAAAATCCCTGTACTTGGCCGCATTCATCTTTCCCTCGATTGCAACCAGTCGTCCTGTCCCTGCAGCTGAAAAACACCCCCACAGCATGATGCTGCCACCACCATGCTTCACTGTTGGGACTGTATTGGACAGGTGATGAGCAGTGCCTGGTTTTCTCCACACATACCGCTTAGAATTAAGGCCAAAAAGTTCTATTTTGGTCTCATCAGACCAGAGAATCTTATTTCTCACCATCTTGGAGTCCTTCAGGTGTTTTTTAGCAAACTCCATGCGGGCTTTCATGTGTCTTACACTGAGGAGAGGCTTCCGTCGGGCCACTCTGCCATAAAGCCCCGACTGGTGGAGGGCTGCAGTGATGGTTGACTTTCTACAACTTTCTCCCATCTCCTGACTGCATCTCTGGAGCTCAGCCACAGTGATCTTTGGGTTCTTCTTTACCTCTCTCACCAAGGCTCTTCTCCCCCGATAGCTCAGTTTGGCCGGACGGCCAGCTCTAGGAAGGGTTCTGGTCGTCCCAAACGTCTTCCATTTGAGGATTATGGAGGCCACTGTGCTCTTAGGAACCTTAAGTGCAGCAGAAATCTTTTTGTAACCTTGGCCAGATCTGTGCCTTGCCACAATTCTGTCTCTGAGCTCTTCAGGCAGTTCCTTTGACCTCATGATTCTCATTTGCTCTGACATGCATTGTGATCTGGAAGGTCTTATATAGACAGGTGTGTGGCTTTCCTAATCAAGTCCAATCAGTATAATCAAACACAGCTGGACTCAAATGAAGGTGTAGAACCATCTCAAGGATGATCAGAAGAAATGGAAAGCACCTGAGTTAAATATATGAGTGTCACAGCAAAGGGTCTGAATACTTAGGACCATGTGATATTTCAGTTTTTCTTTTTTAATAAATCTGCAACAATGTCAACAATTCTGTGTTTTTCTGTCAGTATGGGGTGCTATGTGTACATTCATGAGGAAGAAGAATGAACTTAAATGATTTTAGCAAATGGCTGCAATATAACAAAGAGTGAAAAATTTAAGGGGGTCTGAATACTTTCCGTACCCACTGTATACATACATATCAAGGCTACCCATACTAACCAATGCAAGGGACTTCTTAAATCCAATTAGTTGGTATTGGCAACACAAGCACTTGTATTGCTTCCAGTATTTAAAAAATGAGCCTTATGTGTCCTACTGTATTGCTTTAGGGGTGCTTTAATAAAAATAAAAAAATAAATACTTACCTTCTTCCGTGCCCCAGCAGTGTGACCATTCCCTCACCAGGACAGCCATCGGGGGGGGGGGGGGGGGGGTTAGGAGGCCCAGTTACCCAGGCCCCAACCAACGAGACCAAATTCTTGCTGCTGTAGTAACTAGCATTTGTTAAAGCAGGGTGGCTGCAGAGTAAGCCAATGCTGCTGAAGGGATGTCTCTTTGTTGATTGTGCTGTCTCTTTGCTGAAAATATGAGGCTGTCTCTTTGCTGGATAGGGATGTCTCTTTGCTGAATATATGGGGCTGTCTCTTTACTGGATTGGGATGTCTCTTTGCTGAATATGAGGTTGTCTCTTTGTTGGGCTAGGATGTCTCTTTGCTGAAAATATGATGCTGTCTCTTTGCTGGATTGGGATGTCTCTTAGCTGAATATATGGGGCTGTCTCTTTACTGGATTGGGATGTCTCTTTGCTGAATATGAGGTCATCTCTTTGTTGGGTTAGGATGTCTCTTTGTTGAATATATGAGGCCATCTCTTTACTGGATTGGGATGTCTCTTTAACAGACAATATTAAAGGGGTTGGTTCATACACTGGCCTCTATACAGTTGGGATGTCTCTTTGCTGAATATATGGGGATGTCTCTTTTATGGATTGGATTCTTTTTCATATAATAAGTTGTAAGAGTGTTAAAATAGAAGTGGGTGCACCAAAGGACTCGGTGGGATGGCCAGTGGGCGGATTAGGTGGGACGGCCAGAGGGTGGGTCCTGCAGAATGTTGGTGGTCAGGCCCGGGGGGACCCAGGCCTAAAGCTAAAGTGCTCCCGCCAGAGCTGCTGCTTGAAATCACAGGGCCCCATACAGCCTACCTGGCAGGACCCCCCCCCCCCCAAAAAAAATATCATGACAATATTTTCACTAAAATACACTAAAATCATTATTAATGGACACAAACATAACCGAGAACCTGTGTGGATTAGCTAATTTTTAATAGTTTTTTACATTTTTTTTATGTTTCATGTTATAAACAATTAAAAATTATTATTAAAAATAATTTTTTTATTTTACAATTTTTTAAAATTATTACAATGTTTAAATTATTATTATTTATTTATTTTTTTTCAATTTGTTATTTTTTTACAGAACAGGGAAGCCTGCAGCGCTGTGGGGGGGGGGGGCACAGTGAAAGGGGGCACACGGGGAGGGGGGCATCAGTAGCAGGCAGAAAAGGGAGTCAGATGTCAGAGAAGTAATTACAGGAACGATGCCCTGTGTTTGTATCTCGCCCCGCAGCAACTGAAAGCAGGAAGGAGGGGGAGAAACTGGGTTTCAGCTGCTGCAGAGAGCCACACGGCTTCCTTCTGTAATTGCCCCTCCGCCCAACTGCACCGATTCCCTGTGCTGTTGGGGCCCCCTACAGGAGGACTGGTAGTCCCCCTCTATCAACGGCCCTGACTCCTGCAAACCCATGCTCTCCCCCCACATGTACAATACTGGGTTGACCCTGAGGGACTGCCCACAGACCGGAGCTTCAGGGAAAAGAGGGCAGTGGCAGAGCAGGGGGGTAGGATAAGTAATCCTACCTGTTCCCCTACCCCTAGACATAACACACATTTAAACTGCTAGTAAGAAAACATCCAGCCGCCGCACACCAGTTCAGCCCGAGTGCAAAATGACCAGATCCCCACCTCTGACTAAGCCCTTTGGGCAGGACGAAACGCGTTGGGAGGATGAGGCCTGCATGGAGCCAGGCTGAAGTCGTTTATTATTTCACATTTGGGCTGAATTGGTGTGCAGTGGTTGGATGTTTTCTTTCTAGGAGGTTCATCGAGCTGGGGTGAGCTCTTTTTTCCGTCTGCACCTAACCATGGGAGTCACCAGACCATTTGGATGCATGTCTAGTGCGGCACCCCAAGGTATGCATGAGCATTTAAAGTGTTTGTAAACCTCTGAAATGAAAAATGAACAAGGCATATACCTCTATACTGTGTACTTGCCTCAATCCACAGAGATGAAACAAAGCCTCCTACATAACATGTACTTGTTTATCTGCAGCCTTCTCTTTTCTACACAGAGCTAATTCTATTTGTGAGCTCCAGAAGGCAGATGGTGGGAATCTTGTATCACACACTGCACAGCATAGAGAGGAGAGCTGAGTGTAAGCTGAGACTTGAGTGGAGGGAAGAGACACACCCCCTCCACACAGTCTCATAGGAAAACACTGAGTGTGATTTCTGTCTACTCTCTTTTCTCTCTGCTATCTGCATGAGCTACCTCTGACAGGTTATCCTCACAACACAAAAACTTTGGTTGATGGCTCCACCCACACCCCCTTTTAGCACACAGAAGGTGATTGATAGCCTCAGCTGTGCATATTTCCCTATGAGACTGTGTAGAGAGGGTTATCCTTTCCCCTCCTCTTTGGTCTCAGATTACACTCAGCTTCCTGCTATATGCTATTCAGTATGTGAAACCAGATCCCTGCCCCCTTTCTTCTGGAGCTCATAAATAGCATTTAATCTGTGTGGTTTAGAAGGCTGTAGAGAAGGGGGGGGGGGGGGCGCTGCAGATAAGCAGGTACAATTTAGGTAGGAGGATGTGTTTCATGTCTGTGTATCACCTGACGCCAGTCACTTCACTGGGTATAGGGAAGGGTTTACAACCACATTAACCCTTGCAGTACTGGGGGGCCCAATGCAAGGGTAGATTTTATCTAATTCCTGGAGTTGGGCTTGGAGGAATACAGTGATGTCACCTCTCTACCTGCAACCTGTTTGTTGGACAGTTGTCAGCTCTGCCCGTTTTGCTCTCTCTTCCTGTAAGGCATATGTACATACAGTATAGCCTGATTGGCTATCAATTCTGCCCCTCCCTCCTCCAGTGTTGCTGTGGAAGCTGATAAGACAGAGTTAGGAAATAATTAATTTTCTTTGAACAAAGGACAATTTCTGCCTGTCTCTTGGGCAGCCTTTTTCAACCATAGTTCCATGGAACCCTAGAGTTCCTCCAGAGGTCGCAAAGAAGTTCTGTGAACAATGGGCAATTTCTGCCTGTCTCTTGGACAGCCTTTTTCAACCATAGTTCCATGGAATCCTAGAGTTCCTCCAGAGGTCTCAAAGGGGTTCTTTGAACACTTGGCAATTTCTGCCTGGCTCTTGGACAGCCTTTCTCAACCATAGTTCCATGGAACCCTAGGGTTCCTCCAGAGGTCGCAAAGGGGTTCTTTGAACAGTTGGCAATTTCTGCCTGGTTCTTGGGCAGCCTTTCCCAATCATAGTTCCATGAAACCCTAGAGTTCTTCCAGAGGTCGCAGAGGGATTTTTTGAACAATGGGCAATTTCTGCCTGGCTCTTGGACAGCCTTTCTCAACCATAGCTCCATGGAACTCTAGGGTTCTTCCAGTGGTTGCAGAGGGGTTCTTTGAACAATGGGCAATTTCTGCCTGTCTCTTGAGCAGCCTTTCTCAACCATAGCTCCATGGAACTCTAGGGTTCCTCCAGAGGTCGCAGAGGAGTTCTTTGAACAATGGGCAATTTCTGGCTGTCTCTTGGACAGCTTTTCTCAACTAGGGTTCCGTATAATTATAGGGTTCCTTCAGAGGCTTCTAGGGGTTCCTTAAGCTAAAAGCAATCTCTGCCTCTCTCCTTGGCAACCTTTCTCAACTCTATGTAAACCCTAGAGTTCCTCCAGAGGTCACAGAGGAGTTCCTCGGACTAGCAGCAATTTCTTCCTCTTTCTGGCAGCCTTTCTGAACTAGGGTTCCTTCAGAGGTTGCTGGGGGGTTCCCTGAACAATGAACAATTTCGGCCTCTCAGATAAGTAACTACAGACACACACCTGAGACCTGCACCCTGCATGATAAGCATTGCTGAGCCCTGCGCCCTGATGCGGGGAATTATTTCCTTCCAGTGACGCCACCAACACAGTGAACATTTATTTTCTTCCACCAATGAAGGGGCATTTTTCACCAATGACACTGATGCAGTGCCATTTTTCCCCTTGGCAATACCACCAACACAGGGACATTTTTCATTTTAGTAACACCACAAACACATTGACATTTTTCCTTTTCCACTGTTTGCCACATATAGTATTCGTGCACCGACTCAGTTCAGTGCAGTGTACCACAAATATTGGTCCTATTCCTGCAGATACCAGAAGCATTACATACATTTCAGCATGCACCGCTATTGGCTCCACCCCCTCCTCAACCCTTGATACCTTCAATCAGTGTCCTGGCACAATGTCTCACTGGGCACTGGACGATCTTGTCCAGCAGTGTTTGAAGGTACAATATGAAGAAAAAAAATATCTAATGGATGTGGCATGTGCTGAAATAATGCCAGTGGTTGTGGCACACAGCCATATGAAGAGTTTAAAATATGAGGAAGGAAGGAAAGACTTGGCATAAGTGTGAAGAAGTGTTGGTGGTGTCACTGAACAGAATAAAATGGTGCTGCATTGGTGTCAGTGGGAAGAATAAATGTTGCATTGTTGGTGGTGCCAGTCTGAGGAGCACTGCCTTGGCATCTGGGTCAGTGCAGGCTGAGCAGGTGGGGGTACAGACACAAATGTCGGGAAGTTTAAGTTAGCTAAATGAGAGAAGAGTCACAGCCTACATGTTGCAGAAAATAGAGCAGAAAAATAGCCCATCTGCTCCCCCTGCACAAGCACTGCATAATACTAACAGTACATGAGGGTATATAAATAGTAATTAAAAGTATATACTCTCACCAGCACACCAATATCTCATTATTGCATGCCTTCTTTACAAGCTTTTGAGCAGAATGAATGGAGCCCTAGGTAGGTGACAATGCACAGTGATGTTTCCTGACTCTGCAGGAAGTGTATCATAAAGAACGTACAGTGTCAGTATGTGTGTGGCCAACTGTGGCTGCTTCCCCATTCCAGCAAATGGCCAAAGTTTTCAGGGTGCTGCCCAAGACCAGACAAGGGATATCATGGCTGGAGACATCATCATAGACAAGGGATATCATGGCTGGAGACATGATCATAGCTCCCAATGGTCCCCGATTTCGAAGGACTGTCCCTGATTTGGAACAAAGTCCCTCTGTCCCTCTTTCCTCCTCATTTGTCCCTCGTTTTGGTCTAATCTATATAGTTTTATACAAAAATGCACTTTTTATCTTTTAAAAAGTTACATAGTTACATAGTGAGGTTGAAAAAAGACACCAATTCATCCAGTTCACCCTATGATGAGTGTGTGTATAAGTGTTTATGTCAATAGTACATTGAATACCCCTGTATGTTGTGGTCGTTAAGGTGCCCATCTAATAGTTTTTTGAAACTATCGACACTCCCTGCTGATACCACTGATTGTGCAATAGAATTCCACATCCTTACCACTTTAACAGTAAAGAACCCTCTACTCAGTTTAAGGTTAAACCGCTTCTCTTATAATTTTAGTGAATTGCCGCGTGTCTTTTTAAATTACCTCTCACTGAAAAGTTTGTTCCCTATGTTAGGGTCACCAGTACAATATTTGTACATTGATATCATATCCCCTCTCAAGCATCTTTTCTCCAGAGAGAATAAGTTCAATGCTTGCAGTCTTTCCTCATAGCTGAGATCCTCTAGTCCCTTTTATTAGCTTTGTTACCCTTCTCTGGACTCTCTCCAGTTCCATCACATCCTTCCTGAGGACCGGTGCCCAGAACTGGACGGCATACTTGGGATGCGGCCGGACCAGAGTCTTGTAGAGTGGGAGAATTATCGTTTTATCTCTGGAGTGAATCCCCTTTTTTATACATGCCAGTATTCTGTTGGCTTTGCTTGCAGCAGCTTGGTATTGCATGCCACTGCCAAGCCTGTTGTCTACCAGTACCCCCAGGTCCTTTTCCATCCTCGATTCCCCCAGAGGCTCTCCGCCTAGTGAGTAACTTGCATTCGTATTTTTGGCACCCAAGTGCATTACTTTACATTTTGCAACATTAAACCTCGTTTGCCATGTAGTTGCCCCGTTATTTTGTTCAGGTCTTCTTGTAAGGTTTCCACATCCTGCAGAAGTTATTGCCCTGCCTAGTTTTGTATCATCTGCAAAAACTGAGATTGAGCTGGTTATCCCATCCTCCAGATCGTTCATGAATAAATTAAACCGGATTGGTCCCAAAACTGTTTCTCAGTGCTAAACCTTTCATCCAATTTCTAAATGGCTGCATTTGTAAATTCCAAAAGCCAATATAAAGGAAAAGTAGTGGTAAAAAAAAATAAATAAAAAGCACTTGTGGGTTTAACTAATCATTTTTTTTGTATAATTCCCCATTAGGAGGGTGTGGCAGAGGGTGTGTACAACACCTACATACTTTTGCTAATAGGCGTCCCTCGTTCCCATCTCAAAAAATTGGGAGGTATGCATCACCCACCCACTCTTGTCAAGTAGGGCAGCCACTGGGCAGCATGGCAGGTCAGGAGAGGATGGGAGGGGTGAGGGTTGGGTTCTGACATATTCACAGATCAATGTACTATATGGGCTTCTGTTTTTCACCCCCCCCCCCCCTCCCCCAAACACATGAAAACACTGCACCATTCGTCCTGGCCCTGGCTCACAATGCTGCAATACTTTCCTTTAAAAATAAGGTTTTGCGTGAGGGCTTTGTATTTTGGGGTCTTCATTTATTTTGGGGTTATATTGATTTTTATTATATATTGAAAGTGACTTTAGGTTAAGCTGCTTTTTTTTTTTCTGCAAGGGTTCCCCCTAAAAAAAAAACCAACAAAAAAAAAAACAAGCTTTCGTTTTGGGGTGGTATTTTAAGGTTTCATTGATACTTTTTAATTTGTTTTTTTGTTTTTTGTTTTTTTTTTATTTATTTTATTTTTTAAATTTTATGTGTTCAAAGTGGAACATTCACTTGTTTGGGGCCATCTTTTTTTTATCAACACGCAGCTGCATCATTTAAGAGGGAAAAAAATAAATGTTAGTGCAAAAATAGTGTTTACCTAAACAACCTCACATTATATCACTCACATTCACTGCACTTCCATATTCCTATAGATAAAATAAAAAAAAGTTAGGCATACACCATTTGGGCCTATTATCCCTAATAAAAATTGTGCCCCTGCTGGCTAATTTTGGCATTCTGTATTGTCTGCAATATTCTAATTATTGTGGTAAAACTGCAGCCTCTTTGTCAAGGCCAAACCTTGCTCAATAAAATTGTCCTGCAGTTGGCCAACTTTACACTACTGTATCATCTGCAATTTCTTAAAGTATAAACAGAGGGAAAACTTAAAAAAAATTTTTTTGGATAGAGTGGAACGGGATTAGAACCCCTGTCAGTTTTTATTGCGGTCCCCTTTAGGGAGATTCTCCTCTCTATTTCTCCTGTTTTACCAATAAAATTGAAAGTAAAAATATAAGAAAATCCCAAGATGTTGGGCTGTCCCTAGAAAAGTAAAAGAGGGGAAATCTTCCAATGGGGAACACTTGTTCTGGCGATCCTGGGGGTCCCCAAGAGATTCCCTTAATTTGCAGGGATTTCCTCTCACTTCCTGTTTGGCTATGGGACAGGAAGTAAAGGGAAATCTCCGCAATGGGACACAGATGGTAAAAAAAAAATCTAGCAGAGGTCTGACATAACCCTTTCTTACTCTACCCAAAATGAAAAAAAAGGTTTTGTCTATAGTTCTACTTTTATTTTTGTAGTTTAAACACCTGCCTCAACTTTTTATTACAGTCTAGATTGGGTGAAGAGAAAAACTCTGTCTGTGAAATTCTGGCACCGTCCCCTCAAAATATAGGAACTATGTACATTTAGCCAGGTATGGTGGGAAAAATAAAAGGGATGGAAAGGGAGAAGGGGAAAGGGAAAGAGAAAGGGGAAACAACCAATCCTTGATATGGGGATTTGAAGGTGCCCAAACATAAACCACAAATGGGTTAAAAAATGTATTCCATGTTTATTCACAATATAAGGTATATTTAAAAAAGACTACAGTAATAAAGGTATAATAGTACAAGTATGTAATGCATCACATGACCTAAGGAGTGAACCATATGATCTTAGCTGTGAAACTACGCGTTTCGCTCACAATAGTTGAGCTTCTCCAGGATCCAGTCATGCATTTATACAGATAAAACCTTTATAATGAAACAGTGTCTGTAATAAATAACAGTACTTATCAATCCATATCGAACAGTATACACAATAGAAAATCCAATACAATTTATTTTAGATCAGGGTAGCACATAGGGGTCTAGAGATAGGGAGGGGGCAGGAATATATGTGGAGGTTTCGATGCCCTCCAATTCCCTCCTGGAGCCGCTGAATGTCTGTGGGGGGGGGTGAGGAGGGGAAGCGCGCATTCAGCGCCTGCATGGAGGGATCGGTTTCTCTACATGCCGCCAGCCCTGCCGTCCTCCTATCCGGGCTTACAGGGGGGCCACACAAGCCCCCTGGAGTAGGGGGCCGGCCCCTGTACATAATGGCTCTGACCAAACTCTGCTTACATCAGCCAATAAATGCAGCGCTGCCTAGGCATTTGGTCATGTGACCCTGCCAGAAACACTGCAGGATATCCTTCCTATAGTAGCTAGGTATGGATCGGTTTCTCTACATGCCGCCAGCCCTGCCGTCCTCCTATCCGGGCTTACAGGGGGGCCACACAAGCCCCCTGGAGTAGGGGGCCGGCCCGTGTACATAATGGCTCTGACCAAACTCTGCTTACATCAGCCAATGAATGCAGTGCTGCCTCGGCATTGGGTCATGTGACCCTGCCAGAAACACTGCAGGATATCCTTCTTATGGGAGATAGGTGCGTATATGGTCCCCCCAAAAATATTAAAGCAATATTTCGATAAAAATACAATAAAATCATTATTAGCAGACACAAATACAACATAACTCACAGAATTCCTGCTAAATCTAAAAGATGAATCTGAGTTGATAGATAAATCTGTGTGTGTGGGGGAGGGGTTGGGGTCATGCACACGGGTGCTGTGGTCTGTGAATCAGGGGATCATTTATGTGGCTTGAGCCCCCTGGATCTGTATGAACACAGCTGAGAGGTCCTAATCTGACAGGCATGGGGATGCGGGTGTACGGCCCGAACACAGACAGTGCATTTGGTGACCGCTCACCTGCACACCTGTCCAATTAGGGACTGTCGCTTTGTTACAGGCGCTGCATCCCCATATAATGACAGGCATCTCCAGCCCAACCCCCTCCTTAACACAGCCAGAGTACCTGTGGTAATGAGCCCCTAATTATATTTTTCTAACCTAAAAAACAGATTTCTCCACCGATGTGCTGTCACTACTAAGAGGGATTCCATCTTCATCTGGTCTTCTCTCTGGGTTCTTGGGCTCCAGTCGTTTGGCCAAACTGCAATGATATAACTGATGCGCATGCACACGGGTGTCATGGTCACAGCACAGCTCTCTCAATGGATGGTATGTCACCCATTGAGAGCATAGTGTAAATGCACTGGTGCTATCACCGGCTGCTACGTTTAGGAGATATTCACTGTACCTACATGCAAGTCCTATTATAGGCTTACCTGTAGATATAAATGGAGTTTACTACTGCCAGATCAGTTAGTAAATAGTTAAATAGAAGAAGTTGATACATGGATGCAGAGGGAACTGACAGTGTCGGGGAGAAGAAGCAAAGTTGCATAGGTCAGGAAGCAGTCTGGGGGAGAGGAGTGGGAACAGGGGAGGGCTGGCAGCCTTAGGCCTGGGGGGCAATTCCAGTCAAGTGGCCCATTGAACCATTGAATCAGCTCACCATCCATGCCCACCTGGTTTTATAATAGATATTAATGTTATGAAGCAAGACAAACATGGTGCAATGTGGTAACATAATTTAATGTATTTAGCAACAAAGGAGGTTTAACACAAGTACATGACATCATGCCAGGCAGGGCCTAGGAATCTCCTGTTGGGCGGAGATCCCTCTGCATGACAGGGAAGTGCCTGTGTTAGTATTGTGCTGGCTGGGTGCAGGAGCATACCCATACTGCTCCGCTGCAGCTCTGCAAATATAACATTGTGTAGCGGCGACCGGCAGCTGTATACAGTGTCTGGCCCCTACATTAATCCAGCCCTGAGTGCAGCCTTTTTACCTGGCATCAGAGTGGCCCGGGGGGCAATTGCCACCCTGCCCCCCTTCCCAGCCCTCCCCTGAGTGGGAAGCCCAGCTACATAAAGCACACTAAACTGCACTGGGACAAGATAACAGCTATGGAACCGGTGTATCAGTAAATCCTTCACCTCATGGGAATGCAGCTGATCAGCAGTGACTGTGTCAGGAGGATAGAGCAAAGGGGGAGAGCGATGAAAAAAATATACAGGCTGGGACAAGGAGTGTAGGAAGAACTGCAGGGAGAGAAACAAAGTTACAGAGTTAACAAACTGCCGCTGGGACCACTTTTATGTAAAAGTGGACCGCCCCCCCTGTAAAAAAAAATAACAATGTTATGGCAGCTATCTGCTGCCATAACCCTGTTATTTAACATCAAAATAGTGACATAAAACTGCTGTGGGCGGTCCAAAAGTGGTTAAAGGAGTTGTAAAGGCAGAAAGTGCATTCTATGCAATAAGATAAAAAACCTTCCGGTGTTTATCACCCTCCGTAATACTTACCTGAGCCTCCTCACTGTCCATCAATGTCCATGAGTCCCTCTGCCATCCGGGACTTTCCCTCCTGATTGGCTGAGACAGAGCAGTGGCACCATTGGCTCCCGTGGCTGTCTATCAAAGTCAGTTAGCCAATCAGGAGAGAGAGAGAGGGGTGGGGCCAAATTGCAACTCTGTGTCTGAAAGGATACAGGGAGCTGCGGCTCGGCTCGGGTGCCCCCATAGCAAGCTGCTTGCTGTGGGGGCACTTGAGAGGAGGGAGGGGCCAGGAGCACTGATGAGGAACCCGAGAAGAGGTGGATCGGGGCTGCTCTGTGCAAAACCGACTGCACAGAAGAGGTAAGTATAACATGTTTGTTATTTAAAAAACAAAAAAAAAAAACAAAAAAAAAATGGAGACTTTACAATCACTTTACATTACAGCTGGTTTTGGCAAGTGAAAAGAGCTTAAAATGCAAGCAGCGATTCATGCTGTGTGAATGAGAACATGTAATGAAGAAAAGGTAGGTATTATCCCCATTTGGCTGCAAAAACAACATAATTTTAAGACATTTCAGTTAGGGATGTATTAATAAAATAAAATTGCATAGCTGTTCGTCCATTAAAACTGCATGTTAAATTTGTTCTGTACAAATAGGGCAAAATCGCATGTTCTCATGTTGCAATCTCTGAAGTTTGAAAGTATGAATGGGGGAAAATACTGCATTATGGCCACTAGATGGCGTTGAGAATCATAGATAATAAGTTTGCTCATCAGAGCCATCTAGTGACCATAATGCAGTATTTTTTTCCCCATTCACACATTCGATCTGCAGAGAATATATCTTGAGAGAATATGATTTTGCCCCAGTTGCATATAATAAATTTACATGTAGGTTCGATGGATGAACGGCTATACAATTGTTTTTTATAAATACACCTTTTAGGGTCACCTCTCTCCAAAATTGCGCTTTTCTGCTGGAACACATCGACATGCCTTTATTGTGCAGCATTATCGTGTCGTTGGGGTATATATATATATATATATATATATATATATATATATATACACACTATATTACCAAAAGTATTGGGACGCCTGCCTTTAGACACACATGAACTTTACTAGCATCCCAGTCTTAGTCGGTAGGGTTCAATATTGAGTTGGTCCACCCTTTGCAGCTATAACAGCTTCAACTCTTCTGGGAAGGCTGTCCACAAGGTTTAGGAGTGTGTCTATGGAAATGTTTGACCATTCCTCCAAAAGTACATTTGTGAGGTCAGGCACAGATGTTGGACGAGAAAGCCTGGCTCGCAGTCTCCGCTCCAATTCATCCCAAAGGTGTTCTATCGGGTTGAGGTCAGGACTCTGTGCAGGCCAGTCAAGTTCCTCCACCCCAAACTCACTCATCCGTGTCTTTATGGACCTTGATTTGGGAAGATAGATAGATAGATAGACAGACAGACAGACAGACAGACAGACAGACAGACAGACAGATAGACAGACAGATAGATAGATAGATAGATAGATAGATAGATAGATAGATAGATAGATAGATAGATAGATAGATAGATAGATAGATAGATAGATAGATAGATAGATAGATAGATAGATAGATAGATAGATAGATAGATAGATAGATAGATAGACTTTTTTTTTAATTTATAATTTTTTATTAAGGTTTTGCAAGCATTGTGGCAAATACATTCTTTACAGATGCACTAAAAAAAAAAAAAAAAAAATACTAGAAGTTTTACACATACTCTATACTTGGCATGCATGAACTTTCCATGAAAAAATATGTCTAACACCGGTGTAGCTTATAGGGGCAGTCCCAGGGCTGCTGTTAGAAATCACAGGGCCCCCGTACAGCCTACATGGCAGGGCCTCCCCTGAATTTGTCAAGACAATATTTTCACTAAAAATACATGCGGACACAAACATAACAGAGAACCTGTGTGAATTAGCTCTTTTTAATTGTTTTTTTACAATTTTTTTTAAAAAACATTATAATTTTTTTTTTAAATGTTGAAAATTTATTTTACAATTTTTTACAATTATTTATTACAAGGTTTTTTTTTTTTTTTTTTTACAATTTGTTATTTTTTTACAGGACAGTCTTTTTACAGGAAGCCTGTAGCGCTGCGGGAGGGATGGAGGGAGGTAGGGAGGGGGGGATGGCACAGTGAAAGGGGGGCACACAGGGGGGAGGTGGATCAGAAGCAGGCAGAACGGAGAGGGGGGATCTGTGTCAGAGAAGTAGTTACAGGAATGATGCCCTGTGTCTGTGTCTCTTCCTGCAGCAGCTGAAAGCTGTCAGGAGGGGGAGAAACGGGCTTTCAGCTGCTGCAGTAAGCTGCACAGACACAGGGCATCATTCCTGTAATTACTTCTCACCGATCCCCCTCTCCGTTCTGTCTGCTTCTGAACCACCTCCCCCCCTGTGCCCCCCTTTCACTGTGCCATCCCCCCTCCCTCCCTCCTGCAGCACTACAGGCTTCCCTGTCCTGTAAAAAAAAATACATTGTAAAAAAAAACAAAAAAACATTGTAATAAATAATTGTAAAAAATTGTAAATTTTTAACTGTAATTGCCATCCACCCAACCACACTGATTCCCCATGCTAGTGGGGCCCCCCTGTGTGCCTGGGCCCCCTACAGGAGGACTGGTGGTTCCCCCCTATTAGCGGCCCTGGTCAGTCCTCCTAGAAGGGGGAATTTCAGTTTTGAGTGATTTTTAAGTCCTTTAAACATTCTTTGCACTCAACAAACACATATTTTATTCTAGACAGAAACTGCTCCAAAGAAAAATCTAAAAAGGTAAGAAATATATTTTTGAAAACAATTTGTAGGTATGTTGTGTGAATGATAACTTACAGTGTGGGTTCCTCAAATTTGGCTTTTTCAGAAGCGGACATACACTTTAAGGGTCCTGCGGTGCAAGAAGAGCCCAGCAGAGGGCAGCGGTCGGACATTCGCCTTGCCAGCATGTGCAGTAATTCTGAGTAATACTGACATCTGTTTCTATGGCAGCTTAGAAGGATCTGTGACCGCTCTACTTATTAATGAGCACAAACCTTAATTACTGCTAGAGCCTTAAGAGGCTTACACTGTAATTTGTACAATGTGGCTTGCGGTGTGATACGCAGCAGGCCTGCTTATTCAATCGACTTGCAGATTTGCACCTCTTAAAAGAGATTGAACCTAAAGGAGGGCTCCAACGTCTGCCTAGAAGTCGATGTAAACAGATTTCACTTTTACTACAGATGATTTAAGGTTTGATTCTCGCTGTTATGGTGCGGTAACGTTATTTCACGCGTTGCGTCAAGGTAGCAAATAAATGTGCTGCCTGATGCACCAAAGAGGACCAAAAAAGGTGTATGTTTTAAGTCTCCTCTTCATACTTTATTTATTAATATTATATTTATTATTATTTATATTATTTTTGCTATTATTTTTATTATGTATTTTATTTATTATTTATTATTATTATTTATAAGAAATTATAATAAATAATATCATTTCATTTCTAATAAATTATAATTTATTAATATTTATTATATTATTCTTATTATTATTTCACTATAATTAAATGTTCTAATTTTAGAAATATAATATGATTTTGTATTATAGGAATACTATATATTGGATTAATAATATTTATATTATTTTTTATATTTATTTATAATATTTATGCTTATCCAAAATAAATTAGTTTACTTGGGTGTAAAGGACATTGCACCAGACCACGCCCACATCCCAGGAAGAGGATAACAAATAAAATACAGGTGTAGGTTGGTCCAGGTCAATTGGTCCCAACCACACCGAGTAAAAATAATGGACTTTAAAGGGTGTGAATGGTGCAATAACAATAGTTAATGGCCAAGACAAGACATAAATAAAAATTAATTTTATTAATATTCCATTAAAATTGATTGGTTTATATAATCAAAGAATACATGGGTCGCTGGTTCGAATCCCAACCATGACACTACCTGCCTGGAGTTTGCATGTTCTCCCCTGTGCCTGCGTGGGTTTCCTCCGGATACTCCGGTTTCCTCCCACACTCCAAAGACATGCTGGTAGGTTAATTGGATCCTGTATAAAAAAAATTGGCCCTACTGTGTATGTATGTGAGTTAGGGACCTTAGATTGTAAGCTCCTTGAGGGCAGGGACTGATGTGAATGTGTAATGTATATGTAAAGTGCTGCGTAAATTGACAGCGCTATATAAGTACCTGAAATAAATAAAATAAATAAATAATACATGCAAATATACAATCATGATTAATACAAATAACTGGCCCATAGACAAGCAAAGCCTGTAGATATATACAGCCAAGATGGAAAGGGTCTAATATTTATGCTATCTAACCATGTATCTTTTTCTTTTCTTTTGAATGATAATTGTATTAATTTATTCTTTAAATTAAATAAAAATATATATACAAGTAATCATAATAATAATATTTATAATAATAAATTTTATTTATAGGGGCCTTTCAGAACACCAAAAGCCACCTTACAAAGATAACAAAAAAGTAACAAAAAAAAGTAAATAAATAAAAAAAAACACAATACATTACATAACCATTAATTTACAAAAACAAATCAATGAAGTCAGACAGAGTATGATAGTTAAAAAAGATGAGTTCAAAAGATTAGATGATAATAATGATAATAATTATAATAACAATAATACTACAAAGTTAATAATAATAATGATAACAATAATAATACTTTTATTAGTATTACTATTGTTATTGTTATTATTTTTAATATTGTTATTATTAATATTATTTTGTCACTATTAATATTATTTTTTTTATGTTATTGTAATTATTGCTATTAATATTTTTATATTATTTTCTTCTTCTTAAAGTGATACTAAACTTTTGATGTCTTTTTTTTTTATAAAAATAACAAACATGCCTATAATGACCTCCTTTGTGCAATGGTTTTGCACAGAGCAGCCCCGATCCTTTTCTTCTGGTGTGCCCCGCTGGTGCTCCAGGCCCTTTATTGGTTGCCCCCAAGGAAAACCACTTTCCCCGGGGCACCTGTGCGAGCTCGCTCCCGAGTCCCGTTGCTGTGTCCATTGACACAGACAGTGGGACCCTCTCCCCGCTCCCATGTCACTGGATTTGATTGACAGCAATGGGTGCCAATGTCTCCTGCTGCTATCAATCCTCCAATGAGAAGAGAGACAGTGTCTGGAGCCTCTGTGCTTGTGCACATCACTGGATCGGATCGGGCTCAGGTAAGGTAAAAGGGGGGGGGGGGGGGTACAGCACAGAAGGTTTTTCACCTTAATACATAGAAAGCATTAGGGTGAAAAACCTTAGGCTTTACAACCTTACTTTCTGTTTTATTATTTTTATTGAAAGTTTTCACAAAAAGTAGGAAACATAACAATGTAGAAAATTGGACACAAAAGTAACACATTCCTTAGTGCTTGTACATTTTCCAAAGGAACCGGTTTGCATTGTTAATCGAAGAAAAGAATCTCGTCATGGAGATTAGACTTCCCATCTTCCATTAATAAAATTGCATTTTACAACCACATTATTATTATTATTATTATTATTTTTATATATTTGATTACATTGTTTTTTTTTTTTTATTAATGTTATAATTTTCCAAATTTTAGAAATGTATATATTATTGTATTATAATAATTCCTTTATGTTGATAAACTGTAACTGGTATTTATGCTATTTTTTTTCCAGGTAGTTTTTTTTTTTTTCACTATAAAAAAAAAAAATAAAAAAAATGAAGGAACTGCGCTCAGAGAGAAAATACAGCTGCTAGCGCATCACCTGACATAAATTGACCCAAAGCAATTATGAAACTTTGTGCAGCGCTATAAATAATACAAATTCATGAGCAGTGCATGACACACAGTAAGTGCAACAGTAATGGACATAAAAGTGATGCATTTATACAAAATCACTATAAACGAAGTCAGGAAGAAAAGTGATGACTAAATAGAAAAAGTTCAAAGTGAGTAAATGAAAAGCAAATAGCAAAAACAAACGGGTGTAAGTCCAGAGGTCAATCCGGAAATCATATCTGGGTGTATATAGGAGTATTGGTCCGTGGTCTATGAAGTCACTTTGTGATCCACCACAACCATGGAAAACCATATGTGCTTACCAAAATGAATGGACTCATACACTGGGTACTGAGTCAGACAGGCCTTTGTGCTTCCAAACCACTTTCCAGTGGGCTGGGTCCCCACTAATGGGATCAAACACTCCATGGTCGGTGCCGAACGAGCATCCAGAGAGGTCATCAATCACCATCAGCAATAGTCATATGTAGGGGACCCCCCTACTGAGGAAGTCAATGTGTGACGCAACGCGTAGAGGGGTGGAGCCTATTATCCAGCTGCCTTTTGTGTTTCGCTTGTCCAGCCCGCACAGCTTTTTGTGCCAGAGGCATAACTAGAACCTTCAGGGCCCTGGTGCAAGAAAACCATGAAGGACCCCCGGACCCTTTGGCCGGGGGCCCCTTACCGTCAAGCTTGGGGCTCTTCCCACTGATCCTGGGGCCCTTTACTCTCATTGTGGGGCCCTTTATTACGGTCCTGCAGCCGGATCCTTTCACAAGTTCTGCAGTGGGCCCCCTTTCTGCCATCTTGGGGCCTCCCCACAGTGGTGGAATGCCAGGGCCCGGTCGCAAGCGTGACCTTTGCGATGCTGGAAGTTCACCCACTGGTGTCAGTAGTTTATTTTTTGGTATTTTAATTGTATTATTTTTTATCGTTTCTATTTTATTTTTTTACAATGTGACTGACTATGACTCTGTCCATTCAGAAAAGGAAGGAGCTGGTAAATTACATATTTACCGACCCCTTCCTGGTCATACAGGCCAGTATCCTAAGCCCCGGATGATGTCAATTATGACGAAACGCGTCAGTTGAAGCCTGGGCTTGTGACGTTCTTGCGTTCTCAGAGCTAGGATATTGGCCAAATTCCAAATATCCACATCTGGACCCGCCTGCACAAAGCACCTGTGCTACCAGATGCCGGTATAGCTGTCAATACACCGTACACCGCAAAACGCAGCCCCAGAGTCGATGTCCATCATAATGCTCGCAATGGTAAGGGCTCGTTGGTGACCAATAGGAAGCGCTTCTGAGGCTTCTTCTTCTTATGGTAAGGTGTCCAAGAAATAAGAAGTGCTTCTCATTGGTCTGCACAGTCACATGGTTTTGCTGACCAATAAGTGCTTGTCATTTCAAGCATTATGATGGGCTGTGTATCGCATTGTAGGGACTGCCACACCGGCAACACAGGGCATCACGGCTGCTAAAAGCAACAAGGCCCAGGGGGGTGTCTGGGATATTTGAAGTTAGTTCACCTTTTCATTTTTCATGAAAGCTTTAACTTACCCTTTTGACAAAGATGAAAATGATTGGAGAGCAGGCTATTTTCTCTCCAGGTCGAATGTTTTTAATTCATACAGAATAGAGTGAATCAGGAAAATACTGCATTATGGCCACTAGATGGAGCTGATGAACATAGTCAATTATTTTTAGTTCCATCTAGTGGCCATTACAGGGTATTTTCTTGACAGCAAACACAGAAACCAAGGCAACACACTGATGACATCGCACCTTATCAGCCATGTAGGCTTTTATTTCTCACCAGGTCGAATGTTTTGCATTTATACAGAATAGAGTGAATCAGGAAAATACCAAATTATGGCCACGAGATGAAGCTGATGAACATAGTCATTTATCTTGTGCTCCATCTAGTGGCCATAACAGATTTTTTTTTTTCTGGACAGCAGACACAAAGTCCAAGGCAACACACTGATGACATCGCACCTTATCAGCCATGTAGGCTTTTTTCTCTCGAGGTCGAATGTTTTCCATTTATACAGAATAGAGTAAATCAGGAAAATACCAAATTATGGCCATGAGTTGAAGCTGATGAACATAGTCATTTATCTTGAGCTCCATCTAGTGGCCATAACAGGTTTTTTTTCTGGACAGAAAACACAGAAACCAAGGCAATCCCTGATGACATCACACCTTAGGCTTTTTTCTCTCCAGGTCGAATGTTTTGCATTTATACAGAATAGAGTGAATCAGGAAAATACCAAATTATGGATATTGGATGGAGCTGAGGACCAAAGCAAAAAGTTAATATTTCCTACGACCTTCAGCTCCATCTATTGGCCAAAATAGGGTATTTTCCTGGAGGAAAAAAAACACAAAGACCAAGGCCCCACACTGTTGAACTCACACCTTGTAGTTTATTAAACCATGTAAGCTATTTTCTCCCCAAGGTGAATGTGTTGCATTCATGCAGTAAAGAATGAATCAGGAAAATACTGCATTATGGCCACTAGATGGAGCTGATGAACATAGTAAATCATCTTCAGCTCCATCTAGTGGCCATAACAGGGTATTTTCTGGACATCGAACACAAAGACCAAGGCAACACACTGATGACATCACACTTTATCAGCCATGTAGGCTTTTTTTCTCTCCAGGTCAAATGTTTTCCATTTATACAGAATAGAGTGAATCAGGACAATACCACATTGTGGAAACTAGATGGAGCTGGGGACCAAAGCAAATAAGTATTGATTTCCTATGATCTTCAGCTCCATCTAGTGGTGTCAACAAGGTATTGTCCTGGACAGCAAATACAAAGACCAAGGTAACACACAGTGATGATGTCACACCTTGCAGATTATTGAACCATGTAGCCTTTTTTCTCTCCAGGTCGAAAGTTTTTCATTAATTCTGAATAGACTGAATCAGAAAAATACCAGTTTATGGCCACTAGATGGAGCTAATGAACACAGAAAATAAGTACTCATATTTTATGATCTTCAGCTCCATCTAGTGGCTACAACAAGGTATTTTCCTGGACAGCAAATACAAAGATCAAGGTAACACACTTATGATGTCACACCTTGTAACTTATCCATGTAGGGTATTTTGTCTCAATGCTTTTCATTCATACAGATTAGGATGAATCAGGAAAATATCACATTCTGGCCACTAGATGGAGCTAATGAGTAAAGCAAAAAAGGTATTAATTTCCTATGATCTCTAGTTCCATCTATTGGCCACAACAGGGTATTTTCCTGGACCGAAAATACAAAGACAGAGGCAACACCCTGATAATGTCACACTTTGTAGCTTATTTAACCACGCCGGCTTCCTACACAGTCACGCCTGTAGCCACTCCCCCTCTGACACGTTTCACCCCTGATTGGGCTTAGTCTTAGAAGTAGCCAGATGGGGCAATAACAGGGGATTTTCTTGAACAACAAACACAAAGACCAAGGCAACACACGGATGACATCACACCTTGAAATTCATTCCACAATGCTGGCTTCCTAGCTATTCCCGCCTGTATCCGCACCCCCTACTGACACGTTTCACCCCGACTGGGCTTAGCTGTAGAGGTAGGAGTGGCTAGGATGGGGCCATAACAAGTTATTTTCTTAAACAACAAACACAAAGACCAAGGCAACACACGGATAACATCACACCTTGAAGTTCATTCAACCATGCTGGCTTCCTAACCAGTCCCCTCCTGTATCCACACCCTGCTGATGCATTTCAACCCTAATTGGGCTTTGCCGTAGAGGTAGTGGTGGCCCGGATGGGAAGACACATTTACATCCACCAGGGTGTTGCTTTGGTCTTTGTGTTTGCTGTCTAGGAAAATAACCTGTTATGGCCACTAGGTGGAGCTGAAGATTATAGGAAATTTATACTCTTTTGCTATGTTCATCAGCTCCCTCTAGTGGCCATAATGTGGTATTTTCCTATTTTCATCAGCTCCATCTAGTGGCCATAATGTGGTATTTTCTGATTTTCATCAGCTCCATCTAGTGGCCATAATGTGGTATTTTCCTATTTTCATCAGCTCCATCTAGTGGCCATAATGTGGTATTTTCCTAATTCACTTAATTCTGTAGAAAGCAAAACATTCGATCTGGAGATAAAATTAGCCTAATAACATTCGTTTCCCCCCCCCCCCCCGCTAGTTTCACAGGTCGAATAGCTCTGAAGTTCTTTTTTTAACGATTCTAGAACAATTTTTAATTCAATGAAAATGTAAATTAAATTTTTTGTTACTTTATTGAAAGATCTTATTCTGAGGGCGAATCAAGAGAACTGGTAAATAAATGTGCAACAGCGTCTTTTAGATGATTGCAAAAAAAAAAAAATATTGCCCCAAAAAAAAAAAGCAAGTCGATGCAGGGTGTGGCAGGAATGACCGGACCAGCCCGGATCTCTACGTATACATTCTAGGCGGCGCCATTTTTTTTTCTACATCATTCCGCCGCCACCTCCAATCGAGAAACGTGCGTAACATGTTATCCCAGTCCGTGACGCCGCTGAACAGACCGCCCGCGAGACGAGAGAGATCATTCATAACTAGAGAAATACTGATTATCATGGCAAGCCTGCACATAAAAATCATTTTCACCATTATGCTATGCAAATAGAGCCGGGGAGCGGCGCGCCGGGCGCTCAGCCGCCGTCCCCGAGGCCCCATCTCTGCAAAGTGACTTTTATTACGCCTGGGACACTTTAATGCAAATCCGGCGCCATTAATACTAATCGGAGGGAGCGCTCGGGACAGAATGTACCCACTTTGTGCGGAAGAGTAATGCGTCAGGGATATATTGTATTTAGATTAAAACTCTGTCCACTGTCGCGTAACTTCATCGCCTTTCAGGAATAATTCAATAGCAATTTATCTACGGCCGGGGACAAAAAAAATACTAAAGAAAACGCAAGAGTGGGATTGTAGAAAAAAAATGCTTGGGGGTGTCCAAGCTTGCTAGAGGAGGAGGAGGATCAAAGAAGCATCATAGGGGATCCAGATCTGATTTTATTGTGCCCCCCCCCCCCCCATTGCTACAGTATCTCACAAAAGTAAGTACACCCCTCACATTTTTGCAAATATTTTATTCTATCTTTTCATGTGACAACACTGAAGAAATGACACTTTGCTACAATGTAAAGTAGTGAGTGTACAGCTTGTATAACAGTGTAAATTTGCTGTCCCCTCAAAATAACTCAACACACAGCCATTAACCACTTGCCGACTGCCGCACGACTATATACTGCAGCAGTCTGGCTCTCCTGGGCAAACCGATGTAGGGCTACGTTGCTCGCCCAGGAGCCTCTAGGGGGCAAGCGCGCGCCGCCGGAGGCGCGCTCCCCCATCCCCCCGCCCCCCCGCTCGTTCACGGCCATCCCCGCGCGTGTAACCGGCGGCTCCAATGTCTGCCGGCCACTCGCGATCTCCCGCTGGAGAGGGAGAAAGACAGACGGCCGATGTAAACACAGCCGTCTGTCATTCTCCCTGATGTAAGCGCAGAGGCTATGCGATCCGGCTATGTAGGATCGTATGTCTCTGTGGTTACTTCACTAGCCACGCCCCTTTAAAGTTAGAATCACGCCCCTAGGGACACGTTTATCCCCTTGATCACTAATAAAGTTAACCCCTTCCCTGCCAGTGTCATTTTTTACAGTAACGGTGCATATGTATAGCACTGATTCTTGTAGTGATGTCACTGGTAACCCCAAAAGTGTAAAAAATGTCAGTCAGGGGTCCGATCTGTCCGCCGCAATGTCGCAGTCCCGCAAAAAAAAAAATCGCAGATCGCCGCCATTACTAGTTAAAAAAAAAAAAACAATAAAAATGACAAAAATCTTTCCCTTAGTTAGTAAACGCGATAACTTTTGCGCAAACCAATCAAAATACACTTATTGTGATTTTTTTTTTTTTAACCAAACATATGTAGCAGAAAACAAATTGGCCTAAAATGTTAAAAAATTTAGATTTTTACATTTTTTTTTTTTTGGGGGGGGGGGGGAGTTTCATATAAAAAAAATGTGAAAGATATTGTTATTTTTTCAGAATTGTCGCTCTTTTTATGTTTATAGCGCAAAAAATAAAAATCGCGCAGGTGATCAAATACCACCAAAAGAAAGCTCTGTTTGTGGGAAAAAAAGACATCAATTTCATCTGGGTACAGCGTCGCAGGGCCGCGCAATTGTCCATTAAAGTCACGCAGTGCCGAATTGCAAAATAGGCCCTGGTCTTTGAGCAGGAAAATCCTCCGGGGCTTAAGTGGTTAATGTCTAAACCGCTGGCAACAAAAAAGAGTACACCCCTAAGTGACAATGTCCAAATTGGGCCCAATTAGCCATTTCCCCTCCCCGGTGTCATGTGATTCGTTAGTGTTACAAGGTCTCAGGTGTGAATGGGGAGCAGGTGTGTTAAATTTGGTGTTATCGCTCTCACTCTCTCATACTGGTCACTGGAAGTTCAGCATGGCACCTCATGGCAAAGAACTCTCTGAGGATCTGAAAAAAAGAATTGTTGTTCTACATAAAGATGGCCAAGGCTATAAGTAGATTGCCAAGACCCTGAAACTGAGCTGCAGCACGGTGGCCAAGACCATACAGCGGTTTAACAGGACAGGTTCCACTCAGACCAGGCCTCGCCATGGTGAACCAAAGAAGTTGAGTGCACGTGCTCAGCGTCATATCCAGAGGTTGTCTTTGGGAAATAGACGATGAGTGCTGCCAGCATTGCTGCAGAGGGTGAAGGGGTGGGGGGTCAGCCTGTCAGTGCTCAGACCATACGCCGCACGCTGCATCAAATTGGTCTGCATGGCAGTCGTCCCAGAAGGAAGCCTCTTCTAAAGATGATGCACAAGAAAAACAGTTTTCTTCAGTGTTGTCACATGAAAAAAAATGTATGAAAAGATTTAATAAAATATTTACAAAAAGGGGGTGTACTTACTTTTGTGAGATACTGTGGTCTGATGGCCAGAAGGGGGCGTTTTTCCATTGATTTTGGCATTTTTTTTGGCATATTTTCTAGGGTTGGATCATCAGCTTCAGAGTGGGCACAGCGTTTTTACGTTGAAGTCAATAGGACGCGATTTTGCTTTTGAAGTCAATGGGATGCGATTTTGCATTGGAGTCAATGGGACACAATTTTGCATTGAAGTCAATAGGATGTGATTTTTGCATTGAAGTCAATGGGACGCGATTTTGCATTGAAGTCAATGGGACGCGATTTTGCATTGAAGTTAATGGGACGCGATTTTGCATTAAAGTCAATGGGACGCTATTTCGCATTGAAGTCAATGGGACATGACTTTGCATTAACCACTTTACCTCTGGCCACTGTGCCTCTACTGCGGCACAGTGGCTCGTTATCGTCCAGCGACGTAGACCTACGTCGCTGGACTCCTCCCCCTGTAGGCGGCGCTCGCGCGCCGCCGGAGGCGCGCTCCCGCTGTTTTCATTCACAGCAGGAGTCGGGCCAGGGGAGGAGCAGCGGCGATCGCCACCGCTCTTCCCCGATCGTTGGGGAATCCAGTTTGGAGATCCGCCCGCTTGTGTAAACAGAGCGGGCGGATCTCCTAAGTGACAGGCAGTGACAGATCGGAGTGTTCAGCATAGCTGAACATGCGATCTGTCCCTGACTCACTCAGTCACCTCCCCCCACACATACGTCAGTAAGCACCAGGCATACATTAACCCCTCCCTCTCTAATAAAATTAACCCCTTCCCTGCCAGTGTCATTTTTACAGTAACAGTGCATATATATAGCACTGATTACTGCAGTAATGTCACTGGTACCCCCAAAAGTGTCAAAAATGTCAATCAAGGATCCGATCTGTCCGCCGCAATGTCGCAGTCCCACAAAAAAAAAAATCGCAGATCGCCGCCATTACTCGTTAAAAAAAAAACACCAAAAATGACAGAAATCTTTCCCTTAGGTAGTAAACGCAATAACTTTTGCGCAAACCAATCAAAATATGCTTATTGTGATTTTTTTTACCAAACATATGTAGCAGAAAACAAATTGGCAAAAAATTTTAAAAAAATTTGATTTTTACATATTTTTGGGAGGAATTTCATATAAAAAAAATGTTAAAAATATTGTTATTTTTTTCAAATAAACGCTCTTTTTTTGTTTATAGAGCAAAAAGTAAAAATCGCAGAGGTGATCAAATACCACCAAAAGAAAGCTCTGTTTGTGGGAAAAAAAGGACGTAAATTTCGTTTGGGTACGGCGTTGCATGACCGCGCAATTGTCAGTTAAAGTCGCACAGCGCCGAATCGCAAAAAGTGGCCTGGACGTAAGACAGCAAAATCCTCCGGTGGTAAAGCGGTTAAAGTCAATGTGACGCAATTTCGCATTGAAGTCAATGGGACGCAATTTCGCATTGAAGTCAATGGGACGTGATTTCGCATTGAAGTCAATGGGACACGATTTTGCATTGAAGTCAACGGGACACGTTTTTGCATTGAAGTCAATGGGACGTGATTTCGCATTGAAGTCAATGGGACGTGTTTTTGCATTGAAGTCAATGGGACACGATTTTGCATTGAAGTTAATAGGAGGCATTTTTGCATTTTTGCATTTTTGCAAGTCAATTGGCAGTTATTGGCACTTTTTTTTTTTCTATTGGCAAAACGGCGACAACCCTGTTTCTCGCAGATAATTTTCGGCAGGAGATATATCGGTGCATTCCTAGTTCCCACACATGGCGCACGTGGCAGCTGCAGTACAATTTACGCTGATTCTGCCAGCAATTCGGAATCGCAGAGTGTGAATGGGGCCTTAGGGTTCACATACTCTTCAACCTGTAAGCCAGTACGTAGCTCACAGAAACGGCTCAGCCTTCTCTGTCATCTCCCACGGGAAAAGTGGTGGCACTATATAATCGAGCGAAATAAAAATAAAAGCTTCAAATACGCAAATGAAAAAAAATAAAAAATGGCAGACACAAAAAAAGCAATTCTCTTCATATAAGCGGAGCGCGCCGGCTGCATTTACAGAACGGATTAAAAATAAAGATTGAAAAAAAAAAAAAAAAATTTGGACAAAAGCTGAAAATTCTTCCTCCCGGAGAGCGCGGCGTACATTTTTTACGCGCCGTATTTATACATTCACGGTTTGCGCGGCCGTAAAGCGGCTCCTTCTGAAGTTTAATCAACGTTTTCAGGAAACCTTTCTCTCTAAAAAATAATAATAAAATCCCATCTTGGTGAGATAAAGATAAAGATAAATATAAAGATGAAGATAAAGATAAAGATAAAGATTCGCCGTTCTTTTTTTTTTTTGAGATACAAAATAATTGGCGTGTTGTTGGCGCGGAGCGCAGAAATCGGCGGCCTTTGATGGCGGCGGCGGATGATGGTGCATTGATTGAGATATTAAACACGTGAACACATTCAATGGAGCTGTTGGGGGGTCTGGAATAGGCGGGGGGGGCCGAGGCGTTAATCACAATCGTACGGCTGTAAATAGACGCATTTCGGTCGCTGAGCGAGACGCTTGCTGTTTAATGCGGCCGCGGCGTTCTGCTGTCCGCTGAAATGGCTAATAAACTGTTTAGTATACAGCGAGCGGCGCCCGGCCTGTGCTGGGAAAATTGCGCAATAGGCTGAGACGGGGGAAGATAAATGAAGAATGAAATGAGCGGAATGGATTGCTGGTGCCGGCTTCCCCCTCTATTCAAAACAGCGTGGGGGGGTTTAAAGGGGACCTCCGCTTCAAACGTTTTATTAAAGGTATCAGTGGGGGGTTAAACGGGACCCCCGATTCAAACTTTTCATTAGAGCTATCAGTGTGGGGGGGGGGGGGGGTTAAAGGGGACCTCCTCTTCAAATGTTTCATTAGAGGTACCAGTGGGGGGGGGGGGGGGGTTAAAGAGGACCCCCGCTTCAAACGTTCCATTAGATGTATCAGTGGGGGGGGGGGGGGGTTAAAGGGGACCTCCGCTTCAAACATTTTATTAAAGGTATCAGTGGGGGGGGGTTAAAGGGGACCTCCGCTTCAAACATTTTATTAAAGGCATCAGTGGGGGGGGGGGGTTAAAGGGAACCCCCCGCTTCAAAGGTTTTATTAAAGATATCAGTGGGGGGGGGGGTTAAAGGGGACCCCCGCTTCAAACGTTTTATTAAAGATATCAGTGGGGGGGGGTTAAAGGGGACCCCCGCTTCAAACGTTTTATTAAAGGTATCAGTGGGGGGGGGTTAAAGGGGACCCCCGCTTCAAACGTTTTATTAAAGGTATCAGGGGGGGGGGGGTTAAAGGGGACCTCCTCTTCAAACGTTTCATTAGAGGTATCAGTGGGGGGGGGTTAAAGGGGACCTCTGCTTCAAACGTTTTATTAAAGGTATCAGTGGGAGGGGGTTAAAGGGGACCTCCTCTTCAAACGTTTCATTAGAGGTATCAGTGGGGGGGGGGGGTTAAAGGGGACCTCCGCTTCAAACGTTTTATTAAAGGTATCAGTGGGGGGGTTAAAGGGGACCTCCTCTTCAAACATTTCATTAGAGGTATCAGTGGGGGTGGGGGGGTTAAAGAGGACCTCCTCTTCAAACGTTTTATTAAAGGTATCAGTGGTGGGGGGGTTAAAGGGGACCTCCGCTTCAAATGTTTTATTAAAGGTATCAGTGGGGGGGGGGGGTTAAAGGGGACCTCCTCTTCAAACGTTTCATTAGAGGTATCAGTGGGGGGGGGGTTAAAGGGGACCTCCTATTCAAATGTTTCATTAAAGGTATAAGTGAGGGGCTTAAAGGGGACATCGGCTTCAAATGTTTCATTAAAGGTGCAGTCTGTTCTGTAGAGCAGCGTTTCTCATCCCTGTAAAAATATGAACAATCCCGAGACCCCCCCCAGTCTGAAACGTAAAACGCGTAAATGGTATTTATCAACGGGAAATATGATATAGGAAGTCCCCCTTCATGTCAGAGGCCCCCTTCACCAATCACATCAAAGACCCCCCCATTACATCAGAGTCTCTCCTTTACATTATAGCCCCCCCCTTCTTATCAGGGACCCCCATCACATCAAAGTCCCTCCTCTACATTATAGCCCCCCTTCTCATCAGGGACCCCATCAAGTCAGAGCCCTTCCCCCTTCACATAGCCCCTCCCCCTTCACATCAGAGCCCCTCCCCTTCACATCAGAAGCCCTCCTTCACCTCAGTATCCCCCTTCATGACAGAAGCCCCCCCCTTTACCTCAGTGTCCCCCCTCCAAGCCAGAGCCCCACTTCACATCAGAGGTCTTCCCATTACAACCCCCTTCATGTCAAAGGCCCCCCTCCCCAATCATACAAAGGCTTCCCTGCTCCCCATAACATTACAGTACCCCCCCCCCCCCCATTACATCAGAGTGTTTGCATCACATTAGAGTCCCACCTTCACTTCAGGGGCCCCCATCACATCAGAGGTCCTTCATCAAAGCAGAGTCCCTCCTTCACATTAGAATCCCCATCACATCAGAGGCTCCCCCAATATATCAGAGTCCTCCCATCACATAAGGGTCCAACTTTTACATCAGGGGCCCCCATGACTGCTGGAGGTGAGGTTCAGCCATCCTAATCCTCCGGACCAGATTTACCTTCATTTCACCAAACTGAGCCTACCATACCACCTCCCATACCTCCTCCCATACCACCTCCTATACCTCCTCCCATACCACCTTCCATACCACCTCCCATACCTCCTCCCATACCTCCTCCCATACCACCTTCCATACCTCCTCCCATACCACCTCCCATACCACCTTCCATACCTCCTCCCATACCACCTCCCATACCTCCCATACCACCTCCTATACCTCCTCCCATACCTCCTCCCATACCACCTCCCATACCACCTTCCATACCTCCTCCCATACCTCCCATACCTCCTCCCATACCACCTTCCATACCTCTTCCCATACCACCTCCCATACCACCTCCCATACCTCCTCCCATACCACCTCCCATACCACCTTCCATACCTCCTCCCATACCACCTCCCATACCTCCTCCCATACCGCCTCCCATACCTCCCATACCACCTCCCATACCTCCTCCCATACCACCTCCCATACCACCTTCCATACCTCCTCCCATACCACCTCCCATACCTCCTCCCATACCACCTTCCATACCTCCTCCCATACCACCCCCTTTACCACCTCCCATACCACCTTCCATACCTCCCATACCACCTCCTATACCTCCTCCTATACCACCTTCCATACCTCCTCCCATACCTCCTCCCATACCACCTCCCATACCACCTCCCATACCACCTTCCATACCTCCCATACCACCTCCTATACCTCCTCCTATACCACCTCCCATACCACCGGCCACCCGGAATCTGTATCTTCCAATCGTTATCTTATTAACATTCGTCCACAGGAGTCACTTTGAAACATTAAAAAATGTTGAACATCAAATCATTGACTCTGTCAGTCGTTTATTGTTCTTTCCCATTGAGACCCACTAAGCTCAACCACCTCCATCACCCAAATAACCCCCCCCCCCACCACCACCACAATAGGGACCATCGTACAATAGGGACCATCGTACAATAGGGAACATCATACAATAGGGGCCGTCGTACAATAGGGACCGTCGTACAATAGGGGCCGTCGTACAATAGGGACCGTCGTACAATAGGGGCCGTCGTACAATAGGGACCATCGTACAATAGGGAACATCGTACAATAGGGGCCGTCAATAGGAGCCATCGTACAATAGGGACAGTCGTACAATAGGGGCCATCGTACAATAGGGGCCATCGTATAATAGGTGTAACTAGAACTATTAGAGCCCTGGTGCAAGAAATCATTGAGGGCCCCCCTGACCCCCAACCGGGGCCCTTCCCATTGATCCTGGGGCCCTTTACTCCCATCGTGGGACCCTTTATTTTAGTCCCGCAGCGGGCCCCCTTCCAGCTGTCTTGGGGTCCCCACCCCCCAGTGGCAGAAAACCAAAGCCTAGTCGCAAGTGCAACCCTGGTAGTTCCACCACTGGTGTCAGTAGTTTTTTTTTTTTTTTTTTTTTTTAAATTTTATAATTTTTTTCCCATTTAATTTATTTTTATTTTATTTATTTTTTTTTACAATTTTATTTTTTGTTATTTTTTTTACATATTTTTTAGTACCTCCCTTGGGGGGTGGCCTTGGTGAAAAATCAGGGGCCTGATGTCTCACCTTTTAGATAAAGAAAGGGATTGAGGACAGAATGAATGAACAGGAATAGCTCTGTACAGAGCTTCCTGTTCATTCATAAACGAAGGCATAGTAAACACAGTTTACTATGCCTCAACTATGAATAAAAAAGAGTTAGTGATCGGTAGCGATCCGGTCACTGACTCAATTCATTAAGACAAGGAAGGGGGTGCCATTTACCGGCTCCTTCCCCGCTCTCCCTCCTGACAGATCCCCCGCAGCAACCGGCGGCAAGTGGAAGGGGGAAGCCTGGCAGCGCTGTGGGGGAGGGGGAGGCGGGCAGGGATAGGGAGCGGCATGTGGAGGAATTGATGCCGTCCATTTCCTTCCTGCAGCCGATAAATGCGGGAGGGAGTGGAGGGGAAGTGGACATTCATTTTTCTACATGCCACTGCTCCCACCGCCCTTCTATCCAGGTGCACGGGGTCGGGGGGGGCCATTTGGCCCCCTGGAGCAATGGCGACCCCTGTATGTTCGCCTCTACATTGTATAATGGGGACCATCATATAATGGGCCATTCCTCACTTTGGAGAGATTTCATTCTACTTCCTGTGGTGTCTACAGGACAGGAAGTGATGGAAATGTTACCCCAATGAGACACACCGACATGAGATATTCCCTACGCTATCCAAAATAAAAACGTTGTCTTTAGAACAGCTGCACATACTCACCTTGAATTTGGCCCTCTGCTGCTTTATTCAGCCTTTGAGAGCAAAAGTATTGACTGGGAGTATTGGGAGTACTGGGAGTATTGGGCGTTAGCATTGATTTGGAACTTAAAGAGTAACTCCACTTTCGTGGGGGAAAAAAATAGCAAATAATGGAACGAAACAGTGTAACTTATGCAATTGCGACACAAATCATATTGTAATTGAATGTTAAAAAAAAAATACTTTTCCTTTTCAATTTTTAGCTGTTGTAATTTTCTGAAAATGCAATGCAATATGGCCACCTGGGGGCGCTCTGTACACAGAATGTATACTGACCACACCCCCAGAAACATCATTTCCTGCTTGTGTGATTGGCTCACCAATTTTCCCAGAAGTCTGCACTAAGATACAAGTCATATTTCTGGCATCCCCTGCAATAAAAATGTCATTTTTTGGTGAGATACTCCCAATAGGAACACGTCTAAAGGGATGCAGGCCCAGCAGATTTCCTCATTAGAGCCCTGCAGCTGCCACAGCTGATAGATAATTATGAAACCACTCCCATTTGACCCCCTTAGCACAGAGGAACAAACAATGATTTCTTCAGAATAACAAAAGGTAGGAATCTGCAACAAAGTTTGTTATAATCCCTGCAATGTTCAGAGATCACCCAGAGGGGAATGTTTGTTTTCTCAACAAAAGTGGAGTTTCACTTTAAACAGGTCTGAGGACTCTCTCTGCTCCTGTGTCACATTTCTGGGGGCCTAAATGGCCAATGACCAGCATTGTTACATGGGACAAAGGGAATGGAATCCCCCTACTCAGGACTACTGGAATGGCAGAAAGGTGAGTATGTGCAGCTGCTCCCCATTGGTTACTGTAATTGATCCAAGAAAAGATGCCACTGCGTAATATAAGCGGATTTCTTTTTCCATGTTCAGCCCTCCTCTGGTATAACATGCTGGGGCCACCCATGGGAGTAAAGAGCCTGGCATGGGAGGCATTGGAGATGCCATAAATAGCATTTTTGCACATAAAGGGTTAGACTTTTTCTAAAATCATAATGATTTTTTTTATATTGTGTCCATTTGAGATGCAAATAGTGCTTCATGCTGGGAACAGCAGCCATGCAAAGCTACAGACAAGAAATCTTTTCTAATCAGTAATTATACTTATTTGAAATGTAGTGCAACCCTGCCATCTGCTGGTCATAAAGCAAACTGCACCCACCTCACTAGAGATTCATTTCAAATTGGCATTGCACACATTTGTAAATCTTTTTTTGTTGATTTAAGGCCCCTTTAACACTTGTGCGACTTGCCCTGCGATTTGGGACTGCAAAGTTGCATGACAAGTCGTACTCCATGATTTCCAATGAGTACCATTCATATCTGTACGACTTCAAGTAGCAACAACTTCAAAGTAGTCCCTGCGCAACTTTGGGACTATTTTAATGCGTTTTAAGGTCCATAGACATAGGCATTGCTTCAAGTCCAGTAAAAATTGCGTCAAACTCGCAGTAAAATCAAAGAAAAAAATTGTGACAAAATTGCGGTAAAATGGCGTGACTTTTAGGTCATACAAGTGTGAAAGGGGCCTTACTTGGTATTCATGTACTTATATTCCCTGCGGTATTTGTTTACCTTACCTTGCAATGATGGGTCACATGTTGTGGCTGCTGTTTGTAGTGTCATGGCTGATTGATTTCGCTATGCCCATGTATTCATTCACCCAGCTTGTCCCTATTCACTAAAGGGACAAGCAGCTTCTTACTCCAGGTCACAATCCATGCTTCGCCTTTTCCTCTTTGTTGCATCACAAATGAGGGATTGCTAATGTGATGAAAGACTGCATGGTGAGTTTGCTGTTAATTGCTCTGCCTGTGTCAGATCTGATTACTGTTTAGCTCTCACCTGTGGAACACTAAACGGAGAGACCCAGGGATATGTCATTTCTATACAGGAAGTGTCATTTCTCAGACTACAGGCAGAGGTCATGCATTAACCTGTGCAGAGTCATGCTGCATGCCTCGTTTGAATACATACATGTTGAGAGTAGATTTACTCTACCATAGGCTGTGTGTAGAGAGCAATAAATGACGCCATGGCAATACAAGATCAATGTACATCTTATGTAGGTGAAAAATGCAACATAAGAAGGTTTATACTGCCTTGCTCATATCCTAAACTGCAAAATGAGAGAAATATGTAGGCAGCCATTGCTAAACTGCAGCAAATTTTGCCTGGCTGTCAGGGTGATCCTTTGACTTGAGAACATCCTGAGTCATTGAATGGAAGAGAAGGGGGGGTTGGGAGAAAGAGAGAGAAGCGAGAGGGGGGGAACAAGAGAAGAGAGGGGAGTGAGAGAGAGAGAAATAGGAGAGAGGGAGGGAGAGATCAAGGGGGGGGGGAGAGAGGGAGGAGAGATAGAGGGGAGAGTGAGAGAGAGGGGGGGAGAGAGGGGAGAGTGAGAGAGAGAAAGGGGAGAGAGAGAAAGGGGAGAGGGAGGGGGAGAGAGAGAGAGAGAGAGAGAGAGAGAGTGAGAGAAAGAGGGAGGGGGAGAGAGAGAAAGGGGGAGAGAGAGGGAGGGGGAGAGATAGAGGGAGAGAGAGAAGGGGCAGAGAGAGGAGAGGGAGAGGGAGGAGATATAGAGGGGAGAGAGAGAAGGGGGAGATAGAGGGAGAGAGAGGGAGGGAGAGAGAGGAAGGGAGAGAGAGGGGGAGAGGAGAGATAGAGGGAGAGAGAGAAGGGGCAGAGAGAGGAGAGGGAGGGGGAGAGGGAGGAGAGATAGAGGGGAGAGGGAGAGAGAGGGGAGACAGAGAAGGGGGAGAGGGGGAGAGAGAAAGGAAGGGGGAGAGAGAGAGGGAGGGAGAGAGAGAAAGGGATGGGGGAGGGGGAGAGAGAGAGGGAGGGGGGAAAGAGAGAGGGGGGAGATGGAGAGGGGGAGGGGGGAGAGAGAAAAAGAGGGGGGAGAGAGGGAGGGGGAGAGGAGAGATAGAGGGAGGGGTAGAGATAGAGGAGAGAGCTGTGGAGGGGTTAGAGGAGGTAGAGAGAAAGGAGGGGGGGGGGGAGAGAGAGAGAGAATCAAAGAGTGAAAACAAGAGAAAAAAAAGGAAAGAGAGAGAAAGGGAGTGGGGGATAAAAGGAAGGAACTGTATCATTTTGACTATTTTGAAAGAAAGAAAGAAGGAATTTGCCTTTAGTAAATGGAACCCTCGGTGTCATTTCCACTTTTTATTCTTAATATGTGATATTATTTGGAAGAGAAAAGAGAGAGAGAGAGAGAGAATGAATAACTGAAAAAAGAGACAGGGAGAGAGAAAGATCATTGACTGTTTTATTTACGTATGTCTTATTTTGTGGAGAAAAAGTGAATGAAAGAGTGAAAATAAAAAGGGGGAAAAAAAGGATACAATAAAAAGTTAAAAGAAAAGAAAGAGAGAGAGAGAAAAGAAGTATACAAATAAATAAAAGAACAGAAATTGAGGGAGAATAAAAGAAAAAAGACTGAGAGAAAAGAAGAAAGATAAGAAGAAGGAAGGAAGGAATTTTCCTTTAGTAAATGAAACCCTCTGTGTCATTTTGACTATTTTAATCTGCATATGTCCTATTGTTTGGAATAAAAATATAGAGAGAATGAATAAGTGAAAAGAGGCAGGAATAGAAGAAGAAGGAATGCTGTGTCATTCTGGGATGCGGTCCTGTCTGTACTGATATGATGTTTCAGGCTTCTGAATTCAGTCTCTCAATTACAGCAACACTAAAGAATGCCCAGGTATGAATGTACACACACTATAGAAATATTAAAGCTCTGCACTGCCATCTCCTGGCTGTAAATGATAACAGCAGGGCTTGAAATCTTTCTTGGTTCATGCTATACTGTATACATGTTGATAACATTGAATGATCATGGCATGAACATGTGTAGCAGAACATGAACACAAGGTTATAAAAATGTGCAAAGCTCAAGAAGGTGCATGAGCTTCTTTGCGGAATTTGTCACATGTAGTGGCATGTGACATCGCAGGATATGGTGTGAATTGGGCCAAGGGCCAGTTCACTCCACATGCAGTCCTTCGCGTTTTTTTTTTTTCTGCATCAAAAAAGCATCGAAAATAGGTTATATGGTTTCCAATGACATAGTTCACACCAGAGCTTGCAGTTACAATGCGTTCCAGTTCCAGAAAAAAAAAAGTAGAATATACTGCATTTTTTCCTGCATTGGACTGTACTGGAACGCTGTAAAACGCATCAAAAATGCACTGGAATGCACCTAAATGTGCTGGAACACACATCCTTATTAAGTGCCAGTTCACATTTGTGCGGCTGCGGAGATCGCATGTAATTCGGAGCGCACTGCTCCTTCATTACATGCGATCTCCTGTGCGGATGCAAATTCAGCCATACACTTTGTATGGCTGAAATTCGCACTGCACCCGCACCAAAGACGCACAGGAGGCATTTTTTTCAGCCGCATCAGGATCGGATCGCACAGTGGTTCACACCAGTGTTAATTTCGTCAACAAAAACGTTTTCGTCACCGGCATTTTTCAACTGACGAAAACGAGACGCAAAGTACAGCACATTTTCGTCAAATAACGACAACGATGACGAAAATCAAATCCGTTTTTGTCAACGAACGAAAACTAAACGAGAATGGCAGGGACATTTACCCAACTTCCGGTTTTCACTGAGTTCCGCCTGTGTGGCGTCTGGCGTGGTGTGCCCCGTGACGTCTGACGTGACGTCTGACGTGACGTGAGGACTACTATAAGAGAGTCGACTCGAGACCAGTCACCTGACCTGAGACCTCATCACCAGATAGAGCACTGCAGCCAGAGCTAGGCCCGACTCATCATCATCACAGGCAGACGACCAGGCAGTGGCGGCGCGGCACTCACCACCACATCCTCCAGAGCAGAGAGAGCAGCACTGTGAGTTGCAACAGCCAGCAGGCCAGCTATTACTGCCTCCCGAGTCCCGGGTCCCCTCAGAGCTCAGACCACCGCCATCCAGGACTGTGTGTGCCGTGTGCGTGTGGCGTGCATAGGCCGCTGAGGCCCACCCGGCCCATCTTGTTCAACTTCTAGTTACTAGTTAGAGACCACCACCCTTAAACCTGAGACCCGGACCCCCATCCAGATCCAGCAGTGTTTAGACCACCATCCAGCAGACCAGTACTCACTGCATGACTGCAGCAGCATTTCAGGCCTCCTCTAACCTGACCAACATCCCTTAGACTGAGACCACCATCCAGCACTGTGTGCATTATACAGGCCATCCCTTAGACCTGAGACCACCATCCAGCACTGTGTGCATTATACAGGCCATCCCTTAGACCACCATCCAGCACTGTGTGCATTATACAGGCCACCCCTTAGACTGAGACCACCATCCAGCACTGTGTGCATTATACAGGCCATCCCTTAGACGTGAGACCACCAGGCTCCAGCACTGTGTGCATTATACAGGCCATCCCTTAGACCTGAGACCACCAGGCTCCAGCACTGTCCAGCAGCATTGATTACAGGCCTCCTCTGTCTGACTGACCTGACAACCACAGGCATCCAGGGCATTACAGGCCATCCCTTAGACCTGAGACCACCAGACTCCAGCACTGTCCAGCAGCAGACGTGTTTGTAGGACGTTTTAGTCGACTAAAATGTACTGGAGTTAAAACTAAAACACTTGCAGAAGACTAAAATGGGACTAAAACTAAAATGCCATTTTAGTTCTAAGACTAAGACTAAAACTAAATTGAAATTTGCTGCCAAAATGAACACTGGTTCATACTTGTGCGATCCGATCCTGTGCGAACTGTCAGATCGCACTGCGATATGCGATCAAACTGGGGGTGTCGTTAACATTTAATTGACACCCCCTGCGTATCGCATATGGCAGTGTGAACTGCCTCTTGTGCGGATGCGATGCGGGAACAGGCTGCAAATTCGCAGCCTTCCCGTATCGCACAAGTGTGAACCGGCCCTTAAGGTTAAGAAAAAAGAGAGGGAAAAAATGCACTGGACTGCATTAAAAACGCACCACAACGCATCAAAAACGCACTGGAACGTATAAAAAACGCGTCCAAATCACACATACAGAAGAGCGTCCGGACTGCATTTCTATGGTGTGAACTGGCCCTTCGAGAAGAACTGTCTGTGCTGCTTGTGACAACTGTTAAGTATACGGAAACCTTACACAGGATGTGTCATAGAAATCTGTACTCATAGCTTACCATTGTTATTATCAATATATATTATATCATTATTATATATTATATCATTATCATATATTATCATTATATATTATATCATTATCATATGTTATCATTATATATTATATTATCATTATATATTATAACATAATTATTATATATTATATCATTAACATATATTATCATTATATATTATATCATTATTATATATTATCATTTATATATTGTATCATTATCCTAAATTATCATTATATATTATATCATTATCATATATTATCATTATATATTATATTATCATTATATATTATATCATTATTATTATATATTATATCATTATTATATATTATCATTTATATATTGCTTCATTATCATATGTTATCATTATATATTATATTATCATTATATATTATAACATTATTATTATATATTATATCATTATTATATATTATCATTTATATATTGCATCATTGTCATATATTATCATTATATATTTTATCATTATCATATATTATCATTATATATTATATCATTATCATATATTATCATTATATATTATATCATTATATATTATAACATTATCATTTATATATTGTATCATTATCATATAATATCATTATATATTATATCATAAAAATATAATAATTATTATATCATAAAAATATAATAATTTTTATATAGTATCAATATATATTATATCATTATCATATGTTATCATTATATATTATATTATCATTATATATTATAACATTATTATTATATATTATATCATTATTATATATTATCATTTATATATTGCATCATTGTCATATATTATCATTATATATTACATCATTATATATTATAACATTATCATTTATATATTGTATCATTATCATATAATATCATTATATATTATATATTATATTTATATTTATAAAAATATAATAATTTTTATATCATAAAAATATAATAATTTTTATATAGTATCAATATATATTATATCATTATCATATATTATCATTTATATATTGTATCGTTATTATATATTATCATTTATATATTATATCATTATCATATATTATGATTATTCTCCTGGAGATGCTGGTTCCTTGGCTGTCAGAGCATACTATATATATTGCCATTTTGTGCAATTCGGCACTGCGTTACTTTAACTGACAATTGCGTGGCCGTGTGACGCTGTACCCAAATAGGATTTATGTCCTTTTTTCCCACAAGTAGCGCTTTCTTTTGGTGGTATTTGATCACCTCTGCGATTTTTATTTTTTGTGCAATAAACAAAAAAATAGCGACAATTCTGAAAAAAAAAAAAAAAAACAATATTTTTCACATTCTGCTATATAACATTCCCAATAAAAAAAATTTTAAAATCAAATTTGTATTCTGCTACATATTTTTGGTAAAAAAAATCCCAATAAGTGTATATTGATTGGTTTGCGCAAAAGTTATCGCGTCTACAAGCTAGTGGAAATGTTTATGTCATTTATATTTATTTATTTATTTTTTACTAGTAATGGCGGCGATCTGCGATTTTTTTTTTTTTTGCAGGACTGCGACATTGCGGCGGACAGATTGGACCCCTAACTGACATTTTTTTTAAACTTTTGGGGGGACCAGTGACATTACTACAGTAATCAGTGCTAAAAATATGCATTGTTACTGTAATATTGACACTGGCAGGGAAGGGGTTAACCCAGGGGTGATCAAAGGGTTAAATGTGTCCCTAGGGGAGTGTTTTCTAACCGTGGGGGGGGGGGGGGCTTGTGAAATCAACACAGAGACCTGTGATCCTAAATAGGAGGATCACAGGAGCTCTGAATTGATTCCTGATAGGACAACGGTCTGCTGTGCTCTCCACGGGGAGCGATCACGGGTGCCCGACGGCAATGGCAGCCGCCGGCCCCCCGCGCCTCGGCTTGCCCGCTGGCGAGTGGGCGTGCGCCCCCAGGATCGCTCCTGGGAACAGCTGTAGTACGGCGATTCGTGGGAATAGGCGGCAGCTGGTCGGCAAGTGGTTAGGAGCTGAGTGTTAGGTTTGGGGTGAGACTCAAAGCTGACCTCAAACCTTCCCTTCAGTCTTCCACAGTTGTACCGGCTCCTCTCCTGGACTGAAACGGCCTCCTCTGATTTCACTGCACACTGTGAGCTTCTCACAATGTGCACTAGAAGCTGCAGCAAGTCAGATAGAGCCTTCCTTATTTCCTGGCCTGAGGATGTCCAGCATCATCTAGCCCTTTCCTCCCCAGCCTGACTGTCCTTGGCCCGCCCCTTTCATTGGACTTCATTGGATTTCAGCATTACACTGACAAAAAAAGAACACCCTCTCTCTCCTGACTGACTCCCACTCATTAGGACCTTTTAATCTTTGCTTTATTCCTTCCAGAAGCCAGCCCATTGCTCAGTGCTGCAGATCACACACAGGAAACTAAACGCCAGGTGCAAAAAAACAGACCTCCTGTATTAGAGCGCCCCCACTCTGGATGAAGGAGCACAGGGAGCAGCTTTGACCAGCACTATTGTCAGTCTGTGGAGGAAGGGAGTGTTAGATGTACTAGCAGATTTAGATACTCTAACAAATCTATGGCTATTTACTAGCACTGCATGGTGCAGCTCTGCATAGAAACCGATCAGCTTTCAGGTTTTATTGGCAAAGCTTAATTGAAGAAGCTGAAGTTAGAAGCTGATTGGCTGCCATGCACAGCTGTTGAAGATTCTGAGTGCTCCAGTTTTAGTAAATCTCCCCCATTGAAGCCAAAGTCCAGCTAACACTTTGGAGGCTGTTACAGCAAACAGTTTTTTTTTTTCCTTTCAGGATAAATATTTTACATAATAAAAGCTGATCACTGTAAGCACCCCTGTCAGAAAATGAATGCAGCCATCCGGGGCTTTTTTTTTTTTTCAGAGGGAATGCGGGGAGCGCAATTCCAGCACCTGCAGCATTGAATGTATGCAATGACAAGAGGAGCTGAAGAGTGCTAGATGGTCTATTGTTAGCTGCTGGGGGATCTGTTGTTGCTGGTGAAAGGATCTATTGGTACTGGGGGGTCATTTATGCTAGGAGGGATCAACTGTTGAGGGAGAGGTCTGTTGTTTATGGCTACTGGAGGGTCTTTTAATTCCGGCTGTGAACTATTGTTGCTGGTGGACAAATCCTCTTGGGGGGGTGTATTTTTGCTGAGGGTTCATGTTTTTAAGGGGGGGGGGGGGTCTGTTGTTGCTGGGGGTTATATTGTTGCGGGGGGGTCTTTTCTTGCTGGGGTGGATCTACTGCTGCTGGTGGACAATTCCTCTCGGGGGTGTATTTTTGCTGGGGGGGGGGGTATTTTGTTGCAAGGGAGCAGTCTATTGTTGATGTGGGTTATAATGTTGCAGGGGGGTCTATAGTTGCTGGGGGTTATAATGTTGCAGGGGGGGGTCTATAGTTGCTGGAGTACATCTATTGCTCCTAGCAGACCATTCCTCTCGGGGGTGTATTTTTGCTGGGGGGTATTTTGTTGCAAGGGGTGTCTATTGTTGCTGGAGTGGGTCTATTGCTGCTGGAGGACCAATCCTCTCAGGGTGTATTTTTACTGGGGTGGATCTATTGTCACTGGGGTCTATTGTTGTGGGGGATCTATTGATGCTGGTGCTATTGTTGTTGGTGCACAGAGGGTACACTTGGTCCTCCTCAAAAAAGAAAGGACCCTGACCCTGATCCCCCGGGGCACAAGACTCCTGATGGGGGCCGGGGTAGTCAAAACCAGGTTGACCCCATTCATAGGGGGACCGGCTGAAGCAAGGTCCACCTAAGCACTAGTTGGGGCTCCCCCAAAAGAAGACTCCATGGAAGGGGGAGAACCTGACCATAAGGTCGTCGTCCCCAGACCTTGAGGGCAAGGGTGTGGACCCACACCCTACTAATCGGGAGTGAGTAAAGTGCATACGTGCTGTGCAAGACATACAAACTAAAAAAAATGGAATGGGAGTGAAGGAAAAGAGCTTCAGTGACAAAGTGCCATACAATGGCTGGCCTCCAGCTGATATAAAAAATTCCTCCGGCATTAGCCAAAAGGCCCAGGTCAGGAGACCGGTGTGAAAATTAGCGTGAAATGGGCGCTGTGACCATAGGTGTGCACAGCCTATTGCATTAGGGTTTGCACCCAAAAGCTTAAACACATATATGTGCGTGTGCATGTGTATATATATATACTGACAGTGTCAGTAGGGCAGTGGCTGGTGTCGGTAGGGCAGTGGACGGTGTTAGTAGTTGTCATTTTTATAATTTCAATTTTTACAATTTTTTATCTTTTTAATTATTTTTTTAAACAATTTTTTTAGGAACCCCATTAGGGGGCTTTGGTGAAATATTAAGTGCCTAATCAAGGGGAAACTGCACTTCACAGGGTGATTAGATGTGCCCAGGCACACCTGGCACACCCTGTGGGCACACCTATGGCTGTGACCATGCTGCCATACTAGAAACATAGTGAGGTTCCCCAAAGTGAATTTTTCTGGCATCCCAGGGGTACAAATATTGTGGGCTTTTCTCACCTGCAGAGAAGCTGAACAGATTAAACTTCATAGCACCTGACCTTGTGCGCAGCCTAGGCATTAGGACAGCTGCCTTCTGTGGCTTCTCACACATTTGGTGGCTGGATCCTTTTACAACCACACTTAAAGGAGCTGTGATATTACACTATATGACCAGCCGGTGGCAGTGTTGTGTTAGATTTGAAGTTGCTATCAACCTGATTTTATAGAGTCTAATATAAGAGTCATTTATTGTCCCTTACATCATAATTTAGTGCTATGATTTTTTTTTTTAACCCATATACACTCACCAACCACTTTATTAGGTACACCTGTTAAATTGCTTGGTAACACAAACTGCTAATCAGCCAATCACATGGCAGCAACTCAATGCATTTAGGCATCTAGACGTGGTGAAGAGGACTTGCTGAAGTTCAAACCGAGCATCAGAATGGGAAAGAAAGGGGATTTACAGAGAATGGTGGGAAAAGAGAAAATATCCAGCGAGTGTCAGTTGTGTGGAGGAAAATGCCTTGTTGAGGTCAGAGGAGAATGGGCAGACTGGTTCCAGATGATAGAAAGGCAACAGTAAAGCCCCGTACACACGTACCGATCATCGGCCGAACGATCGGCCGTCTTTTGTCCAGGGCTGTCGTGTCTGTTGAAAACTGCAAAAGACTGCACACGAATTTTGTCGGCCAACAACAGCCGACTGCAGAAGTGATGTCATGTGATGGTTAACTTTCCTTGTCTTTTTTTTTCTGAGCATGCCCAGTCTTGCAAATCTGTTGTCTGTCGGTCCGAATTCTGTACTGACTGGCGAACAATTGGCCGTTCTGGTGTCGGCATACAAAAATTTTAATGCTTGCACGACAGATTCTGTTCGGCCGAAAGTGCGCTGTCAGCTGTCGGAGGCACCATACTAACAAGCCGACAATCTGCACGTGTGTACGGGGCTTTACTCAAATAACCACTCCTTACATCCAAGGTATTTGGACAATTGGGACATTGTCACTTAGGGGTGTACTCACTTTTGTTGCCAGCAGTTTAGACATTAATGGCTGTGTGTTGAGTTATTTTGAGCGGACAGCAAATTTACACTGTTATACAAGCTGTACACTCACTACTTTACATTGTAGCAAAGTGTCATTTCTTCAGTGTTGTCACATGAAAAGATAGAATAAAATATTTGCAAAAATGTGAGGGGTGTACTCACTTTTGTGAGATTCTGTACATAAATAGATACTGTATATATATATATATATATATATATATATATATATATATATATATATATATATATATATATATATAAAATGTTTGAGGTTCTAAGTAATTTTTGAGCAAAAAATATTAATTTAAACTTGTAAACAAAAAGTTCCAGAAAAGGTCTGTGGTCAGCAAGTGGTTACAGGTGTAGAGTGAAGGGGATTATAGAGACTTGTTGGAAAAAAAGAAAAAAGTTTTATTGACTGTAAGGGCTCTTTCACACGGGCGATCCGATCAGATCCGCCTGTCAGTTTTTTAGGCGGATCTGATCGGATCCACCATGCAGCTCTATGGGGCAGCGGGTGTCAGCGTAGACACCTCCGCTGACACCCGCTGCCATCCGCATCCGATCCTGTGCGTGAAATCTGGACGGATGGAAACCCTATTTTTCCATCCGTTCAGTAATCGGATCGGATCTGATGAGAGCGGACAAGCGGTCCGCTCTCATCCGATCCCCATAGAGGGCAGCGGGGGCTGAGACACCTCCCTCTCTGCTCTGCAAGCGGAGACGGAGCTGTCATCCGCCCGGCTCAGCGGGGATCGCGGATCGATCCCTGCTGAGCAACACGGATCCGCCGACGGAGCGGACCGTGTGAAAGAGCCCTAAATGTTTATTCCTGTTTATTTCTGTTGGTGAAGAATTGTTCTGCCCACACTGCATAGCAAAGTGTTATTAGAATAATTATTATCATACGTGGCTGATGGAGAATAGAAGGCTGGGAAGGTCACATTTTTCTTCCATAATGGAGATCAGCCCACGCACGGTCATGTGATTCCAGTAATTAAAGTTCATTAACAAAAACATATTTAAGCTTGTCTGCGTTCTGTTATTATCTGTGGGTGTTACTTTGTTTTTGTGTTCTTACATTTTATCAGAAGGCAAAGAAGGACAAGATACTCCATTGGGTGTAGGGAGGGGGAAGAGATGTTTAACCACTTGGCGACCGCCGCACAACTATTTACTGCGGCAGTCAGCCTCTCCTGGGCAAAGCAATGTAGACCTACGTCACTCGCCCACGAGCCTGTGCCGCCGCCGGCGTGCTCCCGCCCCCGCTCATTCCCTGCCTAGCCAGCACGTGTGACCAGCGGCTCCAATGTCCCCCGGCCACTCGCGATCTTCCACAGGAGAGGGAGAAAGACAGACGGCTGACGTAAACACAGCCGTCTGTCATTCTCATTAACCGATTGCCGACCGCGGCAAGTACATATACTGCATCGGTCAGCCCCGGGCCAGGCAAAGTGACGTATCGGCACGTCACTAGCCTGTGAGCCAATAGCGGGCGAGCGCGCGCCGCCGGAGGCATGCTCCCGGCCCGGCTAGTTCCCTAACAAGTCCGCGCGTGTGACCGGCGGACCCGATGTCCGCCGGTCACTCGCGATCGTCCGCTGTGAAGGGAGAAAGGCAGACGGCTAATGTTAACACAGCCGCCTGTCATTCTTCCCTGTGTAACAGCAGAGATCTAACGGTCATGCTATGTAGGATCGTATGTCTCTAGTGTTACATGTAAAGCCACATCCCTGCACAGCTAGAATCACGCCCCTAGGGACACACTTAACCCCTCCTTCCCCAATAAAATTAACCCCTTCCCTGCCAGTGTCATTTTTACAGTAACAGTGCATATGTATAGCACTGATTGCCGTAGTAATGTCACTGGTCCCCCCAAAAGTGTCAAAAATGTCAGTCAGGGGTCCGATCTGTCCGCCGCAATGTCGCAGTCCCGCGGAAAAAAAAAAATCGCAGATCGCCGCCATTACTAGTTTAAAAAAAAAAACAATAAAAATGACATAAATCTTTCCTGTAGTTAGTAAACGCAATAACTTTTACGCAAACCAATCAAAATACACTTATTTTGATTTTTTTTAACCAAAAATATGTAGCAGAAAACAAATTTGCCTAAAATGTAAAAAAATTTGGATTTTTACATTTTTTTGAGAATTCCACATAAAAAAATGGGAAAAATATTGTTATTTTTTTTTTTAAATTGTCGCTCTTTGTTTTTTATAGCACAAAAAGTAAAAATCGCACAGGTGATCAAATACCACCAAAAGAAAGCTCTGTTTGTGGAAAAAAAGGACATCAATTTCATTTGGGTACAGCGTCGCACGACCGCGCAATTGTCCGTTAAAGTCACGCAGTGCCGAATTGCAAAATAGGCCCTGGTCTTTGAGCAGCCAAATCCTCTGGGGCTTAAGTGGTTAATGTTAACTGAATAACACCACATGTCTTTGCAAACACTGTAATGGTCAACAAAGTTCATCAGACCATCTCATATTCATTAAATGAATGCCTTCACCACACTGCGTGTGCTCCACTTCCCAATAAAGATTGCACTCACCAGATATCTGTTTAATAAAGCCTCATATTAACCACTCCTCATAGGGAACACTCAGGAGATTACAAATCAGCTCTGCAGTGGGGATATCGCCTTATGTTGACACTTCCCCAATTAAATAGAGATGGGCCCAGAGCAATAAACTTGTCAGGATCAGGCTTTAGGTTGTAAGGTCTTCCAAGCAGTGGTCCCACCCGAACCTGGTAAGTTCTTGGTTATCATCTCATGGGCTGTCCTGGAGGACGGCTGCAATGGTGTGCTGAAACCCACAGCAACTAGGTCCGCTGAAAGTCCTCTTCGGATTGGCTGCAGCTTCTGATTAAATACGTTCATTCACCTGTCTCTTGTCTGGGCTCAGGGCTGATTATAGACAGTCTGTCCATGCTGCTGGCCGAGGGTAAAACTATCAATCCACACTGGCCACTATATATACTTTATAAACATACCTTATAATAGAAATAGGCATGACAGGTCCACTTTATTGAGAGATCTGGGGTCAAAAAGACCCCAGATCTCTCATTTATCTTTAAAAGCAAAATACGTTTTTTTTTTTTAATTTTGACTTTAACCACTTTACCACTAGAGCATTTTGCTGTCTTACGTCTGGGCCACTTTTTGCGATTCGGCGCTGTGCAACTTTAACTGACAATTGCGCGGTCGTGCGATGCCGTACCCAAATTGACGTCCTTTTTTTCCCACAAACAGAGCTTTCTTTTGGTGGTATTTCACCTGTGCGATTTCTACTTTTTGCGCTATAAACAAAAAAAGAGCGTTTATTTTGAAAAAATAACAATATTTTTAACATTTTTTTATATGAAATTCCCCCCAAAAAAGATGTAAAAACCTATTTTTTTTTTAAATTTTTGGCCAATTTATTTTCTGCTACCCATGTTTGGTAAAAAAAATCGCAATAAGCGTATTTTGATTGGTTTGCGCAAAAGTTATTGCGTTTACTAACAAAGGGAAAGATTTATGTCATTTTTGGTGTTTTTTTTTTTAACGAGTAATGGCGGCGATCTGCAATTTTTTTTGCGGGACTGCGACATTGCGGTGGACAGATCGGACCCTTGACTGACATTTTTGACACTTTTGGGGGTACCAGTGACATTACTACAGTAATCAGTGCTATACATATGCACTGTTACTGTAAAAATGACACTGGCAGTGAAGGGGTTAATTTTATTGGAGAGGGAGGGGTTAATGTATGCCTGGTGCTTACTGACGTGTGGGGGGGGAGGTGTCTGTGTGAGACAAGGACAGATCGGATGTCCAGCTATGCTGAACAGTCCGATCTGTCACTCCCTGTCACTGAGGAGATCCGCCCGCTTGTGTTTACACAGGCGGGCGAATCTCCACACTAGATCCCCGACGATCGGGGCAGAGCAGCGGCGATCGCCGCTGCTCCTCCCCTGGCCTAACTCCCGCTGTGAATGAAAACAGCGGGAGCGCGCCTCCGGCGGCGCGCGAGCGCCGCCTACAGGGGAGGAGTCTGGCGACGTAGGTCTACGTCGTCAGACCTACAAGAGCCACTTTGCCGCAGTACTATTCAAGTACTTAGCGGTAAAGTGGTTAAAAAAAAAAAAAAGCATTTTTTATGCCTGAGAACCAGTAGTGACGTCAGATCTTTTTTACCCCAGATCTCGCATTTACCTTAAAAGCAAAAAGAAAAAATTTTTTTGGACATTTTTAATTAAAAAAAAAAATCTTTTGTTTATGCCTGAGAACCAAAACTGACATCAGAGGTTGCTTCCGCCCTTCAAAAGCATAGAGCTGAGTGGGGGGCAGCTTGCCCTCACTTGACTTCCTGCCCAGCAAACTGCCACATTGGATCGCTCCTGGGTTTAAAGGATAGCTCCGGTAATCTTGGAAACGACTGGGGAGGGGTTAGTAAACTCTCCCACCTCCTCTGAAAATGTGCCGGCAGGACCACTTTTATCAAACCCAGAATCGCCCATAGTAAAAAAACAATACTGGGATAGCTGCCATAACACCGGTATTTAACATCAAAATAATGATGTATTTTTACTATGGGCCAGTCGGCAAGCGAGATACATCAGATACATTAACGTGGTTGTAAACCCACTTTAAAGACTTTACCTATAGGTAAGCCATTATTTAGGCTTACCTATAGGTGCTATAAATATCTCCTAAACATGCACCATTTAGGAGATATTTACATTGCATGCAGCCGATGACGTCATCAGCGCATGCGTTTGAAGGAACGGGCACCCGTGCCATTCCTTCAGAGCCCTGTGCCGTGACTGTCGGCTCTCGCGCGCGTGCGCGGGAGTGACGTCACCGCGGCTCCGGCCAATCAGATGGCCGGATGCCGCGATCCCGGAAGACGGGCGACTGGACATGTCGCCCGTCATAGAGGTGAGTGAGCGGCATGGCGGGGACCCGTTCTAAGGTAAGTATTGCATAATGCGATGCATACTAGCTCATTATGTCTTTCTCTTGCAGGGTGAAAAAAAGATAAAAAAAAAAAATTCGAGTTTACAACCTCTTTAACATCAAAATAATGATGTATTTTTACTATGGGCCAGTCGGCAAGCGAGATACATCAGATACATTAACGTGGTTGTAAACCCACTTTAAAGACTTTACCTATAGGTAAGCCATTATTTAGGCTTACCTATAGGTGCTATAAATATCTCCTAAACATGCACCATTTAAGAGATATTTACATTGCATGCAGCCGATGACATCATCAGCTCATGCGCTTTGAAGGAACGGCCACTCGTGCCTTTCCTTCAGAGCCCTGTGCCGTGAACGGCGGCCCCCGCGCGCATTAGCGGGAGTGATGAAATCACGCCTCCAGCCAATCAGATGGCCGGAGGACGTGAACCAGGAAGCAGGACGGCCGGACATGTCAGCTGTCCTGTAGCTGAGCGAGTGGCACTGCGTGGGCTTCCTTCTAAGGTAAGTATTTCATAATGAGCTAGTATGCGATGCATTCTAGCTCATTATGCCTTTGTTGTCTTACAGGGTTTTTTTTTTTTTTTTTGCATTTTTTTGGGGGGAGTTTACTTCCTCTTTAATAAGATACACAAATAAATTAATAGGATACATCAGATACATTAATAAGATACACAGATAAATTAATAGGATACATTGGATACATTAAAAAGATACACAGATAAATTAATAAGATACATTGGCTACATTATTAAGATACGCAAATAAATTAATAAGATACATCAGATACATTAAAAAGATACACAAACACATAACATTCTACAGGAAAACTGTTGGTGTTTGTTTGTTTTGTTTTTTTTAACCTAATAATTTTATACATTTTAAAAAATGTATTTTTAAATACTTTTATCCTGTAGTAAATGTTCATTAACAAAAAGAAAAAGTCAAATATGATATAAGGAAAAAATAGCAATTTGTAAAACAAACAAAAAATTCATCAAAATAAAAATGTAATTGCTGCTGTACACTATCATGCGTTCCCACCATACCACAAGAGTTATTAAACCAATAGTGCAGTGCAATACAACAATTAAAAACAACTTCTTTTTTAAAACTGTATACTATTTTATAACAGACAGTAGAAAATTATAATTTTTTTTTTTTTCCCCAAAACATTTTATTGTGACAAAATGAAATGACATAAGAAGTGAACATCACTTTCAAGCAATACAAAGCAATACAAAGATCATTGAAAATAGAAAAAAAAAAAAAAAAAACAGCATGAACCGCAGTATCATGTACAGAAAATAGGGTGGGTGAACAAACCATGACTCAATCATACCGGGAAGTATAGGAAAGTACAAGATCAACGTACGATAGACATTGTAAACCGTTCAAGGAGGTGAGGACAATCTTGTTCCCCCTTCCCTTGGTGCAGGACCATGGTGAGAACACAAACATAAATCAATTGCAACCTCCACCTCTGTTGGGTGTGCCACGACCGAGGCATCTTCAAGGGCAGTGGTGGCCCCCTTCACATGTCCGGACACCCCCAGAGGGGAACACGCTGTGTCCGGGCACAGGGGGCAACCATTAATGGTGTGTAGGTCGTCCTGGGGCAGGGAGTTCTGAAGAAATCCACTGGAGGGGTCGGTGGAGTTAAGCGTTCTGGCCCATAAGCGTGGTCGGGACTGCGGTTTGGGGGGAAACAGGGGAGCACCTGGGAGGGGGGGGGGACGAGGGGGTGGGGGGGGTAGGTGGAGAGACAAGAGGAGAGGACGCTAGATAGAAAGAGAAGGAAAGAAAAAAGGGGAGAGAGCAAGGAAAGATATACTCAGAAGAGATATGTGACGCCCGTGGCATTAGGGGGAGGGACCCGACCAGAAAATTATAATTTTTTTCTCAAAGTTTTCAGTCTTTTTTTTCATTTATTTATAAATAGAATAAAAACGTGAAAACGACTGGGGGGGGGGGGCTCAACTTTCCTGCCTCCTCTAAAAGTAATCCTGCACCAAATGTGCCCGCAGGACCACTTTTATCAAACGCAGAATCGCCCATAGTAAAAAAACAATACTGGGATAGCTGCCATAACACCGGTATTTAACGTCAAAGTAATGATGTATTTTTACTATGGGCCGGTCGGCGAGTGGGATACATCAGATACATTAATAAGATACACAAATAAATTAATAGGATACATCAGATACATTAATAGGATACACAAATTAATAGGATACGTCGGATACATTAAAAGGATACACAGATAAATTATTAGGATACATCAGATACATTAATAGGATACACAGATAAATTATTAGGATATATCAGATACATTAATAAGATACACAGATAAATTATTAGGATACATCAGATACATTAATAAGATACACAGACACATAACATTTTACAGGGAAACTGTTGGTGTTTTTTTTTTTTAAACGTGTTAATTTTATACATGTATAAAAAAAAATATTTAAAAATATTTATATAATATCTTTCTTTTCTTTTTTTTTTCAAATAAACATTTACTACAGGCTAAAAGGAAAAAATCTCAGCGTTAGCGATTTGTTAAAACAAACAAAAAATACATCAAAATAAAAATCTTTTTGCTGCTGTACAATGTCTTCCCACATTACCATAATAATTATTAAACAAATAGTGCATCGCAATACAACAATTAAAAACAACTTCTTTTTTTTTATTTTCTGCTTTAAAACATATCCAATAAAAAAAATGTAAAAAATATATTTTTTCATAAATTTAGGCCAATATGTATTCTACTACACATTTTAGATTGTAAGCTCTAATGAGCAGGGCCCACCGGCGGCGCGCTCTTGTCCCCACTAGGCAGCGGGGATGCCGATTCACGGGACCGGCGGCCACGATTGCCGCCGCGCACCCGCGATCGCTCCCCGCTGAGAGAGAACACCTGTGTTTACTACAGCTGACTTACAGTGTTTACTTCTCTCTTCCTGAAATGATCACAGAGCGCCTGTGATCCTTCTATATAGGATCACAGGTCTCTATGATCATTTCACAAGCCATGCCCCCCACAGTTAGTAAACACTCCCCTAGGCTCACACTTAACCCTTTGATCACCCCTAGGTTAACCCCTTCCTTGCCATTGTCATTATTACAGTAACAGGGCATATTTTTAGCACTGATTACTGTAGTAATGTCACTGGTCCCCCCAAAAGTGTCAAAAATGTCAATTAGGGGTCCGATCTGTCTGCCACAATGTCACAGTCCCACTAAAAATCACAGATCGCCGCCATTAAAATAAATAAACAAAAATGACATAAATCTTTCCCCTAGTTTGTAGACACTATAACTCTATGAAAACGCCCATTAAGGTGGGCGAAACGCGTCAACGCACTTCCTGTTGACGGCATACCACACGGCGTCCCTTCCTCCATCTCGTGGAATGCAAGCCGGCTAGTGATCCCGGAAGTGGACACATGATACGTTCCTATGTGGTTTATCTAAACGCTGTCAATTTATTCTACATTTGTGAGTAGTTCTTTTTGCCTATATATATTTAATAAAAGTCATTATGGGCTTCACTATGTCTGGCTCCCCCTCTTTATTTTCAGAGAGACCATTAGCAAAGTTTGGAGGCTTGTCTGGTGGGATACAGATCCATCCATCCCCAGGACTGGTTTGAAGAGTTACTGCTTCTTGAGGCTTGATTACTCTTTAGCATCTGGTGAGTGGATCCCCAAAAGGGGCTGTTTGAAGCACTTATATCACTGCATGGAGCACATCAAGCACTTTCTGTCCAGCACTTTATCTGAATATTTCAATGGACTCATAATCTTGGACTGCACTTTATTTTGCACTAATTCACTTTAGCACCAAAGCATTTTTTGATTTTTGTATTTTTATATATATTTTATATATATTAATTTTTATTGTCATACTTTCATCAGCAAGTGCACTTTATATTGTTTATTATTGAAGGATTGTATTTACTCATTTACATTCTCCTGTTAGCGCTGTTTTATAATATTTCATTCACTGGCATGAAAGTGTGTTGGGAAATTTTTTAGCGCTTAATAATTTCATCACTACATAAAAAAAAAGAAGGAAGGATTTCATATGGCAGATCCTCGGAATTGAATATCCAGGGATGAAAGTTTCCACTTACAAATTTTCCTCACCCAAGACTGTACTTTGAACAGAAGAATCATCTTCAATTATGTATGTTGCCATTAAACTGGCTGGCCGGATTCCGATGGGGTTCCGGGACCTCGTGTCATTCCATGGCACCAGTGGGTATTGTGACATCACAGGTGACTTCAGCCTCCCGCTGAGACCCCATGGGGTTCCCGGCCACAGCCAGCTGGTAAAATGCCATTTCTGCTGACCTTGGTGCTAATTAGAGTTGAAGCTGGAGGAAGAGAATCTAGATTTAATTATTAATGTATAACCAGCAGCTGGGGAACAGCGTGGTGCCACTGTGCCAGTCCCCAGCTGCCAGACGTCATTCGCCGCCCCCTGCTGTCTGGGCACCTTGCTAACTTCTGCTGTGCAGAGGGAGAATACAGCTTGCACACTAAATCATTTATTTAAAGCTGAACTACAGGCGAACAGCTAAATACACAGAGGGGATACATATATGGGAGCTGTTTACCTGCCAAAGTAGCTGTATTTTTATCCAGCCAGTTCTGAGATTTACACAGCTCTGCCAAACAGCAAAACCAGGCTTCAGACTTGACCTGCCCTTCTGCAGCAGAATATGACTCCTTCCTGTCCCCAGTTTGTGATTGGGGGCATGCATTCGCTGGAACTTGGCCCAGAAGCAGTGAAAGAACCCCCCAAAACACGGTGGATGTATTCCCTGGAACTTAGCCCCAAAGAAGTGTGAAAACCCCCAAAACACGTTGGACGCATTAGTTGGAACTTAGCCCCAAAGAAGTGGAAGAACCCCCAAAACACTTTGGATGTATTCCCTGGAACTTAGCCCCAAACAAGTTTGAAAACCCCCAAAGCACGTTGGATGCATTAGCTGGAACTTAGCCCCAAAGAAGTATGAAAACCCCCAAAGCACGTGGGACGTATTAGTTGGAACTTAGCCCCAAAGAAGTGGAAGAACCACCAAAACACATTGGATACATTCATTGGAACTAAGCCCCAAAGAAGTGTAAGAACCCCCCAAAACACTTTGGATGTATTCCCTGGAACTTGGCCCCAAAGAAGTGTGAAAACCCCCAAAACACGTTGGACGCATTCATTGGAACTTAGCCCCAAAGAAGTGGAAGAACCCCCAAAACTCTTTGGATGTATTCCCTGGAACTTAGCCCCAAACAAGTTTGAAAACCCCCAAAGCACATTGGATGCATTAGCTGGAACTTAGCCCCAAAGAAGTGTGAAAACCCCCAAAACACTATGGATGTATTCCCTGGAACTTTGCCCCAAAAAAGTGTGAAAACCCCCAAAGCACGTGGGACGTATTAGTTGGAACTTAGCCCCAAAGAAGTGGAAGAACCACCAAAACACATTGGATACATTCATTGGAACATAGCCCCAAAGAAGTGTGAAAACCCCCAAAGAACGTTGGATGCATTAGCTGTAACTTAGCCCCAAAGAAGTGGAAGAACCACCAAAACACATTGGATGCATTCGTTGGAACGTAGCCCCGAAGCAGTGTAAGAACCCTCAAAACACTTTGGGTGTATTCCCTGGAACTTCGCCCCAAAGAAGTGTGAAAACCCCCAAAGCACGTTGGATGCATTAGCTGGAACTTAGCCCCAAAGAAGTATGAAAACCCCCAAAGCACGTGGGACGTATTAGTTGGAACTTAGCCCCAAAGAAGTGGAAGAACCACCAAAACACATTGGATACATTCATTGGAACTTAGCCCCAAAGAAGTGTAAGAACCCCCCAAAACATTTTGGATGTATTCCCTGGAACTTAGCCCCAAAGAAGTGTGAAAATCCCCAAAACACGTTGGACGCATTCGTTGGAACTTAGCCCCAAAGAAGTGGAAGAACCCCCAAAACACTTTGGATGTATTCCCTGGAACTTAGCCCCAAACAAGTTTGAAAACCCCCAAAGCACATTGGATGCATTAGCTGGAACTTAGCCCCAAAGAAGTGTGAAAACCCCCAAAACACTTTGGATGTATTCCCTGGAACTTAGCCCCAAAAAAGTGTGAAAACCCCCAAAGCACGTGGGACGTATTAGTTGGAACTTAGCCCCAAAGAAGTGGAAGAACCACCAAAACACATTGGATACATTCATTGGAACTTAGCCCCAAAGAAGTGTGAAAACCCCCAAAACACGTTGGACGCATTAGTTGGAACTTAGCCCCAAAGAAGTGGAAGAACCCCCAAAACACTTTGGATGTATTCCCTGTAACTTAGCCCCAAACAAGTTTGAAAACCCCCAAAGCACGTTGGATGCATTAGCTGGAACTTAGCCCCAAAGAAGTATGAAAACCCCCAAAGCACGTGGGACGTATTAGTTGGAACTTAGCCCCAAAGAAGTAGAAGAACCACCAAAACACATTGGATACATTCATTGGAACTAAGCCCCAAAGAAGTGTAAGAACCCCCCAAAACACTTTGGATGTATTCCCTGGAACTTAGCCCCAAAGAAGTGTGAAAACCCCCAAAACACTTTGGATGTATTCCCTGGAACTTAGCCCCAAAAAAGTGTGAAAACCCCCAAAGCACGTGGGACGTATTAGTTGGAACTTAGCCCCAAAGAAGTGGAAGAACCACCAAAACACATTGGATACATTCATTGGAACTTGGCCCCAAAGAAGTGTGAAAACCCCCAAAGAACGTTGGATGCATTAGCTGTAACTTAGCCCCAAAGAAGTGGAAGAACCACCAAAACACATTGGATGCATTCGTTGGAACGTAGCCCCGAAGCAGTGTAAGAACCCTCAAAACACTTTGGGTGTATTCCCTGGAACTTCGCCCCAAAGAAGTGTGAAAACCCCCAAAACACGTTGGATGCATTAGCTGGAACTTAGCCCCAAAGAAGTGGAAGAACCACCAAAACACCTTGGATGCTTTCATTGGAACTTACCCCCCAAGAAGTGGAAGAACCACCAAAACACATTGGCTGTATTTTTTTTTTACCATGAACCAAAAAACCCAGGATTGTTAATGGCCAAAAACTCTGCAGATCTTCTTTAATGGTGCTCCTCTACCAGGGCTGGGACAAGGGGTGAACAGGAGGGGCAGCTACACTGGGCACTGTGAGTTTCATGTGGGGGTGGCACTGCGAGGAGATTGATGGGAGGGGTTTTGTGTTGAGATTTGGCAATTTGGGGGGAAGCAGGGGGTAAGAATTGCTAGGAGTGGTGATTTAGGGGGATTTGTGTTAGGAGGGGGGATGGGGGAAGAGGATTTGTGTGAGACGGAGGGATTTGGGGGTTTGTGCAAGAAGAGGTAATATGGTTAAGGGGGGAGGAGAATTTTGCTAGGAGGGGACATTTTTGTTTAGGGGGGGGGGATTTGTGCTAGGATGGGAAATTTAGGGGGTGGATTTGTGCTAGGAGGGGACATTTAGGGGGTAGATTTGTGCTAGGAGGGGGGCTTTGGAGTAGGGGGGGGATGTGTACTCTTAGGGGAAGTTTGAGGGGTAGAGGATTTGTGCTAGGAGGGGTGACTTTTTTTGGGGAGGGGTGACTTTTTTTTGGAGAGGGGCATTTGTGTTGGGGGGGATTTGGGGTATGGAGCAAAGATTTGTGCAGGGAAGGAAGTTTTCAGCAGTGTGGCAGGTTTGTACAGTGTGGCATGGGAATTTTGCTGATACATAATGCTCATACATCTTGAGGGGGGGCGCAGTTTGGCATGTTTGCTCTGGGCTCTAGATTACCTTGTCCCGACACTATTCTCTACCACCTACACATCTCCTGTGCTTTTGAAGGGGTCGCCCACCAGTAGTCCCTAGACTTCCTACACAAGTTGAGAGGCCATAGACAACCTTCTCCAACAAGGTCCAGCACTAGTTATTACACTGACCCCTTCCTAGTGTCATTGAAGGGTGTAAAGGTGGGAGAGGGGCATTGTGTATAGGTGGATGAGGGACACTCTAAAATAATGCAATCACTGGAACTTAGCCCCAAAGACGTCGAGGAACCTCCAAAACACATTGGCTGTATTTTTTACCATGAACCAAAAAACCCAGGATTGTTAAAAGTCTACCAAAAAGTCTACAGATCATCTTCTCGCCCACCTACACATCTCCTGTGCTTTTGAAGGGACAACCCACCAGGGGTCTCTCCAGGAGTGGAGTGGCCAGAGACAACCTTCTCCAACAAGGTCCATCACCTAATATGCTGACTTCTACCAAGTCTGTCATTGGGGGGTGTGTAGGGGGGTGAGGGGCACTGTTAAATAATGCATTCACTGGAACATAGCCCCAAAGGAAAGAAGTGGAAGACCCCCCAAAACACATTGGCTGCAATTTTTTTAACATGAACCAAAAAAAAGAAAAACAGGATTGTTAATGACCAAAAGTCTACACATCATGGTGCTCCTAACCCACCTACACATATCCTGTGCTTTAGAAGGGGTCACCCACCAGGGGTCCTTCCATGAGTGGAGTGGTCACAGGTAACCTTCTTCAACAAGGTCCAGCACTACCTAACACACTCATAAAAAAAACCCAGGCTAAGACTGGACAGTGAAGGAGAAGCAGGTACTTTTTGGGGGGGGATTTTAATTTTTGGATGTCTTTATTTCTAGGTTACAACTTTTTTGTGTGCGTGAATGAGTAGGAGTACTATGTACCCCTACTCTTCCACTTATGGATGGGGAAATATCTGGGGTCCCCCTTGATGTTAAAGGGGGCTTCTCGATTCTGATAAGCCCTCCACCTACAGACCCCCACAACCACCAGCCAGGGTTGTGGGAAGGAGGCCCTTTATCTTCATCAACTTGGGGACAAGGTGCTTTTGCCTGGTGGGGGGGGGGGGGGGTACTGCATAAATTGGTGTGTTTTTTTTTTTTTTTTTTTTTTTATTTAATCTACCTACAGTTCAGCATTAGAGTAGAGCTATAGGCAAAATCTTTTTTTTTTTTTTTTCATTTTGGATAGAGCAAGAAACCTTTGTCAGATTTTTTTTTTTTTTTTGTCCTATTACGGAGATTTCCCTTTCTGTCCCATAGCCATACAGGAAGTAAGAGGAAATCCCTGTAAGTTAAGAGAATTCCTTGGGGACCCCCCAGGTCACCAGAACTATTTCCCCCATTGGAAGATTTCCCTTCTATTACTTTTCTGGGGACAACACAAAATTAGTGATTTTCCTTTACTTTCACTTTCAATGATAATGGTAAACAGGACAAATAGAGAGGGTGTAGCGGAGAAGTAGTTTAATCTACAGGGTCTCCGCTGGTAGACAGAAAAACAGGTGATAATCCAAATAGGCAGGTACAGCATGCAACAATCCAGGTAGCGTTATACCATCCTTCTCTCTCAAGAACTAGACGACACATATGCTGGGAGTCAACTAGCATAGATCGTTTATTGAAAACACAAGAGATCTACACTCTGCGAAAACCCCTCCCTCTTTGAGCCATCCCCCACACAAACACACATCCCATAATAAGCTTACAAGGCAGACAGGAACAAGAGGACAATGGAATACAGGTATTCACAATAACAAACCCCACCCCACTGGCATGGGTCTATGAGACACTTCTACCATTTTGTAGCCATCTGCAATACATCCCCACACATCTCCTGAGGGACACTGCTCAGAAATATGATGGTCCCAAGTGAAAGAGTTCTCACTCTCTCAACACACCCCACACTCTCAGTGTCCATTCTGCTACAGAGGGTGAATCTCAGAGGGTGAATCTCCCTAATGCGGGCACAGACAGCAACAAAAACTAACAGGGGCTCTAATCACTCTCCACTCTACTTAAAACTAAAAAGAAAAAGTTTTACCTTTAGTTATACTTTAAATGTCAGAATGAAGTGACAGAGCTGCCCCATATCAACCAGAAAATTATAGTTGAGGAAAGAGAGTTTGAATCGTGAAGTTTTTTGTAGAATTTGAATGTTTGATTTTTATTCTTTTTTTTTTTTTGTGAGGCTCAAAGTGTATGTTTTTTTTTTTTTTATAAATGAAAAAATATCTGAAGCTTTTTATTCTATCATTGGGAAGGGTGGCTGCAGACAGGCAGGTTGTCCTGATCTGCACAGTCATAGATCAATGCAGTACAGGATCTTCTTGCTGATTCAGCCCAGAGACAAATGAAGGAGTCTTAGATACTGAAAAACTCATTATCACCCACTTGTTAACCCCAAATGACCTATTTGTCCCATGCTCAGATTCCTTGATATCGTTGTCAGACTCCGATCAATAGCTTGGAATGGGAGGATCTTGTCACTGTTTTGTATGGTGAGAATACGGACCAGCTCTCTGGAAAGAAGCCCAGGCCAAATCTTCTTTTTTTTTTTACGAAAAATGTAAAGCTTTATTAAGAAACAGTCAAATGCAAGTTTAATGCGGAGTCCCGGCCACAAAATCATGCCTTTAGATTTTATGGCATCCGCTTCCTTATCCTTACCTGAGCTAGAATTGGATATTACCAGCTTTTTTTTTTTTAAACTTACCTTATTACAGAGGATAATATACTCACCTTTACATGCACTTCCTCCTTCCTTGGCCACGGCCCGCGTCGTAACTTCTTGTCCCGCAATGCGTCCTGGGAGCTTTTACTCGTCGCTCCCAGGATGCAATGGGCAGTGACGTAGGTGGCCGGCCGCTCCTCTCATTGCGTTATTTCCAAACAGGAAATAACGCGATGATATCCATCCCTATACTATGCCGATCGCATAATACTGGGCATGCGCGAGATTTCGCTCTGCATTCACCGGCCCCTCTCCTTCTCGAACCAGGAAGCAGGGCATTCATTAACACAGCGGCTTCAGGAGAACCAGGACAAAGATGGCGGCGCTCAGGAGACTTTTTATAAAGTAAGATTTTCTAATTGCCAATCGATTATTGTACTGTAAAAAACAGGATTAGTTGATGTATAAAGGGGGGGGGGGTGACAGTTTGGGAGGTATTGATAAAAAAAAAACTATTCTGCGGCCGGAACTCCGCTTTAAGTGTACAACAGTGTAACCACCTGCACATCTCCTGTGACTTTAAAGGGACCGCCCACCAGTAGTCCCTAGACTTCCTACACAAGTTGAGAGGCCATAGACAACCTTCTCCAACAAGGTCCAGCACTACTTATTACACTGACCCCTTCCTAGTGTCATTGAAGGGTGTAAAGGTGGGAGAATGGCATTGTATATAGGTAGGTGAGGGGCACTCTAAAATAATGCAATCACTGGAACTTAGTCCAAACCAAAGAAGTCGAGGAACCCCCCAAAACACAATTGGCTGTATTTTTTACCATGAACCAAAAAACCCAAGATTGTTAAAAACCAAAAAGTCTACAGATCATCTTCTCTCCCACCTACATATCTCCTGTGCTTTTGAAGGGACAACCCACCGGAGGTCTCTCCATACAAAACAGTGACAAGATCCTTCCAAACCGGTCAACATTCTTGGTGGTTAGGTGTTTAATACAGAACATAGATCTGTACATAACAAATCAACAAAACAAAGCAGGGTATAATTGGCTTAACCGGTTGCCGACCGCCGCAAGTACATATACTGCGACGGTCAGCCCCATGCATGCAGGTATGGGTACGTCACTCGCCTGCGAGCCAATAGGGGACTAGCGCGCGCCGCTGGAGGCGCGCTCCCGCCCCCGCTCGCTCACTGTGATCCCAGCGTGTGTGACCGGTGGACCCGATGTCCGCCGGTCACTCGCGATCGTCCGCTACAGAGGGAGAAAGGCAGGCGGCTGATGTAAACACAGCCGCCTGTCATTCTCCCCTGTGTAAGTGCAGAGATCATACGGTCCTGCTATGCAGGATCGTATATCTCTGTAGTTACACAAACAGCCACGCCCCTTTACAGTAAGAAGCACGCCCCTAGGGACACACTTAACCCCTGCATCACCAATAAAGTTAACCCCTTCCCTGCCAGTGACATTTTTACAGTAACAGTGCATATGTATAGCACTGATTACTGTAGTAATGTCACTGGTACCCCCAAAAGTGTAAAAAATGTCAGTCAAGGCTCCGATCTGTCCGCCGAAATGTCGCAGTCCCGCTAAAAAAATCGCAGATCGCCACCATTACTCGTTAAAAAAAAAAACAATAAAAATGACAGAAATCTTTCCCTTAGTTAGTAAATGCAATAACTTTTGCGCAAACCAATCAAAATACGCTTATTGCGATTTTTTTTTTACCAAACATATGTAGCAGAAAATGAATTGGCCTAAAATGTTAAAAAATTTTGATTTTTACATTTTTTTTGGGGGGGGGGGGTAATTTTATATAAAAAAATGTGAAAAATATTGTTATTTTTGCAAAATTGTTGCTTTTTTTGTTTATAGCGCATGATTAAAACATCGCACAGGTGATCAAATACCACCAAAAGAAAGCTCTGTTTCTGGGAAAAAAAGGACGTAAATTTCATTTGCGTACAGCGTCGCACGACCGCACAATTGTCCGTTAAAGTCACGCAGTGCCGAATCGCAAAATACCCCCTGGTCAGGAAGGGGGTAAAATCTTCCAGGGCTTCTTCGGATCTTCGACATCTACTTGATTATTTTTATACAAAAGATGGATTTTTATTCATAAAATCTTATGTTTATATATTTAATAATTTTTTGAATTAGTTCATACATAAATTGATGATATTGGATGATTGATTGGCACTAGTTGTTTACACAGTTGCACTTTATTGGGAATTTATGAATTTATGTATCACTATTGCACAGATTTATGGTTTACATATTTTAGCATGCGCTGTAGATAGCCCTATTTTTAGGACTATTTCCATCACTTCTACCATTTTATACTACTGCTGCTGCTATATATATATATATATTTTTTTTTAATTATAATTTTATATAATTTTACACAATCCTTCACTAAATATATATTTATATCTAATAAAATAAACTCCTAGGCGCGGGGAGTACACTTTTTTTCGGAAAAGGGTACTTGTTTGTCACAACACCACCTTGCTTTTGCCTCCCCTGGTCTCAGCATTCAGCAGACTCTGGAAGCTGACTCCAGCCCTCCTCTGGTTCTCCTTAAGACCCTGCACTTCTTCCCAGATCCACCCGCATCTTCTTCCTGGCAGCAGCACAAGGTAAGGGTGTGCATTGTGATCTAAGGAAGGGTGGGTGACTCTTGACTTCTGATGGTGGGGGGTTCTTGTCATCCTGTGTAAGGGGGTGTGGGGTGCTCTGGACATCTAATCCTACAGATATAACCGGCCCTTTGAGGGCAACCATAATCTTAATAAAGCCCATGATGAAATTGAGTTTGACACCCCTGTCATTGAGTGTAATACAACAAAGTAAAAGTAAATGGAAGTGCAATCCAAAGTGAGCAACTCCTTAAGTGCAAAGATTGTGCAGAGACACCGTCTCTGTAATATAAAGTGCAAGTGAAACAATAAATCTTGAAGCGCTAAATAAAGAGGATATGTTACACTGATACCGTAATTTGGGATGTATTTATAAAATATTCACCAATCGAAACTGCGTGTCAATTTGCTACAGTATGTGTAAATGAGGCAACATTGAACGTGTGAATGGGGAAAATACTGCATTATGGCCACTAGATGGTGCTGACAATCGTACAAATGAGGTGTGCCGCTCATCTCTATCTAGAGGTCATAATGTGATATGTTCCCCATTCACACATTTGATTTGCAGAGAATATAACCTGGGAACATTCAGTTTTGCTCCATTTGCACAGGTCCAATTCACACGCAGTTTCAAAGGGCAGCAATACAAATTCTTTTTTAAATATAGCCCTTAGTATGCATGCACTTAACATGAAAAAAATACACTCACCAGCCACTTTATTAGGTACACCTGTTCAATTGCTATCAAGTAGTACAAATTAGGGATCGTCCGATTATCGGTTTGGCCGCTATTCACTTTTTTTTTAAATTTCGGTATCGGCCACAAACTTGGCTGATATGACCAATATTTTCTTAGGGTAGTGCTGCTTCCGGAGGGGAAGGGGGGATGGGGATTAGAGCACCGCCTGATTACACAAAGAGTAGTCTTCTTCTGCTTACCCGGCACGGGTGCTGTCATACAAAGTCCCGCCTCCTGGACCGGGTCCTACCTATGATAGACAGCACACTGGTGATGTCTATCATAGGAGTCGGTCCAGGAGGCGGGACTTTGTATGAGAGCGCCCGCGCCAGGTAAGCAGAAGAACCCTGCTCTTTGTGTAATCAGGCGGCGCTTTAATCCCCATGCACTGGTCATTCTGCATTGGGTGGGGGCACTGGTCACTCTGCATTGGGTGGGGGCACTGGTCACTCTGCATTGGGTGGGGGCACTGGTCACTCTGCATTGGGTGGGGGCACTGGTCACTCTGCATTGGATGGGGGCACTGGTCACTCTGCATTGGATGGGGGCACTGGTCACTCTGCATTGGGTGGGGGCACTGGTCACTCTGCATTGGATGGGGGCACTGGTCACTCTGCATTGTTGGGGGAACTGGTCACTCTGCATTGGATGGGTGCACTGGTCACTCTGCATTGGATGGGGGCACTGGTCACTCTGCATTGGATGGGGGCACTGGTCACTCTGCATTGGGTGGGGGCACTGGTCACTCTGCATTGGATGGGGGCACTGGTCACTCTGCATTGTTGGGGGAACTGGTCACTCTGCATTGGATGGGTGCACTGGTCACTCTGCATTGGGTGGGGGCACTGGTCACTCTGCATTGGGTGGGGGCGCTGGTCACTCTGCATTGGATGGGGGCACTGGTCACTCTGCATTGGATGGGGGCACTGGTCACCCTGCAATGTTGGGGGCACTGGTCACTCTGCATTGGATGGGGGCACTGGTCACTCTGCATTGTTGGGGGCACTGGTCACTCTGCATTGTTGGGGGCACTGGTCACTCTGCATTGGATGGGTGCACTGGTCATTCTGCATTGGATGGGGGCACTGGTCACCCTGCATTGTTGGGGGCATTGGTCACTCTGCCTTGTTGGGGGCACTGGTCACTCTTCATTGGATGGGGGCACTGGTCACTCTGCATTGTTGGGGGCACTGGTCACTCTGCATTGGATGGGGGCACTGGTCACTCTGCATTGATGGGGCACTGGTCACTCTGCATTGTTGGGGGCACTGGTCACTCTGCATTGGATGTGTGATTGAATGTGCACAATATCAGCCTATACGGATACGTGGTGACCAAAATATCGGTATCGGCCCTGGAAAAACCATATCGGTCTATCCCTAGTACAAATTGCTAACCAACCAATTGCATGGCAGCAATCAAATGCATTTAAGCATTTAAACCTGGTGAAGACAACTTGCTGAAGTTCAAATCGGTCATCGGAATGTGGAAGAAAGGGGATTTAAGTGTCTTTGAATGTGGCATGGTTGTTGGTGTCAGACGGGCTGATCTGAGAATTTCAAAAAACTGCTGATCTACTGGGATTTTCACACACAACCATCTCTCGGGTTTACAGAGAATAGTCCGAAAAAGGGAAAATATCCAGTTGTGTGGAGAAAAATGCCTTGTTGATGTCAGAGGTCAGAGGAGAATGCCTCTGAAGCAGCCGGCCTGTGTCCGGCCAAACCGGTCAGGTGCATATACCGATCACCCCTCCTGCCAGCCCTTTCTTGGTGATGGAACTATGGACTATGGATTTTTTGGAGATGCATTCATCTTAAATGATGGCTTCAACATCTCTATGAACTTCACTAGATGGATGAGTTTACTCCTAGTTATCTATCTTACAAGTTTAGCCATCCAACTGTGTGAGCTGAGGGTCCTTTTATCGTCCTTTGATTAATGGATTAATATACCTGCATGTGCGAGGGAGGCTTCTTGTTAACACAGCTTACCTTGGAACTACATATCAGATGCTCTGGTCTATCTTGTGACATTGTAGGAGTAAGTGTAGCGCTAATCAGTTCATAGAGACAGTGTCCACATCCAAGGGGAGAACTTAAAGGTGTTCTTCTGCTGATAAAGTCCTCTATTAGTGCTGTGAGGACCACCACCAACACCCAACCACACAGCCTCCTACCAAATCACATTGACCCTCATGACAAAGGTCAATATGGGCAGCGGATCCTATGTAAAGCATGAATAGCCGTGGGATCTCTGATCAGAGCCGATCTGCTCCTAGAGCCAGACTGGACTATTGAGACCAAGGGAGAGGAACACTGGGGAAGAACACTGAGAGGATCCCACGGCTATTCATGCTTTACATAGGATCCCCTGCCAATATTGACCTCTGTCATGAGGGTCAATGTGATTTGGTAAGAGGCTGTATGATTGGGTGTTGGTTGTGGTCTTCAGAGCACTAATTATTATTTTTATTATTATACAGGATTTATATAGCGCCAGCAGTTAGCACAGCGCTTTACAATATGAGGGAAGACAATACAGTTACAATAAAATTCAATACAGGAGGAATTAGAGCATTAGAGCTTACAATCTAGATAGAAGATAGAGGATTTTATCAGCAGAAGAACACCTTTAAGTTCTCCCCTTGAATGTGGACACTGTCTCTATGACCTGATTAGCGCAACACTTACTTCTACTATTTCGATCGATCTTTTGCAATATTCAAGATTTTGGTGTTGGCTGGTTTTTGAGTACATTGATTTTTTATACTTTACCATTTAAACTAGGCGCAGTATATTATCATTTATATATATCTTGTGACATTGCTCTTTGGTGAGCAATATACCTCCTCTGGAAAACATGTAGATCCTTCCTTCACAACAGATATGATATATTCATCAATTATGGACTAACCAAGGTTATATCCTCATCTTTCTATAATGAAAAGGCTATCAGTACCAAGGAGACTTTCCATCATACTTACTGAACAGCAAATCAGTTTTGTTTTTCATTTTCATCAACATCAAGTGCCTCCCTTTTTTCTAGGCCGATTTTCCCTATATGGGTATACCATCACCAATCCATTGAACTTTTGGTTATTTTTGGTCACATGTTTTACCCTTTATTGCTTTTCTAACGAATATGGGCCCATATGGATATATGGAGTGTCAGGTGTGGTTTTAGTGTTTGTTTTAGGTGTATTTGATGTGCGTCCTGGTACCATTTTAATATTTGCATTTTTGCACAGACTCTTCGTCTTGTGATTTTTTTGAACCTATTAAAGATAAATTTTTTGTAGCCCAGTGAGTATCTTTTATATATATATATATATATATATATATATATATATATATATATATATATATATATATATATATATATATATATATTAGTGATTGACTGATATCAGTTTTTCATTGTCGATACCGATATTTTGGCCAATGCATATATTGGCCAATATTTTCGTACAAAAAAAAAAATATATATTTTTTTTATTTGAAAGGTACTGTTGTGGAGGGTTCTGGGGTCTAAAAGACCCCAAACCCCTCCTCTGCACTTAAAAGCATTTAAAACGCCAAGTTTGGCTGTTTTTAATGCTGTCATTTTTTTTAATCTGGCGCTAGACAGTACCCGGAAGTGATGTCACTCATGACATCACTTCCGGGTTTTTACATAGAGACCCGATCAGAGCCGAATGCGGCTTTGATCGGGTCTTCGGCGGCCGTGCAGGCTGGTTGCCCGGGTCTCCCGGTGGGACGGAAGACCCGAGGGAGCCGCGGAAAGACAGCCGAGTGGCTTCTCAGCCGCATCGGTTGTCATTACAAGACAGCCGACCTTCGGCTATGGACGCCGGTGCCGGGGTGATGCTTCTAGCTGCAGGCATCACTCCGGTACAAGCACTTTCCTGGAATATCAGCAATATCAGTAACCTTGGTGGCCGATTCCGATATATCAGGGAAAGTGCAGATCGGCCCTCAATATATCGGCTTTGCCGATAATCGGTCGATCTCTAATATATATATATATATATTCATACAGTATATTTGCTGCGTTGGGTGGTTGAGTATAAAACAAGTTTTTATTTCATTGTTTCTAGTAGTTACTTTACCAACATACTCCCCCAAATTTTAAGTCCTTTTTCTCACCAATTCATGTGAGATTAGGGGTACATCTTAGAGAGCCTATCGTCAGTTTTTTCAGAGGAGAAGGCACAGACTGGTTCCAGATGATAGAAAGGCAACAGTAACTTAAATAACCACTTGTTACATCCAAGGTATGCAGAATACCTTCTGTAACGGAACTGCAACCAACACTGTACTTGTGGGCTTCCGTCAGTATATGGCTTCCTCCCAATCGTGAACATAGATATCGAATCCTAGCTGCTCCCCATACAAAGCTAGCCGACAACTTTGCTTGTACAAATTAAGGAACCCTCCTGAATAAACCAATGATCACTACTCAGTACTATTAATCTTGGACCTCTCTGCTGCCTTTGATTCTGTTGACCACCCCCTCCTTCTCAAAAACTCAGTTTGCTCGGTCTCTGTGGCTGTGCTCGCCATTGGTTCGAATCTTACCTATCTCACCGCACCTTCAGTGTCACTTACAATTCCACTTACTCCCCTGCAACTCCTCTTACTGTTGGGGTCCCCCAAGGTTCTGTCCTTGGACCGCTACTATTCTCAATCTATACCTCCTCCCTGGGTCAGCTAATAGCCTCCCATGGCTTCCACTACCATTTCTATGCTGATGACACCCAAATCTACCTCTCTACCCCTCAGCTCACCCCATCAGTCTCCTCCCGCCTCACTGATCTACTAACAGACATATCAGCCTGGATGTCTCACCACTTCCTCAAACTGAATCTATCTAAAACCGAGCTCATAATATTTCCTCCTCCACGTGCCCCTTCCCCTGAACTCTCTGTCAAGATCAATGGAACAACTATCAGTCCTTCCACACATGCCAGGGTGCTAGGGGTAACCCTGAACTCTGCACTGTCCTTTCAGGCTCACATCCAATCCCTGTCCAAATCATGCCACCTTAACCTCTGCAACATCGCTAGAATACGGCCCTTTTTAACCAATGACACCACCAAGCTTTTAATTCACGCCCTGGATATCTCTCGCCTCGACTACTGCAACTCCCTCCTCATTGGATTACCTTTACATAGATTATCCCCCCTTCAATCCATAATGAATGCTGCTGCAAGACTTATCCACCTTACCAACCGTTCAGTGTCCTCCACCCCTCTCTGCCAATCCCTTCACTGGCTTCCACTCACCCAACAAATAAAATTCAAAGTGCTAACAATAGTTTACAATGCCATCCACAACTCTGCCCCCAGCTACATCACTAACCTGATCTCAAAATATCAACCAAGCCACTCTCTTTGGTCCTCCCAAGACCTCCTGCTCTCTAGCTCCCTTGTCACCTCTTCCCACGCTGGCCTCCAGGATTTCTCCAGAGCTTCTCCCATTCTTTGGAACTCTCTACCCCAATCTGTCCGACTGTCGCCTAATCTATCAATCTTTAGACGATCCCTGAAAACCATTCTCTTTAAAGAAGCCTACCCAGCTACTAATTAATAACACTGTTTCACTTGCTCAATCAGCTCATCCCCCACAGCTATTGCCTTTTTTATCAATTGACCCTCCCTTTTAGATTGTAAGCTCTAACGAGCAGGGCCCTCTGATTCCTTTTGTTCCAAATTGTATTGTAACTTAATTTTGTTAAGCGCTGCGCAAACTGTTGGCGCTATATAAATCCTGTATAATAATAATAATAATAAGAAGAAGAACTGTTTATTCAAACACAGGCACAAACAGATATACACTGTGGGACAACCCCCTCCCTTAGCAGCCAATCCACATACATCCCATAATAGGTTGATCTTAAGGCAGACAGAAACAATAGAACAATGGGATACAGGCACTTACCAATAACAAACCCCACCCCACCTCATTATCTAGCAAGGGTCTATGAGACCCTCCAACAATATTCAAGCAATCTAAAAAGTCAAATTGTTTATCTTTATATATTTCTTAAGGGATATTGTTCAGAAATGTTATTGTCCCAAGTGAAAGAGGCCCTTCACTCTTTCAACACAAACCACACATAGAACCCAGGATAAGCGGGGTAACACCAAATGTGGTGTGGTTGTACAGCAAGTCTGATTCGTGCAGACCCGACTGGGATTCTTGGTCACCCTGTGCCCCTAATAGACACAGGGTGACTTACACATAAGAGGGGCCGGGGAAGTTGGACAAGGAGTTTCCTGACCTCTCTAAAGTAATCTGGGTTCCACGAGTCCCCCACCAAAAGTGACTCCTGTCACGCCATCTATGAACGCACAACGCATCAAACTTTGAAGCAGATGGGCTACAGCAGCAGAAGTCCACACCAGGTGCTGCTCCTGTCAGCTAAGAACAGGAAACTGAGGCTACAATTGACACAGGCTCACCAGAATTGAACAATAGAATATTGGAAAAACGTTGCCTGGTCTGAGGAGTCTCTATTCCAGCTGCGACATTCAGATGGTGGGGTCAGAGTTTGGTGCAAACAACATGAAAGCATGGATCCATCCTGCTTGTATTACCGGTTCAGGCTGGTGGTGTAATGGTGTGGGGGATATTTTCTTGGCACACTTTGGACTCCCTTAGTACCAATTTAGCATGGTTTAAGCGCCACGGCCTACCTGAGTATTGTTGCTGACCATGTCCATCCCTTTATGACTACAGTGTCCCCATCTTCTGATGGCTCCTTCCAGCAGGATAATGCACCATGTCACAAAGCCCCAATCATCTCACCACTGGTTTCTTCACCATGACAATGAGGTCACTCCAATGGCCTCCAAACTCACCAGATCCGGTCACTGTCCTCCAATGGCCTCCACACTCACCAGATCCGGTCACTGTCTTCCAATGGCCTGCGCACTCTCCAGATCCGGTCACTGTCCTCCAATGGCCTCCACACTCTCCATATCCAGTCACTGTCCGCCAATGGCCTGCACACTCACCAGATCCGGTCACTGTCCTCCAATGGCCTCTACAGTCACCAGATCTCATCCAATAGAGCACCTTTGGGATGTGGTGGAACAGGAAATTGGCATCATGGATGGGCAGCCGACAAATCTGCAGCAACTGCGTGATGCTATCATGTCACTATGGACGAATGTTCCCAACACCTTGCTGAGTCTATGCCACGAAGAATGAAGGCAGTTTTGAAGGCAAAAAGGGGGTCCAACCCGCTACTAGCAAGCAGGGCAGGGACAAGGGGTGGGCAGGAGGCCTCCACACTCACCAGATCCGGTCACTGTCCTCCAATGGCCTCCACACTCACCAGATCTGGTCACTGTCCTCCAATGGCCTCCACACTAACCAGATCTGGTCACTGTCCTCCAATGGCCTCCACACTAACCAGATCTGGTCACTGTCCTCCAATGGCCTCCACACTAACCAGATCCGGTCACCAGATCTCATCCAATAGAGCACCCTTGGGATGTGGTGGAACAGGAAATTGGCATCATGGATGTGCAGCCAACAAATCTGCAGCAACTGCGTGATGTTATCATTTCACTATGGACAAATGTTCCCAACACCTTGTTGAATCTATGCCACGAAGAATGAAGGCAGTTCTGAAGGCAAAAAGTGGGTCCAACCCAGGTACTAGCAAGCAGGGCCGGGACAAAGGGTGGGCAGGAAGGACGGCTGCCCTGGGCGCAATGGGTTATTGCAGGGATGGGGGTGCCCTGACCCTAACTCTAAGGCAAGGGGGGGGGTGCAGTTTGGCATATTTACCCTGGGCTGTGGATTACCTTGTCCCGGCACTGCTAGCAAGGTGTACCTAATAAAGTGGCCGGGGAGTGAATATCTGATGATAGATCCCTCTGGGATTATTAAAGAATTCTGAATCTGAATCCACATTAAACATTCACACGCCTCCACATCCCACCAAAAAGTGAGTCCAGCCGGAAATCTCATTTCCATTACTACCTTCTAGCTGCTTTCTTTTCGTGAAGAATAATGGAGAGCAAGATGTGTATTTGTATAGTTATTACGTGCGGACTGTGAAATAAGGGAGTCTCATTGCTTCATAAATCATTGGTTTTTTAAGAAAACTTTATTTATTTATTTATTTTTTTTTGGCTGGGAAATCTACCAAGCCGCCCGAGGAGGAGATTAATCAATTCTGGAAAATGATCTGATGGGTGACATTTTGCAAAACAGCACTTTGACTTGATCTATGGAAGCGCTTAAATTCCTCTCTTTTTCATCAGTAATATTTCCCACAGCAGTGGAAGACTTTTGTTCATAAATCGTTTATTTTGCCACACAAAAATGACAAATGGGTGTTTGTGTCATCCCTCTCTCTCCCCGCCGCAAGATGAAGCTGGCGGACGCTGGAAATGATTTTATTCTTAACCGGGTCTGGTAGTACCCTTGAGACCGACGTAGGGGGCTTGCCGCACAGAAGCGCCAGATGGCTGGCTTAACCAGTTCTTGACTGGAAGGATTTGCCCCCTTAATCGCCATTTTTTTTGCGATTCGGCACTGCGTTATTTTTAACAGAAAATTGTGCTGTCGTGTGACGCTGTACCTAAATAAAATTGACGTCCTTTTTTTCCCACAAATAGAGCTTTCTTTTGGTGGTATTTGATCACCTGTGCGAATTTTCTATTTTTTGCACTATAAACAAAAAAAAAACGACAATTCTGAAACAAAACAATATTTTTCACATTCTGCTATATATTATTCCCCAAAAAAATGTAAAAATCTAAATTTTTCTTCCTTTTAGGCCAATTTGTATTCTGCTTCATATTCATGGTAAATGGTGATTGGTTTAAAGTTATCACATCTACAAACTAGGGATTTATTTTTTGCGCTACAAACAGAAAAAAAATTACAATTCTGAAAAAAAAAAAACAATATTTTTCACTTTCTGCTATATATCATCAACCCCCCCCCCCCAAAAAAAAAAATTAAGAATCAACATTTTTCTTCCTTTTAGACCAATTTGTATTCTGCTACATATTTTTTGGTAAATGGTGATTGGTTTAAGTTATCGCGTCTACAAACTAGGGATTTATTTTTTGCGCTATAAACAGGAAAAAAAAAAAAAACGACAATTCTGAAAAAAAAAAAAAAAAAGATTTTTTCACATTCTGCTATAGATCACCCCCCCCCCCCCCCAAATGTAAAAATCTAAATTTTTTAAAATTTTAGGCCAATTTGTATTCTGCTACATATTTATGGTAAATGGTGATTGGTTTAAAGTTATCACGTCTACAAACTAAGGATTTATTTTTTGCGCTATAAACAGAAAAAAAACGACAATTCTGAAAAAAAAAACCAATATTTTTCACATTATGCTATATATCACTCCCCCCCCCCCCCAAAAAAAATTAAAAAATCTAAATTTTTTAACATTTTAGGCCAATTTGTATTCTGCTACTACAAAAAAAAAATCACTATAACTGTATTTTGATTTGTGCAAAGGTTATCGCGTCTTTATTGTTTTATTTTTATTTTACTAGTAATGGCGGCGATCTGCAATTTTTAGCAGGACTGCGACATTGCGGCGGACATATCGGACTCCTAAAATATTTCCAATAAAAAAAATTGAAAAAATCCTTTCAGGCCAATTTGTATTCTGCTACATATTTATGGTATAAAAAAAATCGGAAATAAGCGTATTTTGATTCGTTTAAAGTTATCGCGTCCACAAACTAGAGGAAATATTTATGTCATTTTTATTTATTTATTTATTTTTACTTGTAATGGCGGCGATCTGCATTTTTCACCGGGAATGCGACATTGCGGCGGACAGATCGGACCCCTAACTGACATTTTTGACACTTTTGGGGGGACCAGTGACATTACTACAGTAATCAGTGCTAAAAATATGCACTGTTACTGTAATAATGACACTGGCAGGGAAGGGGTTAACCAAGGGGTGATCAAAGGGTTAATTGTGAGCCCAGGGGAGTGTTTTCTAACTGTATGGGGGAGGGACTTGTGAAATGATCATAAGAGACCTGTGTTCCTATATAGAAGGATCACAGGCGCTCTGCGATCATTTCAGAGAGAACAATGGTCGGCTGTGTTTACAACAACAGACCGTCCTTCTCTCTCAGCGGGGAGCGATCGCGGATGGCTGGCGACAATCGGTGCCGCCGGTCCCATGGATTGTCATCCCCGCTGCCTCGTCCCCCAGCACCACTCCCACGACCGATGTACCCCTACGTCGTTTCGCACAGCCGAGCCGAGCCAGCCTACCAGCGGACGGTCGGCAAGACCTGCTCAGAGATAGGCAATTGTTAGAATAGGATTCCCCACTCTTAGACCTGGTTGCACAATTGTGAAAGGAGCCTTATGCCGTGAAGTTCTACTATCTGGTGAGTTTTCACATTGAGTGTTTGGTGGCGGTTGGTGTTATAGATACAGAATCTCACAAAAGTGAGTACACCCCTCACATTTGTGTAAATATTTTATGGTGTTATAGATACAGAATATCACAAAAGTTAGTACACCCCTCACGTTTGTGTAAATATTTTATTCTATCTTTTCATGTGACAACACTGAAGAAATGACACTTTGCTACAATGTAAAGTAGTGAGTGTACAGCTTGTATAACAGTGTAAATTTACTGTCCCCTCAAAATAACTCAACACACAGCCATTAATGTCTAAACCGCTGGCAACAAAAGTGAGTACACCCCTAAGTGACAATAACCAAATTGGGCCCAAAGTGACAATATTTTGTATGGCCACCATTATTTTCCAGCACTGCCTTAACCCTCTTGGTCATGGAGTTCACCAGAGCTTCAAAGGTTTCCCCCGGAGTCCTCGTCCACTCCTCCATGATGACATCACGGAGCTGGTGGATGTTAGAGACCTTGCACTTCTCCACCTTCCGTTTGAGGATGCCCAACAGATGCTCAATAGGGTTTAGGTCTGGGGACATAAACAAAAATGTGAGGGGTGTACTCAAGTTTGTGAGATACTGTATAGAGGAGGATTCCCAGCCGTTTTGTTGGATATGGGTCCACCTGAGTTACCACTGACAACAACAGCACATTTAAGCATGTTCTCCAAGTGTGAGCACTGAGACAATGACCAGTCCAGTATCTTTGGGTTTTTATATTTATTGAGAACTTGGATGGGAGAAGGGATGAGTGGGACACTCTTCTGGCTCAACTCTACACAAATTGCCGGGGACAGCTGAAAAAATGCCTATTGGCGCTGACTTGACGCTGGCTGGATGCCGGTCAACGCCTGTTAACGCTGAACTGACTTCTGACCACTTCCTTGTGTCTCAAATTCCTCTTTAACCACTTTACCACCGGAGGATTTTGCTGTCTTACGTCTGGGCCACTTTTTGCGATTTGGCGCTGTGCGACTTTAACTGACAATTGCGCGGTCGAGCGACGCCGTACCCAAACAAAATTTACGTCCTTTTTTTCCCACAAACAGAGCTTTCTTTTGGTGGTATTTGATCACCTGTGCGATTTTTACTTTTTGCGCTATAAACAAAAAAGTAGCGTTTATTTTGAAAAAAATAATATTTTTAACATTTTTTTATATGAAATTCCCCCCCCAAAAAAATGTAAAAATCTAAATTTTTGGCCAATTTGTTTTCTGCTACCTATGTTTGGTTAAAAAAAATCACAATAAGTGTATTTTGATTGGTTTGCGCAAAAGTTATTGCGTTTACTAACTAAGGGAAAGATTTCTGTCATTTTTGGTGTTTTTTTTTTAACGCGTAATGGCGGCGATCTGCGATTTTTTTTTTTTAGCGGGACTGCGACATTGCGGCGGACAGATCGGACCCTTGACTGACATTTTTGACACTTTTGGGGGTACCAGTGACATTTCTACAGTAATCAGTGCTATACATATGCACGGTTACTGAAAAATTACACTGGCAGGGAAGGGGTTAATTTTATTGGAGAGGGAGGGGTTAATGTATGCCTGGTGCTTACTGACGGATGTTCAGCTATGTTGAACCCTGCAATCTGTCACTCTTTGTCACTGAGGAGATCCGCCCGCTCTGTTTACACAAGCGGGCGGATCTCCAAACTAGATTCCCCGACGATCGGGGAAGAGCAGCGGTGATCGCCGCCGCTCCTCCCCTGGCCCGACTCCCGCTGTGACTGAAAACAGCGGGAGCGAGCCTCCGGCGGCGCCCGCGTGCCACCCACAAGGGGCGGAGTCCAGCGACGTAGGACTACGTCGCTGGACGATAACGAGCCACATTGCCGCAGTAGTAGCAATGTGAGCAGACGGCAAGTGGTTAAGCTCCCTTTAGCATTCCTTGTTGAGGTAGCTACTTGTAATCTGCTGCATTGCTGAACGCTTCAGGGCCCACACCGGCACCCTCCTTTACCGACTTGTCTTCAGGGCTTAGACTCTGGCACCCCCTTTTCTAAGCCTTCTCTACTGGTTAGCTGGCTCCCGGATCCCTCTGACCTTCCGGAGTGGTCTCCTCTCCTAGGCAGAACCCAGCGGCAGTTTACAACTACTCACGACACTGCTTTCCTGGAAACTCCTGCCCCGCAGCTCCACACGGTCCACAGCACACTGGATCCCTCTCTGCAGCTCAGCTCAACCTTCTGTCCTCTAGGCCAGTGGTCCTCAACCCTGGTCCTCAGGGCACACTATCAGGCCAGGTTTGCAAGATAACTGAAATACATCCCAGGTGATATAATTTGCTGCTTAGTGATTGCAGTATTCTAGTCTGCATCTCCCTAAGGTAATACTTAAAATCTGGCCTGTTAGTGGGACCTGAGGACCGGAGTTGAGGACCACTGCTCTAGGCCAGTGATGGCGAACCTTGGCACCCCAGATGTTTTGGAACTACATTTCCCATGATGCTCATGCACTCTGCAGTGTAATTGAGCATCATGGGAAATGTAGTTCCAAAACATCTGGAGTGCCAAGGTTCGCCATCACTGCTCTAGGCCGACCGCCAAGGACACTTTCCTGACGCTGACAGGAGAGACAGCCGTCACCCTCCTCCTGGGACTCTGCTTCCAAAGACACTCTGTCATTTGCTCTCCTCAGACTTATACCCCATCCCAGGATGCATTGCGGCATGTTCCACCCACTGGGACTGATATGAGCCCCGGTGTGCTATTGGTTAGGTTTCCTCCACTGTCCAACAATATCCCCTATTGGATACAGTGGGAAGACTCCCTAAGCTCAACAGACACACCTGAGAACACATGCCAGCCTAGCTGAACAATCAGGCCCCCCTGATAAGCAGACAGGGTTCCCCTTATGGTTTTCCTAGCACCTATATAGGAGGGTGCTCCATGTATAATAGATATTGATCTGTGCACCAATTTTTTCATACATTTGTTGGGCGATTTGTAAGGATTTATGATTTGATTTTTTTCGAGTCTTCATTATGGATATGGAGATTGGGTGTGGAATGCACCATTTGTAACAGAGTCTCATTCTGTCTCCACCAAGTGTTACTTTATCCTAAACCAGGGATCCTCAAACTACGGCCCTCCAGCTGTTGCAGAACTACACATCCCATGAGGCATTGTAAAACTCTGACATTCACAGACATGACTAGGCATGATGGGAATTGTAGTTCTTTAATAACTGGAGGGCCATAGTTTGAAGACCCCTGTCCTAAACTGACCTCCCAAAAAATGAATGATCGATTTTGGGTGGACCGCCCCTTTAAGACTAAGAAAAGAATGAAAGACTTAGCCGCTCTCTGTAATTCTTACATCGAACGATCGATCAATTATCAAAGAAACAAGAGCAAGACAGATGATAGAAGCTTGCTTGTGTTTTGCTTTCTGTCCCTGACACTGATACATGACCATATTGAATATTCATACAAGAACTTCTATCAAAGTCTCCATTCGGCACTCAGAACGAAACATCACAAAACCATTTGTCAGGGAAAAAAATAAAAAACACGTTTTCCCTTTTCGATCGGCGCCACTGTAATTTTTTTTTTTTTTTTTCTCCATTGATAAATTGCGCAAGGTAATTTTCGGTGAGTTTTGGAGCTGATAGACTTGATAAATGGCCCAGCTTCTTCGACTTCATTTCAATATCCCCCGATAATTCTCCCAGCCAAATCTAAGAGGCTTGATTAAATCTTTCGCTTGTCACAGCTGCGAGCGGATTTTTTTTTTTTTTTTTTTTTTATCTTTAAAATTACTTTATCCCCGAGAAAACTTGTTTGTGCCGCGATATGGAGGCTCCGGTGAATACTTTTTGTCTGCGGAGGTGTTATGGAGACGTGAAAAATACATAATCATTATCTAAATCTTTCAGCTTGCAGAATGTTTACCATCAATTACTGCCGCTAAAAAAAAAAAAGATCTTGCAAGGAGCAAACAGCTGAATTTGTAATCACTTTTATTAAAGGTAGTATGTTAACTTTATTGTGTTTTTAGATGTTTAAAAAAAAAATGTAATCAGCAGACTGCATTAACTAGTTGCAGGCTTTGGGTGTGCTACACACGCCCCAAAAAAGGTCATCATTGTACACAGGACGTGTGTAGCACATCCAGTCCTTCTGCCCTGCACCCCCTTCCCATTGGGTGTGCTACACACGCCCCAAAAATGGTCACCATTGTACACAGGACGTGTGTAGCACTTCCATTCCTTCTGCCCTGCATCCCCTTCCCATTGGGTGTGCTACACACGCCCAAAAAAGGTCATCATTGTACACAGGACGTGTGTAGCACATCCAGTCCTTCTGCCCTGCACCCCCTTCCCAGTATACAGCACTTCCGCTGTAAATAAAGGTTCTAAAGCCTAAACAGCCTAATAGTGTAAATTTTCTGTCCCCTCAAAATAACTCAACACACAGCCATTAATGTCTAAACCGCTGGCAACAAAAGTGAGTACACCCCTAAGTGAAAATGTCCAAATTGTCCCCAATTAGCCACTTTCCCTCACCGGTGTCATGTGACTCGTTAGTGTTACAAGGTCTCAGGTGTGTTAAATTTGGTGTTATCGCTCTCACTTTCTCATACTGGTCACTGGAAGTTCAACATGGCAAAGAACTCTCTGAGGATCCAAAAAAAAAGAATTGTTGCTCTACATAAAGATGGCCTAGGCTATTAGAAGATTGCCAAGACCCTGAAACTGAGCTGCAGCACGGTGGCCAAGACCATACAGCAGTTTAACAGTACAGGTTCCACAACAGGCCTTGCCATGGTCGTCCAAAGAAGTTGAGTGCAGGTTCTCAGCATCATATCCAGAGGTTGTCTTTGGGAAAGAGACGTATGAGTGCTGCCAGCATTGCTGCAGAGGTTGAAGGGGTGGGGGGGTCAGCCTGTCAGTGCTCAGACCATACGCCGCACACTGCATCAAATTGGTCTGCATGGCTGTCATCACAGAAGGAAGCCTCTTCTAAACATGATGCACAAAAAAGCCTGCAAACAGTTTGCTGAAGACAAGCAGACCGAGGACATGGATTACTGGAACCATGTCCTGTGGTCTAATGGGACCAAGATAAACGTATTTGGTTCAGATGGTGTCAAGGGTGTGTGGCGGCAACCAGGTGAGGAGTACAAAGACAAGTGTGTTTGCTTTACTCAAGCACAGTGGTGGGCAGTGGCGGCCCGTGCATAGGGGGCGCCAGGGCGCCGCCCCCCCTACCCCTAAAAAAAAAGAAAAAAAAAATTACAAAGCGAACAAATAAAGTTGTAAAAAAAAAATTGGGTTCGCCGGCTTCTGTGATGGAACTGGTGGCTGGGGGGGGTGGGGTTTACGTCCCAGAAGAGGCGCCGATTGGCTGCCTTCTGGGGGCGTAACCCGGGCGCAAGTCTTTGCGATTGGACACCCCCACTTTCTGATATCCTGGCTGTGATTGGTCCAGTCTCCAGCCTGGACCAATCATCATCCAGGACATCCGATCCCTGACGTTACAATGGGGGTGGTGCCGGTGCGTGAGTCAGTCACTCACCGTCCCCGCCGCTCGGAGGACGAGGGAGAAGCCGCTCACCTTCCCGCCGCCGCCACAGAGAGGACGAACTGGATCGAGGAGGGAAGAACCCGCCGCCGCCGCCAGGTAAGTGCATTAAATTGAAGGGAGCACGCACGCTGGTCTCTGCATTTATTGGGGCACAATGCTGTGGGCACTCTGCATTTATTGGGGTACAATGCTGTGGCACTCTGCATTTATTGGGGTACAATGCTGTGGCACTCTGCATTTATTGGGGTACAATGTGTGGCACTCTGCAATCATTGGGGTACAATTCTGTGGCACTCTGCAATCATTGGGGTACAATGCTGTGGGCACTCTGCATTTATTGGGGTACAATGCTGTGGGCACTCTGCAATCATTGGGGTACAATGCTGTGGGCACTCTGCATTTATTGGGGTACAATGCTGTGGGCACTCTGCATTTATTGGGGTACAATACTGTGGGCACTCTGCAATCATTGGGGTACAATGCTGTGGCACTCTGCAATCATTGGGGTACAATGCTGTGGGCACTCTGCAATCATTGGGGTACAATGCTGTGGCACTCTGCAATCATTGGGGTACAATGCTGTGGGCACTCTGCAATCATTGGGGTACAATGCTATGGGCACTCTGCAATCATTGGGGTACAATGCTGTGGGCACTCTGCAATCATTGGGGTACAATTCTGTGGCACTCTGCAATCATTGGGGTACAATGCTATGGGCACTCTGCAATCATTGGGGTACAATGCTGTGGGCACTCTGCAATCATTGGGGTACAATTCTGTGGCACTCTGCAATCATTGGGGTACAATGCTGTGGCACTCTGCAATCATTGGGGTACAATGCTGTGGGCACTCTGCAATCATTGGGGGACAATGCTGTGGGCACTCTGCAATTATTGGAGTACAATGCTGTGGGCACTCTGCAATGATTGGGGGACAATGCTGTGGGCACTCTGCAATCATTGGGGGACAATGCTGTGGGCACTCTGCAATCATTAGGGGACAATGCTGTGGGCACTCTGCAATCATTGGGGACAATGCTGTGGCGCTCTGCAGTGATTGGGGACAATGCTGCGGCGCTCTGCATTGAAAGGGGCATGCAGGCTGAACTCTGCATTGTGGGGGCACAGCACAGTGTTCATTGCATTGAAGGGGGCACAGCACGGTGTTTATTGCATTGAAGGGGGCACAGCACAGTGTTTATTGCATTGAAGGGGGCACAGCACAGTGTTCATTGCATTGAAGGGGGCACAGCACAGTGTTTATTGCATTGAAGGGGGCACAGCACAGTGTTTATTGCATTGAAGGGGGCACAGCACAGTGTTCATTGCATTGAAGGGGGCACAGCACAGTGTTTATTGCATTGAAGGGGGCACAGCACAGTATTTATTGCACTGAAGGGGGCACAGCACAGTGTTTATTGCATTGAAGGGGTCACAGCACAGTGTTCATTGCATTGAAGGGGGCACAGCACAGTGTTCATTGCATTGAAGGGGGCATGTACGCTGGTCTCTGCATTGAAAGGGGGCATGTACCATCTCCTGTACCATGACCTGTGCCATGCCTATACCATATCTGTGCCATGCCTATACCATCTCCTGTACCATCACCTATGCCATGCCTATACCATCACCTGTGCCATGCCTATACCATCACCTGTGCCATGCCTGTACCATGACTTCAAAGTCACGCAATTTTTTTTACTGCGTTTTTTGGCACGAAGCAATACCTATTACATTTTTCTTTTTGCGCCCCCCCAAAAATTATGAGCACCAGCCGCCACTGGTGGTGGGAGTGTCATGGTCTGGGGCTGCATGAGTGCTGCCGGCACTGGGGATCTACAGTTCATTGAGGGAACCATGAATGCCAACATGTATTGTGACATACTGAAGCAGAGCATGATCTCCTCCCTTCGGAGACTGGGGCACAGGGCAGTATTCCAACATGATAACGACCCCAAACACACCTCCAAGATGACCACTGCCTTGCTAAAGTAGCTGAAGGTAAAGGTAATGGACTGGCCAAGCATGTCTCCAGACCTAAACCCTATGGAGCATCTGTGGGGCATCCTCAAATGGAAGGTGGAGGAGCGCAAGGTCTCTAACATCCACCAGCTCTGTGATGTCGTCATGGAGGAGCGGAAGAACTCCATGCCCAAGAGGATTAAGGCAGTGCTGGAAAATAATGGTGGCCACACAAAATATTGACACTTTGGGTCCAATTTGGACATTTTCACTTAGGGGTGTACTCACTTTTGTTGCCAGCGGTTTAGACATTAATGGCTGTGTGTTGAGTTATTTTGAGGGGACAGCAAATTTACACTGTTATACAAGCTGTACACTCACTACTTTACATTGTAGCAAAGTGTCATTTCTTCAGTGTTGTCACATGAAAAGATAGAATAAAACATTTACAAAAATGTGAGGGGGTGTATTAACTTTTTGTGAGATACTGTATATATACACACATCTTGAGCTTTGGGGTGCACAACCTAATACAAATGACTGCGCAAACCTATAATACTTATCTTCCTCTTCTTATAAAAATGTGCACAATTATCTTTAAAAAAAAAACCCCAATATCAAACATTGCTGCTAGCTTCAGGTCTATGAACTCATCAACCAGTTAATCTAAAATAGGAAGTTCCTCATGTTGCCGGATAGCGGAGATCAGGTCAGGACCCACCACTACAGATTCTAATAAAAGGGTCATTTTTTATTTTATTTTTTCCCATCTAAAAACCTATTTATTATATCACAGTCGCTGCCTTTGGCACCTTTGCTTTGTGTGGAAGCAACATGGTATAATTTAGCACCTTCGGATTTCATACACAGGTCAGGTTTATTTCAGAAGACAGAGTGGAGATTTTCAAGGGAAATAATTGATGCCCCAGGGAACGGGAATCTCAATCCTTAGGAAATTCTTTCACATTCCATGGGTTCGCTGAGAGAACCGAGGACTTGCTGCAAATAATTTTTTCTTTTTTCAAATACCAAGTGTTAAGCATAAATTTATTTTTTATTTTTTCTTGTTTTTGTTATATTTATTTTTTTCAAATACCAAGTGAAACTTTATTTTTTTTTTCTTGTTTTTGTTATATTTATTTTTTTTTTCAAATACCAAGTGTTAAGCATAACTTTATTTTTTATTGTTTTTGTTATATTTATTTTTTTCAAATACCAAGTGTAACTTTATTTTTTATTTTTTATTGTTTTTGTTATATTTATTTTTTTCAAATACCAAGTGTAACTTTATTTTTGATTTTTTCTTGTTTTTGTTATATTTTTTTTTTTTTTCAAATACCAAGTGTTAAGCATAACTTTATTTTTTTTATTTTTTATTGTTTTTGTTATATTTATTTTTTTCAAATACCAAGTGTTAAGCATAACTTTATTTTTTATTGTTTTTGTTATATTTATTTTTTTCAAATACCAAGTGAAACTTTATTTTTTATTTTTTATTGTTTTTGTTATATTTATTTTTTTTTTCAAATACAAAGTGTTAAGCATAACTTTATTTTTTATTTTTTCTTGTTTTTGTTATATTTATTTTTTTTTTCAAATACCAAGTGTTAAGCATAACTTTATTTTTTTTATTTTTTATTGTTTTTGTTATATTTATTTTTTTCAAATACCAAGTGTTAAGCATAACTTTATTTTTTATTGTTTTTGTTATATTTATTTTTTTCAAATACCAAGTGTAACTTTATTTTTTATTTTTTCTTGTTTTTGTTATATTTATTTTTTTTTTCAAATACCAAGTGTTAAGCATAACTTTATTTTTTCTTGTTTTTGTTATATTTATTTTTTTCAAATACCAAGTGTTAAGCATAACTTTATTTTTTATTGTTTTTGTTATATTTATTTTTTTCAAATACCAAGTGTAACTTTATTTTTTATTTTTTCTTGTTTTTGTTATATTTATTTTTTTTTTCAAATACCAAGTGTTAAGCATAACTTTATTTTTTATTTTTTCTTGTTTTTGTTATATTTATTTTTTTCAAATACCAAGTGTTAAGCATAACTTTATTTTTTATTTTTTCTTGTTTTTGTTATATTTATTTTTTTTCAAATACCAAGTGTTAAGCATAACTTTATTTTTCATTTTTTTCTTGTTTTTGTTATATTTAGATCGAGCCCCTCAATAATTTTCTGGATTCGTCTGTTTTATTGTTCACTCCATCAACAAAAAATGCTTAGGTATAAATGAGCTGAAAACAAATCTAAATTTCACTTTTTTAATTTTTTTTTTTTACGGGCGCAAGGTTGATGAATAAGGTAATTAAGGCAAACATTTTAGATTTTTTTTTTCCAACAGAGCCAGATGGAACCAGTAAAAGTACGCTTTTAATTGCCACTTACGATTTTAATAGGAGCAGTGCTAACGTTCGCACTAAAAAAATGACTTCCAAAACTGGGATAATGAGGAAACGTTAGTTATTTTCTAGAATTAAATTGTTTTTAGCTTTGTTTTGTTTTTGTTTTTCCTGCTGTAATTTTACAAAAATGTGGCCCATTTTTTACAGTTAGCCATCAAACTGTAATAATATTTTTGGGGTTCTGCCTATTATTCTCTTGTTATTCTCTCTTTTTAGCATAATTTTTTTTTTGTTGGGAGGGCTGCATCTTCTTCCTCTCTCAGATTTATAGTCTAGGCAAGGGATGTCAAACTTAATTTCATCGCGGGCCACTACAGCATTACGGTTGCCCTCAAAGGGCCAGTTGTATGTGTAAGACATTTATCCAGGGTTTTTTTTCCCAGAGAATAGGTGCAGGAACTCAACCAAGCCTCCCACTAAACCACATCAAATGGTGGGTGTGGCCAACAGTGGGAGGATCTTAAAGGGGCAATAAAGACCAGGAGTGCGTTATGTGCGGAGTTCAGAGATGTGCTATGTACAGAGTTCAGGAGTGCGCAATGTACAGAGTGCAGAGTTTAGGAGTGCGCTATGTACAGAGTGCAGAGTTCAGGAGTGCGCAATGTACAGAGTGCAGAGTTTAGGAGTGCGCTATGTACATAGTGCAGAGTTTAGGAGTGCGCTATGTACAGAGTGCAGAGTTTAGGAGTGCGCTATGTACAGAGTTATAGGAGTGCGCTATGTACAGAGTGCAGAGTTCAGGGATGTTCTATGTACAGAGTGCAGAGTTCAGGAGTGCGCTATGCACGGAGTGCAGAGTTCCGGGGTGCATCATGTACAGAGTGCAGAGTTCCGGGATGTTCTATGTACAAAGTGCAGAGTTCAGGAGTGCACTATGTATAGAGTGCAGAGTCCAGGAGTGCACTATGTACAGAGTGCAGAGTCCAGGAGTGCGCTATGTACAGGGTGCAGAGTCCAGGATTGCGCTATGTACAGGGTGCAGAGTCCAGGAGTGCGCTATGTACAGAGTGCAGAGTCCAGGGATGTTCTATGCACAGAGTGCAAAGTTCAGGAGTGCGCTATATACAGAGTGCAGAGTTCAGGAGTGCATTATGTACAGAATGCAGAGTTCAGGGATGTTCTATGTACAGAGTGCAAAGTTCAGGAGTGCGCTATGTACAGAGTGCAAAGTTCAGGAGTGCGGTATGTACAGAGTACAGAGTTCCGGGGTGTCCTATGTACAAAGTGCAGAGTTCAGGAGTGCACTATGTCCAGAGTGCAGAGTTCAGGGATGTGCTATGTACAGAGTTCAGGAGTGCGCTACATATATATTCCTGAGTTCAGGGTGTGCTGGTTTGGCTCTCTTTCATTCCTCATATCCTACTTCTGCACACATATCCCCCCCATCCCAAAAAAACAGGCTTCTTCTCATCTCCCCTACCCAGCCGGGCTCTAGTACCTTGTGGCTCCATCACTTGCAGCAAGATCATTGGTCGGCATCTAGGCACAGATCTCGATCGCAGTGCAGCTTACAATGTGATGCCCCCTCCCACACTGCACCTGCAATTCCCCCCCCCCCCCCCCCCGTGAGTGCAGGGCAGGCAGGGATCTGGCAGAGAGATGCAGAGAGGAATAATGCTCATACTGTAGTGAGCAGAGGATGAGAGCTGGAGGTGAGGGCCACATGAAATGGCCTGGTGCGCCAGATTCAGTCTTGTGTTTGACACATGTGGTCTAGGCTATATTAATTTCCATTCTATATTTTCTGCATTTTGACTTAAAAAAATGATATAAATTAAAAATAAAATATAAATAACTTGTATAAGTTCTATATTGTACAAGTTTATTATATATTGAATACGTTTATTATTTAATCATTTTTTAAAAAATGCACTCATGTTGTGGTCAAATAAATGTTTATTTTTTTATACAAATTTCACATGATATTTTTTTCTTTTTTTTTGTAAATAGATGTAATTGTAAATGTTTCTTTTTTAAAAAAAAAATTCACAAGACTTTATATCCCCCCCTTCCCCCCCCCCCCACCCGGAAAAAAAAAAAGAAATTTTGTAATATATATAGATTTATTAAAATTTTCCTTTAATCTGTCACCTTTGGACAGTGGATGCGCTTTTGTCAGCCAACCATTATCTTGGGGTTTTAATGTGAACCTAACCTGTTTAGTGTTGTACATTTAAGGGCAAGGATTGGACTGAATACCTAGGATATAGGACTGGGGCCTAATATATATTCCAATTTTTAATTTTCGGAGTTTGGAAAGTATGAGAATATCAATACAGAACACAAACGTCTACTTTCATAGAAGTAACAGCTCGACGTTAAGTTTCTTATACATTTTTATACATGTTCGGTACAGTTCCTCAAAAATATTGATTTGATTTAATCCAGTGTCTTAAACCAATTTTCCTTTGACAGAGTATCTGTCACTCATCAACCTCCAAATGGGCCAATTTGTTTGAGTACAATAAACAAGATGGGTAGATTGTGAGCTTCTTGGCAATGGGTAACTAAAGACAGTGTTTTAACTTCTTTCCCACTACTGTAGCACCATGAGTAATCCTAGAACTTTTTTTGTTGGAAGGTAAACAAACTTCTATTAAGTGTAAAAACATAAAAGGCCAAACGAAAAAAAAAAAGTACAAAGAATTCATAATGACGTCTTCAATCCATGTGTCTTCTTCTGTAACCGGTGAGTGCAGTTTATATAGAATCCTAATAATACAGATTATCGATGCCATGCAAACGCTCACTTATGGTGATCCCTGCTCGAAAAATAGAGAGCTTTATGTTACAATTCTTCACACCTTGTTTAGTCTCAACTTCAAGTCTCTAGAAAAAAACTCTGTAATTTTGTTGAGGATTGTCTCAAAAATAGATCACTTTTATTTAACGAAACCTTCATTTTTTTTTTAAATCTGTGAAGAGGTTAAAAGTCAATTGATATTGAACCCTGAGCGCAATCTTCTCGACCTCGTGCGTAAATTTCACAAGGGATCTCCTCCATGACTCGGTCTTCGATGCCTTTGTCGGCACAGTCGTGGGACTGTTTAAACGCGTACGTACTTTTCTTGAAGGTACTGTTAAATGTTTTCATAGGCTGCGGCTGGGCAAAATCATTGCGAAACGGAAGTTCCATGGAGCTCAGGTTGGTCCTGCTGTGTTTCAGAGTGGCCGTTTGCGAACCACAGTGATGATCGTGAATACACCGAGACGTAGCAGAGGAGCGCCTCGTTTTTTGGTAGTTCTCCAATTCTTCGGACAAGTCGGCTAAATCGGCAGAAATCTCTTTGTCCCTGAGGGAGAAGAGCTCGTAGTGGGGTGGGTCAAAAACCTCCTGGAAACCGGTTTTGTTGAACGTGGTCTTCCTGGCCATGATCTTTTTACGGGGCTGTTTGACTTGGACCAGAATGGAAATTATGAGAAGGACCAAGACAATTCCAGAGGTTATCCCAATAATGGTCCCATGGGTCTTGGTAATTTGTTCAAACAGTCCAGCTTCTTTTCTTTCTGCAACCAAAAAATAAATAAATAATTAGGCACTGATACAAAGATGCGCAAAGTCCAGTCGTTAATGTATGTATGTTTTTGAATATTAAATAGATCAAACCAGCCGCGCTTGGTCACACCCAGGATACAAAGATAAAGTTGAATCACGAAGGCTTGCCAGTACATAAAAATAAGATCAGAAAATATAAATACAGCGCCAACATAAAAACACAATTGCTGGAAATTTCAATGTGATGGAAAGTCCAACAAATGCAGGTAATAAAAGTCCAAGGTTGTAGGTAATAGTCCAACACCACAGAAAGAAAGCAATGAAGCTGTAAAAAATTGATCACCGCGTGCACCAAATGGAAGGGGTGCCTGCTTACCAGAACCTCATGACCCCCGGTTAAGGTGGGTCAAATGAGCATGTGGTGAAGATATCCGATGGGGTCCTCTGGGATAGATGGATCCAATCTTATGGGATTCCCCCGAAACAGGCAAGCCTCCAATATTCAAACAGAGCAGTGCAGTGGTGACAACCTTGGTATACCATGTACCTCAAAATAAAGAGGAAACTCCAATGGCATAGTAACCAAATCTTTAATGGGTTTGCCTGTTTCGGGCGAATCTCCATCACATTGAAATTCCCAGCAATTGTGTTTTTATGTTGGCACTGTACTTTGTATTTATATTTTCTGATGTTTTTGAATATTCCCTAGAGGAACTAAAGCAGGGGCGCCCAACATAAGCTTACTTCCCAAAGAAAAAAATCCCATTCTTCACAATCAAACCATATCAGTTTCCGGCAGCACCTATATTTGTGAGCAACTATTTTCAAGGATGAAGTACACAAAGGGCAACATTAGAAACAAAAATATCTGATGAGCACAGTGAGAATTTATTGAGAATTGCTACTCTTTTACTTTTGTTGTAAGGGGGGATGGGTGCGCTGATAGTGCGTTGAAGCTGCTCCCGGTATTCAGTGCTTTTGAATATAGATAAATGTATATGTGGTGTGGGGTGCGCTAAACAACAAATAAATAATGAATATATAACATATATCTATGTGTGAACCAAATCAACAAAAGTAAATATATATAACATATATCAATCTGTGAAGCCAATTAATAATGCAAATCCATTGGTGCATAAACATAAAAGTTCATAAGTGTCCATAAATATTTTGCAGGTGAGTAGAATTGTATTCTATCCGAATAATACGTGTATCCACCACCGAGTGAAATTCATCCTTACCAAACGGAAATAAATAATAGTGCAACTATATTTTCTTGTGCTGAAAAAATATCCAATCTCCTTGTGAACAAACACCACGTGTAAATCACCAAGAATTAGCCTCTTACCAGATGGTAATAGGTATGCACTTGTTCAGTGAAACCACCGCCTTGCTTCCTCTTTAAAATACTGAAGTGGGATGTAGAACCGCTCTACCTTTCTTTCTCCACTAGATGGCAATGAGTACCAGCAAGAAACACAGCCTCATCCTTCTTTACAAGCACACAAAACCACCGTGTATTAAAGGAAAAAAGAGGGCTAATAGTGTATTACCCTTGAGATTTATTCAAAAAACAGTTGATAATGCACTTACAATTAGATGTCTTGTATTCAGCATAAACATAGGCATACGAATTCCTGCAAAGGCTTGCGGCCGGCTGCAGCACGGACCGCAAGTTGTGTGTGACGTGTGCGCCTCCTAATCTGACCGGTTTCTTCCCATAGGACTTCTACTGAGACAGGAGTACTGGCGCATCGTCACTTCCGCTTTATTAATACAGGTGGAAGCAGATTGTCTAACTTCCGGTGTCTGCAGAGCAGGTATTATAAAACATCGATCCATAGCACATCCTGGTGACACAGGAAGTAAACACTTCACTTCCTGTCTGCACAGGAAGCAAACACTTTACTTCCTGTCTGCAGAGCAAGTGTCTGCAGAGCAGGTATGCTTTGGAACTTCTGGCTGATAGCAATTTAACGCACCCCACACCACATATACATTTATCTATATTCAAAAGCACTGAATACCGGGAGCAGCTTCAGCGCACCCATCCCCCCTTACAACATTCTTTAATATCTTATTGAGTTGCAGCAGATAGTATAAGATGGATATCTTTGAGTATCATAGCAAGCGCAAACTTGCAATAGAAGAGGTTTTTGATAAAAAACCATCGGAAGTTTCCGATCTAAGAGGTGTATTTATGAGGTTAAAAAATGTGATGGTGGCGGAAATACATGCCTCATGGGATATTGCCTTTTTAGAAAAATATGTGGAAGAAAAAATGGTCCCAAGGAGTCTGAGATGAAACGGGGCCGGCATGAGCCTCCTAAATTTTTTAATAGACAAGAAGAGAAAAAAAGTACTGAAATTAAATAAGGAGATTTTGGAAATAAAAGAAAAATTATTGCCCTCCATGCAGGAGGAGGCGTATAAAATTTACAATCACGAGTTGAGAGAAATTATGGCGATGGAGGAAGAAGAACAAAAGATCAAGAAGAGGAAAAAGTTCTTTAGAGATCTTGAGGACTATAAAACCTCTAGAGTATTTAAATGGCAAAATGCTCTAGAAGGAGGAGAGATCCTTAATGGTGAACTGGCCCCTATGGAGGAAGGAGCCAGTGAAGCAGAAGCTATAGCCTCTACTTCTAGAGAACCTAGTAGGCCAGTTAAAAGAAGTGAGAATTCTCAAGAAAAGCCGAAAGAGAATATAAAGCTCAAGCCTTTGAAAGAAAATGTATCTAATAACCAGAAAAAAAGTAAAAATAAAGGGAAAGGTGATAATGAAAAAGGACGTCCTAAAGTACAAGATTATAGGAGGGAATACGAATATCGTCATCCCTCATCTGATAGGACGCGGAGACGTTCAAGATCAAGGGATCAAAGAAATCGTCATCCTTCATTTGAAAGGACTTGGAGACGTTCCAGATCGAGATCTCCAAGAAGAGTGCAGGTAGATTACATGGGAAACTACTTGGACACTCCACATACACCTAGACCTTATCCTACTGGTTCTCATAACAGGTATGAGCCTCTTAGACATGAGAGATACGAGGAGAGAAACGATCGGAGAGAAACACCTCCACAGAAGACTCCAATCAGTGCCAAAAAGAAGAATTTTTTAGGCCAGGGTACCAAAAAAGGGAACCGAAAAAAGTGAAAAGGGGCTGTAGAGGGGGATCCAATCGGAAGCTCAATGTAGAAACCAATGGAATTTTTAATCTCAGTGGGATCACATTGACGAACTCCGAAAAGCATACCCTCAATAAAGGGCTCAAGTACGCTCCAAAAAAACAATTGAATAAATTCGAAACCTTTATTGACATCCACAAGTATGTGAGAAAATTGAATGTCAAGCGGCACTTTTTGTCCAATGCTTATGAAAGAAATCATGTTTCTTATACATCCACCACTTCCATTCCAACAGGTCTTAGGAATGCTTCCTTATTTAACCCCCAAGGAGTACAGAGTCACCATGTGACCATTTTTAAGGACCTAGTTTTAAAGGAATTGGAAGAGAAGGAATTTAAATCACAACCGCAGAGAGATCTGAAAAAAGGTGTGAAATCCCTTTGCGAGAATAAAAACCTCGTGATAAGACCGGCGGATAAAGGTGGGGGTATCGTTCTTCTCAATAAGGAACAATACACTGAAGAAATGGAGAGGTTGTTATCTGATAATGGCACCTATGAAGTTTTGAAAAAAGACCCCACCTTCAAATATAAGAAACAGTTGGAGAAAATAGTGACTAAAGATTACGAGGAAGGTATTATAAACAAAAAAGAGAAGGAATTCTTGGTACCTTTGGCTCCCAGGATTCCGACCACATATTATCTTCCCAAAGTACATAAAAGCCTCACTAGACCACCTGGGAGGCCCATAGTGAGCGGAATCGATTCCGTTACCTCCAGGATTGGAAGGTATGTGGACCACTTTCTGCAACCCCTGGTCCAAGAAACCCCTTCATATCTTAAAGATATGGCTCAATGTATCCAGGAAGTGACACAATTAGAGGTGGAGGGAGACGTACTGCTGGTCACGGCAGACGTGACGTCTTTATATACCGTGATACCCCACCAGATAGGATATGAAGCGGTATGCACTTTCTTGGACACTGATTATGAAATACCGATGGACCAGAAGAAGTTCATCCTGGATCTACTCATTTTCGGCATGGAGCACAACTATTTCTATTATGGCGAAAAGTTCTACCTACAGAAAATGGGCGTAGCAATGGGGGCCAAGTTTGCCCCCAGCTTAGCCAATTTATTTATGGCACTGTGGGAAGATAGAAACATTTATTCCAACAGACCCAGGCAACTGGTTATGTGGAGAAGGTACATAGATGACACGCTGTTAATATGGCAGGGAGAAGAAGATTCACTGAGAAGGTTCATGAGAGATCTGAATTGTAATAATTGGGGGATCAGGTTTTCTTATGAATTTAGCAAGACCTCAGTGAACTTCTTGGACCTAGTCATATCCAGGTTAGGTTCCAGTTTTTCCACCCATACCTATTATAAGCCGACTGATAGGAACGGCTTTATAGCCCTGGACAGCTGTCACCATCCAGCCTGGCTCAGATCTGTACCCAAATCACAATTCAGAAGAGTCAGAAGGAATTGTACCGACAGCCAAGTATTCCGGAAACAAGCTATGGTCCTGAAAGAAAAATTTCTGGAAAAAGGCTACAAACCAGAAGTGCTAGAGAAAGAAATTCAGACCCTGGAGTTAGTTGAGCAAAGAAGTTTGATACAACCTAAGAAAGTTCAGAACCCAGGAAAAACCAGTTCCAAGTTTGAATTTGCTTTCATTACGAGATTCTCACAAAACTACAAGTGGCTAAATCATGTATTCCGGAAACACTGGGGAGTCCTACAGAAAGATAAAATTTTAGGACCCATGCTACCAGAAGTTCCACCTATCATTTACAGGAAGGCACAGAACTTACGAGATCTGGTAGCCCCCAATCCCATTGATCCTCCTACCATCCCAAAATTTTTTCCTGATATGAAGGGCTTCTTTCCCTGCAGGAGTTGCAGAGTGTGTAAAGAAGCTCAAACTATCTGGACTAATACATTTCATTCAACTGTGACAGGTAAAGAGTACCCCATTAGAAATTTTATTTCCTGCCATACGAAAGGGGTTCTATACCTTTTACAGTGTGAGTGCAATTACCAGTATGTTGGAAGAACCATACGTACTGCCGCCATACGTATTGGAGAACATCTGACCAACATACACAAAGCTTTTCCTGGGCATAGTGTATCCCAACACTTCGCCCAATGTCATAGAAAAAATCCCAAGAGGTTAAAAATCATCGTTATTGAGAAATATACACCACACTGGAGGGGGAGCAATCTGAGGAGGTCTATATCCAGGAGGGAAACCTTCTGGATATATGAGCTCGGCTGCTCCAGACCCCGGGGACTCAACATAGAGTGGGACATAAACGCACACATTAATAACTGTTGATCCCCACATATATTTTGGCAGGTTTTATATTTTAGTTATCTTTTAACATTTATTTTAAATTTGTATTGGAGCATATGGTTTAATATAGTTCAATACATTTTATTATACACCTATTTCCGGTGTCACCCCTTTCCCACTACGCTCCTAAAGCAGTGTGTTGTAGGACAGGAAGGAAAGTGTTTACTTCCGGTGTCACCAGGATGTGCTATAGATCGATGTTTTTATACATTTGTTTTTAACAAATAATAAAGTATGTTTTTATACATTCCTTTTAACACAAGGAAAGTTACCCATATTTAAGTAATTTGCCTTAAATTGCTATCAGCCAGAAGTTCCAAAGCATACCTGCTCTGCAGACACTTGCTCTGCAGACAGGAAGTAAAGTGTTTGCTTCCTGTGCAGACAGGAAGTGAAGTGTTTACTTCCTGTGTCACCAGGATGTGCTATGGATCGATGTTTTATAATACCTGCTCTGCAGACACCGGAAGTTAGACAATCTGCTTCCACCTGTATAAATAAAGCGGAAGTGACGATGCGCCAGTACTCCTGTCTCAGTAGAAGTCCTATGGGAAGAAACCGGTCAGATTAGGAGGCGCACACGTCACACACAACTTGCGGTCCGTGCTGCAGCCGGCCGCAAGCCTTTGCAGGAATTCGTATGCCTATGTTTATGCTGAATACAAGACATCTAATTGTAAGTGCATTATCAACTGTTTTTTGAATAAATCTCAAGGGTAATACACTATTAGCCCTCTTTTTTCCTTTAATACACGGTGGTTTTGTGAGCTTGTAAAGAAGGATGAGGCTGTGTTTCTTGCTGGTACTCGTTGCCATCTAGTGGAGAAAGAAAGGTAGAGCGGTTCTACATCCCACTTCAGGATTTTAAAGAGGAAGCAAGGCGGTGGTTTCACTGAACAAGTGCATACCTATTACCATCTGGTAAGAGGCTAATTCTTGGTGATTTACACGTGGTGTTTGTTCACAAGGAGATTGGATATTTTTTCAGCACAAGAAAATATAGTTGCACCTTATTTATTTCCGTTTGGTAAGGATGAATTTCACTCGGTGGTGGATACACGTATTATTCGGATAGAATACAATTCTACTCACCTGCAAAATATTTATGGACACTTATGAACTTTTATGTTTATACACCAATGGATTTGCATTATTAATTGGTTTTACAGATTGATATATGTTATATATATTTACTTTTGTTGATTTGGTTCACACATAGATATATGTTATATATTCATTATTTATTTGTTGTTTAGCGCACCCCACACCACATATACTCTTTTACTTTTATAATAAAAAAAAAAGTAAAAAAAAAATTTAGAATTATTACTAAGATAGGTAGATTATCTATATCTGTGATTGTTAACTTTCCTTATTGTTGGTGTTTTTTATGTCCGGCCCAAGACAATTCTTCTTCCAATGTGGCCCAGGAAGTTCAAAAGGTTGGACATCCTTGATTTAAAGGCTCCTATTTCTTTTGTTTAAATAATGAAGCAGCCCTTGTTTGCAAGTTAATCACATTTAAACTGGGCTTAGTGTGCATAACTGAAGACATTTTACCAAGTGTCTTCCTTGTTCCACTTGAGTAACATACTTCAGCATTCTGGACAGATAGGATAGCTACAGTGCCTTGCGAAAGTATTCGGCCCCCTTGAACTTTGCGACCTTTTCCCACATTTCAGGCTTCAAACATAAAAATATAAAACTGTAATTTTTTGTGAAGAATCAACAAATAGTGGGACACAATCATGAAGTGGAACGAAATGTATTGGATATTTCAAACTTTTATTAATACTTTGTAGCGCCACCTTTTGCTGCGATTACAGCTGTAAGTCGCTTGGGGTATGTCTCTATCAGTTTTGCACATCAAGAGACTGAAATTTTTGCCCATTCCTCCTTGCAAAACAGCTCGAGCTCAGTGAGGTTGGATGGAGAGCGTTTGTGAACAGCAGTTTTCAGTTCTTTCCACAGATTCTCGATTGGATTTAGGTCTGGACTTTGACTTGGCCATTCTAACACCTGGATATGTTTATTTGTGAACCATTCCATTGTAGATTTTGCTTTATGTTTTGGATCATTGTCTTGTTGGAAGACAAATCTCCATCCCAGTCTCAGGTCTTTTGCAGACTCCATCAGGTTTTCTTCCAGAATGGTCCTGTATTTGGCTCCATCCATCTTCCCATCAATTTTAACCATCTTCCCTGTCCCTGCTGAAGAAAAGCAGACCCAAACCATGATGCTGCCACCACCATGTTTGACAGTGGGGATGGTGTGTTCAGGGTGATGAGCTGTGTTGCTTTTACGCCAAACATAACGTTTTGCATTGTTGCCAAAAAGTTCGATTTTGGTTTCATTGGACCAGAGCACCTTCTTCCACATGTTTGGTGTCTCCCAGGTGGCTTGTGGCAAACTTTAAATGACACTTTTTATGGATATCTTTAAGAAATGGCTTTCTTCTTGCCACTCTTCCATAAAGGCCAGATTTGTGCAGTATACGACTGATTGTTGTCCTATGGACAGAGTCTCCCACCTCAGCTGTAGATCTCTGCAGTTCATCCAGAGTGATCATGGCTGCATCTGTGATCAGTCTTCTCCTTGTATGAGATGAAATTTTAGAGGGACGGCCAGGTCTTCGTAGATTTGCAGTGGTCTGATACTCCTTCCATTTCAATATTATCGCTTGCACAGTGCTCCTTGGGAAGTTTAAAGCTTGGGAAATCTTTTTGTATCCAAATCCGGCTTTAAACTTCTCCACAACAGTATCTCGGACCTGCCTGGTGTGTTCCTTGTTCTTCATGATGCTCTCTGCGCTTTAAACAGACCTCTGAGACGATCACAGTGCAGGTGCATTTATACAGAGACTTGATTACACACAGGTGGATTCTATTTATCATCATTAGTCATTTGGGTCAACATTGGATCATTCAGAGATCCTCACTGAACTTCTGGAGAGAGTTTACTGCACTCATAGTAAAGGGGTTGAATAATTTTGCACGCCCAATTTTTCAGTTTTTTATTTGTTAACAAAGTTTGAAATATCCAATAAATTTCGTTCCACTTCATGATTGTGTCCCACTTGTTGTTGATTCTTCACAAAAAATTACAGTTTTATATCTTTTTGTTTGAAGCCTGAAATGTGGCAAAAGGTCGCAAAGTTCAATTGGGCCGAATACTTTTGAAAAGCACTGTAATTCCCAAGAGGCCATCTGTGTCAAACCAGAACAGGAGTTAAAGAAGTATAGCTAAAGCTCTACTGAGTAAAAACTTCCAACATGCTTTTGCAGGATCCAAATATATTTTATTTTATGACCATATCAGGTATAAAGCTGCTTATGCATTTCAGACAAAAGCTCTTCAGCTGGCAAACCAGTGTCCTGTGCAAACCTAAATATCCTGTCTATGCAAAGATTGAAGAGAGAGTACGCGTTCCTCCTCTGTATCAGGGCCTGAACCTGAATCTACAGTAGGACCTCTGCTGTGTCTGGCAGTAAATCTTTTCGCTGAGCCACCTGAGATGCTGGACAGCTCCCTGATTGATTGCTCAGACCAGTGTTCCTCAACCTTTTTTTCAGCCAAGGCACCCTTTAAAAATTATGGACAGTCTCAAGGCACCCCATTCTAAAATGTAAAAGATATTCTAATAGTTTTACATAATGCAGCAACATCCACAAGTCCAAGTAGGACACCCCACGTTAGAGGTGATTTATTCTTCCAAAGCAAATATACTTTGGCAAATTGATACTGACTAGAAGAGTGTTTCTCTTCTCCCTCAGCTTTTCTCCAGTCACCCCAATGCTGATTGGGAGGGGCAGGGGAGGGTCAAACATGGATGCTATGCAGGCAACTGACATCCTCCTTATCAACTGATGCCATTGGTCGTTAGGACACCGACAGCTAGAAGGTTGTAATGGTGCACAATGACAACCTGTGACCTAGTGTAACTAAAAATACTTTACCATCCTTTACCCACACACCGGCTTGTATTCAATTTTTGGGCATTTTTTAGGCATTTTGCCAAGGCATCCCTGAAGAAACCTCAAGGCACCCCAGGGTGCCTGGTCACCCTGGTTGAAAAAGGCTGGCTTAGACAACCTTGCCTTATGTCTTGTTTCTCATGAACCTTGGACTCTTTGCTCCTTCCATGAACTTCCAGATTTAAGCCATGTCTCTGCACTTCCTGTTTGCCAGATTACTGTGCTCTCTCCAAGTCATTATCTTGCTCTTGTCACTCCTTCTGCCATTCATATCTTTGCTATCACTCATTACTGACCTTTGGCTTGCTCCTCCACTATGCTTCTGCTTGATCCCCGCCTGCAAACACTTGTTACCAACCTTTGGTTTGTTTACTGACTACACTTCTGTCTCATGCCTACCTGCTATATCTGCTACTGGACCCTAGCCTGTTCATCCGCTGGTGGGGTGATCCTGAGGACCACGACTTGGTACTAACATGCAGCAAAACCCATCTCCACCATGAGAAGCTCTGGTGAATATCTGTTAGTACTTAGACCCCGCACTTCAGGTGAGCCCGTGTCACCGACCAGGGTGACCTGCTTGCTCGCTTATTCAGATGGTCGATGGGAGCCTCTCTACTGGTCTCCAAGCCTGACCCCTGGCCATGAGTCATTAAAGTGTATCTCAAAGCAAAATCTCTTTTTCATTTTTAGACAGAGAGTGGCAAGTAATTATGACTGTCTGTGGCCCCTCTAGTGAGAGCTATCTTCTCTATTTGTTCTAGGGACCATTGTCACTGAGAAACCTGGGGAACACCTGTTTCGATGACACCTGTCTAAGAGGGAGATTTAAATCAGTTTGCAGAACTTATTCTTTTACTTCTGTTGAATCTCACAGACAAGAGATTAAGTGAAATTTCCCCACTGGGATAGCCTTGTTTATAAAGTCCAGCAGTATCTTCTCATAAATCATGCTCAGTATGAGGGTTGGGGTGGTCACTTTCCTGGGTAATGATCACTGACAGTGGGGTGTACATGAAAGACGGGTGTTTTATCGAGTGATTGCCTCTGCAGCCACTCTAGTGGTTCCTAGGCCAGCCAATTACTGATGTATAGGGGTGAAGTTATGATGGACTAGACACTGATAGTAGTCTGCATGGTGACAATGGAGGGACTTTTTTAAATGCCTGTGTTTAGGAAAATGCCTCCACCCTAAGATTCCAGATAGCCTTACCTTCCAAATGATCTCTCAATTTATTCCACTTTGGCCATCTAGTTAACTCTGTAATGTGAACATTATTATCTTTTGAAGAACTCAGAGGGAAACATGACAGACCCCATAGAGCTTTTTTTGGTTACTTTCAGTTGCATCATTATGCTCTATCCTTTGCTCTTAACCTTCAATTTTCTAAATTAACCCTGTTTGAGAGCACTGTCCTTGCTGGTCCATCACAAAAGAGTCTAGTTTTGGATATCTAAAAGTTATTAAATGAGTATAATGTAGACACCCAGGGTAAACATAAGTGCATGCTTAGCTGGGAACAAGCTCTTGGGGGGGAACTCTCTATAGAACAGTGAAGGATTATATGGTCCAGATGGCTAAAAGCTCTATTTGTACTCTTGTAAGTAAAATACGTACAGAGTCCTATTTTTTGGTACATGACTCCTTCCCGCCTTCAGGCCATATATCCCTCAGCTATAGATCGCTGCTGGCATTTCTGAAGTTGTGGTACCTTGCTTCACATTTATTGGCAATACCCACTTCTACAACCGTACTGGTGCTTGGCCCACGATCCTATCCAACGTTTGTTTGATACAGACATTCCCTTCTGCCTCCAAACCATTTTACTGGGGTTACTCCCTTACAGGTTGCCCAGACTAGCCAAGAAACTAACATGTGATATCATAACATCAGCTAGATGCTTGGTAGCTCTCAAATGGAAGCGGAAAACACAGCCGACTTCCACCAAGTTGTACTCTAGGATTAAGAATGTAGAAATCATGGAGTCTCTTACGGTGTGGCTTTCTGACACGATAGAACATCACAATGCGGTCTGGGAACCCTGGCATTTGAGAGAGGATCCCCCATAGACTTTATAGACCTCTAATGACTGCGATATTGGTATTCTCTACACCCGGGAGCATTGAGCTCTGTATCTTTCCTCGCACCGTTTATCTGTCTTCTTTTTCTGTTTATTGGATATCTTGCAAGAGAACTTAGCAGGAATGTGGACTCCTTCCTAGTTTAGGAAAATGTTCAAATGATAATGCTTATGCAGCTAGACTGCTCTTACCATTGTTTGCATGTTACACTAAAGCTACAACTTGATGCCGTCTTACTGGATCTATTTTAGCTCTCATGTAGTTTGATGCTCATTCTCTATACTGGTCTGTTATTGCATTTATATAAGATGTCAACGCTTGTTATCTTTGTTTTGAAAAAGTTAAAAATTAATAAAAATTGTCAAAAAAAGAAACAGGTTTCTTCAACCTGAGAATTTTGGACTTTATTATCAGGTTCTCCTTCGGGGGAGGATCACCCTCTATACAGTATTTGTCCTGGTGACCATTGTGACCACTGACCAAGAGAATAATTATTATCAGCTTGCAGAAATTTTCTCTCACTTTCTATTGCATCTCCTGGACATGAAATTAAGGGAAATTTCCCCATCAGGACATCCTTGTCTATAAATTCCAGCATACAATTCATGGCTCTCACCTCTGCAGTGGTTTTCATCCCAGGGGTAGGCACAGTTCTGTATGCCGTTACAGACCAGGGAGTTGTTAATGCACATGTTACTGTGACAGAAGAAGGTGTTTTCCCCACACGGAGCTATGAAAACAAAAAAAAAGTACATAAAGTACAATGTATTAAAGCACTTCCCAAACCTAACTAACCTGTATGCCAACATCAAAACATTTTCTGTGCTTCAATATCTCCATACTATTATACAGAATAAGTCATTTTTACTATTGAGAGCAAAGTGGCAGATTCTTTTACAAAGCCCCCAAGCCCCCCACCCCACAGCCCACCTTTCCTGCTTTCCCCTACCACTCTGTTTATCCCTTTAGGTGGAGGTCCAGAACCAGGCTGTGCTATCAAAATCACAAAACTGGATGCATAGAATGCAAAATGAAGGAGGAACACCTCAGGTGCCATACACCAACAAAGCCCAACAGTCTCTATAGCAAAATCAGCCTTAGCCATTGCTCTGTCCAAGACACACCCCAATGTGTTTCGTCCACCCAGGACCTCCATAACTAATCCCCGTGGGTGGGGTGATACGCATCAGGGTGTGGTCTAGATGGAGCCTGGGCTGAGGCTGCTTTTACTATAAGGACTCTTGATGTGTGGCACCTGCGGGGGATCCTCCAACATGGGATCCTCCAACATGGGTTCTCCCCTAGCGTGCACCCTCAGTGGGAGTCACCGGATTTGGATAGGAATTGCACCCTTAATCCTTAGGTGTGACTGCAAATATTGACACATATTTGGCAAACAAAACAGTTCACATCTTTGCATTTCAAATCTATTTTGAGCTGTCTGCCCAGGGTTTAAGGTACTATCTGCTACCCGATATACTGCCAACATCCAACAGAATCTCACCTATGGCTTTAGAAAGAGGTCAATGAAAATAAAATTAAAACCAAAAGGCTCCTGGTGGGTCAAATGCCTGTGTTGACTTTTTTACTCTTTGGATCTTTTCTATTGTCCCTGTGTACTTTAGCCCTAATAGTTACCCTTACACTAGCAAACCCCATAATCCCAATAGAAACCCTGCCTGTAACTCCTAACACTAGCCCTCACACTAACGCTCCCTGAAACCTTAACATTAATTGACCTGCACATCATAATATAATCAAAAATCAACCAATATGACCAAATGTTGGTGTACACCGACCATCACACCTATATGAGCTGACTGGACATCCCATTCTAAAACTATGGGCATCAATATGGAGTTGCCCTCCACCCTTTGCAGCTATAACAGCCTTCACTCTTCTGGGAAGGCTTTCCAAAAGATTTTAGAGTGTGCTTGCAGGAATTTCTGTCTATTCAGCCAAGAGAGCATTTGTAAGGTCAGGTACTGATGTTGGGTGAGAAGACCTGGCTTGCATTTGATGTTCCAATTCATTCCAAAGGTGTTTAGTAGAGTTGAGGTCAGGGCTCTGTGTAGGCAGCTCAGGTTAGGTCCCATGCACACAGGGCGTCAGAAAAAACGAGCTGCAGAGCCTCTTCTAACGCCAGGAAAAAGCAGCTGTAAAAACGTGCTTTTAGAAGCTTTTTCCATTGGCGTTATTGCACGTTTGGCCACGTCGGCTTTTAGCATCGTTTTTTCTGCCTCCATTCAAAATCAATGGTTGCCTAGGAGCCGTCATTGATACTGCTTTCAGCCCATTGATTTGAATGGAAGTCGCATCAAAAGTCGGATCAGGATGAACCGACTTGCGGTCCGACTTGCGCTCTGAGAATCTTGAGGGGGAACTCCACGCCAAAATGGAGGAAAAAAAACGGCACAGGGGTCTCCCCCAGGTTCCAAACCAGGCCCTTCAGGTCTGGTATGGATTTTGAGGGGAGCCCCACGCCGTTTTTTTTTTCCCATTTTGGCGTGGAGTTCCCCCTCAAGATTCTCAGAGCACAAGTCGGATCGTCCTGATCCGACTTGCGATGGGCCTTCCATTCAAATCAATAGGCTTCCATAGGGAACCATTGATTTTCATATTAACGTATAACGTGGCTTAACGCTGTATAAGCAACGTTAAGCAACGTTATTCAGCCTTTAGCAGTGTCGGCCTTTTTTACAGCTTGACGCTGCAGCTCCAGAACGCACTGGTACTGGGTTTTTTTTGCAGCTATTAAACGCCTATGGCACTTGGAGCTCCTAAAAGCTCTATGTGTGCATAAGGCCATAGAATAACATGGATGTGCATTTTGCAGCTGCAAAAAAAAAAAAAGTCTGATGCTCCTAACAGCAGCTGCAAAAATGCCCTGTGTGCATGGGGCCTTATGGAGCATATAACCCCGTACACACGTACGGATCGTCGTCATACAAACGTCGGCGGACGAAAGATCTGCCGATTTGTATGCGTGTTAGTATGGTGCCTCCGACAGATGTCTGCACACAATCCGCGGACAAGAGTCTTTCTTGCAAACATGAAAATTTTTGTCTGCGGACACCAGAACGGACGATTGTTCGCCTGTCAGTACAGAAATCAGCCGACAGACCGCAGATTTGCAAGACTGGGCATGCTCAGAAAATAAAAAACACAGGGAAAGTTAACCATTACATGACATCACTTCTGCAGTCAGCTGAAGTCTGCGGACAAAATTCTTGTGCTGTCCTTGTGCTGTCTTTGCACTTTTCAACAGACACCGACATCCCGGGGAGAAAAGACGAACGTTTGTATGACGACGATCCGTACGTGTGTACGGGGCTTATGTCTTTATGAAGCTGGCTTTGTACGCAGGAAAACAGTCATGCTGGTGCAAAAAAGAGCCTTCCCCAAAGTGTTCTCACAAGACTGGACATGCACAATTGTCCAAAATGTAATGTAGGATGTAACATCAACTGAACCCTTCAACTGAAACACTTAGAGCCGGTTCACACTGCAGCAACCATAAGTCGCCCCATGTCGGAGCGACTTTTTACCGCGATTTTACCGAGACTTTACCGCGATTTTACCACGATTTTACCGCGACTTCAGCGCGACTTGTGAATTATTTTGCGTGACTTATATGACAGACGACTTTGTATTTGGTCAATCAGAATATGATGTGTTGTGACCTAATTCCCCTTATATTTTTTTTACTCATTTCCTCATTGCCCACCAGTGCCACGTATCAGTGTCCACCAGTGCCACTGTCCACCAGTGCCACGTATGTGTCCACCAGTGCCACTGCCCACCAGTGCCACGAATCAGTGTCCACCAGTGCCACATATCAGTGCCACGAATCAGTGTCCACCAGTGCCACGTATCAGTGCCACAAATCAGTGTCCACCAGTGCTACGTATCAGTGTCCACCAGTGCCACATATCAGTGCCATGTATCAGTGCCACGAATCAGTGTCCACCAGTGCCACATATCAGTGCCACGAATCAGTGTCCACCAGTGCCATGTATCAGTGCCAAGTATCAGTGCCACGAATCAGTGTCCACCAGTGCCACGTATCAGTGTCCACCAGTGCCATGTATCAGTGCCACGAATCAGTGCCACGAATCAGTGTCCACCAGTGCCACCTATCAGTGCCACGAATCAGTGTCCACCAGTGCCATGTATCAGTGCCACGCATCAGTGCCACGTATCAGTGCCACGTATCAGTGCCACTAATCAGTGTTCACCAGTGCCACGTATCAGTGCCATGTATCAGTGCCACATATCAGTGTCCACCAGTGCCACGTATTAGTGCCACGTATCAGTGCCATGAATCAGTGTCCACCAGTGCCACATATCAGTGCCACGAATCAGTGTCCACCAGTGCCACGTATCAGTGCCATGTATCAGTGTCACGTATCAGTGTCCACCAGTGCCACATATCAGTGCCACGAATCGGTGTCCACCAGTGCCACATATCAGTGTGATGAATCAGTGTCCACCAGTGCCATGTATCAGTGCCACGTATCAGTGCCATGAATCAGTGTCCACCAGTGCCACGTATCAGTGCCAGGTATCAGTGCCACTAATCAGTGTCCACCAGTGCCACGTATCAGTGCCACGAATCAGTGTCCACCAGTGCCACGTATCAGTGCCACGTATCAGTGCCAGGAATCAGTGTCCACCAGTGCCAATCAGTGTCCACCAGTGCCACGTATCAGTGCCACGTATCAGTGCCCACCAGTGCCACTTATCTGTGTCCACCTGTGCCACTTACACAGACCAAGCAGAGATAATGGAATATATATACCATATACCATTTAGGCATGGCTGCAATGTGGGGAATGCCTGGCTAATCTCTTTCTTCTTCCTGGAAAGTCTGATAACAAGTCGCTTCAATTAAGATAAGGAGGCGACTCCCATTGAAGTATATAGGACAAGTACAGGTCGCCTCAAAGTAGTACAGGACCCTTTTCTGAAGTCGGAGCGACTTCAGTAGTGCCAATTAAGACAGCACTGATTGATTAACATTGCTTTTGTTATGTCAAGCAACCTGGGGCGACCTGGGGCTACACAAGTCGCCTCACAAGTCGTGCTAGTGTGAATGGGCTCTTAAAGTGGTACTTCACCCAAAAAGGGGAAATTTCACTTGTTTGCATACCCCCCCCCCCGACCGCGGCGATCCATGCGAAAGTTCATCACAGGTCCCAGAAGACTACGGGATCATTCACAAATCGCATATGAGCAGTGGTAAGCCACCTGTGAAGTCGCAAGGATTTACTGCCGGTTTCCCTTAGTTAAAGAGGAGTTTCAGTCTGTAAAAATAATTTATAAGTCAGCAGCTACAAATCCTAAAGCTGCTAACTTTTAATAAATGGACACTTACCTGTTAAGGGATCCAGCGCCGTCCTCACCCAGACTAGTTCCTGGGTTCCTGGCGCTGGCATCCTAACTGTGGCCAGCTGGCTTTTGGCTTCACATCTGGCTACCCACTGCACATATGCAAGCCGCGCTTTGTGAATGGACACAGAAGACTGCTGGAAGGGGAAGGAGGCGATCCGAGCAGAAGAGGAAGCTGGTACCTGTCAAAACCAGGTACCTGCATCCCCCCTTCCAAAATTACATGGCAAGTAATGCAAAGGAGGGAGGGAGGATGCCATAAAGCGGAACTTCCCCTTTTTGGGTGGAGCTCGGCGTTAAGATGCCGGTGTCCCGACCCAAAGCCGATTGACAAATGGGCTCGGGTAAGCACAGCGCAGGATCCCTGGACAGGTAAGTGTCCTTATATTAAAAGTCAGCAGATACAGTTTTTGTAGCTGCTGATTTTTAATTTTTTGGGGGGGGAGACTGATGCTTCTCTTCAAACTCATTTTCAGTGACCACATGCTTTGGGACTTATAGTGTATGTAATCAGAAGTACAATAATTCCACCATAAGGCAATGCCGTATGGGTAACATTATATCCAGCATACTCACGTTCCACAAATGATGTAAAGAGCATTCGAAATCTGCTGAGTCGGCTCCCTTCATCTGCCCACATCCGGACCACCCCAGTTCCTGTCTGCAGCATGACATCATTGGCCACAGTGCTACAGAATTTGGCTTTGAGGTTCTCTATGGAGCTGCTTCCATCATAGACCGCCACAAAGTTGCGCTTGCACTCATTGGAATGTTCCATTTGGTAGTCCAAAAATCGCAAATAAATCTGGAGGAAAAGATTTTCAGCAAAGGGTCAGTCCACCACAAAACTAATATTTCAATATTTGGTAGACGTTGGAGAGTTGAACCATCCTTACAATTGTTTCTATTGGTGAGATGTCACTGAATTCCTGGGTCTGCAGACCTGCTGTGCCTATTATCAGACGTTCCCACCATCTCTACCAAATGTTTTTATTTATTTTATACTATGGAGAATTTAACAGGAGTTGGAACACACAGTGATGGACAGAAACATCCAAAAAACTCCCGGGTGGACATTATGGCAGAGAGATCCCACGCTTGTATGCAAGACAATTTTTTCGTGAATCGGTCAAGTTGGTAAATAAAAGTTACAAAACTTCCTTCCAAAAGTCCTTCCTAAACTCGATTTCAGCCAAAACATTTTTGAGAGATAGAGAGGAATAGCCAAAACATTTGTCAAGTTTTTATTGCTCAGTGTGTACCCATTGGGATTACTCAATTTCTATCTTAACCACTAAAGCCCCGGAAGATTTTACCCCCTTCCTGACCAGGGCCTATTTTGCGATTCGACACTGCGTGACTTTAACGGACAATTGCGCGGTCATGCGACGCTGTACCTAAACTAATTTGACGTCCTTTTTTTCCCACAAACAGAGCTTTCTTTTGGTGGTATTTGATCACCTGTGAGATTTTTTGATCATGCGCTATAAACAAAAAAAGAGCGTCAATTTTGCAAAAATAACAATATTTTTCACATTTTTTTATACGAAATTCCCAAAAAGAAAAATGTAAAAATCAAAATTTTTTAACATTTTAGGCCAATTTGTTTTATGCTACCTATGTTTGGTAAAAAAATCGCAAAAAAGCGTATTTTGATTGGTTTATTGCTTTAACTAAGGGAAAGATTTTTGTCATTTTTGTTGTTTTTTTTTTTTTTTAACGAGTAATCGCGGCGATCTGCGATTTTTTTTTTGCGGGACTGCGACAGATCGGACCCTTGACTGACATTTTTGACACTTTTGGGGTTACCAGTGACATTACTGCAGTAATCAGTGCTATAAATATGCACTGTTACTGTAAAAATGACACTGGCAGTGAAGGGGTTAACTTTTTTTTGAGAGGGAGGGGTTAAGTGTGTGCCTAGGGGCGTGATTCTAACTGTGATTGGATGTGGCTACTGGTGTAAGAACAGAGATCAACGGTCCTACATAGCAGAACCGTTTGATCTCCATTCTTACACAGGGGAGAATGACAGGCGGCTTTGTTTACATTAGCCGCCTGCCTTTCTCCCAGTGTAACGGACGATCGCGAGTGCCCGGCGGACATCGGGTCCGCCGGGCACATACGCGGGGGGGTCCGTGACCGAGCGGGAGCGCTCGCTCCCTAGAGCCTCACAGGCTAGCGACGTAGCCCTACGTCGCTTTGCCTGTGAGGGGCCGACCGCGGCCGTAAATAGTCGTGCGGCGGTCGGCAAGTGGTTAATGGAACCAGGTCATGCCCCAGCAAACAGGATGACAACACAGATAACAGTAAAAACCTGACAATCTTTTGTTGAGGAATATTTCCTCACATCCTGCCCTTATGACTGTGGTCACCTAGGCAGGATGTGAGAAAAGCTACCCAACAGGGGCACCAACACCAAATAAACATTTTTTCTAAATCATGTAAAAACAGGACCTCGGTTGAGTTTTTGGTTTTGTCTGCACTAGAGAGATTCCCCCTCACCTTCTACGCCATTGCCAGTGGTCATCAGTACAGGACAGGGTGGGAAATCTCCAAAAGGGACATAAAACTGAACATAAATTCTAACCATTTGGCTGGAGTTTAAAACTGTTACATGTAGCACAGTGGCTAAGTGGTTAGTACTTCTGCCTAACAGCACTAGGGTCGTCGGTTCAAATCCCATCCATGGTGCTAGCTGCACAGAGTTTGCATGTTCTTCCTGTGCCTTTGTGAGTTTCCCTGGTTTCCTCCCAAACTCCACAGACATGCTGGTAGGTTAATTGGCTCCTGTCTAAGTTGGCCCTAGTACAGTGATGGCGAACCTTGGCACCCCAGATGTTCTGGAACTACATTTCCCATGATGCTCAACTACACTGCAGAGTGCATGAGCATCATTATAAATGTAGTTCCAAGACATCTGGGGTGCCAAGGTTCGCCATCGCTGCCCTAGTATATGAATGTGAGATGGGGACCTTTTGATTGTAAGCTCCTTGAGGGCAGGGACTGATATGAATGCACAATATATATGCAAAGTGCTGAGTAAATTGACAATAGAAGTACCTGTAATGAATAAATTACAGTGAAGTCTGAAATTATCTTGTACATACTCCATTATAAAGTTAATGCAGTATTGCCAAAAATGTTGTCACCTTCACCACTTTTAGGAAAACTATGATAATGTTTGCTGCGAGCGGGAAGATGTATTTTTACAGTGTATTCACCATGGGTTATACTCTGTTACATATTTAACAACTGATACATCACAGCATTCATTCAAGTAAAATAGTGATTTAATGTTATTTAGTTACTATTGGCGATCAGTGGTAAAAGTATCTCCTTAGATTGGTGGTCATTAGAAAAGAGACCCTGTTATGCTCAGGGGTCAGTGATAAGAATGCTCCTTTTCTTGCTGGTCAGTGGAAAGAACACTCCCTTTACAGTTAGCAAAAAAAAAAGTAATTGGTATCGGCGGTTACTTATCTGAAAAGGCAAAAACTGGACATAGTTCAAGAGACCTACCAACCTTTGGAGGTACCCTAGGTTTCCATGGGACTAACGCAGTTGAGAAAGGCTGTCCTAACGCATCCAGTTAAGTGTGAGGCTGATTTGTTGACAAAGTTCCACCATTATCCCTGTTGTGGGACTCTTTTTGCTAGGTTAACATGGTTTCCGTAATGACAACGTAACAGAGAGCAGTCATTATTAAGCTGCAATTGCCTTATGATAAGCACCGGATCAACAGTCAAGTCACAGTAGTTGTATAATAAGCTCTGAAACAAGCGGCCAAGTCACATAAGTTGAATAAAAAGCACTGTATCAAGCAGTCATGTTCCAATAGTTTTACAATAAGGGTTGGATCAAGTAGTAGAGTCAAAATAATTGTATATTAAAGGATGGGGCATGCAGTTCAGTCATGATAGTTGTATAATAAAGGCTGGATCAAGCAGTCAAGTCATGAATGTTGTATATTAACTGCTGGATATAGCAGTCAAGTCACAATAGTTGTATAATAAGGGCTGGATCAAGCACTTAAAACACAATAGTTGTATAATAGTTGGCTGGATCTAGCAGTCAATTCACAATAGTTGTATAATAAGGGCTGGGGTGAGCAGTCAATTCACAATAGTTGTATAATAAGTGCTGGGGCAAGCAGTCAAGTCACGATAGTTTTATAATAAGGGCTGGGGTGACCAGTCAAGTCATGATAGTTGTATAATAAGGGCTGGATCAAGCAGTCAATCATAACTGTTGTATAGAGCTGGATTAAGCAGTCAAGTCAAAATAGTTGTATAATAAGGGCTGGATCAGGCAGTCAAGTCACAATGGTTGTATATTAAAGGCTGGGGCAAACAGTCAAGTCACAATAGTTGTATAATAAGGGCTGGATATAGCAGTCAAGTGAAAATAATTGTATAATAAGAGCTGGATCAAGCAGTCAAGTGACAATAGTTTTATAATAAAGGCTGGATCAAGCAGTAAAGTCACAATAAATGTATAGTAAGGGCTGGATTAAGCAGTCAAGTCACAAAAGTTGTATAATAAAGGCTGGAGCAAGCAGTCAAGTCATGATAGTTGTATAATAAGGGCTGGAGCAAGCAGTCAAGTCATGACTGTTGTATAGGGCTCGATCAAGCAGTAGAGTCAAAATAGTTGTAAATTAAGGGCTGTATCAAGCTGTCAAGGGCTGGATCATGATAGTTTTCTAATAAGGGTTGGATCAAGCAGTAAAGTCACGATAGTTGTATAATAAGGGCTGGATATAGCAGTCAAGTCACAATAGATGTATAATAAGGGCTGCATATAGAAGTCAAGTCACAATAGATATATAATAAGGGCTGGGGTGACCAGTCAAGTCATGATAGTTGTATAATAAGGGCTGGATCAAGCAGTCAAGTCATAACTGTTGTATAGAGCTGGATTAAGCAGTCAAGTCAAAATAGTTGTATAATAAGGGCTGGATCAGGCAGCCAATTCACAATAGTTTAAAATAAGGGCTGGATCAAGCAGTAAAGTCACAATAGTTGTATAATAAGGGCTGGGGCAAACAGTCATGTCACAATGGTTGTATATTAAGGGCTGGGTATTGCAGAAAACTCACGATAGTTGTATAATAAAGGCTGGATATTGCAGTAAAGTCACGATAGTTGTATAATAAGGGCTGGGGCAAACAGTCAAGTCACGATAGTTGTATAATAAGGGCTGGATATAGCAGTCAAGTGAAAATAGTTTTATAGTAAAGGCTGGATCAAGCAATAAAGTCACAATAAATGTATAGTAAGGGCTGGATCAAGCAGTCAAGTCAAAAAAGTTGTATACTAAAGGCTGGATTTAGCAGTCAAGTCATGATAGTTGTATAATAAGGGCTGGAGCAAGCAGTCAAGTCATGATTGTTGTATAATAAAGGCTTGATCAAGAAGTTAAGTCATGACTGTTGTATAGGGCTCGATCAAGCAATAGAGTCAAAATAGTTGTATATTAAGGGCTGCATCAAGCTGTCAAGGGCTGGGTCATGATAGTTTTCTAATAAGGGTTGAATCAAGCAGTGAAGTCTCAATAGTTGTATAATAAGGGCTGGATATAACAGTCAAGTCACAATAGTTGTATAATAAGGGCTGGATATAGCAGTCAAGTCACAATAGTTGTATAATAAGGGCTGGATATAGCAGTCAAGTCACAATAGTTGCATAATAAGGGCTGGATATAGCAGTCAAGTCACAATAGTTGTATAAGCACTGGATCAAGCAGTTAAGCTGCGGTAGCTTTTCTGGAAATGCTGGATTTAGATCTCCAGTCACAAGGCCTGTGCAACAAATGCTGGACAATGAAATTAAGCTGCTGTTGTTTTGTTGGAAATAACTTATAATTATATAAGTTCCATATTGGGGTACATGCTTGTGGCTGAGATACAATGCCAACATCTCACCTGCATTACCCGGCTCTTTCAAGTGATCCTTGGCTATGGAAACATTTGGGTATGTTTTATCATGTGTAAAAAAAGATGTTTTACTGTCTGGTAGTGAACAACTAAAATGTAACCTCTGTTTTGTTTGAATACATGCTGTGATGTAGCGATTTTTAAAGGGGTAACATACAGCTGCATCTCATAAAATTAGAATATCATGAAAAAGTTAATTGATTTCAGTAATTCAATTAGTGAAACTCATATATTTTATATAGATGCATCACATAGATTGACATATTTCAAGCATTTCTTTCTTTTAATTTTGATGATTATGGCTTACAGATGGTGAAAACCCAAAATTTTGTATCTCAGAAAACTAGAATAAGACCAATAAAAAAAAAAAGTATTTTTAATACAGAAATGGCTTACTGAAAAGTCTGTCCATGTACAGTATAGTATGCAATACTTGGTTTGGGGCTCCTTTTGCATGAATTACTGCATCAATGCGGCGTGGCATGGAGGCGATCAGCCTGTGGCACTGCTGAGGTGTTATGGAAGCCCAGGTTGCTTTGATAGCGGCCTTCAGCTCATCTGCATTGTTGGGTCTGGTGTCTCTCATTTTCCTCTTGACAATACTCCACAGATTCTCTATGGGGTTTGGGTCAGGAGAGTTTGCTGGCCAATCAAGCGCAGTGATACCACGATCATGTGACCAGGCATTGGTAGGTTTGGCAGTGTGGGCGGTGCCAAGTCCTGCTGGAAAATGAAATCGGCATCTCCATAAAGCTGGTCAGCAGAGGGAAGCATGAAGTGCTCTAGAATTTCCTGCTAGAGGGCTGCGCTGACTTTGGACTTGATAAAACACAGCGGACCAACACCAGCAGATGATATGGCTCCCAAAATCATCATTGACTGTGGAAAATTTTGCATTTCATTTTTAAATTAAGGTCTAAGAGTCTGGAGGAATAGTGGAGAGGCACGGAATCCAAGTTGCACGAGGTCCAGTGTGAAGTTTCCACACTCAGTGATTTGGGAAGCCAAGTCATCTGCTGCTGTTGGTCCACTGTGTTTTATCAAGTCCAAAGTCAGCGCAGCCCTCTAGCAGGAAATTCTAGAGCACTTCATGCTTCCCTCTGCTGACCAGCTTTATGGAGATGCTGATTTCATTTTTCAGCAGGACTTGGCACCTGCCCACACTGCAAAAACTATCAATACCCGTTCACATGATCATGGTATCACTGTGCTTGATTGGCCAGCAAACTCGCCTGACCTAAACCCCATAGAGAATCTGTGGGGTATGATTAAGAGGAAGATGAGAGACATCAGACCCAACAATGCAGACGAGCTGAAGGCCGCTGTCAAAGCAACCTGGGCTTCCATAACACCTCAGCAGTGCAACAGGCTGATCGCCTCCATGCCACGCCGCATTGATACAGTAATTCATGCAAAAGGAGCCCCGACCAAGAATTGAGTGCATCCTATACTGTACATGGACAGACTTTTCACTAAGCCAACATTTCTGTATTAAAAATCCTTTTTCTTTTATTGGTCTTATGTAATAGTCTAACTTTCTGAGATACTGAATGTTGGGTTATTACTAGCTGTAAGCCATAACCATCAAAATTAAAAGAAAGAAATGCTTGAAATATATCACTTTGAATTACTGAAATAAATGAACTTTTTCATGATATTCTAATTTTATGAGATGCACGCGTAGATTTCATGGTAATTAAATCCTGATTTCAAAATAAATCTTTAGCAAACCAAAAAGAAACAATACTGTAGATACAACATTTTTACAAATACAATATTGTAGTTGGCCCTTAATGAAAAGGAATTAATACAATTTTGGGGAAGATAACCGTGTAAAGCTCCATGACCCTTAAAGGTCGATCAGAAAGCACAGTGTTCAAATTTCCAGATTTGGTTAAAGCGTAACTCCACTTTTGTTGAGAAAAAAAAAACATTCCCCTCTGGGTGATCTCTGTACATTGCAGGGATTTTAACAAACTTTGTTGCAGATTTCTACTTTTTGTTATTCTGAAGAAATCACTGTTTGTTCCTCTGTGCCTCTGTGCTAAGTGGGTCAAATGGGAGTGGTTAAAAGATTATCTATCGGCTGTGGCAGCTGCAGGGCTCTAATGAGGAAATCTGCTGGGCCTGCATCCCTTTAGACGTGTTCTTATTGGGAGTATCTGTATACGCTATATTGTTTTTTCTTTTTTTGCTATTTTTTTCCCCCACAAAAGTGGAGTTACCCTTTAATGTAAACTGTATGGAGTGATACAGAAAACTATGCTCAGATCATACACTGCTGAAAAATTAATTAAAGAAATGTTTAAAGGTACGTCTCTTTAAAATCCTCAAGTCTTCCGACAGTCTCACCTTAGCTTTTGGTGTTGCCTTTATAGTCCATATGCAGTCCACAGCCTGACCGGCCTTTAGTTTATCCCCCTGTTCCACCTGGCTGGATCGGATAATTCCATCTGGTCCTGATAACTCAAACTGACAGTCTGAAGAAAGCAAAGGAAGGTGGTCAGCAGAACGACAAGGGATTTTCATTAACAGACAATCAGGCTCCGAAAAAAAACTCATACAGACCTGGTATTGGGCTTAGAATACCCCCGAGATAGCTGAAGTCCGGGTCTGCAAGAAAAACACAAATCATATCGGACTCTGTTTATTTCTTGCTTTAACGGTAATATACTGTGCTATACCTCCCACCCCTGTCTTTGTTATGCAAATCAAATTTTTACAGAAAACCTTTCTGCTTTTATTACATTTTTAGTCTCTCTGTGTTTCTCTATGCCAGCCTTTCTCAACCTTTTCAACACAGAGGAACCCTTGAAAAAAAGTTTCCAATCTCAGGGAACCCCTGCTAAAATAGTCTTTATCTACAACTCATGATACATTAGAGTGATGGTCAGCGGGAAGAATGCCCCTTACACTTGTAGTCAAGTCGTTGGGAAGAACTACCCCCTTACAGATAGTTAAATAGATAAATGGTGTCAGTGGGGTCTTATCTGAGAGGCAAAAATTTCTCACTGCTCAAGGAACCCTCAAGATGTGTTGGAGCTGGAGAGAGTCCAGAGAAGGGCAAATAAACTAATTAGGGGATTGGAGGACCTTAATTATGAAGAGCGTCTGCAATCGCTTGATTTATTCTCCCTGGAGAAGAGACCCCTGAGAGGGGACATGATAGCAATTTATAAATACCTCAATGGTGATCTCAGCATACAAAAAAATCTATTCAGTTGAAAGGATTGCATGAGGACTCGAGGGCATACAATGCGATTAGAGGAGAAGCGTTTTAACCTCAGGCAAAGCAGGGGGTTCTTTACTGTTAGGGCTACAAGATTGTGGAATTCTCTACCACAAGAGGTGGTTTCTGTGGGAAGTATGGCTACTTTCAAAAAGACTCTTAGACGTACATCTCAAGGATCAGAACATTCAGGGGTATGAGAGATGATTACGGCCACACACACCTACACAGGTTGAACTGGATGGACTATTGTCTTTATTCAATCTCAACTGCTATGTAACTATGTAACCCCAAGAAACCTCTGGAGGAGACCCTAGGGTTCCACGGAACATTGGTTGAGAAACCCTGCTCTATGCAATGCAGGCAGGTCATAGCTGGAGGGTGGGACCAGCAGGATGCTGTACATAGGCCTCCTGAAACATCAAAGCCAAGGTACTGCCCCCAAGAGGAAATATAGTAGAAAACACCTGTAGTAATTCCCCGAGGTGGTGGGCAGTCGGTGCACTGGCTTGTAGTGTCCTCCTAGCACTCGAGGAAACATGTAGATAAAGGAAAGCCCGAAGCTCGATTTTCCACAATGAATGTGTCAGAGAAAGTCCGCAGAAGAACTGGCACATCTCCTAATGCCCAGCAGAATCCCAGATTGGCACATAGAAATTCACCAATGCTAATACGCATGAGCACACGGCAGGGCTAGCCCAAAACATTGTGCTGCCTGGGTCCAAGAATGAAATGCTGCCCCCCCCCCCCAAAAAAAAACAAAAAAAACACGCCCAGCAAAAGGTCCCCACATCCATTTTTTTTTACCATGATAATTAAAACTAACATTAAGGCTCAGTATTTCCTTCATCACACCTCCTTACCTCAATCTGCGTATAAGAGAGGTCGCAAACATTACAAAGTAGCTAGAATGTGTGTTCCATGTCACTGGATGTCAACCCCCCCCCCCCCCCCACAGTGGGCGAATGGTTCAACCGCATTAAAAGAAGAGCAGAAATGGAGGATCTGCTACATCAAGCTAAAGATTCCCCTGATAAATTCTACAATATTTGGGCCCCATGGCTAGAGTTTACCAAATCTGCAGAATTCCTCTGAATCACGAACCACTCCCGTTCAAAAAGGAAAAAAAAGAAAAAAAACCGACGACGTTGTTCAGCTTCTCCATCACACATTAGCACGAAATATTGCTCAAACAGACCAATGTCCACTTTAGCTCTCCATTGCCTCCCTCCTCTTCGACCCCCCCCCCCCCTTTTTTTTTTTTTTTTTAATTTTCTCTTTTTTCTTCTCTTCGCTATCTCCCTACCTACCCTTCCTTCTATTGCTATTGCTACCTTTTATCACTAACCCATTGCATGAATGCACTTCATAATGGATACTCTAACATATCCCTGAAATTAACCATTTTTATAAAATACGTTACACTACTTCTGGACATTCCTCAGTTGACTGGCAGTCTGACGGATTGCCCGACTCCAGTAGGACTGCCCCCAAACCACTCCCTCCCCCCCCCCCTGGTCCAGCACAGCATGATCCCCTTGGGGGTGTCCGGACTGCTGGGAGGCCAAGACGCCGGCATCATAAGCGTCCTCCATAACTTCTTTTACGCAGGGCCCAATTGTTACAATTCAATATAATTGACGCTACCTGCTGCATTCCCTGTCCGTCAAACATACAGTTCTGATGTTATTATGTCACTATGTTCATGTAAAAATACAGTTAATTGTCTGGCACTGTTGCCAGATCTTTTGCTATGTATGCTTTGTCTGTTGAAATACCAATAAAACGTTTTTTGAAAGAAAACTATAATTAGATTTATGAGCAAGTCAGATTTACATGCAACAGCACCTTGTCCATGTGCAAATTTTTATAGGGGCTGCATTGTGGGGAGGGGGGTTAAGGGACTGCTTTTTGAGGGGGGTTAAGGGACTGCTTTGTGAGGGAGGTTAAGCCCCCGTTCACACTGGGGCGACCTGTCAGGCGACCTGGTCGCCTGACAGGTCGCCATAGGTCGCCTGCCATACAGAAGCTATGGACCCCTTCTAATAGGAGCGACACAAGTCACTCCGACTTAGAAAAAGGGTCCGGAGCTTCTTTGGGGCGACCTGGAGCGACCTGCATTGACTTCAATGTTATGAAGTCCGTGCCGGCCGCTCCTGTGAGGTCGCCCCGGGAAGTCGGATCGCCCCAGTGTGAACGGGGCCTAAGGGGCTGCTTTGTGGGGTACAGGGACAAAAAACAAACAAACAAAAAAAAAAAAGAATTAATAACCTAAATGAATATAAAATTTAGAATATATTATATATCAGTTATCTTTTTCTATAACTCACCTCCGGACCGGTCCACCAAACACCCACTGTCTGTCCTCAGTCCTCCTGTCACTCCTGTGTCTGCTGCGCCCACCGCCCTAGAAGATCCAGCCTGCCCTGCTTGAGATGGAGCGCGCTGGTGTCTGACGTCATTGCGCACACCATGATCACGCGAGGGACGTTCCTCGGAGGAGACACTCTGCCTCCTCATACTCATCCGTTTGCACTACAGACGGCCTTATAAGATGGGAAATGCCGCCCGCAACCCGCCGCAAACTGATGACACAAAACACTGCTTGAAAAAAAAATCTTGGGCTTCAATTTGCTGCCCCTCTCAAAGATCTGCTCGGATCCAATGGACCCAGCGGGACCCATAGTAGGGCCAGCCCTGGCACACGGGCACGAAGGGCCACGACGATTCATGTGCTAGTGCGCACGCAATGTGTGACAGATGCTTGCGCCCAGTGGCCTATTGAAAGCCAGCAGCATCAGACACTAGTTGCTGGATGATCTTCAGCTCCCCCGTGTGTTCCTGGCCTTCAAACTATTGGATTTCCTGTTACTGACCCGGCTTGCCTTTGACCTGTCTTATCTCCATTCCTTGCTTTTACCCTCGCTTGTTCCATTGACTCCTCTCCTGTCTGCTGCACCCATGTATGACCTCTGGCTTGCTCTTCTGGACTCCTCTGCTGCCTGATTTACAATGTATGACCCCGGCTTACTCCTGACCTTGCTTGCTGCCTTACCCCTGGCTGATATTCCGTGTATAGATAAAGGGATTGGTCAGCGCAGATCTACCTTCCCTAATCAGAGAAATTAGCAAATTGTCTCTAAATGTGTCAAACTTTTACTCAATCCTATTATATCCACTCCATGAGGACGTCAAATGACGAAACTAGTCGGGCGGGGCTGGGACGCAAGACACCATCGTGCATATCTGAATCGTACTCGCGGCTTTGACGCTACAGCCGGAGATGAGACAGACAGAATAATTATGAACCGTTTGTTCCCTAGTTTTGGGCTGACACTTAAGCACTTGCCAACCGCCCCATGCAGATTTCCTGCGGCAGGGTGGCTCAGCTGCGCTTAATCACGTAGATCTACGTGATTATGTGCATGTGGTTCTCGGCAGCACGCGCTGCCTGTGATTAGACACAGAGGGAGCCAGACCGCGGGAGGAGCGGGCTCGAGCCTCGCTGACCTCCCGCGATCTTCAGGGAAACTGACAGGAGAGCTGCCTGTCTATGTAAACAAAGCAGGCAGCTCTCCTGTCAGACAGCTAAGCTGAAACACCAATCTCTGTGTGCCTTTCACAGAGCCCTCCCTCCCCCACAGTTAGTAAGCACAATTTAGGAGCACACTTAACCCCTTGATCACCCCTAGTATTAACCCCTTCCCTGCCAGTGTCATTTATACAGTAACAGTGCATATTATTTAGCACTGATCACTGTATTGGTGTCACTGGTCCCCAAAAAGTGTCACGTTAGTGTCAGATTTGTCCGCCGCAATGTTGCAGTCCCACTAAAAATCGCTGATTTTTACTAGTCATTACTTCATTACTGGTAAAAACTACAAAAAAATAAAAAGTCCAAAATACATTGTATTTGTATTTGGACTTTGGACTAAGTCCAAAATACAACGTTTGTAAACGCTATACCTTCTGTGCAAACCAATTAATATACGCTTTTTAGGATTTTTTTTTTACCAAAAATATGTAGCAGAATACAAATTTGCCTAAAAGGATGAAAATTTTTGATTGAAAGTTTTTTTTTTATTGGGAATGTTTTATAGCAGAAAGTAAAAAATTCTTTTTTTCTTTATCTAAAAAAAATGTAAGGGGCATTCTTCCCACTGACACTTGATGAACTGGTTTTAGAAGGGGTCCCACAAGAGCTGCACATTATTTTGTGGGTTCCTTGGGAGTAAAAAGGTTGAGAAAGGTTGTCCTAATATAAGGGTGCTCTGCTACATTTCTTGTCTTTGTTTGATTAGGGTCATTTAGGATCAATGAAGGATAAGGACTCTAAAGGGAGAACTACAAGAAATGAGCATTGTAATATCTAAAACCTCAGACTGAAACCATTTTCCTAAATAACATTTTAAGTAGAGATGGGGAGGCGTGGTTAGACCCTCTGTCAGGTTTTATTGCTGTCTCAGTTGAAACACATCAGCAAAATGCACTAAATACAAGGGACAAAAGCCAAATCATTAAAATCAGTTCTCTATTTCTGCCAGCATTCCTCTTTTTACTTCTGGCGTGATAGTAATATTCACCAACAGTTACAGTTGGGTCAAAGCTGAACTCCAGGGAAAACAAGAAATACCCTAAGGGTCCTTTCACACGGGGCGGACCGTTTTTTGATCCGCTCCGGCACTTTTTTTTACGGACACGGATGACACTTGTGTCATCCGGTCCGTATGTCCGTTTATCATCCCATCCATTTGCGGATTATAAACGGAGATAATGCATGTCAATGGGATTGCGGATGTCAGCGGATGACACCGCTGACATCCGTTTTTGCGTCCGTTACGTTTTTTTAAACGGAAGAAAAATAGGGTTCTCTTCCGTTCCAAAAAAACAGAACTGATTGGAAAGGATGCAAATCGGATGGCAGCGGATGGTTAGCTCGGGGTTGCCCGAGACCAGAAATTTATTCCAAGGGTTCCTCTGTGTTGGAAAGGTTGAGAAAGGCTGATCTAGCAGAACAAGCCCTTGGTTCCCTGTTCTCCATACCTGGGATGAAGGAATATTTCGCTCGGAACCCCAGGCCTTCCAGCTCCTCATCGGAGGTGAACTTAATCCACATGAAACGCCCTGTCGATCTGATTGCCGTCGGGCTCCGGATCCCGCAGTACCGATCGATAAGCGGAGAGAAGCCAAATGGACCGTCTCGTACTTCTAGGTGATCAAAGCGACATTCGAAGGAAGGCTCTATGTGGTAGGGCTCATCAAAAGTCAGTTCAATTCTTTGGCGAGGAGCAGCTGAAGGAAGAAACCCAACAGTGTTACAATGTACTGTTATCACTTTATAATTATAATTATAATTAATTAAATAAGAAACATAAAAGATCTTAAACCAATGCCACATCATACACAACACACCAAACTTCTCCAGGGGACCTTGCACCCAAATGCAAGGTCTGCTGATTAAATTATGTGAAGCCCTTTCCAGACACGATATAGATGTAGCGCCCCCTAGTTAGGTGCTAGGGAAGTTTATTTCTTGGCTCACTCTGTAGTCAGAGATGTGGAATTGTCTGTTTTGGTCCACGGAATGTGGGATTGATTGCTCCCCCCTTGTTCTGTTGAGAAACTTCCGGAGCCTAGGGCAGGGCAATAAAAATCATCAGCTTGAATATTAACTACCTGCTGACCAATCCCTGGGGGAGGTGTGTCCAGTAGGTGGCCAGGGAACAGGGAAGGGGGTAAATAGGCTGAAGCCTGGGCAAAGGAGTTAGTTTGTGTCTGGTCCTACCTACCCGGGGATGGACAGCTGATGCTTCAGGGGGCTTCTTGCCCCTGGAGCCATCCAGGACTGGCTGCTGGACTACATGGAGCTATGGACAGAACCCTTAAATTCTGCATCTCTCTAAACGAGTCTTTGAGTAGAGCCTAATTACTGAGCTGCAGTCCACATGGTCCCCAGCTATGGATAGAGACGGTTCTGGTTAGCCCTGAACTTCGCAATTGTTTGTGGTTCCCAGCTGCGAGGGTTTTAGGCTGCTCTGTTCTACTTTAAACTGTGCTAAAATCTCTTTCTTCATGGACTTCCGTAGGCATGTGCAGAACGAAAAAATGGGTTTAGTTTCGGATCGGTTTGTTAAGTTACTAATTTAGTTTTGTTGCATTTGTAAAGAAATTCATTTCATTTTGTTTTGTTTATTCGTTTTCGACCGGATTTTAATTTTTCCAATCGGTTTTGAAGTATGGTAAAACCTTGGATGGAGAGTAGCTTGGTCTGCGAGTGTTTTACAAGATGAGCAATTTTTTTAAAAATAAATTTTGACTTGATAAACAAGCGATGTCTATATACAAGTAGCGTCAGGGCCGGCCCTACCATGGGTCCCACTGGGTCCATTGGACCCAGGCAGAACTTAGAGAGGGGCAGCAAATTGACTCCCAATATTTTTTTTTCAGCAGTTGTGTGTCATTAGTTAGCAGGGCGTCACGGGCGGCAATTCCCCATCTCATATTGCCGCCCATAGTGCAAACTGATGAGTATGAGGGGGCGGAGCGTCTCCTCTGGGGAACGTCCCTCACGTAATTGTGGTGTGCGTAATGACGTCAGACATCTCACGCAGGGCAGGCTGGATTTTCTAGGGCGGTGGTCACGGCAAACACAGGAGTGACAGGAGGACTGAGGGCAGACAGTGAGTGTTTGGTGGACCGGTCCGGTGGTGAGTTATGGAAGAAGATAACAGTATATATAATATTTTCTAAATGCTATATTTATATATAATAATGAATGTGGGGGCCTTTTGTTGGGCGTGATTTTTTTTTGGGGGGGGGGGACAGCATTTCATTCTTGGACCCAGGAAGGACAATGTCTTGGGCCAGCCCTAAGTAGCATCATGCCACAACTGAGTATAATAGAGAAGAGGGGCGTCTCTATTGGCACTTTTCCACTGCAAGTACCGGCTCGGCTCCACTCGCCACTGCTTGACCCAGCTTGGCTCAGTTTGCTTTTCCACTGCGTGGTACGAGTCGGCACCTTTCAGCACTGTTTAGGCCCTACTCGGCTCGGTTTGCTTTTCCACTAAAGTAGTAAGTGGGTGGGATTACAACGATTCTCTGACCAATCAGTGGCTAGTAGTGACAAACAATCAAGGCTGCATGCAAAGGATTGTGGGATATGGTATAGGTACGGCCTGCTTGGAACCCCAACCGAGGTGGTACTGTTTTAAGCGAGCAGTACCGAGCCGTACCGTACCGTACCGAACCATTCTAACACGTACCATGCGGTACCATGCAGTGGAAAAGCGCCAAACTGAGCCAAACCGAGCGGTACCATGCAGTGGAAAAGCGCCTTAAGTGTAGCAATATGGTTACATTTAATGAAGGTTCAACATTTAGCAACTCACATGGTTGATGATTAAAAGAGGCACATCTAAGTATGGAGGCATCTGGGGTAAAACTGTCCACATAGACCGTCCTCCTCACTGCCATCAACGTCATTCCTTCCACACTGCGCTCCACGAGCGAATCAAGCCTCGCTTTCAGATCGCTCTTCTGCAGGGTAGTCTTCCCGGTCACGACTGCAGACTGACTACGATGAGAGGCGGTGGTGAGGAGGACGGTCTATGTGGACAGCTTTACCCCGGATGCCGGCATACTTAGATGTTCCTGTTTCATCAGCCATGTGATTTGCAATGGTTGTGGAACGAATAATCTGAGTTTCCATTATTTCTTATGGGGAAATTCACTTTCATTTAAGAGTGCTTTGGATTACAAGCATGTTTCTGGAATGCATTATGCTCACAATCCAAGGTTTTACTGTATTTTAATTGAATTTGAATGGAAGATATCATATTGATTCGAATTCATTGTGAAGAATGTCTGGTTCTATTCTATTCGAAATTCGAATTTAGGAAGATAGTTATAGTCTTTCTATTTTATTCTATTCTAATCTATTCTAATATTTTCTATTCTATTCTTTTCTTTTCAGTTATTTTCAATTCTATTTTATTATTTTTTTTTTTATTCTAGTCTTTTCTGTTTTATTCTATTCTATTCTTTTCCAAATTCATCCCCCCCCCCCCCCCAAGATGTATTAGTATTTGTGTCAGAAAGATCCCCCCTCCAACAAAAAAAACAGCACTAATCTGCATTCTTACCCCCTAAGCATAAATCTCCCCCCCCTCCCATTACAAATCCCCCCCATCCCAAAAAATATCACCTCTCCTAGCACAAGTCATCTCCCCCTAACATTTCCCTCTGAGTACACATCTTCTCCTCCCCACTCCAAATCCCCCCTCCCAGCACGAATCCCCTTCCCCCAATCTCCCCTCCTAGCACAAATCTTCCCCCATCCCTCCTTCCAATAAAAATCCCCCTAAATCACCACTTTTAGCACCCTTACCCCCTAAATTCCCCCTCCTAGAACAGTACTCACCCCCCCCCCCCCCCGCTGCCCTCTAAATTCCCCCTTTGCAACTAGAGGTACACCGAATGGAAATTTTGGTGCCGAAACCGAAAAATCAGGATGCGCTTGGCCGAAACCAAAACTGAAACCGTAAATAACAGTTTAAAAAAAAAATGTTTTATATTTTTATATATAATTGTATTATAATTGACTTTTTAAATAAGATCATGAATTTAAATTAATAAGAATTTATTGTCAGCCATTATTGGCACCTTTAGCGCAAGAAAAAGGAAAATGCATCTCTTTAAATTCTATGTATGACTTCACGCTGGTCCCTTGCGCTTCCGTTGCGGTGTTGAAAATCTCGCTTGCTGCATTTTTGGTCAGTTAAAAAAAAAAAAACACACCTTCCCATTGAAATGCATTGAAAACACAGTAAGAACACATCAATACCGCACCCCTGTTAAGTTTTTGATGCGTTTTTTTGAGTCACATGACCTATGAAAAACACACCATAAGCACAGTAAAATCATGGCAAAATTGAGGCAGAATCCGGTAAAATCGCATCAAAATCTCGGTAAAATCATGGAAAAATCACATGTTTTTGGCACTATTATCTACACTTTTTTCTCTGTCAGCAAAATGCGTAAAACACCATTTTCACCCGATATTTTTGGTGCATCTCTACTTACAACACAAATCCCCTTCCCCCCAATGTCCTTGCAGCGCCCCCCACCTCACATGATACCACAGTGCCCAGGGCAGCCGTTTCTCCTGCCCACCCCTTGTCCTGTCCCTGCATGGACCAAAGAAATGCAGCCTCCCCTGGTGAGGCAGGTTCAGTTTTTGGCAGGTGGACACGCTTTGAGGGCCCATTAAAAAAATTAAATCAACACAGCACCAAAAAACGCACATTATTGCACCCAGGAACAAACTAAGCGAGTTCTAAAAGAGAGATTTAAACATTGCACCGACCTTCTAATATATAGACACATTCTTTGTTCGGAGGATAAGTGTTGGGAAAATTTGGGGATGCAAAGTGTCCTCCATTACTAGTTCTGACCCAGCTTCCGCACTGGGTCACAGGGATGTGTTTCGCTCCCATAACTGGTCCATCTGAAATAAATACAAATATGTTACATAAAGGAATGACAATGCCAATTCATACAGGCTCCTCTCTCTTTTTACCAACCTCCTTATGGCTTCATGCACACTAGTGTTTTTCTTCTGCTCCTAGAAGCTACAGTATCTGGCAACAAAAGTGAGTACACCCCTAACTGAAAATGTCCAAATTGGGCCCAAAGTGTCGATATTTTGTGTGGCCACCATTATTTTCCAGCACTGCCTTAACCCTCTTGGACACCAGAGTTCACCAGAGCTTTACTGGTTGCCACTGGGGTCCTCTTCCACTCCTCCATGACAACATCACTGGGCTGATGGATGTTAGAGACCTTGCGCTCCTCTACCCTCCGTTTGAGGATGCCCCACAGATGCTCAATTGGGTTTAGGTCTGGAGAGATGCTTGGCCAGTCCATCACCTTTACCCTCAGCTTCTTTAGCAAGGCAGTGGTCATCTTGGAGGTGTGTTTGGGGTCGTTATGTTGTAAAACTGCCTTGCGGCCCAGTCTCCGAAGGGAGGGGATCATGTTCTGCTTCAGTATGTCACAGTACATTTTGGCATTCATGGTTCCCTCAATGAACTGTAGCTCCCCAGTGCCGGCATGCAGCCCCAGACGATGACACTCTCACCACCATGCTTGACTGTAGGCAAGACACACTTGTCTTTGTACTCCTCACCTGGTTGCCGCCACACACGCTTGACACCATCTGAACCAAATAAGTTTATCTTGGTCTCAATGGACCACAGGACATGATTCCAGTAACCCATGTCCTTAGTGTGCTTGTCTTCAACAAACTGTTTGCGGGTTTTCTTGTGCATCATCTTTAGAAGAGGCTTCCTTCTGGGACGACAGCCATGCAGACCAACTTGATGCAGTGTGCGGCGTATGGTCTGAGCACTGACAGGCTGACCCCCCACCCCTTCAAACTTTGCAGCAATGCTGGCAGCACTCATACGTCTATTTCCCAAAGACAACCCCTGGATATGACGCTGAGCACGTGCATTCAACTTCTTTGGTCGATCATGGTGAGGCCTGTTCTGAGTGGAACCTGTCCTGCTAAACCGCTGTATGGTCTTGGCCACCGTGCTGCAGCTCAGTTTCAGGGTCTTGGCAATCTTCTTATAGCCTGGGCCATCTTTATGTAGAGCAAAAATACTTTTTTTCAGATCCTCAGAGAATTCTTTGCCATGAGGTGCCATGTTGAACTTCCAGTGATCAGTATGAGAGAGTGAGAGCGATAACACCAAATTTTACACACCTGCTCCCCAGTTACACCTGAGACCTTGTAACACTAACGAGTGACATGACACCAGGGAGCGAAAATGGCTAATTGGGCCCAATTTGGACATTTTCACTTAGGGGTGTACTCACTTTTGTTGCCAGTGGTTTAGACATTAATGGCTGTGTGTTGAGTTATTTTGAGGGGACAACAAATTTACACTGTTATACAAGCTGTACACTCACTACTTTACATTGTAGCAAAGTGTCATTTCTTCAGTGTTGTCACATGAAAAGATATAATAACATTTTTTTAAAAATGTGAGATACTGTAGATCCTGTCTATTCTTGACTTCCCATGACATTCTATACCAGCTACCTTATATGTCATCCTCCAACTAGCTACATACATCAGAAATATTTGACATTTTACTGCCTCATCTCAGATGAAGAACCTTATCACTAATCACCTGATCAAGGTCATTCACAAATATTAATATTATGATTAATCATAAAACCAAATATATTTTGCAAGCTTGCCATGAATAGAATAGAACTCCTGTAAGTGCCGAATTATAAATTTGGAATAATTATCTAACGGCCAGGCAACGTTATTTTAATAATTGCTGCCAGGGCAACACTGAAAGGGTCTCTATTATGAAAAATGTAATTAGATCTGGTATTATACTGTATTTATTGAGAGCTGTAGAACGTTGCCTTGAAACTGACAAATCAAAAATAAGTCACAGCAGGCGCTGTGAACTGGCTATGTACAAACCTTGCGTCCTCTGAGCCACAGCAATCCCTTCTACAACCAGTATAGTAATCAGGAGAACTACGGAGAGAAAAAAGAAATGCAGATATTAAAGCGATCTTTCAGTAACTTTACAAGTTTTCAGGAATCAATTCCCTCAATGTCACAATATATAGCAACAGTATAATGTTGGAAAAAAATAAACTGCTGTGACGCAGGCCGTTTATGGACTGACTTTTACTCTTCCCATAACAAGGACACTATTTAGCTGCTACAAATCACTGCTACAAAATCGCTCATGTGACATTGCCCTGAGGCTCAGCAGTCATTAAACCTGTCATAAACATGGACTATTCAAACTGTTCAGGTGGTAAAACAATAGAAGAGTGCAAGCTCAGTAATAACCATGCATCCAAACATTTGGTAGAACAAAGTTATGGGTAGCTGGTGTTATTACCAAATAGAGACAAGTACTGTGGAAGTTGAGCTTGACTCAATATCCTTGTGCTCCCTACTGGTCAGTATGGTTGCCCATCATATTAAAACCCCAACTAGAAGGCCCAGGGGGTGGGAGAGTGTGGAATCAAGCTTGACTTGCTTGGTACTGTAAAAGTCAAGCTTGGCTCTAGAAACATAGAAACATAGAATGTGTCGGCAGATAAGAACCATTTGGCCCATCTAGTCTGCCCAATATATCTGAATCTTGTGTGCCTTCTCTGTACCTTGTGTGTCTTCCCAATGATCAGCAAGGTTGCCTATGGAATAAATTTCCTACTAGGAGGCACACGAAGTTGGAGTGGGTGGAATCAAGCTTGACTTGCTTGGTGCTCTAAAAGTCAAATTTGACTCCCTTGTTCTTCCATATTGGTCATTAGAATTGCCCATCATATTAAAAGCCAAACCAGGAGGCTCAGGAAGTTGGAGAGGGTGGAATCCAGCTTGACTTGCTTGATACTTTGAAACTCAAACTTGGCTCCCTTGTGTCTCCATATTGGTTGTCCATGATATTAAAACCACATAAGGAGGCTCAGGAAGTGGGAGAGGGTGGGATCAAGCTCGACTTGCTTGGTTATGTTAAAGTCATGCTTTGCCCCATACCCTTGTGTTGGTACTGTGAAAGTGAAACTTGACTCCCTTGTGCTTCCATATTGCTCTGTAAGGTTGCCCATCATATTAAAAGCCCAATCAGGAGGCTCAGAAAGTTGGAGAGGGTGGACTTTCTTGGTAATTTAAAAATCAAACTTGGCTCCCATGTGCCTCCATATTGGTCATTAGGGTTGCCCATCATATTAAAAGCTTGACTTGCTTGTTAACGTTAAAGTCAAGCTTAGCTCCATACCCTGGGGTCTACCTGTTGGTCAGCAAGGTTGTCTATCACAATAAAAAAATCCAAGCTGGAGTCTCAGGGAATTGGAGAGAGTTGGATCAAACTTGATTTGGTTGATACTATAGAAATCAAGCTTGGGTCTGTACCCTTGCACCTCCGTATTGGTCAGCAATGTTGAACATCATATTAAAAACCCAACCAGGAAGTTCAGATAGTGGAAAAGGATGGGGCCAAGCTTGACTTGCTTGCTACTTTGAAAGTCAAACTTGGCTCTTTTGTGCCTCCATAATGGTCATTAGGGTTGCCCATCATATTAAAAGCCCAACCAGGAGGTTTAGGAAGTAGGAGACGGTGGGATCAAGCTTGACTTGCTTGATAATGTTAAAGTCAAGCTTCATTTCCATACCGTTGTGTTGGTACTGTGAATGTCAAGCTTGGCTCCCTTGTGCTTCCATATTGGCCTTTAAGGTTGCCCATCATATTAAAAGCCCAACCAGGAAACCCAGGAAGTGGGAAAGGGTGGGATCAAGCTTGACTTGCTTGGTAACATTAAAGTCAAGCCGAGCTCCATACCCTGGGGTCTCCCTGTTGGACAGCAAGGTTGTCCATCAAATAAAAAAGTCCAAGCTGGAGTCTCAGGGAATGGGAGAGGGTGGGATCAAACTTGATTTGGTTAATACTTTGAAAATCAAGCTTTGCTCTGTACACTTGCGCCTCTCTATTGGTCAGCAACATTGACCATCATATTAGGTGCCCAACCAGGAAGCTCAGGAAGTGGAAGAGGATGGGGCCAAGCTTGACTTGCTTGACTTTTTACAGAAAACATTGCCTTTTTTATTGCATTTCAGGAGCATCTCACAACTTTATATGCCATAATGGCATTTGTGGGCAAGTGGCTGGGACCACAGGGTAAGGGCACCAGGCCTTGAATATACTTATAAGGCTTAGCTTTGTTATTCAGTTCTGGCCAACTCCGGACATTAGATGCTAAATTCACCTAGAGAACTAGGGGGAAAGATGTGGTAGAAATAATGAGAGGAGCCAGACTGCTAGATTTAGTTCAAGAAACAACATCTTGGAAACTCTAAAATCACGCTAGTCAGAAAGTTCATTAATTTTCAAGCTCTGTAATGCACAACAACCAGATTACATACAGATCCCCCCATGTCAGATGGGTATGTCTGCTTCCTGAAGCCTATTCTTTACAACTTTGCTGTATCATCAATAAGGATCAGTTAACTTGTTAGAAACTGAATATATAAGATGCGTTTTTTCTGTATCATTGTCCACCTGTACAAGTAGAGAGGCCATGGGGGGTTCACCCTCTCTATATAACCCTATAGCAGAAAGTGATGGGAAATCCACATTTTTACAGCAGACATTGAATGAAGATCCACCAAGGGATATCTGAAACAAGGGCAACTGTCTAACAGCTAAACACACAGTTAACTTAAAAATACATATTTACCCAACAAAATATTGGCATTTCTGCGAAACCAGTCTTGTAAATCCCTACACCCTGTTATTCTCCAGGACAGGGGCCTCCAACCTATAGCCCAGGGCCAGATCCAGCCTGTTGCAAAAATGTACCTGGCCCATGGACAGGACCGGTGGTGTGCACAGATTGACAATTCAGGTCAGCAGAGGCTATCTATGGTCTCCACTCCACCCATTCCCCCCAACCCTTCCCAGCACAGGTTCCCCCTTTCTGTATTGTCATCTTCCTCGCTGTTGGTTCCATTAGGAACTTCCTCCATTCAGACCTGCTCCACCTTCCAGCTCACACCCTGCTGCTACTGTCACTCTTCAAGGGGGAATCTAATTGGGACCCTAGTGTAAGAGGGGACTCTATTGGGGACCCTGATATAAGGGGAAACTCTGATGAGAACCTGATGTAAATGGGGGTCTCTGATGGGAACCCTGATGTAAGAGGGGCACTCTGATGGGTATTGTGATGTAAGAGGGGCACCCTTATGAAGACTTGACCTGCTCCACCTCCTGCTCTGCTGCTACTGTCACGCTCTAAGGGGAACTATAGTTAGGAACCTAGTGAAAGCAGGAACTCTGTTGGGGACCCTGATATAAGGGGAAACTCTGATGAGAACCTGATGTAAATGGGGGTCTCTGATGGGGACCCTGATGTAAGATGGGCACTCTGATATGGATTGTGATGTAAGAGGGGCACCCTTATGAGGACTTGACCTGCTCTACCTCCCACTCTGCTGCTACTGTCACGCTCTAAGGGGAACTATAGTTAGGAACCTAGTGAAAGCAGGAACTCTGTTGGGGACCCTGATGTAAGAGGGCACTCTGATGGGAATCCTGAGGTAGGAGGATTTCTGTCCTCCTCTCTGCTGCCGACTTCTGAGACAGGGAGGGGGGCAGAGGCAAGCCTCCCCACACCCGAGAAGCGCAGGACCTGGAGGAGTTCTGTTCTCTTTTCTGCTGCTGACTGCTGAGACAAGGTGGGGGCAGAAACAAGGGGACTGCCGCAGCTACAAGAGAGGTCCGAGAGCCACATGAAATGGCTTGGAGGGCCGGATTGGGCCCCAGGCCTTGTGTTTGACACATGTGCTCCAGAGTATAGCCCCCTACACTTGAGCTTATTGGACCCTTCATAGAGAAGGGGGAGCTACCAATGGTCGTTTTTTTACAAGTGCCTGTAGTTTAGCTTTAAAGTCCTCTTCTACTGACTATGCATGATTGTTGTTGGATTTCTTAGTGAAGGATATAAGTTGGTAGAATGGACTTTTTTAAAGTGTATATGTTAAACAGCAACAGTTTCAGGTTCCCATTAATTAGATTAAGTGCATTGATCACAAAGCTCGCGTCCGGTTGTTTATCGGATTGTAATCAAACAGCGGTGTTTTATGGATTTTAAGGTGATCTCTCAGGGGTTTGGTATAAATCACGTGTGAAGGCGTCACGCTCAGGGAGGTATAGATCATGGAATTGCTGACTGAAACAATTTCACGGTAACGGTCTAATCTGTTACCCGGCATTTCATGAGATCGTTGGCGAAGCTGAGTGATTCTAGCAGTCAATCGGCCAGGTTTTACGTGCTAGGGATCGATTTATAGGTGCTGATGTCAGCTACGACGCTGCAGGGAGGTCTGACTCTATTTATATCTCTTTCGAGTCTAATTGCAGCCACTGTTTTCTAGATTTGATAGGAATGTGGAAGAGATAACATTTATTTTTCTGTTTTTACTACCCTCTGTGACCCCATTGGGGGAAATCTTTCCCACTTCCTCATGGGCGTCCACAGAACTTTTTCCGGGGGGGGCATAATTATAAGGTCAGCCATGCTCCGCCCCGTTTCAACAATGGCGTGAAGGGGAGGGGCTTAGTCATTATCACATAAAGCGCAGGCATTCAAAGGTTTCAGAAACCTGATGCAAAAGCAAAGCTGACCCTCTCTGTTTTGGGTTCATGCAGATGACGCATCCACGCACGTGATGTAAGTACGTGCTGTGACGTCACATACCGTGCCTCTGTGCACGGGGCCACAAGTCTCCTCAATTTCCTTGCCCCGGGGCTCCCTGTCTCCTGGAATGATAGCACCAAGGCCTGGGGCTGAGGACAGTGGTCCGCGTGGCTGCTGGTGTCAGTCACCACGCAAACCGCGACTCGCGAGTATTTCTTTTTAAAGGGGGAAAATAAGCTGCTCTTTACCAGTTTTCAGAGCGCTGATCGCCGCTCACATGACCCGCCGCCTCTCTCCTCCTCTCAGCCTCCTCCTACCCCTCCAATTGACGTCAGCAGGAAATCTTCGGCCCCTCCCGCTGCAGGCAGCTGTCAGACAGGGAGAGGAGAGAGCTGGCGGGTCACGTAAGCGGCAATAGGCGCTCTGAAAACTGGTAAAGGACGGCTTATTTTTTTAAAACACAGACACAGGGGCACGGGCACACAGGATTATTAAACAGACCAGACAGGATAGTAAAAGTGGCTTAACAACCACTTTAATGGGGAAGTTGAGATTCCGGGGGGGGGGGGCGCTTGCCCCCCCCCCCCATGCGGACGCCCATGCACTTCCTGTCCCTGTGACACCCTCACTAGAAATGATGGGTGGTTTCGATACCAGGACTTCCTGTCCCTGTGACACCCTCCCTAGAAATGATGGGTGGTTTCGACACCAGGTCAGGACTGCAATAAAAACATTGGAGTCCATTTACTAAAGGCAAATAGACTGTGTGCTTTGCATGTGCAGTTGCACTCCTTTTCCTCAGATCTTAGTAAATGTGGTGAAGCTTCACTTTGTAAAGAACAACCAATCAGGTGTGTCACAATTCCATAGGACAGGAAGCACTGGATAACAATGGCAGCGTCTGCATCTCTCATCAAAAGCAAAATCTGGGCAACCCTTGCTGAGCAACCATATAAAACAAATAACAGAAGACAAAAGCTCAGTGTAGTAGTTATATTAAATCATAAACGTAAAAGCAAATGCACTCACATGACATGAGTGTAACCAATAACTTATAAAGTTGTCCAGCAGGTGGCAGACATCCCCCAGGGAGGGCATAGATGGTATATAGAAAAACAGCTGTGTATGAAGTCCTAGGAGGTCGCTAGAGATGTAATGCAGGAGCGTGGTAACAGATTTCGGGTGCAGTTACCCCTTTGTCATGCCTCTTCTGAAATGCGTTGCCACAACCGTATTACTTGTGATATCATCACTAGTGCAGCTCAGGGAAAAAGCTGACTGGTGGTTTCTAGCGACCCCCTAGGACACCATACACATTCTTCCACATACCATCTGTGCCCTCCCTGGGAGATGCTGCCACTTACTGGACAACCTCATACATTCAGGGCCGCTGATAAGGCAGTACAGCCAGCTTTACTGAGCCCAGGCATCTGCTGAGCAGGAGAGATGGCTGTACTGCCTTATTTCCAACTCTTGTATCGCCCACTGCAGCTCTGCAGGCATCTCCTCCATTTTCTTCCTCCAGCTGTGCTACATGGGGATTGGTAGCTGCTGAAGGCACACAGGGTAATGTTTCAGAATGGGGAGCAGGGAGTGTGCAGTAAAAATGTTCTATTTACCAGCCCCTTCCTTTCCTGAATGAACACAGTGAGCGATTGGCATTGATCGCTCACTGTGTCCATTCATCTCTGAAGCATAGTAAACTGTATTTACTATGCTTCTGTTTGTGAATGAACTGGGAGCCTCAGTGTGCTTCCCATTCATTTACTGCCCAGTGCAGCTGAGGCTGTCTGTATACACCCATATTTTACCAAAGGGCCCCCAACAAGGCTGTTAATTGTATTTAAAAAAAAAAATAAAAGCACCCCCGTCTTCTGTTTTCATGCGCAAATGCAAATGCGCATGTAGATCCCACATGTATATATAAACAGAGATTGCAACACACATGCATCACACGGGCATACGAAATGTTACATCATTACATATTTGAAATCTATTTAGTCGGCTCAACATCATCTTTTATCTTTTACCAAACAATTAGGTATTATATTGTGTTTGTGTGCCCTAAAATGCATTTACAATGCCTTAAAAAAGTATTCATACCCCTTGAAATTTTCCAGATTTTGTCATGTTACAACCATGAAGCGTAAATGTATTTTATTGGGATTTTATGTGATAGACCGACACAAAGTGTCACATAATTGTTAATTAAAAGAAATATTGTAAATGGTTTTCAAATTTTTTGACAAATAAATATGTGACCTGCATTTGTATTCACCCCCCTTTACTGTGATACCCCCAACTAAAATCTAGTGGAACCAATTGCCTTCAGAAGTCACCTAACTAGTAAATAGAGTCCACCTGTGTGTCATTTATTCTCAGTATAAATACAGCTGTTCTGTGAAGCCCTCAGAGGTTTGTTAGAGAACCTTAGTGAACAAACAGCATTGTGAAGGCCAAGGAACACACCAGACAGGTCAGGGATAAAGTTGTGGAGAAGTTTAAAGCAGGGTTAGGTTATAAAAAAATATCCCAAGCTTTGAACATCTCACAGAGCGCTGCTCAATCCATCATCCAAAAATGGAAAGAGTATGGCACAACTGCAAATCTACCAAGACATGGCCGTCCACCTAAACTGACCGGCCGGGCAAGGAGAGCATTCATCAGAGAAGCAGCCAAGAGGCCCATGGGAACTCTGGAGGAGCTGCAGAGATCCACAGCTCAGGAGGGAGAATCTTTCCACAGGACAACTATTAGTCGTCACTCCACAAATCTGCCCTTTATGGAAGAGTGACAAGAAGAAAGCCATAAGAAGTCTAGTTTGTGAGAAGCCATGTGGGGGACACAGCAAACATGTGGAAGAAGGTGCTCTGGTCAGATGAGACCAAAATTTAACTTTTTGGCCTAAAAACAAAACACTATGTGTGGCGGAAAACTAACACTGCACATCACCCTGAACACACCATCCCAACCGTGACACATGGTGGTGGAAACATCATGTTGTGGGGATGCTTTTCTTCAGCAGGGACAGGGAAGCTGGTCAGAGTTGATGGGAAGATGGATGGAGCCAAATACAGGGCAATCTTAGAAGAAAACCTGTTAGAGTCTGCAAAAGACTTGAGACTGGGGAGGAGGTTCACCTTCCAGCAGGACAACAGCCCTAAACCTACAGCCAGAGCTACAATGGAATGGTTTACATCCAAGCATATTCATGTGTTAGAATGGCCCAGTCAAAGTCCAGACCTAAATCCAATTGAGAATTTGTGGGAAGACTTGAAAATTGCTGTTCACAGATGCTCTCCATCCAATCTGACAGAGCTTGAGATATTTTGCAAAGGAGAATGGGCAAAAATGTCCCTCTCTAGATGTGCAAAGCTGGTAGAGACATCCCCAAAAAAGACTTGCAGCTGTAATTGCAGTGAAAGGCGGTTCTACAAAGTATTGACTTTAGGAGGGGTGAATACAAATGCAGCCACACTTTTCACAGATTTATTTGTAAAAAATGTTGAAAACCATTTATCATTTTCCTTCCACTTCACAATTATGTGCCACTTTGTGTCGGTCTATCACATAAAATCCCAATAAAATACATTTACGTTTTTGGTTGTAACATGAGAAAATGTGGAAAATTTCAAGGGGTGTGAATACTTTTTCAAGGCGCTGTAAGGGCCCTTTCACACAGGCTTTCCAATCAGATCCATCTGTCAGTTTTTCAGGAGGACCCGATTGGATCCTCCTTTCACCCCTATGGAGCAGCGGAAGTCAGCAGTGACATGTTGCCGCTATCCTATCCGATCCAATCCTGTGCGCCAAATCCAGACAATCCAATCCTTTTTTTCCATTCGTCTGGAGGATCGGATGAAAACGGACAGGCGGTCCATTTTCATCTGATCTCTCCATAGAGGAGAGCTGGACTCTGACAGCTCCATCTCAGCACAGTGAGCGGAGACGAACCTGTCATCCACCTGATCAGCGGGGATCGGCGGATCGATCCACCGCTGAGCAAAGCAGAGTCCACTGAGTGGACTGCCTGTGTGAAAGGACCCAAAATTTATATTTTTTCCTGAAAATTTGCATTTGATAAACAGCTGAGCAAATATGCATACACAGAAAATTGCAAGAACCGCCATTTTATTCTCCAGGGCTTCTGCTTTCAGTATATAATGTTTGGGGTTCTAAGTGATTTTCTAGCAGACAAAAAAAAAATGCTGATTTTTACATGTATGTGAAAAATGTCAAAATTGGCCCGGGTGGCAAGTGGTTAATAATCACAGAGCTGCAATAATCAGGCTCTTGCAGTGGGAGGACTGGGCCAGGGGGCAGGGGGGCCTCCCCCTCTCAGTAATGTACAGGTTGCAGGGGACAGGAGTGTGTAATGTACATAGTGCAGGGGCCAGGAGTGTGTAATGTACAGAGTGCAGGGGCCAGGAGTGTGTAATGTGCCGGGGTCAGGAGCGTGTAATATACAGAGTGCAGGGGTCAGGAGTGTGTAATATACAGAGTGCAGGGGTCAGGAGTGTGTAATGTACAGAGTGCAGGGGCCAGGAGTGTGTAATGTACAGAGTGCAGGGTCCATGAGTATGTAATGTACAGAGGGCAGGGGCCAGGAGTGTGTAATGTGCAGAGTGCAGGGGTCAGGAGTATGTAAAGTACAGAGTGCAGGGGTGAGGAGTGTGTAATTTACAGAGTGCAGGGGCCAGGGTGTGTTAAGTGCAGAGTGCAGGGGCAAGGAGTGTATAGTGTACAGAGTGCAGGGGCCAGGAGTGTGTAATGTACAGAATGCAGGGGTCAGGAGTGTGTAAAGTACAGAGTGCAGGGGCCAGGAGTGTGTAATGTGCAGAGCGCAGGGGTCAGGAGTGTGTAATGTGCAGAGTGCAGGAGCCAGGAGTGTGTAAAGTACAGAGTGCAGGGGCCAGGAGTGTGTAATGTGCAGAGTGCAGGAGCCAGAAGTGTGTAATGTACAGAGTGCAGGGATCAAGAGTGTGTCAGGAGTAAACTGGTGTAAACTGTGTCTGAGCAGAGGCCAGTTACATGCCCCACTGGAGACTCTTCTGCCCCGGCCACCCCCAACAGAGCTTTCCCAGCCCCCTGCTGGCCAGGTCGGGAACCAGGATTCAGCCGGTAAGGAGAGAGTTCCCTAGAGCAGGGCTTTTGCTTGGAATGGGGGTCAGGAGGAGGATTGGGAGAGTGGGAGGGGGGTGAGGGAAAGTGGGAGGGGGGCCGAGTCACTGCACCATGGGCCTCTGGTTTGTACTTGCCCCCCTGGGCCTGAAAGTTGCCAGTCTCCCCCTGGGCTCTTGTATATCTCCCCGGAGTTCAGCTTTAACACCAAAGTCAGAAATTTCTGAGATAATGGACACGGGAGGAATTTGTGATTTTCTTGATTTTTGGGGGCGTTACTGTGGAAACTGTATTAACCACTTACCGACTGCCCGCCGTCTTTTACGTCGGTATTTTGGGGTAGTTTTCTAGCAAAAAAAAAACAGATTTTAGCTTATAGGCCCGGTCCTTAAGTGGTTAAAAAAGAATAGTTTGTTTCTCTTAAATGAAATCGATCGGTCCACAGGCTGCCGAGGAGCCACAAAGGTGGTTTTGAACTTGATAAGAGGAGAACCTCGTTCTTCCCCGGCGACGGCGTCCTGTGGCTCTTAGTTACGACTCCGATCATAATTCTCATTGTTAGTGGCTTCCTGTTGAGAGTGCTCTGGAATTTTCTGCCCGTCATGTTTCTGTGTCTCATTTCTCGTCCACCGTGCCGCGCACGTAGCCTCCGCTAACTCCGCTATTTGCGTTCATACAAACACTCTGCAGCCCCTGTTCCCAACATCCCGCTGAGTCCTCCAGACTCCGAGAACATTGTCTGAACCAGAGGAAAGAGGCTGACGGTGCGAGCCGTGCCAGTGATGTTCACCGCGATCACCTTCTAAATAACTCCAGATATTAAATTACTGGAGGAAAATATCAGATTTGGGCTTTTTTAGCTTTTTTGTAGCATTTACGCCTTTTAGGCTTTTCAGCTTTTCTCATGTAGAATCGGTTGGGGGTTGGGGGGGGGGGCAGCACTAAGGCTGAAATTACTGAGCTCCCGGCTGCTGCGGCAGGTGCAGCAGTCCAGTGTCTTTAGGTTTGCGATCTTCGGCGGCGGGGCGGGGGACACTGCAGATATGGATTTCACCAGATTATTACTTTGTGAGTTGTTATAACATTCTAATAAACTGCCTATTGCTGCACTACATGGCGCTTCACTTTCTTTACTGGGTTCACACACACAGGAGTGGTGGGGGAAATCACATGCGATTCAGATACAGGCATACCCCGTTTTACGTACACTCACGTTACATACACTCGCGAGTACAGACACAGCTTGGTCAGCTTGACATGGCACTGCTGCCAGTTTTTAACATTGGTGTCTATGGGAAATCTTGATCAGCTTGGTAAGACACTGCTCCCTGTCTAACATTGGTGTCTATGCAAAGTCTTTGTCAACTTGACATGGCACTGCTCCCGAACCATAAGTGACAGTGACACCAAACTTACATTTCACACTCCTGGACCCTGCACTCTGTGCATTACACATTCCTGACCCCTGCAACCTGTACATTACACACTCCTGGCCCCTGCACGCTGTACATTACACACTCCTGACCCCTGCAACCTGTACATTACACACTCCTGACCCCTCCACTCTGTACATTACACACTCCTGACCCCTGCATTCTGTACATTACACACTCCTGGCCCCTGCACTCTGTACATTACACACTCCTGGCCTCTGCACTCTGTACATTACACACTCCTGGTCCCTTCACTCTGTACATTACACACTCCTGGCCCCTGTACCCTGTACATTACACACTCCTGGACCCTGCACTCTGTACATTACACACTCCTGGCCCCTTCACTCTGTACATTACACACTCCTGGCCCCTTCACTCTGTACATTACACACTCCTGGCCCCTTCACTCTGTACATTACACACTCCTGGCCACCGCACTCTGTGCATTACACATTCCTGACCCCTGTAACCTGTACATTACACACTCCTGGCCTTTGCACTCTGTTTATTACACACTCATGACCCCTGCACTCTGTACATTACACGCTCCTGGCCCCTTCACTCTGTACATTACACACTCCTGGCCCCTGCATTCTGTACATTACACACTCCGGGCCCCAGTACACTGTACATTACACACTCCTGAACCCTGCAACCTGTACATCACACACTCCTGAACTCTGCAACCTGTACATTACACACTCCGGACCCTTGCACCCTGTACATTACACACTCCTGACCCCTGCACTCTGCACATTACACACTCCTGACCCCTGCACTCTGTACATTTCACACTCCTGACCCCAGCAAACTTTACATTACACACTCCTGACCCCTGCATTCTGTACATTACACACTCCTGGCCCCTGCACTCTGTACATTACACACTCCTGGCCCCTGCATTCTGTACATTACAAGCTCCTGGCCCCTGTACCCTGTACATTACACACTCCTGGCCCCTGCATTCTGTACATTACACACTCCTGGCCCCTGCACTCTGTACATTACACACTCCTGGCCCCTGCATTCTGTACATTACAAACTCCTGGCCCCTGCCCTCTGTACATTACACACTCCTGACCCCTGCACTCTGTACATTACACACTCCTGGCCCCTGCACTCTGTACATTACACACTCCTGACCCCTGCACTCTGTACATTACACACTCCTGACCCCTGCACTCTGTACATTACATACTCCTGAACCCTGCACTCTGGAGTCTGTAAAAGACTTGAGTCTGGGACGGAGATTCACCTTCCAGCAGGACAACGACCCTAAACATACAGCCAGAGCTACAATGGAATGGTTTAGATCAAAGCATATTCATGTGTTAGAATGGCCCAGTCAAAGTCCAGACCTAAATCCAATTGGGAATCTGTGGCAAGACTTGAAAATTGCTGTTCACAGACGCTCTCCATCCAATCTGACAGAGCTTGGGATATTTACAAAGAAGAATGGGCAAAAATGTCCCTCTCTAGATGTGCAAAGCTGGTAGAGACATCCCCAAAAAGACTTGCAGCTGTAATTGCAGGGAAAGGCGGTTCTAGAAAGTATTGACTCAGGGAGGTGAATACAAATGCAGCCACACTTTTTACATATTTATTTGTAAAAAATGTTGAAAACCATTTATACATTTTCCTTCCACTTCACAATTATGTGCCACTTTGTGTCGGTCTATCACATAAAATCCCAATAAAATACATTTACGTTTTTGGTTGTAACATGAGAAAATGTGGAAAACTTCAAGGGGTGTGAATACTTTTTCAAGGCCCTGTAAATTCATTTTTTTTTTCTCTTCAGCGCTCAGGATTTAGTCCTCATTTATTTTATTAAACGTTGGGAGCAAGGTAAATGTCAGGCGCCTTTCACGAAAAACAAATTTGATCGACTATTGAGGTAGCGGTAATGTGGCGGAGAAATGTCACCCTTAAGAGAGAATCATTCACTAAACCCGCGCCGGATGATGGAGTGTATTATGAAATCAATCTGCCACACAGTACATTCAGATTAGAGGGATAGAGAGAAGAATCCTGTGTATACCTCAACCCAGACACAGCATTGTGCTATCGCCGTCTGTATCCCCCCGATTACCCGCCGCAATCTTTTCATTCCAGATTATACTTTTCATCATCAGCAAAAATTTAAAATTGCAAATGGTATAGGAGAGCCAACGTGGCATTCTTATATGTTCCTGAACTGATATCTATGCAACGTTGATATAAAAAACTAACATATACTCCCTGAAAAGGAGACTACAAGTAGCTTTGTTAAGGCCAATGAAGATCCCGAAACCAGTGTCGGGACAAGGTCAACCAGCGCCCAGGGCCAAACTGCGCCCCCCTTACGGTTAGAGTCAGGGCTCCCCTATCCCTGCAATAAACCATTGTGCCCAGGGCAGCCGCACCTCCTGCCCACCCCTTGTCCCGGCCCTGCTTGAAACAGCCATCAAAGGTTTGCTGAGCAGTGAAGCCGCTTGATCTTCCAATGAATAAATGCCTGAGGGTTGTTAGCACTTTGTCCAGTATGACCCCTGGTGGTATGTACTGCCCGCCCCTGGTAAGTGTTGCTGCATTCTTATTGGATGGAATAGGTTATGATCACATTTCCATCCCATGTATCTATCTGTACAAAACTCAGTCTAGGAGCAAGGATATTCGCAGTAATAATTGCCCCCCCCCCTTCTTTGATGGTCAGTAGCGGTGATGATTGATACCCCCATCCCTTCTTTTGATGGTAATTGATTCCCCTACTCGTTTCATTGATGGTAATTGATTCCCCCACCCCATTGATGGTAATTGATTCCCCCACCCCATTGATGGTAATTGATTCCCCTACCCGTTTCATTGATGGTAATTGATTCCCCCACCCCATTGATGGTAATTGATTCCCCCCCCCCCCATTGATGGTAATTGATTCCCCCACCCCATTGATGGTAATTGATTCCCCTACCCGTTTCATTGATGGTAATTGATTCCCCCACCCCATTGATGGTAATTGATTCCCCCACCCCATTGATGGTAATTGATTCCCCCCCCCATTGATGGTAATTGATTCCCCCACCCCATTGATGGTAATTGATTCCCCCACCCCATTGATGGTAATTGATTCCCCTACCCGTTTCATTGATGGTAATTGATTCCCCTACCCGTTTCATTGATGGTAATTGATTCCCCCCCCATTGATGGTAATTGATTCCCCCACCCGTTTTATTGATGGTAGTTGATTCCCCTACCCGTTTCATTGATGGTAATTGATTCCCCCACCCGTTTTATTGATGGTAGTTGATTCCCCCACCCCATTGATGGTAATTGATTCCCCCACCCGTTTCATTGATGGTAATTGATTCCCCCACCCCATTGATGGTAATTGATTCCCCTACCCGTTTCATTGATGGTAATTGATTCCCCCACCCCATTGATGGTAATTGATCCCCCCCCACCCCATTGATGGTAATTGATTCCCCTACCCGTTTCATTGATGGTAATTGATTCCCCCACCCCATTGATGGTAATTGATCACCCCCCCCCCCCCATTGATGGTAATTGATTCCCCCACCCCATTGATGGTAATTGATTTCCCCCACCCCTTTCATTGATGGCAGTTGATTCCCCTATCCCTTTCAGTGGTACTCAGTGGCAGTGATAATTGATTTGACCACCCCTTTTCTTTGATGGTCAATAGCAGTAATAATTGCTTCCCCCACCTCTATTATCAATGGTAAAAAGTATCGATTCAAAAATGGCTCACTTTAGAAAATCAATAATAGGTTACAGGTTACATTAGGTGGGAGCATCCATGTCCTTTTTTGGCTTTCATGTCCATATGATATATTGTTTGTGATCTATTCAAATGTATGTCTATAATATTTCTGAATATGTAATATGCGTGGGTGGAGGATGGGGGTGTTTTCTGTCCCCTCCCCAACACGCGTAACTAGTTGAATAACTGTTAATAATGTTCAATGAAAACTGATGTAAAAGATGTATCTTTAATTCATTTTCTGTCTTGATTATTCTACAGTTGTCCCTCTGAACATCTTTATGTACCCCTGTACCCCTGAAGAAGCGGATCACACCGCGAAACATGTAGGGTAGTGGGTAGTTGTGCACCTAAGGAAGTACGTGGGTGATCACCAGATAATCTGGCCCTATGATACTTCCCGGTGGTTCCAATACAACTTCAACTATATGAGGTTTACAACTTTGTTCGATCTGCTTTTATATTGAATGTCTGTTTTTGTATTTAAATTTTGCCCTCCTGTCTCTTCCTTTTTGTTTATTGATGTATAATAAAAATAAACACTTTTTTATCTAATTCCTTGTATTAGTACCATACCACTATTATTGGTCATAAACGGTACCCCAAAAAGTCCCGACTTGTGCCCCACACCTTTTTAGTCTATGTTCCTCAATGGTAAATAGTAGGGCTAATTGATTCCCCCAACCCTTTCATTGGCGGTCAGTGGCAGTTATAATTGATCCACCCCCCTTTCATTAACAGTCAGTGGCAGTGATAATTGATCCATCCACCCCCCTTTTCATTGGTGGTCAGTGGCAGTAATAATTCATTCCCCCACCCTTTCATTGACGGTAAATAATCCCCCCACCTTTTTCATTGGTTGTCAGTGGCAGTGCTAATTGATGCCCCCACCCCTTTTCATTAATGGTCAATAGCAGCGATAATTGATTCCCCCACCCCTTTCATGGGTGATCAGTAGCAGTGATAATGGATTCCCCCAACCTTATAATCAATGGTCACTAGTAGGGATAATTGATTCCCCCACCCCTATCATTAATGGTCAATAGTAGGGATAATTGATTCCCCCACCCCTTTCATTGGTGGTGTAGAGATTTAGCCTGGGACAGGATGAAGAGAGGGTTAATTATAGAGGGCAGGTACTTCCCTTTCAGACATGTTTATTAAGCAGCTGGTCTGAAACTATCAGTGGAGCTGTGTGAGGAGCTGATTGCTAGGAGTGAATACCAGCACGCTGAGAGGGAAGCTCCATTGCTGTCTGTGACCTGTATTGGGTGAGCCAAGCCTTATGACAGACTGTAGCTCTGGTTAGAGCTGTCTAAAAGTTGCTTTAAACCTTCTTGCTGTAAAGATTGTGCTTTACCTTTTCTGTGGATTTATTTCAAGACAAACCTGTCGTTTTCCTGTTTGATTTTCCTTTTGCTGAATAAAAGCATATTTAAATTCACTGGACTGTCTCTGAGCTGGCTGTTCACCCCTCTGATCCCGTACAGTGGTCAGGGGCAGCAATAATTGATTCCTCCACCCCTTCCATTGGTGGTCAGGGGCAGCAATAATTGATTCCTCCACCCCTTCCATTGGTGGTCAGTGGCAGCAATAATTGATTCCTCCACCCCTTCCATTGGTGGTCAGGGGCAGCAATAATTGATTCCTCCACCCCTTCCATTGGTGGTCAGGGGCAGCAATAATTGATTCCCCCATCCCTTCCATTGGTGGTCAGGGTCAGCAATAATTGATTCCCCCACCCCTTCCATTGGTGGTCAGTGGCAGCAATAATTGATTCCCCCACCCTACCTACCACCAATCAATTCCCCCACCCTTGACCTAATGTCAATAGCGACAGTAGGTCAACAACATCAATTGGCGGGTCTGTGCGGGAGAACAGCAGACCAAACAGAAATAAACAAAACCGCCAATCACGTTTAACTTCCGTAAAACTAAGAGGGGTATATGCTAATGCCAGGAGCCTAGCTAATAAGATGGATGAGTTGGACATGTTAGTACATGAGGAGGACATAGACCTTGTGGGAATAACGGAGACTTGGTTCGACCCCTCACATGACTGGCTGGCCAATATCCAAGGGTATTCGGTGTACCGGAAGGACAGGGTTGGTAAAAGAGGGGGAGGGGTATGTCTCTATGTCAAGAACAATATAAAGGTGCTAGAAAGGAGTGACATTACGGATGGGATGAGCATGGATTTAGAATCTGTGTGGGTTGAACTCGATAGGGAAGAAGATAAGGGAAAAGTAGTTGTGGGGGTTTGCTATAGGCCACCTAACCAAGGGGAGGAGGTAGAGCTGGAATTTTTAGCACTAATAGGTAAAGCGGCAAAACTAGGATCAGTCATCATATTGGGGGACTTCAATTATCCCGACATTGACTGGGAAGAGGGGACTGCACACTCGCATAAGGCCCGGCTATTCACGGAAACCTTACAGGATAACTACATGTCGCAGTTGGTGGATTCCCCTACTAGAGAGAATGCTATCCTGGATCTATTGATCACTAATGACCCAGACATAATCTCGGAGGTAGGAGTCCAGGACAATCTGGGCTCTAGCGATCACAGGATGATCACATTTAGTATAAATAACAATATAAAAAGGCAAGTGGGGAACATAAGAACCCTAAACTTCAGAAGGGCAGACTTTCCAAAATTGTACTCATTGATGGAAAGGGTAAACTGGGACCAAACCCTGGGATCCCTGACCACAGAGGAAAAATGGGAATGCTTTAGGAACATATTAGGCAAAGGCATCTTGCAGTGCATTCCTATGGGGAATAAATTTAGAAGAGACAAAGCCAAACCTGGCTGGCTAAACCGTAGCGTTAAAAAACTTATTAGGGGAAAAAAATTGGCCTTCAAGAAATATAAATCAGAGGGCACCGTATCGGCCTTCCAGCAATACAAGGAGGAAAATAAGGAGTGTAAACACGAAATCAAGATGGCTAAAATCAACTTTGAGAGACAAATAGCGGAGGATAGTAAAAAAAACCCAAAGAAATTCTTTAAATATATCAACAGCAAAAAAACTAGGGCAGAGCATATTGCACACATAATTAGTGATGATGGGAGGATGGTTACAGAGGACACTGAAAAAGCAACCGTGCTGAATTCTTTTTTCTCGTCAGTCTTTACGCAGGAAAAGGAAGGGTACACTGACCATGACTGTATGGTTAGTAGTAATACACAGGACTTGCCACTATGGCTAACAGAGGGGGAAATCAGGGAAAGACTGGATAAACTTAACACAAACAAATCACCAGGCCCGGATGGCGTACATCCGAGAGTGCTCAAGGAACTCAGTATGGTTATATCTAGACCACTGTTCCTGATCTTTGCTGACAGTATTAGGACAGGAGATGTACCAGGGGATTGGAGGAAGGCTAACGTGATTCCGATATTCAAAAAGGGCCAGAGACATATCCCGGGAAATTATAGGCCTGTCAGTCTGACATCAATAATATGTAAACTTTTGGAGGGGATGATAAGGGACTATATCGTAGAGTATGCTAAAGACAACAACATCATCAGTAGTAACCAGCACGGGTTTACAAATGGGCGTTCTTGTCAAACCAATCTCTTAGCATTCTACGAGGAAGTGAGCTGTGAGCTAGATAGGGGGAGACCAGTGGATGTGGTGTACTTGGATTTCGCTAAGGCGTTTGATACAGTTCCCCACAAGCGCTTAATTTATAAAATAAGGTCTGCAGGTATCGACAGCAGGGTTTGCTCATGGATACGGAACTGGCTAAAAAGGCGTGTCCAAAGGGTAGTAATAAACAGCGCATACTCAGACTGGTCTGAGGTAGTAAGCGGGGTGCCCCAGGGCTCAGTCCTGGGACCAACCTTGTTCAATTTATTCATAAACAGCATTGAGGAAGGGATCAGTAGTTCGTTATCAGTTTTTGCAGATGACACAAAATTGGCCAGGGCAATAACTGCACAGCATGAAGCAGATATCCTACAGAATGACCTGGACAAAATTACGGAGTGGGCAACGACATGGCAAATGAGGTTTAATGTGGAGAAGTGTAAGGTTTTGCACTTGGGGACCAAAAACATAAAAACACAATACACGTTAGGAGGGGAACCCTTGGGGGAATCAAAAATGGAGAAAGATCTGGGAGTCTTAGTTGATGATAGATTAGGCAACAGCATGCAATGCCAAGCGGCAGCTTCCAAAGCCAACAGAATATTAGCATGCATAAAGAAAGGGATGTATTCCAGAGATAAGACTATAATCCTTCCACTTTATAAAACTCTGGTCCGACCGCATCTGGAGTATTCTGTCCAGTTCTGGTCGCCAGTCCTCAGGAGGGATGTGTTGGAGCTGGAGAAAGTCCAGAGAAGGGCAACTAAACTGATTAGGGGGTTGGAGGACCTTACCTATGAAGAGCGGCTGCAATCGCTCAATTTATTTTCCCTGGAGAAAAGACGTCTGAGAGGGGACATGATAGCAATTTATAAATATCTTAATGGGGATCTCAGCTTAGAAGAAAAGCTGTTCATTCGAAGGAATTGCATGAGGACTCGAGGACATACAATGCGATTAGAGGAGAAGCGTTTTAACCTCAGGCAACGTGGGGGGTTCTTTACTGTTAGGGCTACAAGATTGTGGAATTGTCTACCACAAGAGGTGGTTTCTGCGGGTAGTATGGTGACTTTCAAAAGACTCTTAGACTTACATCTCAAGGATCAGGAGATTGAGGGCTATGTTAGATGATTACAGTCACACACACCTACACAGGTTGAACTGGATGGACTATTGTCTTTATTCAACCTCACCTACTATGTAACTATGTAACTATGTAACCCCTTCCATTGGTGGTCAGTGGCAGCAATAATTGATTCCCCCACCCCTTCCATTGGTGGTCAGTGGCAGCAATAATTGATTCCCCCACCCCTTCCATTGGTGGTCAGTGGCAGCAATAATTGATTCCTCCACCCCTTTCATTGGTGGTCAGTGGCAGCGATAATTAAATAGTTACATAGTAGGTGAGGTGAATGTTCTGATCATTGAGATGTACGTCTAAGAGTCTTTTGAAAGCCACCATACTTCCCGCAGAAACCACCTCTTGTGGTAGAGAATTCCACAATCTTGTAGCCCTAACTTTCGACTGAATAGCTTTTTTTCTATGCTGAGATCACCATTGAGATATTTATAAATTGCTATCATGTCCCCTCTCAGGCGTCTCTTCTCCAGGGAGAATAAATCAAGTGATTGCAGACACTCCTCATAATTAAGGTCCTCCAATCCCCTAATTACTTTAGTTGCCCTTCTCTGGACTCTCTCCAGCTCCAACACATCCCTCCTGAGGACTGGCGACCAGAACTGGACAGAATACTCCAGATGCGGTCGGACCAGAGTTTTATAAAGTGGAAGGATTATAGTCTTATCTCTGGAATACATCCACGGTCAATTTTTTTGAAACTATTTTGGGCCAGTTTTCCTGGGAAAAAAAATCAGGAGCTGTCGTTACTATTTATCAGCAAAAGAAAGTCCAAATTGTCCTGATAAAAACAAGGTATAATCCACCTGGATACACTAAGTAGGTCTGATATGTCCAGTTTTTCTAACACATGTCAAACTTGCAAAGTTGTGCTTAGGCATGAAGATTTGTTTTTAGCCTTCTAGCACTTTACGACCGCCCACCGCAAATATACTGCGGCAGGCAGCCGCTCCTGGGCAAAGCGATGTAGCTATATGTCGCTCGTTCTCAGGAGACTAGGGGGCGAGCGCACGCCGCCGCCGGCGCGCTCCCGCCCCGCTCCTCAGCGGAGAAGCCGATGCACGGGGCAGGCGGCTCCGATTGCCGCCTGACACCCGCGATCGCTCCCCGCTGAGAGAGAAGAATGGTCGGCTGTTGTAAACACTGCTGACCGTTTTCTCCCTGCAATGATCACAGAGCCCCTGTGATCCTTCTATATAGGAACACAGGTCTCTATGGTCATTTCAGAAGCCCCCCCCCCCCACAGTTAGAATCACTCCCCTAGGCTCACATTTAACCCTTTGATCATGCCAGTGTCATTATTACATTAACAGTGCATATTTTTAGCACTGATTACTGTAGTAATGTCACTGGTCCCTCCAAAAGTGTCAAAAATATCAGTCAGGGGTCCGATCTGTCCACCGCAATGTTGCAGTCCCGCAAAAAATTGCAGATTGCCGCCATTACTAGTAAAAAAATAAAAAAAAACCCAATACAAATGGCATAAATCTTTCCCGTAGTTAGTGGAGGCGATATTTTTTGCGCGAAACAATCAAAATAATTTTATTGCAAAATATGTAGCAGAAAACAAATTGCCCTAAAATGTTAAAAAAATTTAGATTTTTAAGTTTTTTTTTTTGAGAATGTCATATAGCAGAATGTGAAAAATTTTGTTTTTTTTTTCTTCTGAATGGTCGGGTTTTTTTTTTTTTTATTGTTTATAGCACAAAAAATAAAAATCACAGAGGTGATCAAATACCACCAAAAGAAATCTCTATTTGTGGGGGAAAAAAAGGACATCAATTTTATTTGGGTACAGCGTCGCACGACCGCGCAATTATTCCGTTAAAGTAACGCAGTGCTGAATCGCAAAATAGGGCCTGGTCATTAAGGGATTAAGGGGGCAAATCCTTCCGGTCTTAAAGTGGTTAAACAAACACATATGCAGTAACACTTCAATCATCCGGAGCCGGGGAATTTATTTTGGGTTGTTCTTTGGTGGTAAATTGTGATAATAGCAAAAAATATACAGTTACATTTTAAAAAAATGTTTTGTTTTAACTAATTTGGGCCAGTTTTCCTGAAAAAAAAAAAATCAGGAGATATCCGTTACTATTTACCAGCAAAAGAAAGTCCAATTTGTCCTGATAAAAAAAAGGTATAATCCACTAGGATACAGTAAGCAGGTCTGATATGTACAGTCAGGGCTGCTGTTAGAAATCACGGCGGGGCCCCGTACAGCCTACCTGGCAGGGCCCCACCGAATTTATCAAGACAATATTGTCACTAAAAATACAGTAACATCATTATTAGCGGACACAAACATAACAGAGACTTTATCTCCCTTAGCGGTAACCCCGAGCGTGACTCGGGGTGGATTTTTCATGCTATTATCGGTATCCCCGAGTCACGCTCGGGGTAGATGTGCAGAGCCTGCAGCGGGGTTCCTTACCTTCTCCTGGCGATCCAGCGATGATCTCCCATTGCTGCGATCGTCGCCGAGATCCCCGCCGCTCAGCCGTCGCTCTGATGACTTCCTGGTTCCGTTCCCTGCAGAAGCAATGGTGCATGGGAGCGGAACTGGGAGGGAAATTCAAATGTTGCACAAAACACAAACACATAAAAAGGAGGTGATACAGTGTAATCTGAGAGGATTACACTGTATCACCTTAGTATCAGAAAAATATCAAATATTATAAATTGTAAATTATAAATTATATTATTAATATATATTATATATATATATATATATATATTATAACATTTAGATTTTATAATATATTTTATATTTTATAATATATTTATTATTAATATAATATTTATATTTTATAATATATTTATATTTTATAATATATTTTATATTTTATAATATATTTATTATTAATATAATATTTATATTTTATAATATATTTATATTTTATAATATATATATATATATATATATATATATATATATATATATATATATATATATATACATATATATATATATATATTATAAATTAAAAATATCAAAAAAAAAATTGTACCGCTTTTGGCACATAATTCCTGACATAATCATACCGCCAGGGAGGTTAAAGAAAAAAAAATGTATAATATTTTTTTAAATGTTAACATATTTTACAATTATTTTATTTACAATTTATTAAAATTCTTTATTACAATGTGTAATGATTATTTTTTTTACATTTTTTTTTTCACAGGGCAGTGGAAGCCTGCAGCGCTGCGGGGGGGAATCAATCACAGTGAAAAGGGGACACACAGGAGGGGGGCAGGCAGAACGAGGGGGGGGGGATCAGTGTCAGAGGAGCAATTACAGGAATGATGCCCTGTGTCTGTGTCTTTCCCTGCAGCAGCTGAAAGCTGTCAGGAGGGGGAGAAACTGGCTTTCAGCTGCTGCAGAGAGCCGCACAGGGCTTCCTTTTGTAACTGCCCCCCTTGCACAACCGCACCGATTCCCCGTGCTGTTGGGGCCCCCCTGTGTGCCCGGGCCCCCTACAGGAGGACTGGTGGTCCCCCCCCTATCAGCGGCCCTGTGTACAGTTTTTCTAACACATGTCAAACTTGCAAAGTTGTGCTTAGGCATTAAGATTTGTTTTACCCTTAGGAGTGAAGGGGTTAATCGTAGTCTGCTGTCACAGCTCATGTAATATTGCATTGGATTGGATTCCTTTATGCTTTTGCAAGCATTCACGGCTATCCTATGTGCCAAGCGGTATCATCGCCGCGCTCTCCCTGGACGCCCAGTTCCTTACAAAGTTATTCCCCAGCACTGTCACCAGACAGCTGTCCCGCCGCCGTTCCATCATTTTATTACAAAGTCTTTAAAGAGATGAGCTTCCAGTAGCCTGTTATGAATTGTGCAGTTTAATAATATAGAAACAATTACTGCGGGTTTAATGGGAATTAATGGCGCTTCCTTGGGTTCAGAACATTTAATTAGAGACAAAACTTTCAATCGATGGGAATGAAAGATGGCAGAGCGGAGCGGCGATTCTCTTTTGAAAAAAAAAAAAACTCAATTATAATTCCTGATTAGATTTATTGTCAGAGCCGCTAAGTAAACTGGAGCAGAACGCCTTGCGTAGGTGTCAGAAAAATGTGTTTATTGTATTGCAGATTGTACAGCGCATCCCGAAAGTATTCACGGCGCTTCACTTTTTCCACATTTTTGTTATTTTACAGCCTTATTCCAAAATGGATTAAAATCATTATTCTTCCCAAAATTCTACAAACCATCCCCCATAATGACAGCATGAAAGAGGTTTGTTTGAAATCTATCCTGAAGATTTATTCTAGCTCCCAAATATGATGTCAAACTGAACCTAACCTAAGTGCCGGTTCACACTAACGCGGCACGACTTCGGGGGCGACCTGTAAAAGTCCCGTGCACCGTGACCTCGGCGCGACTTGCACGGACTTCATATAATAAATGTCTATGCAAGTCGCTCCGAGGTCGCCCTGAAGTAGTACAGGACCCTTTTTCTAAGTCGGAGCGAATTGTGTCGCTCCTATTAGAACAGGTCCTGTAGCACTGCATGGACCGCGACGGACCGCGACTTGTCAGACTGACAAGTTGCCTGACAAGTCGCGGTAGATTGAATGGAGCCTAAAACCAAACCTAACTCGCAACAATAAGTTTAATGCAACATAATCTCTAAACTGTAGCTTTTTTTACAGTCGGTTCACACTGATCCGACTCGAAGTCGCGCCGACTTCGGGCAACTAATGAAGTCGCCCGTGCAACGCGACTTTGGCGCGGCTTGTAACGACTTCACATAATGGAAGTCAAAGCAAGTCGCTCCGACTTTGCAAAAAAAAGGTGCAGGAACCTTTTTACTAAGTCGGAGCGACTTGAGTCGCTCTGATTAGAACGGTTCCATTGCACAGCATGGACCGCTACTTGTCAGGCGACCAAGTCGCCTGACAAGTCGGATCAGTGTGAACCGGGACTTAGGGCTCTTTCACACAGGCTGACCGTTCAGACCTGCCTGTCAGTTTTTTTGGCGGATCTGAAGGGTCCCCCCATGCATCTCTATGGGGGATCGGATGTCAGCGGAGACATGTCCGCTGACATCCGATCCGATCCAATCCGTCAAATCTGGACGGATGGAAACCCTATTTTCCATCCGTCCAGCGGATCGGATTGGATGGGATCGGATGAGAACGGACCGACGGTCCGTTCCCATCCGATTTCCCCATAGAGATGTATGGGGAACTGACAGCTGTGTCTCCGCACACCGGGGGATCAATCCCCCGCTGAGATAAACGGAGTCCGTCCGACGGACGGATAGTGTGAAAGGGGCCTTAGACTGAACCTTACCCCAAACTCTAACCTCAAAGTCAACGTAACCCCTAACCCTAATCTGAAGCCTCAAACTAACTACCAAACCTAACCTCAAAGCAAACCTTTGCCTTGCCAATTCAGGGCAGAGCAACAAAATTGCTTTAACCCCCTCTGCCTCTGACCCCCCCCCCCCCCATAATTACTTTATTTTCCTGTCACCTATGAATCATATACAGTGCATTCGGGAAAGAATTCTCAGCGCTTCACTTTTTCCACATTTTGTTATGTTACAGCCTTTTTCCAAAATGGATTAAAATTATTGATCGTCCGATATTGTTTTTTTTTACCACTGATACCGATATTTTGGTCATCGGATATCGGTATCGGCCAATATTTTCGGACATTAAAAAAAAAAAAAATATATATAAAAAAAAAAAAAAAATATATATATATATATATATATATATATATATATATATATATATATATTTTTAACCACTTTACCACCGGAGGATTTTGCTGTCTTACGTCTGGGCCACTTTTTGCGATTCGGCGCTGTGCGAATTTAACTGACAATTGCGCGGTCATGCGACGCTGTACCCAAACCAAATTTACGTCCTTCTTTTCCCACAAACAGAGCTTTCTTTTGGTGGTATTTGATCACCTGTGCGATTTTTACTTTTTGTGCTATAAACAAAAAAAGAGCGTTTATTTTGCAAAAATAATAATATTTTTAACATTTTTTTATATGAAATCCCCCCCCCCCCCCCCAAAAAATGTAAAAATCTAAATTTTTTTAAATTTTTGGCCAATTTGTTTTCTGCTACCTATGTTCGGTAAAAAAAAATCACAATAAGCGTATTTTGATTGGTTTGCGCAAAAGTTATTGCGTTTACTAACTAAGGGAAAAATTTCTGTCATTTTTGGTGTTTTTTTTTTAACGAGTAATGGCGGCGATCTGCGTTTTTTTTTTACGGGACTGCGACATTGCGGCGGACAGATCGGACCCCTGACTGACATTTTTGACACTTCTGGGGTTACCAGTGACATTACTGCAGTAATCAGTGCTATATATATGCACTGTTACTGTAAAAATGACATTGGCAGGGAAGGGGTTAATTTTATAGGAGAGGGAGGGGTTAATGTATGCCTGGTGCTTACTGACGTGTGGGGGGAGGTGACTGTGTGAGTCAGGGACAGATCGGATGTTCAGCTATGCTGAACCTTGCAATCTGTCACTCCTTGTCACTGAGGAGATCCGCCCGCTCTGTTTACACAGGCGGGCGGATCTCCAAACTGGATTCCCCGACGATCGGGGAAGAGCAGCGGCGATCGCCGCCGCTCCTCCCCTGGCCCGACTCCCGCTGTGAATGAAAACAGCGGGAGCGAGCCTCCGGCGGCACGCGAGCGCCACCTACAGGGGGAGGAGTCCAGCGACGTAGTACTACGGTGCTGGACGATAACGAACCACTTTGCCGCAGTACGGTCAACGTGACCGGTTGGCAAGTGGTTAAATGTACAGGTACTGTGGTGGAGGGATCTGGGAATCTCAAAGACCCCAAACCCCTCCTCTGCACTTAAAAGCATTCAAAACGCCAAGTTTGGCTGTTTTGAATGCTGTAAGTTTTTTAAATCCGGCGCCGCCAGTACCCGGAAGTGATGTCATGTCATTAGGGGTCCGATCTGTCCGCCGCAATGTTGCAGTCCCGCTAAAAATCGCAGATCGCCGCCATTGCTAGTAAAGTAAAAAATAAATAAATAAAAATGACAAATCTTTCCCCTAGTTTGTAGAAGCGAAAACTTTTGTGCAAACCAATCAAAATACACTTATTGGGATTTTTTATTGGGAAGGTAATATACCAGAATGTGAAAGATATTTTTTTTTTTTTGTTTTTTTTTTGTTTTTTTTTTTTTTTGTTTAAAGAGCAAAAAAATTAAAATGGCAGAGGTGATTAAATACCACCAAAAGAAAGCTCTTTTTGTGGGAAAAAAAGGACATCGATTTTATTTGGGTACAGCGTCGCATGACCGCGCAATTTTTCCATTAAAAAAAAATGGCCTGGTCATTAAGGTGGTAAAACCTTCCGGTCCAGAAGTGGTAAAAAAAAGTAATGGTGGGACGGTCACGGTGAATATATTCAACTGTCGCAATGGGGCGCCATCCCTACTATGAAAGCAACTTTCCCCCTTCACCTCTACCAAGAAGGTAGGAGGGGACAGAAATAAATTAGTAGTTTCATTGTGCCACCAGAGAGAATACAATCAAGATAAATGTAAAAGATAAGTCTTTATAAACCAAGATGAGCATGGGAACACATAGTGTTTAAAAAAAAAAAAAATGTGGGACTTTATATGAGGTGTGGCCAGTGTACACATAATGATGTAATGGCTGGTAAGCATAAAGAAGCATATGATTAACATCACGTGTTTATTAACATGTTCTATAGCAGTTTACATAAGTACAATAAGTACACAACCAATAAAAGGGGACGTACAAAGTATACAAATGGGTAACATGATAAGACCATAATAAATAATAAAAACAATAACAGAATTGACCAACAAACGTAGAGTATAGGTAAAAAATGATAGTTGGATGCAAGATGGAATTGGCAATTACATTTAAATGGCCTCCTTGGCCCGACGCGTTTCGTGAAAAGGATTTCACTTTATCAGGAGCAGTCACAATTTTGGTTTCTAAAAAAAACATATATAACATGAATAGTATTGCATCCAATGGAGGGGTGTACTGAAAAATTAAATAAGGAGTATGACTTACAGTAACATAATAACTATCAATGAGGCTGTTGGTCACCCAGGAATACGTCCAGGATGGGAACTGAGGGGGGGGGGGGGGGCAAAATCCCCGCACAAGGCGAAGCGCAAGGTCCATAAACATAGCGTGAATTTCCATAATAGGTCTCAGACTTGGTGGTCAGGTAAGGTTCTAATGGAATGTATCAAAACGATAATGAGTATAAAATGAAGACCATATGGGTATATAGGTAGAATAAATGAGCCCAAGACCAACAAAGGGGAGAAACAAGATCTATACAGCTGTGCATCAAATAGTCCAGATAGGTGAAGTGTGAGCACTAAAGAAACGTCACGACCAAGACAGGTACATGTCATAGTGTGCCAGAAGGCAGTGCTGGAAGTACAAACAAAGGAGAAAAGTGACTAGCCATCGAAATACTATTGGAAAAGAAAGATTCCAAATAGAAATAGTGGAAGGTGTGTCCAAAACTGTGAAAGGGAAGGCATCTGAAGCTGAATACACAATAAAATACTACATATCCATGCCATGTGCCCATATCATCAAACATTTATAAAGTATAATGAATGGCATAAAATGAATCAACGTGTTTCGCAAACAAGTCACTTCCTCAGGATCCACACCTCTCGATAATATGTTTGTTGTTTATACTCACTGGCCACTTTCTTAGGTAGAATTCACCTAGTCAATTACTTGGTAACACAAATTGCTAATCAGCCAATTATATGGCACCAACTCAATGCATTTAGGCATCTAGACATGAAGATGATTTGCAGTTCAAACTGAGCATCAGAATGGGGAAGAAAGGGGGATTTAAGTGACTTTGAACGTGGCATGGTTGTTGGTGCCAGACGGGCTGGTCTGAGTATTTCAGAAACTGCTGATCTACTGGGATTTTCACACACAACCATCTCTTGGGTTTACAGAGAATGGTGGGGAAAAGAGAAAATATCCAGTGATGCGTGGAGGAAAATGCCTTGTTGACGTCAGAGGTCACAGAAGAATGGGCAGACTCAAATAACTCTAATAACCACTTGTTACAGCCAAGATATGCAGAATACCATCTCTGAACACCCAACACATCCAACCTTGAAGCAGCGGAAGACAACACCAGGTGCCATTTCTGTCCGCTAAGAACAGGAAACTGAGGCTACAATTCGCACAGGCTCACCAAAATTGGACAACAGAAGATTGGAAAAACGTTGCCTGGTCTGATGAGTCTCGATTTCAGCTGTGACATTCAGATGGGAGGGTCAGAATTTGGCATAAACAACATGAAAGCATGGATCCATCCTGCCTTGTATCAACGGATCAGGCTGGGGGTGGTGGTGTAATGGTGTGGGGGATCTTGGCACATCTTGGGCCCCTTTAGTACCAATTGAGCATGGTTTAAACTAGGGATCGACTGATTATCGGCAAAGCCGATATCTCAAGGGCCGATATGCACTTTCCCCAATATATCGGAATCGGCCCCTGAGGTTACCGATATTACCAATATTTCGGAAAGCTGCCGGCATCACCCCAGTACCGGTATCCATAGCCGACGGTCGGCTGTCTTGAAATGACAACCGATGTGGCTGAGAAGCCGCTCGGCTGTCATTACAAGGAGCGGGAGGGGACGCCCCCTCCGCCATCCGCGGCTCGCCTGGGTCCCCCGTCCCACCAGAAGACCCAGGCAACCAGCCTGCACGGCCGCCGAAGTGAAGACCCGATCAAAGCTGCATTCGGCTCTGATCGGGTCTCCAAGTAAAAACCCGGAAGTGATGTCTTGACATCACTTCCGGGTACTCTGCGCCAAATTCAAAATAATGACAGCATTCAAAACAGCCAAACTTGGCTGTTTTGAATGCTTTTAAGTGCAGAGGAGGGGTTTGGGGTCTTTTTGACCCCCCAGATCCCTCCACAACAGTACCTGTGAAGTGTAAAAATAAAACATTTTTTTAAATGTACAAAAAAATCGGCCAATATCGGCCGGTACCGATATTCAATGGGCAAAATATCGGTATCGGCAACAAAAATCGATCGATCCCTAGTTTAAACACCACGGCCTACCTGAGTATTGTTGCTGACCGTGTCCATCCCTTTATGACTGCAGTGTCCCCAGTCCAGTGGACTTTTAGGCCCCTTTCACACATATGGCCCGTTCTCCGTTTTTCATCCATCTGTTGACGGATGAAAAACGGTCATCAATGTATCTCTATTTAAAAACGGGTGACAATGGATGAAAAACTGATACATTTTGAAGTGACTGAAGTGAACGGACCGTATGTGTGAAAGGGGCCTTACACTACTGGAATTTGATGTGATTTATGTCATTATTTTTATTCACGTATAGCCATTTAAATGTTTATAATGCTTCATATTTAGCACTGCACTTTTGAAATTTCTTTAGATTGCTACACAATTTTTTTTTGGATTGTAGTGCTAGCAGCTGATGCTTATTAGGACATTAACGCAATCATTTTTACATAGTTTTTCAAGCTGCAATATATGACATTCTTGGTTTTGGGTTTAAAGTGATTGTAAAGGCAGAAGGTGCATTCTATGCATTAACCTCTTCTGGACTGGAAGGATTCCCCCCCTTAATGACCAGGCCATTTTTTGCGATTTGACACTGCGTTACATTAACGCAAAATTGCGCAGCCGTGTGACACTGTACCGAAATAAAATTTATGTCCTTTTTTCCCCACAAATAGAGCTTTATTTTAGTGGTATTTGATCACCTGTGCGATTTTTTTTATTATTTGCGCTATAGACAAAAAAAATAGCGACAATTCTAAAAAAAAAAAAAAAAAAAAAAAATTTTCACTTTCTGCTATATAACATTCCCAAACAAAAAAATTAAAAAATCTAAATTTTTAATCTTTATAGGCCAATTTGTATTCCGCTACATATTTTTGTTAGAAAAAATCACAATAAGCGTATTTTGATTGGTTTGCGCAAAAGGTATCGCGTCTATAAACTAGGAGAAAGATTTATGTAATTTTTTATTTATTTTTTACTAGTAATGGCGGTGATCAGCAATTTTTAGCGGGGACTGCGACATTGCGGTGGACAGATCGGACCCCTAACTGACATTTTTTACACTTTTGGGAGGACCAGTGACATTACTACAGTAATCAGTGCTATAAATATGCACTGTTACTGTAATAATGACACTGGCAGGGAAGGGGTTAACATTGTGGGTGATCAAGGGGTTAAATGTAAGCCTAGGGGAGTGATTCTAACTGGTGGTGGTATTTGATCACCTGTGCGATTTTTATTTTTTGCGCTATAAACAAAAAAAGAGCGACAATTCTGAAAAAAAAAATAAAAAATAAAAATATTTTTCACAATCTGCTATATAACATTCCCCAAAAAAAAAAAAAAATTTAGGCCAAATTGTTTTCTGCTACATATTTTTGGTAAAAAAAAAAAAATTGCAATAAGTGCAAAAGTTATCGCGTCTACTAACTACGGGAAAGATTTATGTCATTTTTTATTGTTTTTTTTTTCTACTAGTAATGGTGGCGATCTGCGATTTTTAGCGGGACTGCGACATTGCAGTGGACAGATTGGACCCCTAACTGACATTTTTGACACTTTTGGGGGGACCAGTGACATTACTACAGTAATCAGTGCTAAAAATATGCATTGTTACTGTACTAATGACACTGGCAGGGAAGGGGTTAACACAGTGGGTGATCAAAGGGTTAATTGTGAGCCTAGGGGGTGTTATTTCTAACTGTGGGGGGCATGGCTTGTGAAAGGATCATAGAGACCTGTAATCCTATATAGAAGGATCATAGGTGCTCTGTGATCATTTCAGAGAGAACAATGGTCAGCAGCGGACCGTCGTTCTCTCTCAGCGGGAAGCGATCATTGGTGCCCGGCAGCAATCGCGGCTGCCTGTCCGGTGGATCGCCCCCCAGCACCGCTCCCGCGACTGACGTACCCCTACATTGATTCGCACAGCCGAGCCAGCCTGCCGCAGTAAACCTGCGGTGGGTGTTCGGCAAGTGGTTATGATAAAAAAGCCTTCTGTGTGCAGAAGCCCCCCTCACTCCCCCCCCCAATACTTACCTGAGCCCAATCTCTATCCAGCGTTGTTGCAGGAGAGACTCGGCTGCGGGGACTCTCCCTACTCATTGGCTGGGACAGCAGCGGAGCGCCATTGGCTCCCGCTGCTGTCAATCAAAGTTAGTGAGCCAATGGGGAGAGACAGGGGGGAGGGCTTAGCCGGGGCTCCGTGTCTGAATGGATACACAGATCTGTGGCTCGGCTCCATGAGTCCCTCGGCCGTCCTGGGACTCTCCTTCCTGATTGGCAGAGATACAGCCGCAGTGCCATTGGCTCCTGCAGCTGTCAATCAAAGTAAGCACGCCAATCAAGAGAGAGGGGGGCGGGGTCTAACAGCAGTTTCGTGTCTAAATGGATACATCGAGCTGCAGCTCGACTCAGGTGCCACCATAGCAAGCAGCTTGCTATGGGGGGCACTTGTCAAGGGGGAGGGACCAGGAGACCTGAAGAGGGACCCGAGAAGAGGTGGATCTGGGCTGCTCTGTGCAAAACCAACTGCACAGAGGAGGTTTAGGCAATAAAAAATTAGATTCAGTATCACTTTTATACCGCTTTAATTTTTGCTGAAAGGACTGATACTGATCTAAAATGTTGCTCAGTTTTTTTTTTTTTTTTTGGTGTTAAAAAATATGCATTTAAAAGAACCTTTTTATGCTTCTGAATTGGAAGCCCCGCGGAGCAGGTTACTGGCGGAAATTGGAAGGTTAATCAGCAGAATGTGCAGATGTGACTGCAATAGGGACATTCAATTATGAGGCTCTTTGGGGGGGGGACCAAGAACGGATGTAACCAGTTGGATGTTTCCTACAATGTGCTATAAATATGGTGAGGAATAAACAAAATAAATAAATAAATAAATGACGATATAAAATAATAGTAAAAAAAAACAAGCTTGATCAGGGTTGTGGGTACTATAGGGGATGCTGAGACTCCTAGTCCTTTGATGACCGCATCCTTCACAACATCTGTTTGTTATAGAAGAGACAACAAGGCAGCATCCCAATATTTCATTCCTTTTAACGTGACCCCCAGACGGGGCCCTTTTTCTAGGCCAAAGAAGGCGGAGTCTAGGTGCTCAGACAAAGGCGCCATTATGCTGCCATGCACACACTGAACAGAGCTGAACTGACATAGCAGGAAAGTTAATGATGTGTGCTGGGAAGGGATGGAGAATCCTACATCAGCCAAGACCAGATTATCTGGCCGCCGTCGCTGTTAACCCTTCTTTTAATTCATTTGAGATCTCCTCTTTCTCTGCAAGCAAAGCCGTCTGTAAATGAGCCTGTACTCAACCGCTAGAGTAGACGGGAACCCTAAATCAGCCTTTTTCGATCAGGGTGCCCTGGCACCCTGGGGTGCCTTGAGGTTTCTTCAGGGGAGCCTTGATAAAATGCCTAAAAATTGCCTAAGAATTGTATAGAACCCGGCGGGTGGATAAAACCTTCCTTATAGTTGAACAAAGCTACAGGTTTTCATTGTGCACTATTATGACTTTCTACCTGCCGGCCTCCTAACGACCAATGGTATCATCAGTTGATAAGGCGCATGTTAGTTGCCTACATAACATTAATGTTTGATCTTCCCTTGCCTCTCTCCATCAACTTTGGGGGTCACATTAGATGAGTGATGGAGAAAAACGGAGGGAGTAGAGCAAGGATCCTCAAACATCCCTCCAGCTGTTGCGGAACTACTCATCCCATGAGGCACTGTATAACTCTGACATTCACAGACATGACTAGGCATGATGGGAATTGTATTTCCTGAACAACTGGAGGGCCATATGGCACTTTTCCACTGCAAGTACCGGCTCGGCTCCACTTGGCCCTGCTTGGCCCGGTTTGGTTTTCCACTGCATGGTACCGCATGGTACGGTGTTGGAACGGTTCGGTACGGTACGGTATGGTTTGCTTTTCCACTAAAGTAGTACTAAAGTAAGTGGGTGGGATAACAATGATTCTCTGACCAATCAGTGGCTAGTAGTGACAAACAGTCAAGGCTGCATGCAAAGGATTGTGGGATATGGTACCGGCACGGCCCTCTTGGAACCACAACTGAGGTGCTACTGTTTAAGCGAGCCGTACCGTTCAGTTCCATGTAGTGGAAAAGCTCCGCCGTACCGTACCGCACCGAACCGTTCCTACACCGTACCATGCGGTACAATGCAGTGGCAAAGCACAAAAGCGAGCCGAACCATTCGGTTCCATGCAGTGGAAAAGCACCAATAGTTTGCAGACCCCTGGTCTAGTGTTTCTCTTCTTCCTCAATTTCTCTCCATCAGTCAGCTAATGTGATCCCAGTGCTGAGGGAGAGGGGCACAGGAGGGTCAAACAAGGATGCTGTGGAGGCAACAGACATCCTGATGATGTCTTAGGTTGTTAGGATGCCAGTGTCTAGAAAGTCGTAATGGTGCATAATGAAAACTTGTGGCTTTGTGCTTTGTTTGATCCACCTGCCGGCTTGTATTCGATATTTCATACATTTTTAGGCATTTTGCCAAGGCACCCCTGAAGGAGCCTTTAGGGAACCCTGGTTGAAAAAGGCTTCGCTAGTGTTTGGGAGCAATATTCAGCTAGAATGCCTGGTTCCAGACTGGAGGAAAATGACAGAAGCACCCAAGCCGGGTGCAAGGAGGTCCATCATAGACCCCCACTAACCATGAGAAAAACAACACAAAGATTCTGAAAACAAAAATTTTCTAATGAAATTCCACTGGTGGTATGGTCTCATTTAGATCACTATGGTCGGAAATGACGATCGATTTATCCCCATTAAGGCTCCATTCACACCTGAGCATATCATTTTCAGGGCGTTTTTCAGTTCTCCCATCAGTTCTGCCTCATCAGTGCCAATCAGTGCCACCTTATCAGTGCCCATCAGTGCAGCCTATCAGTACTCATCAGTGCCAATCAGTGCCGCCTTATCAGTGCCCATCAGTGCCACCTATCAGTGCCCACCATTGCAGCCTATCAGTGCTCATCAGTGCAGCCTATCAGTGGCAATCAGTGCCGCCTTATCAATGCCCATCAGTGCAGCCTATCAGTGGCAATCAGTGCCGCCTTATCAATGCCCATCAGTGCAGCCTATCAGTGGCAATCAGTGCCGCCTTATCAATGCCCATCAGTGCAGCCTATCAGTGCCAATCAGTGCCGCCTCATCAGCGCACATCAGCGAAGGATAAAATTTATCTGTTTGCAAAATTTTATTACTATGAAAAACATTTTTGGGTTTTTTTTTGTTTTTTTTTTTTATTAATTTTTGGTCTTTTTTTTGTTTGTTTAGCAAAAAATAAAAACCCCAGTGGGGATTAAAGGGTAACTCCACTCCACTCTCGTGGAGAAAAAAAATAGCAAATAAAGAAAAAAATATATATTATATAGAGTATACAATATAATATAGCGTATACAATTGTGACACAAATCATAATGTAATTATATTTTATGAAAAATGACCTTTCCTTTTCAATCTGCAGCCGCTGTCATTTTCTGAAAATGCAATATGGCCGCCTGGAGGCGCTCTGTACACAGAATGTATACTGACCCCTCCCCCAGAAACATCATTTCCTGCTTTTGTCATTGGCTCACCAATTTTCCCAGAAGTCTGCACTAAGATACAAGTCAGATTTCTGGCATCCCCTGCAACAAGAATGTCATTTTTGGTGAGATACTCCCAATAGGAACACGTCTAAAGGGATGCAGGCCCAACAGCTTTCCTCATTAGAGCCCTGCAGGTGCCACAGCTGATTGATAAATATGAAACCACTCCCATTAGACCCACTCAGCACAGAGGCACAGAGGAACAGACAATGATTTCTTCAGAATAAGAAAAAGATAAGAATCTGCAACAAAGTTTGTTAAAATCCCTGCAATGTACAGAGATCACCCAGAGGGGAATGTTTTTTTCTCAACAAAAGTGGAGCTATGCTTTAAGTAAGTCCTTACACTCTATAGATGCTGGTAATTCCACATGAGATTGTACAATAAGATTGTTATGTGTACATGTAGACAGCATGGGGGAACTAAATGCTGATACAATGATATTATCCATGGTCCGCAGGTAAGGGCAAGAGAGGGCAAATGCCCCCCCCCCCCTTCAAGTGGTTGTTAAGCCACTTTATACCGTCCTGTCTGGTCTTTTTAATAATCCTGTGTGTCTGTGTATGTGTTTTAAAAAAATAAAATATGTTCTTTACCAGTTTTCAGAGGGTCGAGCACCGCTCACGTGACCCGTCGGCTCTCTCCTCTCCCTGTCTGACAGCTGCCTGCAGTGGGCGGGGCCAAGGATTCCTCACTGATGTCAGTTGGGAGGGGAGGAGAGAGGCGGCGGGTCACGTGAGTGACGAGGAGCGCTCTGAAAACTTGTAAATGGCTTATTTTTATAAAACACAGACACACAGGATTATTAAACTGACTGTAGACAGGATATGAAACTTTAAATGAAACTACAGCAGCAGGAGAGGAGGGGGGGGGGGGGGGGGGTACTGACACAGGAGCAGACAGGCAGGGAGGGAGGGGGGAGGGAGAGAGGACAGAGGAGAACAGGATGGCTGTGGATGACGAAGGCACATAAACTGACCACAGTATCAGGGCTCAGCAGCCATGGTATACCGTGGTCCGTTTACAAAGGGGAGGGCATAGCCAGGCAGGATCAGCCAGGTATTTTAGATGATAGAAGGGGCCAAATTACACAGCAAAGCACTGTGCTGTTTAACATGCTTTAAGGGAACAGGATCAATTGTTATTTTTTAGGTTAACAAATGCTTTAAAAATAAATGCTGCTGTTTGCTCTTTAAAAATAAATACTCAAAATAAGTATAATGACTAAGCCCCTCCCCTTCATGACACTGTTGAAAAGGGGAGGAGCATGGGTAACCTTAAAATGATGCCCCCCCTGAAAAAAGTTATGCGGTCACCCATGATATTATCTAACATGTGGGTTAGCGCCCCTCATGGCCAGAAGGCTACGCTTCACCAGGCCCCACATACAGAAGGATGACGTCTTATCACCTTGCCAGTGACCTCTGTCCCAGCATTGACTACGGAGACATTGTAAGGGGAATAGCACTGAGTGCTGACTGTCCTCCACCAGTTCTTCACAACTGTAAGATTCTGGTACCTCCGGTACCCTTAATCACCACTTTCTCTGTAATGCGTCCCACCTTTCTCTTCAGGTGGTACGCATATACCTTTAAGAACGATGATGTCACTGCTGAGCGCCACAGAGCAGCTATTTCAACCGCCGGCGGTCTCACTCACATTGTTCGTTCAACCTGCCTTGTTATCCACATGCTTTCAAGCCTGTCTCTCGATCGGAACCTCCAGCTATTCCCTTTACCTGGAGCAGACCGGAACCTCGCTACTGATCCCTGTATCTCACTACCGGATCATTCCTTATCTACTGGACCTCTCTAAACTACTAACATTACAAGTGATAAGTACCCCGCAGGGGAACCCTCCATAACCTTATTGCACTGTCTACCTATGCACATTAAGGACTGTTACTACCTATCCATACTATCCTATCATCTGCACTGTTACATAGATTGCTAGCTCTTGAGCCTACTACCATCTATCATCTGCACTGCTGCATAGATTTCTAGCTCTCCTGTCTACTACTATCTATCCTTGCACTGGGTTAGTCTATCCTGTATTTGTCATCTGCTGTCCTCACCACCTGTTAGCATACTCGATACTAACCTATCTGCATTCCTAAATACCATCTTGAACTCTCCTATACAAACCTATCAAGTGATTACCATCCTTGTCACTGTTCACACCTGTCCCTTCAGCATATCACCTTCATACTATCATATACATCCTATCACTCCAGGAACATCTCATTGAGTGTGTATATATCTGTATGCTGAAGCTGACGGGCCCACGGTGATGAGTCCTGGAGAGTTGGATCTGGTATTCAACACATCTCTACATGACTACTGAGTGGAGATTTTGCAGCTGCAAATCCAGCCTATACTAAAAACGCAAGAGCGTTACAACAACAACACTGTGGACTACTCTTACCCATATTCAGCCTGAAGGCAAAGAGTGGAGCCACCGCACCTAGTTTGCAAGGCTTTGCATACACATGGTTCCTGGCTCAGTCTCTAGGAGGGTTCTGTTCCTCAGCTGCTCGGGGGGTGGTATGCCAAGTGCCAGGCTACCAGGGGCTGACTGGTAACTTTCAGCCCAGGGGGCAAGTATAAACCAGAGGCCCATGGTGCAGTGGCTTGGCTCCCCACCCACTCTTCCTCTTTCCGGCCTCCATTCCAGGCTGAAGCTCGGATGTACTCTCTACTCACCGGCCGAATCCAGGTTCCCAACCTGGTCAGCAAGGGACAGTTGGGTGGAGCTGGGGCAGCTCGGTCGAGGCTGCCTGGGGGAGGAGAATCTCCAGTGGGTCATGGAACTGGCCTTTGCTCAGACACAGTTTACACCAAGGATCCTCAAACTACGGCCCTCCAGCTGTTGTGGAACTACACATACCATGAGGCATTGTAAAACTCTGACATTCACAGACATGACTAGGCATGATGGGAATTGTAGTTCCCAAACAACTGGAGGGCCATAGTTTGAAGACCCCTGGTTTACACCATCCATGCTGGGGGGGGGGGTCTGCGCTCTGTCCTTCTCTTCATCCCACACTCATTAAGTCAGCAGTGGGGACTTTATAGTTCTCATCACCAGGAATTCTTTGGGCATGTCTGTGGCAGAAGCGGTGCAGCCTTTTTACGGAGCATCAGAGTGGCCGGGGGGGGGGGGGGCTGTTGCCCCCCTGCCCCTCGGCCAAGTCCTTCCCTGCAGGCTACCCTTTCCTATGGAACCTCTGTCACTGGCCACTACTGCTTCCTCTCCTGAGTTGGGTGCTTCTACTTTTTGAAGCTCCTTACTTCATAACCTCGAGGGTTCGCTCGTTTTGTACTCTTTGTTCTCCAGTTCTTTAATACATTGTAAGCACATTCTCTTCTCAAGCAATTCAGAGCAGACATCTCACTTAACCAGAAACTCCATTACTGAATAAAGTAATTCTATTTACAGTTCTTTGATATCTCCATGGCAATACATCTATTGCAACATCCAAACAACTTCACATTCTCCTTCCTAATGCTATCATACAGACTTGGTTGTGCCGCGCGGTGCGGGCAGTGCCGGGAAAAGGTGATCTAGAGCTCAGGGCAACCATGTCAAATCGCGTCCCCCTTTCTCCCAAGATGTATGAGCATTATGTGTCAACGAAAATCCCCCCCCCTCACCCCGCAAAAAACAAATTGAGCACTATTCTGCATGATCAACCCCCCCCCCCTGCTGAAATCCCCCTCCCAGCACAAATCTTTGCTCCCCCCCAGCTCAAATCCTCTCTCTCCCCATATGCCACCAGCTCAAATCCCTCCCGAAAAATTTGGCCCTTCTAGAACATATCCTCTACCCTTCAAATGTCCCCTCTAAGCACAAATCACCTCCCCCCCTCAACACCACTCCAAATCCCCCCCCCAGCACAAAGCCCCCAGTCCCCTATCCTAGCACAAAGCCCTCCCGAAAAATTTGCCCCATCTAGTGCAAATCATCTTCCCTTCAAATCTCCCCTATAAACACAAATCCCCCCCACCCCCACCACCACCACCACCAATCCAAATCCCCTCCTTCCAGCACAAAGCCCCCTCCCCCCAACGCCCCATCCTAGCACAAATGCCTCCTGAAAAATTTGCCCCTTTTAGCGCGAATCATCTACCCTTAAAATTTGCCCTCTAAGAACAAATCCCCCCTCCCCCACACCTCCACCACTCCAAATCCCCCCCTTCCAGCACAAAGCCCCTTCCCCCAATCCCCCATCCTAGCACAAATCCCTCCCACAAGTTTCCCCTCCTAGCACAAATACTCCCCAATCATCCCTAGTAGCACAATCCCACCCCCCAAAAAAAAAAAAAAAAAAAAATCCCCTCTATTTTTTTTTTACGTTTTTACACTGCCCCTTTTAAAAAAAATGTTGATCACTTTTATTCCTATTACAAGGAATGTAATCATCCCCTGTAATAGAAATAAGCATGACACGTCCTCTTTAATGTGAGATTTGGGGTCAAAAAGACCTCAGACCTCACATCTACACTGAAAAAAAAAAAAAAATGTCATATTTTTTTCAGCATATAAAAATTGTCCTTTTTAAGGCCGTTGGGAGGAAGCGACATATGATGTCGCTCCGGTCCTCCAAGGCCATAGAGTTGAGTGGGGGCCATCTTGCCTTCACTCGACTTCCTGCCTGGGACATGGATGGACTGGATCGTTTCCCCGCTCCAGTAAGCGGGGAAAACGACCGAGTAGGGGGGCACCTCTCCCGCCGCCTATAAAAGTGATCCTGTGACGAACCTGCAGCTGGGACCACTTTTATGTGAAAGCGGACCGCCCGCCCTGTAAGAAAATACAGAGGTTATGGCAGCTATCTGCAGCCATAACCCCGGTATTCAATGTCAAACTACCGACGTAAAACTGTGGTGGGGGGCCGGAGGTGGTTAACATAAAAAGCCATCTGTGTGTGGACAGGGCTGTTGATAGAAATTGCGGGGTCCCGTACAGACTACCTGACAGCCCCCCCAAGAAAATATTAAAGCTTTATTTTAATAAAATAAATGCATTAAAAAATAAATGCATTATAAAAAATGCATTAAAATTATTATCAGCAGACACAAATACAACATAATTCCTGCTAAATCTAAAAGATAAATGTGAGTTGATAAATAAATCTGTGTGTGTGGGGGAGGGGGAAGTCGGGGGTCATGCACATGGGTGCTGTGGTCTGTGAATCAGGGGATCATTTATGTGGCTTGAGCCCCCTGGATCTGTACAAACACAGCTGAGAGGTCCTAATCTGACAGGCGCAGGGGATGCGGGTGTACGGCCCGAACATAGGCATTGTGCATTTGGGGGACGCTCACCTGTACACCTGTCCAATTAGGGCCTGCGGCTGTGTTCATACAGGCGCTGCATCCCCGTACAATGACAGGCGGCTCCAGCCCAACCCACTCTTTCACACAGCCAGAGTACCTGCGGGAATGAGCCCCTTAATTATATTTTTCTCACTTTTTTTTTTTTTTTTTAAACCACTTTTGGACCGGAAGGATTTGCCCCCTTAATGACCAGGCTGTTTTTTGCGATTCGGTACTGCGCTACTTTAACTAACAATTGCGCAATTGTACGACGCTGTACCCAAATAAAATTGATGTCCTTTCCTTTTTTCCCCCCAAATAGAGCTTTCTTTTGGTGGTATTTGATCACCTCTGCGATTTTTTATTTTTTGCGCTATAAACAAAAAAAGAGCGACAATTCTGAAAAAAAAAACAATATTTTTTCACATTCTGCTATATAATATTCCCAATAAAAAAAAAAAAAATCTAAATTGTTTCATCATTTTAGGCCAATTTGTTTTCTTCTACATATTTTTGGTAAAAAATAAATCCCAATAAGCACATTTTGATTGGTTTGCGCAAAAGCTATTGGAGCCAATGGCAGTACGTCTGTATCAGGAAGGAGAGTCCCAGGATGGCAGAGGGACTCATGGACATTGCTGGATAGAGAGGGGGCACAGGTAAGTATTAGGGGCTGCTACACACAGGGCCGATGATAGGGGGGACCACTGTTCCTCTTGTAGGGGGCCCGAGCACACAGGGAGAGGGATTAGTGACAGACTCAGGAGCAGAGATAACATTAGAGCCAGCGCTGAGAGGGGGGCCACACAGGGAGGGGTATTAGAGAGGGATTAGTGACAGACGACAATTGTATCTCTCTTCCTCAGCAGATGAAAGCTGCTCTCTTCCCCCTCTCCCTGCTGCCAGCTTTCAGCTGCTAGAGGAAGAGAGACACAATTGTCGTCTGTCACTAATCCCTCTCTAATACCCCTCCCTGTGTGGCCCCCCCTCTCAGCGCTGGCTCTAATGTTATCTCTGCTCCTGAGTTTGTTATCTCTGTAACTTTGTTTCTCTCCCTGCCGTTCTTCCTATACTTCTTGTCCCAGCCTGTATATTTTTTTCATCTCTCTCCCCCATTGCTCTGTCTTCCGTCACAGCTGATCAGCTGCATTCCTATGGGGTGAAGAATTTACTGTTACACCGGTTCCATAGCTGCCTGTTATCTTGTCCCAGTGCAGTTAAGTGTGCTTTATGTAGCTGGGCTTCCCCCTCCTCTCCCCCAGACTGCTTCCTGACCTATGCAACTTTGGTTCTTCCCCCCTACACTGTCAGTTCCCTCTGCATCCATGTATCAACTCCTTCTATTTACCCATTTACTAACTGATCTGACAGTAGTAAACTCAATTTCTATCTACAGGTAAGCCTATGATAGGACTTACCTGTAGGTACAGTGAATATCTCCTAAACGTAGCAGCCGGTGATAGCACCAGCGCATGTGCACTGCGCTCTCAATGGACAGCATACCATCCATTGAGAGAGCTGTGCTGTGACCATGACACCTTGCGCATGCGTGTCAGTTACATCAAACGCAGTTTGGCCATTGGCTGTCAATCAAAGTCAGTAAATCAGGAGAGAGGGGGCGGGGTCTAACAGTAGCTCTGTGTCTGAATGGACACATGGAGCTGCAGCTCAGCTCGGGTGCCCCCATAGCAAGCTGCTTGCTGTGGGGGAACTCGACAGGAGGGAGGGGCCAGGAGAGCTGAAGAGGGACCCGAGAAGAGGAGTTTCCAGGCTGCTCTGTGCAAAACCAACTGCACAGAGGAGGTAAGTATAACACAATTGTTATTTTATTTTTTTATTTTTTTCTTAAAATGAGACAATCACTTTAAACATTACCGTATATACTCGAGTATAAGCCGAGTTTTTCAGCATGTTTTTTCATGCTGAAAATGCCCCCCTCGGTTTATACTCGAGTCACTGGCTAGAGTGTCTTTTCAAAAATGGCGCCGCTCGGCGCCGACGTGTCACTGCGCATGTGCTGCATGCCCGGGAATAGCCAAACGTGTTCGGCCTTTCCCGAGCATCGGCGGCGCATTTGCGGTGACGTATTGGCGGCGCCGGGTGGTGCGATTTTTAAATCGAATACACCTCACCGACAGGTAAGTGAGACTCCTCTGCAGCCCCTGCATTTCCTCATGCAGTGCTGCGGGCATGGTACAGGACATTCTCCTGTACCATGCCCGCAGCACTGCATCTCCTGTGCCATGCCTGTACTTACTGTGCCATGCCTATACCTACTGTGCCATGCCTGTACATACCGTGCCATGCCTGTACTTACTGTGCCATGCCTGTACTTACTGTGCCATGCCTATACCATCACCTGTGCCATGCCTATACCATCTCCTGTACAATGACCTGTGAAATGCCTGTATCATGACCTGTGCCATTCCTGTACCATGACCTGTGCCATGCCTGTGCCATGACCTGTGCCATGCCTATACTATCACCTGTGCCATGCCTATACCATCTCCTGTACAATGACCTGTGAAATGCCTGTATCATGACCTGTGCCATGCCTGTACCATGACCTGTGCCATGCCTGTGCCATGACCTGTGCCATGCCTATACCATCACCTGTGCCATGCCTATACCATCTCCTGTACAATGACCTGTGAAATGCCTGTATCATGACCTGTGCCATGCCTGTACCATGACCTGTGCCATGCCTGTGCCATGACCTGTGCCATGCCTATACCATGACCTGTGCCATGCCTGTACCATCACCTGTGCCCTTACCTGTGCCATGCCCTTACCATGACTTGTGCAATGCCTGTACTATGCCCTGCGCCATCTCCTGTACCATGCCCGCAGCCCCTGTTTTGTGTCTTGTAGTGGTCCAGTTGGGTCCAGTAGCTGCTGCATTTCCCACCCTAGGCTTATACTCGAGTCAATACGTTTTCACACTTTTTTGTGGTAAAATTAGGGGTCTCGGCTTATATTCGGGTTGGCTTATACTCGAGTATATACGGTAATCAATACAGTGAGAAAGTGAGAAAAACAATACAATTTGGTGACTTGATTTTCATATAATAGTGTCCATGGCAGAACAAAATCAGTGTGTCCCGTGATATCTGTTGTGCAAATGTCATCAAATTCCTCAGTGTGTGATCACTCTCTCTTGCACCTCAATCTACAGCTTGGGGTTGATTTACTAAAGGCAAATAGACTGTGCACTTAGTCCGTAGGGTTCAATATTGAGTCGGCCCACCCTTTGCAGCTATAACAGCTTCAACTCTTCTGGGAAGGCTGTCCACAAGGTTTAGGAGTGTGTCTATGGGATTGTTTGACCATTCTTCCAGAAGTGCATTTGTGAGGTCAGGCACTGAAGTTGGATGAGAAGGCCTGGCTCGCAGTCTCCACTCTAATTCATCACAAAGGTGTTCTATCGGGTTTAGGTGCAGGCCAGTCAAGCTTGTCCACCCAAAACTCGTGCATCCATTTCTTTATGGACCTTGCTTTGTGCACTGATCCAAATCATTTGTTGGAGGGGGGATTATGGTGTGGGATTGTTTTTTCAGGGGTTGGACTTGGCCCCTTAGTTGCAGTGAAGGGAACTCTTAAAGTGTCAGCATACCAAGACATTTTGGACAATTTCATGCTCCCAACTTTGTGGGAACAGTTTGGGGATGTCCCCTTCCTGTTCCAACATGACTGCCCACCAGTGCACAAAGCAAGGTCCATAAAGACATAAATGAGTGAGTTTGGAGTGGGGGGGGACTTGATTGGCCTGCACAGAGTCCTGACCTAAACCCGATAGAACACCTTTGGGAGACTGTGAGCCAACATCAGTGCCTAACCTCACAAATGCGAAGAATGGTGTGAAACATTCCCATAGACACTCCTAAACCTTGTGGACAGCTTTCCCAGAAGAGTTGAAGTTGTTATAGCTGCAAAAGGTGGGCCAACTCCATATTGAACCCTACGGACTAAGACTGGGATGCCATTAAAGTTCATGTGCGTGTAAAGGCAGGCGTCCCAATACTTTTGGAAATATCAGCAGACAAAAATACATCACTCTGAACAGTGGAACCATCAGGTAAAGGTGCACAGGCAGCGGTGATCTCTTCAAACACCATGGAATACAATGTCAAGCAAAAGGACAGCCAGCAACTCTGTTAAGCTTCTAATTATTTATTATCACACATCAGTGAGTAAAATAGACAAGGTGGCTAACGCGTTTCGGCAATGAGCCTTGGTCACAGCACAGCACAGAGTTGCCGGCTGTCCTTTTGCTTGACTTTTGGAAATACAGTGTATTATTTATCACTTTAACCGGTTGCCGACCACCGCACGACTATATACGGCGGCGGTCAGCCCCGGCCAGGCAAAGTGACGTATATATACGTCACTAGCCTGTCACTTCCTTGTGAGCCAATAGCGGGCGAGCGCGCGCCCCGGCTCGTTCCCTGGGAAGTCAGTGCGTGTTACCGGCGGACCCGATGTCCGCCGGTCACTCGGCGATCGTCCTCCGTGAAGGGAGAAAGGCAGGCGGCTTATGTAAACAAGCCGCCTGTCATTCTCCCCTGTGCAGGAATGGTGATCATACGGTTCTACTATGTAGGACCGTTGATCACTGTTCCTACACTAGTAGCCATGTTCAATCACAGTAAGAAGCACGCCCCTAGGGACACACTTAACCCCCCCTTCCCCAATAAAATTAACCCCTTCCCTGCCAGTGTCATTTTACAGTAACAGTGCATATGTATAGCACTGATTACTGCAGTAATGTCACTGGTACCCCCAAAAGTGTCAAAAATGTCAGTCAAAGGTCCGATCTGTCTGCTGCAATGTCGCAGTACCGCAAAAAAATCATAGATCGCCGCCATTACGCGTTAAAAAAAAAACACCAAAAATTACAGAAATCTTTCCCGTAGTTAGTAGACGCAATAACTTTTGCGCATACCAATTAAAATACGCTTTTTGCGATTTTTTTTACCAAACATATGTAGCGGAAAACAAATTGGCCAAAAATGTTAAAAAGTTTTGATTTTTACATTTTTTTGGGTGGGAAGTTCATATAAAAAAATGTGAAAAATATTGTTATTTTTGCAAAATTTACGCAAATTTTTTTGTTTATAGCGCAAAAAGTAAAAATCGCACAGGTGATCAAATACCACCAAAAGAAAGCTCTGTTTATGGGGAAAAAAAGGACGTCAAATTCGTTTAGGTACAGTGTCGCACGACCGCGTAATTGTCCATTAAAATCACGCAGTAAAAAATCGCAAAAAACCCCCTGGTTAGGAAGGGGGTAAAATCTTCCGGGGCTTAAGTGGCTAAAAGAATATACTCCACACTTTTTTTCTTTCAATTTTTTTCCAGGAAAAAAAAAAAATAAAACATTTTTTTTTCTAATTTTTCTAAATCCAGCAGGTGGAGAGATTTTTAGGCCCCAATCACACCTCAGCATTTTGTAGCTCGAAGCTCCAAAATGCCGGAGGAGAAAAAAATCAATTATTCTCTATGAAGATGGTTCACATCTCCACTCTAAGTCGCCTGAAGCCAAACAAGTTCTGGAGCTTTTTTTTGTAGCTCGAATTGGGCTGATTTGAGCATTTTTGCACATTTTTATTCTCATAGAAATAAATGGAAACGCATCATTTGCTCATTTTTGTGCGCATTTTCGCGTTTTTGACGTGCGTATTTGCGCGATTTTCTGCTCAAATTAAAAAATGTAAAAAAAAAAAATAGTAAAAAATATATGAATAAATAAATGTAAAATAAATACAGAAATTACAAAAATCATCATAAAAATTAAATAAATAAATAAAATAAACGAATACTATGTAATAATACATAAATAATAATTACCCCCTAACCTTAAAAAAATATTCATAAATTATTATTATTAATATTATTATTAGTATTATTATTATTATTAGTAATAATAATAATAATATAAAATAATACAGAAACACAGAACCCCCAAAAAATAAATAAATTACTAGAATATCAATGTATTTATTTATTTATTTTGTGTTAGGGTTAGGGTGTTTAGCTATTGATTAATATTATTTTATTTTTTTAAGGGTTAGACTGTGTTGCAGAACTACAAGTTCTATCATGCCTCTGCCTGTGGGAGTCATGCTTGTAATTGTCAGCCTTGCAATGCCTCATGGGACTTGTAGTTCCGCAACAGCTGGAGGGCCACCAGTTTGACACCTGTGGACGGTTTAAGTTAGGCCCCTTTCACATGGGCTTTCCGATCCGATCCACCTGTCAGTTTTTCAGGCGGATCGGATGCTCCATGCAGCCCTATGGCGCAGCGGATGTCAGTGGAGACATCTCCGCTGACACCTGCTGCTATCCGATCCTGTCCGTGAAATCCGGATGGATGGAAACCCTTTTTTCCATCCGTCTGGATGATCGGATGGGATTGGATGAGAAAGGACAGGCGATCTGTTCTCATCCAATCTCCCCATAGAGGAGAGCGGGGATCTGACAGTTCCATCTCTGCACACAGAGCGGAGACGGAGCTGTCATCCACCTGCTCAGCGGGGATCGGCGGATTGATCCCCGCTGAGCAAAACGGACTCCGTCGGGTGCACCGCCAATGTGAAAGGAGCCTTAGGGGTTATTTATTTTTTTATTTATCATTACTTAGTACTCATTTATTGGATGTATTTATTAATTAATATTTATGATTATTTTTATTTATTTGTGTATTTTTTTACATTTATTTATTAATATTATTATTAGTAGTTGTATTAACACCCTAATAATAATAAAAAAAAAATAATAATATATAACCCTAATGTATTTCCTAATGCTATCCCTAACCTAACCTTAATTCTAACCCCTTACCCTAACGAAAAAAAAAAAAAAAATGAATAATAATAATAAAAAATAAATAATGGTATGATGGAAAAGCTAAAAAAAAAGCTGAAATGCCTAGCAACAAATGATGCAACAGATGATAGTTTTCTCTATTGGCTAATAAAAAAATGCCAAAGCTCAAATTTGCTGTACAAAAGAGTGTAAGTCGCGCATAAGAAACGTGCCAAAATTGCACATAAGAAACGCGCGAAAAGAAGCTCAAAGATCGTAAGCAAAATGCGTAAAAAACAAAAAAAATGTCTAGCATGTCATGTAACCAAGCCATGGAAGAATGGACAGTTATCCCAGTTTACACAATCACAGTACATTGCGGCTCCAGGCCGGTACACCCTCGCCCATACACCCTCGCCCAATGCTTGTCCAGCTGGTTACCAAAAACCTACCCATTGGAATGAATGGATGGTGGCATTCCAGAATTTGAACTTCTTTTTTTAGTGATCATCCATAAGGCGAAGTCCAGCAGGTTGGAGAGACCACTTACGAGCTTCATTGTGCTTGATCATAGGTGAAATGCGTAAGTGGCCTCTGTCCTCTGTCCACCTGCCGGACTTTGTCTTATGGACGACTACTAATGAAGAGGTTCAGCTTTTATCTGCAGTGTTGTCATCCATTCTTTCTGTTCTCTTTTAGGGATCTCTCCTTTAACCACTTCTGGACCAGAAGATTTCCCCCCTTAATGACCAGGTCATTTTTTTGCGATTCGGCTCTGCGTTATTTTAACAGACAATTGCGCGGTCGTGCGACGCTGTACCCAAAAAAAATTGATGTCCTTTTTTTCCCAGAAATCGAGCTTTCTTTTGGTGGTATTTGATCACCTGTGCGATTTTCATTTTGTTCGCTATAAACAAAAAAAGAGCGACAATTCTGAAAAAAAAAATATATATATATATATATATATTTTTTACATTCTGCTATATAACATTCCCAAAAAAAAAAATAAATAAAAATCAAATTCTTTTAACATTTTGGGCCAATTTGTTTTCTGCTACATAATTTTGGTAAAAAAATAAATTGCAATAAGCGTATTTTGATTGGTTTGCGCAAAAAGTTATCGCATCTACTAACTACGGCAAAGATTTATGTAATTTTTATTGTTTTTTTTTTTTTTTACTAGTAATGGCGGTGATCTGCGATTGTTAGTGGGACTGCGAAATTGCGGCGGACAGATCGGACCCCTAACTGACATTTTTGACACTTTTGGGGGGACCAGTGACATTACTACAGTAATCAGTGCTAAAAATATGCACTGTCACTGTACTAATGACACTGGCAGGGAAGGGGTTAACCCTATGGGTGATCACCGGGTTAAATGTGAGCCTAGGGGAGTGATTCTAACTGTATGGGGGCGAGGCTTGTGAAATGACCATAGAGACCTGTGATCTTATATAGAAGGATCACAGGCGCTCTGTGATCATTCCAGGGAGAAGTACGGTCAGCTGTGTTTACAACAGCCGACCGTTCTTCTCTCTCAGCGGGGAGCGATCGCGGGTGTCTGGCGGCAATTGGAGCTGCCTGCCCGCTGCATCGGCTGCCGAGCTCCCGGGAACGAGCGCCGTACACGTTTCGTCCAGGAGCAGCTGTCTGCCGTAAAGGCCGTAAAGGAGTTAATATTAATATCGCTAGCACTTTTTTGCACTTTATGGATTATTTCTTCACATCATTTACATGTATTAATATTTGATGTGATTATTGTTGAATTATTCACATTTTTCGCCGTTTTTTCTGGCGCGGCACTATTTGATATTTATTCATTATGTCTATGTGAAGTGTTGGCAGCTGGATATTTATGCACTATACACTTCATAGATATTGTTTTTAGATTGCGCTGATTATTATTTGTTTCCAGATCCATAAGGCAAAGCCCAGCAGGTGGTGAGACCGCTTACGCGTTTCATGCTAACGAGGGCTTGATCATAGGCGAAATGCGTAAAGTCCTCTGTCCACCTGTCGGACTTTGTCTTATGGATGACTACTAATGAAGAGGTTCAGCTTTTATCTGCAGGGTTGTAATCCATTGTTTCTGTTCTCTTTTAGGAAATTTTCTCCTTTGAACTGCTGATCCGTCCCAAGATAGATCCAAAGATGAAGCCGTATTCATTCTTCCCCTGAGCCCATCTGCTTTACTGAGATATCTCCCACTTAGGCAGTAGGGCAGTATGGAATATTTATGGTTATTTAGTGCGTATGCGTTGGGGGCGGGGAAAATCTCTGGTGTCAGGAAAGGATTGGTGAATGGGATGTCTGGGTGGAATTGAACACTTCTGACATTAATGTGAATTGATGAATAAAACTGAACAACATCTGGAAACACAGAGCTCTGCACATTTGTTCTACACAACCAGGGAATGCTAATATGGAAACCGGCCCAAAACAACTGCACAGAGGAGTTAGAGTGGTTGTAAATCTCAGACATGAAATCTGAACAAAGCATAGCCCTCTATAGTGTGCACTTGTCTCAATCCAGAGCACTAAGTGTCATTTCTGTCTGCTGCCTCCTTCCTCTGCTATCAGCATGAGTCACTTCTGACAAGTTTTCCTGACACCAAGAGAAAAAAGGTGACAGGGGAGGGATCTCCAGCACACAGCCTGTGATTGACAGCCTCAGCTCTGTTCCCATGAGCTCTGTGAAGAGGGGGGGGGGATGTCCCTTTCCTCCAATCAGCTCTCAGACCTCTCCTCAATCAGCTCTGCAGTGTGTAACTTCAGCTCCCCGCCCCATTTTTTCTGACAGCTCAGACAAGCTGTATACATTCTGGACTTTGAATGGATGTAGAGAAGAGAATACTGCAGATAAAAGGGTACAACTTATGTAGGAGGATTTGTTTAATCTCTGTGTATCGCTTGGGACAAGTCACTTCACTGGGAACATGGAAAGGTTTACAACCACTTTCTGCAACCCGACAAATGACGGTGGAGCGGCTCTCGTTCTGGGATGACGTTATATGACTCAGCCGATCTCGGCAAAGAGCCGCGCCCCCCGATCTTTACCCATGTGATCGGCTGTGTCCAATCACAGCCGTTTACATGTAAACAAGGAAGGGCTGTTTATCGGCTTTTCCTCTCTCATACTGACAGAGTGTGAGATGAGGAGAGCTGATCAGCGGCATCTCTTAACAGAGAATATGTGTAAAGGTAATCAGGGCGCTGATCACCAGTGTCCTGATTACAATGTAGCCCCAACAGTGCCCATCAGTGGCACCAGTCTGTGCCCATCAGTTATGCCAATCAATGCTGCCTTTCAGTGCACATCAGTGCCTGCCCATTAGTTCCACCCATCAGTGCCACCTATCATTGCCCTCAAGAGCCGCATATCAGTGCCGCCTATCAGTGCCCATCAGTGCCACCCATCAGTGCCATTTATCATTGCCCGTGAGAGCCGCATATCAGTGCCCATCAGTGCTGCCTATCAGTGCTCTTCAGTGCTGCATATCAGTGCCACCTATCAGTGCCCATCAGTGTTGCATATTAGTGCCACCCCATCAGTGCCCATCAATGCCACCTATCAGTGCCCATCAATGCCACCTATCAGTGCCCTTTCGTGCCACCTCATCAGTTCCTATTAGTGCCACCTATTAGTGCTGTTCAGTGCCCCCTCATCAGTTCCCATCAGTGCCACCTAGCAGTGCCCATCAATGCCACCTATCAGTGCCCTTCAGTGCCATCTAACAGTGCCGCCTTATCAGCTCCCATCAGTGCCACCTATCAGTGCCCATCAATGCCACCTATCATTGCCCTTCAGTGCCGCCTCATCAGTTCCCATCAGTGCTGCCTCATCAGTTCCCATCAGTGCCGCCTCATCAGTGCCCATGAGTGCTGCCTCATCAGTTCCCATCAGTGCCACCTATCAGTGCCCATCAATGCCACCTATCACTGCCCTTCAGTGCCGCCTCATCAGTTCCCATCAGTGCCGCCTCATCAGTTCCCATCAGTGCCGCCTCATCAGTGCCCATGACTGCTGCCTCATCAGTTCCCATCAGCGCCGCCTCATCAGTGCCCATGACTGCTGCCTCATCAGTTTCCATCAGTGCTGCCTCATCAGTTACCATCAGTGCCACCTCATCAGTGCCCATCAGTGCCGCCTCATCAGTGCACATCAGAGAAGGAGAAAAATTACTTTTTTTACGAAATTTTCTGATATAAACCAAGAAAAACTTTTTTTTTTTTCGAAATCTGTGGTCTTTTTTCATTTTTTTTAGCAAAATAATAAAAAACCCAGCACTGATTAAATACTATCAAAAGAAAGCTCTATTTGTGTGAGGAAAATGCTAAACATTTCATATGGGTATAGTGTTGCATGACCGTGCACTGTCATACAAAGTGTGTCAGCGCTGAAAATTGGCCTGGGCAGGAAGGGGGTGAGAATGCCCGGTGTTGAAGTGGTTAAAGTGTATGTCTGAGCTAGATTTAAAAAAAAAAAAAAAAAAACCTCTGCAGCACATCTCTGCAGCACATCTCTGCAGCACATCTCTGCAGTACATCTCTGCAGTACACATGCATTGTCCAATGTTTTGTCTCTTTAAGAACACTAAGTACAGGAAATACCTGTTGATCTGCCAGAAATCGTGAGCTGACGCAGCAGTGTTGCCAGTCCTGTCTCTGTTCTGCCCTGGTGGCCAAGAGAACCCCCCACCTCTAACTACCATAACATAAGAGGGAGGTGTTCTGTAGTCCAGCAGAGCTGATAATACTGAGGATAGAGTTATAGCTGTTGTATTCTGTACCAAACCACCCCGGACTTCAATCAAGCCTCGAGTATGTTATAAGTTAGCAACAGTGTTGCCAACAGGCCCCCGCGCCCCCCCCCCCCTTTTTTTTTTTTTTTTTTTACTGACAAAAAATGAAAAGTTTACTGACGGAGCACATTTTTTACTGACATTCTCAAATATGACAAAAACTCCTATTATAAACTAAGGTCATTGATATTTAACCACATGTGAACCGCCTGTATGCCTCTGCCTGCTTCTGGGTGCGCGTGTACATGGGGGATCAGTAAAAGGGGCACTATGGTAGATCAGTAATGGGGGCACCATTGGGGATCAGTTATGGGGGCACCATGGGGGCTCAGTTATACGGGCACCATGGGGGGATCAGTTGTACAGGCACCATGGGGGCTCAGTTATACGGGCACCATTGGGGATCAGTTATACGGGCACCATTGGGGATCAGTTATAGCGGCAGCATGGGGGATCAGTAATGGGGGCACTATGGTAGATCAGTAATGGGGGCACCATTGGGGATCAGTTAGGGGGGCAGCATGAGAAATCAGTTATGGGGGCACCACGGGGGATCAGTTATACGGGAACCATTGGGGATCAGTTATAGCGGCACCACTGGGGAACAGTAATAGGGGCACTATGGTAGATCAGCAATGGGGGCACCATTGGGGATCAGTAATGGGGGCACCATTGGGGATCAGTAATGGGGGCACCATTGGGGATCAGTAATGGGGGCACCATTGGGGATCAGTAATGGGGGCACCATTGGGGATCAGTAATGGGGGCACCATTGGGGATCAGTTAGGGGGGCAGCATGAGAAATCAGTTATGGGGGCACCACGGGGGATCAGTTATACGGGAACCATTGGGGATCAGTTATAGCGGCACCACTGGGGAACAGTAATAGGGGCACTATGGTAGATCAGCAATGGGGGCACCATTGGGGATCAGTAATGGGGGCACCATTGGGGATCAGTTAGGGGGACAGCATGAGAAATCAGTTATGGGGGGCACCATGGGGGATCAGTTATACGGGCACCATGGGGGATCAGTTATAGGGGAACCTTGGGGGATCAGTAATGGGGGCTCCATTGGCGATCAGTAATAATGCATTATTGGGGATCAGTTATGGGAGCAGCATTAGGGATCAGTTATGGGGGCACTATGGGGAATCAGTAATGTGGACACCCTTAGAAACAGTTATGGGGGCAGCATAAGGGATCAGTTATGGATACACCATGTGGGATCAGTTACGAGGGCATCATGGAAGATCAGTTATGGGGGCACCATGGGGGATCAGTTATGGGCGTACTATGGGGGATCAGTTATGGGGGCACCATGGGGGATCAGTTATGGGAGCACCATGGGGGATCAGTTATGGGGGCACCATGGGGGATCAGTTATGGGAGCACCATGGGGGATCAATTATGGGAGCACCATGGGGGATCAGTTATGGGAGCACTATGGGGGATCAGTTATGGGAGCACTATGGGGGATCAGTTATGGGAGTACTATGGGGGATCAGTTATGGGAGTACTATGGGGGATCAGTTATGGGAGTACTATGGGGGATCAAGTATAGGGGTAACATGGGGGATCAGTTATAGGGGATACCAAGGGGGATCACTTATGGGGGTTAGTGGGCACCTAGTTTTGGTAGGTACTCACAACCCACTTCTGGTCCGATCACGAGGTGAATACAATGGAAGTTCCACCCGGCCCGCAGCCTCTTGGGACACGGGTTCCAGGAGGCTGCAGAATTATTCACACAGCGCAGCACAGCTTGTGCATGTGCAGTGGGAAGCCCACTCTAAAAATGCCGGCGCTGGGACCCAAAGACCAGCGAAGAACCGGCCCGGGTGAGGATGCAACTGGGTCCTTGGACAGATATTTGTGGCTGCTGACTTTTAATTTTTAAATTTTCAGAACTGGATGTGCAGGCTATAAAAATATTATCGTATGTGAATACAACGTCCAATTTTCGTTTAATTAGTACAGTTTTCGTCCCCAAAAAATCACAAGAGCAAGACTAGGCATGCTCAGAAACGAAAGAACACATACAAAACAATCCAACACATGACAACAAAACAATTCAACACATGACAACAAAACAATCCAACACATGACAACAAAACAATCCAACACATGACAACAAAACAATTCAACACATGACACCTCTTGTGAAGTTGAATTCTGATGTACAAGAATTTTCGTATGAAAGTAACCTCTTCACTTTCCATATGAGACTAACATGCAACAAAAAACGGACGAAAATTTGTCCGATAATCTGATCGTGTGTACGGGGCTTTAGTCTGGGATGCCATTAAAGTTCATGTGCATGTAAAGGTAGGTGTCCCAATACTTTTGACAATATAGTCATATATATATATATATATATATATATATATATGTTTTTTATTTATTTTTTTCAAACACAGTTGGGCTACCCCACAAGAAACAATAACCTGAGTGCTCACAAAAAAGAATCCACAATATTAAATATTCCAAAAGCTTTTAGGCCTCATGTATACTGCTGCTGATAAACGGACGTTTGGGAGCAGTTGGGCGTTCTTTTTCAGCAGCCCCTGAACTCCCCTCCATGTTATCTCTCCATGTACACTGCCACCTTTATAGGAGTTTAGAGGGAGTTGAGTTTAGTGGCATTTTTTAGAAAGCAAAAAAAATGCGTTCAGACGGAAGTTTATTGGCATCGTAACAGCGTGCAAACAGGTCTAAACATGGTAACTCGCGTTTATAAGCATTTTGTTTACAGGTGTTTTCATTGGAGATACATTTCTGACCATTTTACAATTTGAGAACGCTTCTAAAAGCAAACGTGGCAAAACTGAAGTTTTTAACCGCCGGTTACTAGCTGTCAAGTTCCAGCGTTCGGGAGAGGTTTTCAAACGTCCCGCGTACATGAAGCCTTATGAGTAGAAAAAAAATAATTGCTACGCTGTGCGTGTGCCATGGGTTTAGAAACAGATAAAGTGCCAGGGGCTCCTATAGATGGTTCTAGATATGATTCCAGTTGTTTATGAGCCCTGTTGGCTGTAGGGGATTGTGCTGTGCACGTTGGCTTTGCCCATGCCGCTAGCCCAATTTAATAAACTAATGACATTAACTGAACCCTGGTTGCTGTGGGTAACTGCACTGTGAAAACTGGCTTTGCACATGGTACTAGACCAATTTATCAATTGTAATACAGATGTTAGTTATGGGGTATCCAATATTGGGCTGGGACACTGTGCATGCCGTGGGGCTAGACACAACAGCTAAAACGCCAGGGAGTCATGTAGATGGTATGAGATCTGTTTCCAGATTCACTGAGCCCTGGTTGCTGTAGGTTTCTACACTGAGCAGACTGGCTTTGCACATGGTGCTAGAACAGTTTAATAAATCTGTAATTTAGGTGTTAATTATTAAGTAACAACCAATATTGGTCTGGGGCACTGTGCATGCTATGGGTTTAGAAACAGCAGCTAAAGTGCCAGGGGGTCCTGTAGATTGCTTGAGATCTGTTCCCAGATTTACTATGCTCTGGTTGCTGTTGGTTACTACACTGTGCACACTGGATTTGCATATACTGTAGTGCTGGCCCAATTTAATACGTGAAATACTGGTATTAGTTATGGGGTAACTGATATTGGCCTGGGACACGGGGTGTACCATGGAATTAGAAACAACAGTCAAAGTTCCAGGGGGTCCTGTGGATGACTCAAGATCTGTTTCCAGATTTACTGAGCCCTGGTTGCTGTAGGTTATTGCATTGAGGACATTGGCTTTGCACATGGTGCTAGCCCAGTTTAATAAATGTGCAATACTGGTATTAGTTCTGAGGCACCCATTGCTGGTCTGTAACACTGTGTGTGTGCCATGGGATTAGAAACAGATAAAGTGCCAGGGGCTCCTATAGATGGTTCTAGATATGATTCCAGTTGTTTATGAGCCCTGTTGGCTGTATGGGATTGTGCTGTGCATGCTGGCTTTGCCCATGCCGCTAGCCCAATTTAATAAACGAATGACATTACCTGAACCCTGGTTGCTGTAGGTTACTGCACTGTGAAAATTGGCTTTGCATATGGTGCTAGTCCAATTTATCAAATGTAATACAGATGTTAGTTATGGGGTATACAATATTAGGCTGGGACACTGTACATGTCATGGGGTTATAAACACCAGCTTTAAATGCCAGGGGGTCCTGTAGATTCCTGAGCCCTGGTTGCTGTAGGCTACTACACTGAGCAGACTGGCTTTGTACATGGTGCTAGCCCAATTTAATAAATCTGTAATGTGGGTGTTAAGTATTGAGTAACAACCAATATTGGTCTGGGGCACTGTGCATGGCATGGGTTTAGAAACAGCAGCTAAAGTGCCAGGGGGTCCTGTAGATGGTATAAGATCTATTTCCAGATTTACTGAGCCCTGATTGCTGTAGGCTACTACACTGTGCACATTGGATTTGCATATGGTGCCGGCCCAATTTAATCCATGTGAAATACTGGTATTAGTTATGGGGTAACTGATATTGGCCTGGGACACGGGGTGTACCATGGAATTAGAAACAACAGTCAAAGTGCCAGGGGGTGTTGTGGATGACTCAAGATCTGTTTCCAGTTTTACTGAGCCCTGGTTGCTGTAGGTTATTGCATTGAGGACGTTGGCTTTGCACATGGTGCTAGCCCAGTTTAATAAATGTGTAATACTGGTATTAGTTATGGAGTAACTGATATTGGCCTGGGACATGGGGTGTACCATGGAATAAGAAACAACAGTCAAAGTGCCAGGGGGTCTTGTGGATGACTCAACATCTGTTTCCAGTTTTACTGAGCTCTGGTTGCTGTAGGTTATTGCATTGAGGACGTTGGCTTTGCACATGGTGCTAGCCCAGTTTAATAAATGTGTAATACTGGTATTAGTTATGGAGTAACTGATATTGGCCTGGGACATGGGGTGTGCCATGGAATTAGAAACAACAGTCAAAGTGCCAGGGGTTCCTGTGGATGACTCAAGATCTGTTTCCAGATTTACTGAGCCCTGGTTGCTGTAGGTTATTGCATTGAGGACGTTGGCTTTGCACATGGTGCTAGCCCAGTTTAATAAATGTGTAATACTGGTATTAGTTCTGAGGCACCCATTACTGGGCTGTAACACTATGTATGCCATGGGTTTAGAAACAGATAAAGTGCCAGGGGCTCCTATAGATGGTTCTCTATATGATTCCATTTGTTTATGAGCCCTGTTGGCTGTAGGGGATTGTGCTGTGCACGTTGGCTTTGCCCATGCTGCTAGCCCAATTTAATAAACTAATGACATTACCTCAACCCTGGTTGCTGTAGGTTACTGCACTGTGAATACTGGTTTTGCACATGGCGCTAGTCCAATTTATCAAATGTAATACAGATGTTAGTTATGGGGTATCCAATATTGGGCTGGGACACTGTGCATGCCATGGATTTATAAACAACTAAAATGTCAGGGGTTCCAGTAGATGGCTCAAGATCTGTTTTCAGATTTATGAGCCCTGGTTGCTGTAGGTTATTGCACTGACTGTGCACCTTAGCTTTGCACATGGCACTAGCCCATTTTATTGCATGTGTAATACAGATATGAGTTACTGTATGGTTTACCAATATTAGGCTGAGACACTGTTGGTGCCATGGGATTGGAAACAGCAGCTAAAGTGTCGGGGGGTCCTATGGACGGCTCAAGATCTGTTTCCAGTTTGACTGAGCCCCGATTTCTGTAGGTTACTACACCAAACACACTGGCTGCACATGGTGCCAGCCCAATTCATTAAAATGTGTGGTTTCTGGTCCATTCATGGATGACAATATATGCAGACTTGTGTTCTCCTGACTCTTGCTTGCTATCTCACAATCCTGTACAAATGTCTTAACTATCTGTACTATACGAGTGACTTTATAAATAAAGAATTTGAAAAAAAAATGTGTAATACATGTATTAATTATGCAGCACCCAATATTGGGTTGGGGCACTGTGTGCCAAGGGACTAAAAACAGCACCTAAAGCGCCAGGGGGTTCCTGCAGATGGCTATAGGTATGTTTCCAGATTTACTGAGCCCTGGTTGCTGTAGGTTACTGCACTGTGATGAACACTGACTTTGCACATGGTGCTAGCCCAATGTGTAATACATGTATTAGCTATGGAGTACCCAATATTGTGCATGCCATGGGATTAGAAACAGAGGCTGAAGTGCCAGGGGGTTCCTGCAGATGGCTATAGGTATGTTTCCAGATTTACTAAGCCCTGGTTGCTGTAGGTTACTGCACTGTGAACACTGACATTGTACATGGTGCTAGCCCAATGCGTAATACGTGTATTAGCTATGGAGTACCCAATATTGTACATGCCCTGGGTTTAGAAACAGAAGCTGAAGTGCCAGGGGGTTCCTGCAGATGGCTATAGGTATGTTTCTAGATCTTCTAAGCCCTGGTTGCTGTAGTTTACTGCACTGTGAACTCTGACATTGCACATGGTGCTAGCCCAATGTGTAATCCCTTTATTAGCTATGGAGTACCCAATATTGTGCATGCCATGGGATTAGATACAGAAGCTGAAGTGCCAGGGGGTTCCTGCAGATGGCTATAGGTATGTTTCCAGATTTAATAAGCCCTGGTTGCTGTAGGCTACTGCACTGTAAACACGAACATTGCACATGGTGCTAGCCCAATGTGTAATCCCTTTATTAGCTATGGAGTACCCAATATTGTACATGCCATGGGTCTAGACACAGAGGCTAAAGTGCTAGGGGGTTCCTGCAGATGGCTATAGGTATGTTTCCAGATTTACTGAGCCCTGGTTGCTGTAGGTTACTGCACTGTGAACACTGACTTTGCACATGGTGCTAGCCCAATGTGTAATCCCTTTATTCGCTATGGAGTACCCAATATTGTGCATGCCATGAGATTAGATACAGAGGCTAACGTGCCAGGGGGTTCCTGCAGATGGCTATATGTATGTTTCTAGTGTTACTAAGCCCTGGTTGCTGTAGGTTACTGCACTGTGAGCACTGGCTTAGCACAAGGTGTTAGCCCAACTTAATAAATGTGTACAACATGTATTATATTTGGAGCCTCCAATATTGTGCATCGCATGGGTTTAGAAACAGCAGCTAGGGTGCCAGGGGTTCCTGTAGCTGGCTACATAGGTATGTTTCGAGTTTTTACTGAGCCCTGGTTGCTGTAGGTTATTGCACTGTGAGCATTGCCTTTGCACATGGTGCTAGCCCAATTTAATAAATGTGTAATACATGTATTAGTTATGGAGCACCCAATATTGAGTTGGGACACTGTGTGTGCCATGGGACCAGGAACAAGTAACGGCAGCTAAAGTGCCAGGGGTTCCTGCAGATGGCTATAGGTATGTTTCCAGATTTACTAAGCCCTGGTTGCTGTAGGTTACAGTACTTTGAACACTGACTTTGCACATGGTGCTAGCCCAATGTGTAATACATGTATTAATTATGGAGCACCCAATATTATGGATGCCATGGGTTTATAAACAGCAGCTGAAGTTCCAGGAGTTCCTGTAGATATATATATATATATAGGTATGCTTCTAGATTTACTAAGTCCTGGTTGCTGTAGGTTATTGAACTGTGAGCATTGCCTTTGCACATGGTGCTAGCCCAATTTAATAAATGTGTAATACATGTATTAGCTATGGAGCGCCCAATATTGTACATGCCACAGGTTTATAAACAGCAGCTAGGGCGCAGGGGGTTTCTGTAGCTGGCATATAGATATGTTTCCAGTGTTACTAAGCCCTGGTTGCGGTAGGTTATTGCACTGTGAGTATTACCTTTGCACATGGTGCTAACCCAGACTAATAAATGTGTAATGCATGTATTACTTATAGAGCACCCAATATTGTGCATGCCACAGGTTTAGAAACAGCAGCTAGGGTGCAGGGGGTTCCTGTAGCTGGCTATATAGATATGTTTCTAGTGTTACCGAGCCCTGGTTGCTGTAGGTTATTTCACTGAGAGCATTGACTTTGCACATGGTGCTAGCCCAATGTGTAATACGTGTATTACCCATGGGGCACCCAATATTGTGCATGCCACAGGTTAAGAAACAGTAGCTAAGGTGCCAGGGGTTCATGTAGTTGGATATATAGGTATGGTAATGTTTCCAGTGTTACTAAGCCTGAGTTGTTGTTTTGTACAGTGAGCATTGTCTTTGCACATGGTGCTAGCCCAGATCAATAAATGAGTACAACATATATTATGTATAGAGCACCCAATACTGTGCATGCCATGGGTATAGAAACAGTAGCTAAGGTGCCAGGGGTCCCTGTAGCTGGCTATATAGGTATGTTTCTAGTGTAACTGAGCTGTTGTAGGTTATTGCACTGTGAGCATTGCCTTTGCACATGGTGCTAGCCCAATTTAATAATGTATTAGTTATGGAGCACCCAATATTGAGTTGGGACACTGTGTGTGCCATGGGACCAGGAACCAGAAATGGCAGCTAAAGTTTCAGGGGTTCCTGCAGGTGGCTATAGGTATGTTTCCAGATTTACTAAGCCCTGGTTGCTGTAGGTTACTGTACTGTGAACACTGACTTTGCACATGGTGCTAGCCCAATGTGTAATACATGTATTAATTATAGAGCACCCACTATTATGCATGCCATGGGTTTAGAAAGAGCAGCTGAAGTTCCAGAAGTTCCTGTATATATATATATATAGATTTACTAATCCCTGGTTGCTGTTGATTGTTGCACTCTTAGCATTGCCTTTGCACATGGTACTAGCCCAATTTAATAAATGTGTAATACATGTATTAGCTATGGAGCGCCCAATATTGTACATGCCATGGGTTTAGAAACAGCAGCTAGGGTGCTGGGGTTCCTGTAGCTGGCTATATAGTTATGTTTCTAGTGTTACTAAGCCCTGGTTGCTGTAGGTTATTGCACTGTATTACCTTTGCACATGGTGCTAGCCCAGACTAATAAATGTGTAAAACATGTATTATGTATAGAGCACCCAATATTGTGCATGCCACAGGTTTAGAAACAGCAGCTAGGGTGCAGGGGGTTCCTGTAGCTGGCTATAGGTATGTTTCTAGTGTTACTAAGCCCTGGTTGCTGTAGGTTATTGCACTGTGAGCATTGACTTTGCACATGGTGCTAGCCCAATGTGGAATACATGTATTACCCATGGGGCACCCAATATTGTGCACGCCATGGGTTTAGAAACAGTAGGTAAGGTGCCAGGGGTTCATGTAGTTGGATATATAGTTATGGTAATGTTTCCAGTGTTACTAAGCCTGAGTTGTTGTTTTGTACACTGAGCATTGACTTTGCACATGGTGCTAGCCCAGATCAATAAATGAGTACAACATGTATTATGTATAGAGCACCCAATACTGTGCATGCCATGGGTATAGAAACAGTAGCTAAGGTGCTAGGGGTCCCTGTAGATCGCTGTTGATATGTTTCTCATTTTGCTGATCCTTTATTTTATTGATCTATTATACACCTTATCAGTTAGAGGTGGATTTTTTTGTCCACTAGAGGGCAGTCAAAGACCGAATAGCAATGTTTTAGGGACTGGTATGGGGAGTAATACCTGTATATGGCATTATACAGCACCAACCTGGGTGCATCGATGTCACAGCCTGTGTGCCTGAGCAGGGCACAGAAACCCCACTGCCTGGCATCACAGTGCAATGCCTGATCATCTCAGTCCTAAGCAGCTTACATCCCATAATGACACCTACTATCAATTGTCATGTCAATGCATGGCAGTGTGGTGTGTAAATGTGGGTGAATGTAGAATGGGGGGTGTATATAGGATGGGGGTGTATGTAGGGTTGGGGTGTATATAGGATGGGGTTGTATGTAGGTTTGGGGGGTGTAATAGGGTGGGTGGGGGGTGTATGTAGGATGGGAGGGGGGGTGTATGGAGGAGGGGGGTGTATATAGGATAGGGGGTGTATGTAGGGTGGGGGGTGTATGTAGGATATGGGGTGTAAGTAGGATGGGGGGTGTATGTAGGGTGGGGGGTGTATGGAGGAGGGGGGTGTATGTAGGATGGGGGGTGTATGTATGATGGGGGGTTTATGGAGGATAGGGGGTGTATGTAGGGTGGGGGGTGTGTATGTAGAATGAGGGGTTTATGTAGGATGGGGAGTGTATGTAGGATGAGGGTGCCCCCCGGTGCCCCCCCCCCCCCCCCCCCCGGATCCATACCTTCTAGGATAAAGTAGACTTTCTCCAGTGCCATGGTGAAGCCTCTTATAATCCAAATGTCAGATGAGGTTTGTGGTGCCCCAGTGGCAGGTCAGAAATCCACAGCCAGAGGGCATTCCATGCCAGGTCCCCCCATGGGTCTCCAGGAAGGGGGGGGTGGGGGGGGTCCTGTGTGCTCAGAGTCTCCGGGTGCCACAACCCCTGAAGAGTACCAGCAGCCCTGGGCAGAGGGGGGGCTCTGTGCTGGAGATCTGCAGCCCTGGCAGCACTTCACACCACTGCCCACAGGTACCCAAATCCATCAGGGTGACCCCCCCTGGGTGCCCCCTCTCAGCTGTGTCCTGGGGGGCGATGCTGGGCTGCCATCCTTGGCGGGGGAGGAAGAAGGATGTCCAGGGTAGGAGGAGGGGGTGCAGGAGACTGGAGCTGGCGGCTTAATGAAGAGTTGCCAACAAATGTGCCTCATTTAGGATGAGAAGCTGGAGGAGCTGCCACTGCGCATGCGCCCTCCCAACTCTCCATCCAGCGGAGCCACTCACAGCTGCTCAGCCTCCTATGGAGATGTCTGTCCTCCTATCCATCCATCCATCCCATCCATCCTTTTATTCTCCCATCCTCCCATCATTCCACCCCCCTATCCTTCCACCCTCCTATCCATCCATCCTATCCATCCTTCTATCCTCCTATCCATCCATCCCATCCATCCTTCTATCCTCCTATCCATCCATTCCATCCATCCTTCTATCCATCCATCCCATACATCCTCCCATCCATCCTTCTATTCTCCTATCCATCCTCCTATCTATCCATCCTCCCATCCTTCCAGCCCCCTATCCTTCCACCCTCATATCCATCCTCCTATCCATCCATCCTCCCATCCTCCCATCCATCCTCCTATCTATCCATCCATCCTCCCATCCTTCCACCCCCTATCCTTCCACCCTCCTATCCATCCATCCTCCTATCCATCTATCCTCCCATCCATCCATCCATCCTCCCATCCATCCTTCCACCCTCCTATCCATCCTTCATCCATCCTTCCATCCTCCTATTCTATCCATCCTTCCATCCTCCGATCTATCCATCCTCCTATCCATCCATCCATCCCATACATCCTCCCATCCATCCTTCCATTCTCCTATCCATTCTTCCATCCTACTGTTTTTCCATCCTCCCATCCATCCATCCATCCATCCATCCATCCATCCTCCCATTCATCCTTCCATCCTCCTATCTATCCATCCTCCCATCCTTCCACCCTCCTATCCATCCTTCCATCCTCCTTTCCATCCATCCATCCTCCCAGCCATTCTCCTATCCGTCCTCCCATCCATCCATCCTCGTATCCATCCTCCTATCCATCCTTCTATCAAACCATCCATCCATCCTCCTATCCATCTTTTTATCCATCCTCCTATCCATCCATTCTCCTATCCATCCTCCTATCCATCCTCTTATCCATCCATTCTCCTATCCATCCTCCTATCCATCCTCCTATCCATTCTCCTATCCATCCGTTCTCCTATCCATCCATTCTCCTATCCATCCTCTTATCCATCCTTCTATCCATCCATTCTCCTATCCATCCTCCCATCCATCCTCTTATCCATCCTTCTATCAAACCATCCATCCATCCTCCTATCCATCCTCCTATCCATCCTCCTATCCATCCTCCTATCCATCCTTCTATCCATCCTTCTATCTATCTATCCATCCATCCAACATGTCTTTTCAGAACCCCTCTGTCCTCCACACAGTGTGTGTTCTGTTCGTGAATGAAGACTGCAATATCTCACCCTCTGTCCTGTACAGGACTTTTCTATCCATCCCCCCAATTATCTTTACCCACAAACTTTACTGTATTCATCACCATTATTGTACAATAAACTCTGTCCTAATCCAGTGTCTGTCCCTACAAATATCCTTCCCTCCATCCAGCATCTGTCCCTCCTCGCAGTGTCTGTCTGTCCTTTCTTCTACCCAAGGTGTCCGTCATTTGTCTGTAGTTTTCCTCATTGTGTTTGTCCATCGTTATATACATTGTGTCTGTCTGTCTGTATCTTTCTCAACCCTTGTATTAGTCCTCCCATCTGTATTAGTCTGTCTCTCCTTTCCAATGTCTGTCTGTCCTATCCACTTTTTCTCTGTCTATATACAATTCCTGTGTTTCCATCTTCTGCATCTTTCCTTCTACTTCCAGTGTCCGACTGTCTGTCCTTCCTTCAACACCTCCCTTTCTTTCCCTCAACTGTTTTTTCTTTCACCCCCCCCCCCCTCTCTCTCTCTCTCTCTCTCCTTCCAGTGTCTGTCTGTCCTTCCTTCTCTCTCTCTTTCTTTCTCTCCCTCCTTTTCTCTCTCTCTTTCTCCTTCCAATGTTTTTTTTTTTATCCTCTTTTCTCTCTCTTTTTTTTTCCATCCAGTGAGTCTGTCCTTCATTCTCTCTATTTCTCTCCTTCCAGTGTCTGTTTTTTCATCCTCTCTCTCTCTCTCTTTCTTTCTCTCTCTCTCCCTCCTTTTCTCTCACTCTCTCTCTCTCTCTCTCTCTCTCCCTCCTTCTCTCTCTTTCTTTCTTTCTCTCCCTCCTTTTCTCTTTCTCTCTCTCTCTCTCTCTCTCTTTCTCTCTCTCATTTTCTTCTTCCAGTGTCTTTTTTATCATCCTCCTCTCTCTCTCTCTCTCCTTCCAGTGTCTGTTCTTGCATCCTCTCTCTCGCTTTCTCTCTTTCTCTCCCTCCTTCTCTCTCTCTCCTTCCAGTGTCTGTTCTTCCATTCTTTATTTTACTCCCCCTTTTAGTGTCTGTTCTTTCATCCTCTTTTCTCTTTTCTCTTTTCTCTCTCTCTCTCTCTTTCCTTCCAGTATCTGTCTGTCCTTCATTCCTTCTATTTCTCTCTTTCCAGTGTCTATTCTTCCATTTTATCCGACTTTCTCTCCCTCCAGTGTCTGTCTTTCCTTCTCTCACTTTTTCTCTTTCCAGTGCCTTTCCTTCCTTCCTTTTCGCCTTCCAGTGTCTGTCCTTCCTTGTCTCTCTCTCTCTCTTCCTATTTTTTATCCTCTTCTTCTCTCTCTCTCTCTTTTTCTCCATCCAGTGCATCTGTCCAGACTGTCCTTTTTCTCTCTTTCTCTCCTTCCAGTGTCTGTTCTTTCATCCTCTTCTCTCTCTCTCTCTCTCTCTCTCTCCCTCCTTCTCTCTCTCTTTCTTTCTCTCTCTCCCTCCTTTTCTCTCACTCTCTCTCTCTCTCTCTCTCTCTCTCCCTCCTTCTCTCTCTTTCTTTCTTTCTCTCCCTCCTTTTCTCTTTCTCTCTCTCTCTCTCTCTCTCTCTCTCTCTCTCTCATTTTCTTCTTCCAGTGTGTTTTTTATCATCCTCCTCTCTCTCTCTCTCCTTCCAGTGTCTGTTCTTGCATCCTCTCTCTCGCTTTCTCTCTTTCTCTCCCTCCTTCTCTCTCTCTCTCTCTCTCTCCTTCCAGTGTCTGTTCTTCCATTCTTTATTTTACTCCCTCTTTTAGTGTCTGTTCTTTCATCCTCTTTTCTCTCTCTCTCTTTCCTTCCAGTGTCTGTCCTTCATTCCTTCTATTTCTCTCTTTCCAGTGTCTACTCGTCCATTTTATCCGACTTTCTCTCCCTCCAGTGTCTGTCTTTCCTTCTCTCACTTTTTCTCTTTCCAGTGCCTTTCCTTCCTTCCTTTTCGCCTTCCAGTGTCTGTCCTTCCTTGTCTCTCTCTCTCTCTTCCTATTTTTTATCCTCTTCTTCTCTCTCTCTATTTTTCTCCATCCACTGCGTCTGTCCAGACTGTCCTTTCTCTCTCTTTCTCTCCTTCCAGTGTCTGTTCTTTCATCCTCTTCTCTCTCTCTCTCTCTCTCTCTCTCTCTCTCTCTCTCTCTCTCTCTCTCTCTCTCTCTCTCTCTCTCCTTCTTCTTCTTCTTCTTCTTCTACATCTTTTATTTCAGCATCTGCACTGACTCCTTAAATTAACTGCTTCCCTTCCATCCCTCACTAGTACAGCATAGCTATACAAACACACACCAACACATAGACTGTATCCCTTTAAATTGTGAGCACAGGTCAGGGGGACACATATATCATCCATATCCCATTGACCCTTTCACTGCCAGGGACGACAAATCCATAACACACTATGTGGAATTGGTGTACATCTGGTTTTAACTGTTTGCTGTGCAAATAAGAATAAGCTCCATGTCCTATATGCCAAAATATATCACACATGCATTCCATGAGACTATTAACCTGTTCACTGTCAGAGAGAAGCAGTTTATAGGGAGTTCATCTGCATCTGTTGATTAATCTGTGCGATTCCAAAAAAGGAATGTAGCATACTGTAACACATTATCAGGGGAATATCCTATACAATGACTATCATCCATCCCCAGCTCTGCTAAAATGTAACCCATTCAATCTTAGAGGTGAGCTGTGCACCAAACATCCTACCAGAGCTTTAACCCATTCTATGTGTACAGCACTGAACTCTAAGCAAGATAAATATATTAACCCGTTCAGTGCAACAGCACTGTGTATGGAGTTTTCCTTTAAATACGTTCATTATTCTCCCAAAGCTTCAGTAGCATGCAGGGAGAGAACCTGGACTAACAACCAGCCCATAATAACCCTTCACTGTCCATTACAGAGCACAAAAGGCCATGAATGCCTGTGGTCACATTAACCCTTGTGCTGGCACAGTACAGTATATGGGCAATGCACGCCTGGCACTGCACCATTCAGCACATGGGGGCTCAGTGCCACAGCACAGGTATATCTCTGGTATACATTTCTTCCATTGCCTTCCCTGCCACAGCACTATATATATATATATATATATATATATATATATATATATATATATATATATATATATAGCACTTATAGCATTGCGTTAAGTAGGATATGGGATTGCTTTTATTTAACCCCTTTACTGCCACCACACAGCAATCATGCTTTACTCCCATCATCCCTCTTAGAGGAGCAATTGTTCTCTGTAAAGGGAGAGTATTGGTGTAGAAAGTCTATATGAGACGTCTCTCCCTCTAGCAGCAAGCAGAAGCTGTCCTTTCAGCACCACCACCCAGGAAAGCCTTCAGAGAGCCGGCACTCCTTCCAGGCGGGGGAAGACAAGAGCTGCCCTCTCTCAGCAACGCCCCGGAGCAGCCTGTGGAGAGAGCCTGCTCTCCTTCCAGATGGGATAGGACAAGAGCTTCCCTCTCAGCACCGCCCCAGAGCAGCCTGTGGAGAGAGCCTGCTCTCCTTCCAGGCGGGATGGGACAAGAGCTGCCCTCTCAGCACCGCCCCGGAGCAGCCTGTGGAGAGAGCCTGCACTCCTTCCAGGATGGGACAAGAGCTGCCCTCTCAGCACCGCCCCGGAGCAGCCTGTGGAGAGAGCCTGCTCTCCTTCCAGATGGGATAGGACAAGAGCTGCCCTCTCAGCACTGCCCCGGAGCAGCCTGCTCTCCTTCCAGACAGGGATAGGACAAGAGCTGTCCTCTCAGCACCGCCCTGGAGCAGCCTGTGGAGAGAGCCTGCTCTCCTTCCAGACAGGATAGGACAAGAGCTTTCCTCTCAGCACCGCCCCAGAGCAGCCTGTGGCGAGAGCCGGCACTCCTTCCAGGCGGGATGGGACAAGAGCTGCCCTCTCAGCACCGCCCCGGAGCAGCCTGTGGAGAGAGCCTGCACTCCTTCCAGGCAAGGGAAGACAAGAGCTGCCCTCTCAGCACCGCCCGGAGCAGCCTGTGGAGAGAGCCTGCTCTCCTTCCAGGCGGGATGGGACAAGAGCTGCCCTCTCAGCACCACCCCAGAGCAGCCTGTGGAGAGAGACTGCACTACTTCCAGGCAGGGTGAGAGAGACAGCACTCCTTCCAGGCGAGTTAAGACAAGAGCTGCCCTCTCAACAACACCCCAGAGCAACCTTCGGAGAGAGCCGCCACTCCTTCCAGGCCAGAGTAAGATAAGAGCTGCCCTCTCTGCACCACCCCAGAGCAACCTGCAGACAGAAAACAAGCATTATACCAGACGAGGTAAGAAAGGAGCCGTCCTTTCAGTACCGCCACACAGAGCAGCCTCCTGAGAGAGCCAGCACTCCATCCAGGTAGGGTAAGATAAGAGTTGCCCACTCAGTACCGCCCCAGAGAAGCCTTCGGAGAGAGCTGGCACTCCTCATAGGCGGGGTAAGATAAGAGCTGCCCTCTCTGCACCGCCCAAGAGCAGCCTTCTGAGAGAGCCGACACTCCTTCCAGGCGGGGTGAGACAAGAGCTGCCTTCTCAGCACCACTCCGGAGCAACCTGCGGAGAGAGATGCAGCAGGCCTACCAGGTGGGGGAAGACAAGAGCTGCCAGCCTGGGTAAAAGACTAGCTGTGCTTTTAGCACCGCCCCAGAGCAACCTGTAGACAGAAAACAAGCATTATACAAGACTAGGTAAGAAAGGAGTAGAACCACACAGAGCAGCCTTTGGAGAGAGCCAGCATTCCTTCTAGGCGGGTTAAAAGTCTTAAGACAAGAGCTGCCCTCTCAGCAACTCCTCAGAGCAGCCTTTGGAGAGAGCCGCAACTCCTTCCAGGCCAGGGTAAGATAAGAGCTGCCCTCTCAGCACTGCCCCAGAGCAACATGCAGACAGAAATCAAGCATTATACCAGAGGAGGTAAGAAAGGAGCCGTCCTTTTCAGTACCACCACACAGAGCAGCCTCCTGAGAGAGCCAGTACTCCATCCAGGCGAGGTAAGATAAGAGCTGCCCACTCAGTACCGCCCCAGAGAAGCCTTCCGAGAGAGCCAGCACTCCTTCCAGTCAGCGTAAGCTAACAGCTGTCCTCTCAGCACCACCCAGAGCAACCTGCGGATAGAGCCGGCCCTCCTTCCAGGCGGGGTAAGATAAGAGCTGTGCTCGGCACTGCCAGAGAGCAGCCTTTAGAGAGAGCCGGCACTCCTTCCAGGCTGGGTGAGACAATAGCTGCCCTCTCAGTACCGCCTCAGAGCAGCCTTGGGGGGGGGGCCTGCACTCCTTCCAGGCAGGGTGAGACAAGAGCTGCTTTCTCAGCACCTCCCCAGAGCAACCTGCAGAGAGAGATGCGGCAGGCCTACCAGGTGGGGGAAGACAAAAGCTGCCATCTCAGCACTGCCCCTGAGCAGCCTGCAGAGTCGAGGCGACACTCCTTCCAGGCGGGGTATAAAAAAGGAGATGCCCCTTCGGTACCACTGCCCAGAGCAACCTGCAGACAGAAAGCAATCATTATACCAGAGGAGGTAAGAAAGAAGATGTTCCTTCGGTTCCACCCCAGAGCAGCCTGCAAAAAGAGAGCCAGCACTAATATCAAGCTGGCAAAAGAGGAGCTGTCTTTTTAGCATCACCTTTCAGCAGTGGCGTAGCATGGGGGGTGCAGGGGGGGCCAGCCGCACCGGGCGCAACATCTGGGGGGGCGCATCCGCAGTGTCACTCTGTCTGTCTGACTCGGACATACACAGTTCACACACTGTCTGCGGCTGCCTGCAACTTTAGGCTGGGAAATGTCCAGTGCGGCCGCCCTATGGATGAAAATGGCAGGTCGGGACGGGGCTGGACTGTGCCTCACCTGTCCATTTGTGTAGGGTGGGGTGGCGTTGCAAGCCAAGCCCCACCTATGCCCCCTCTCCTCACTGCTCAGTCAGTTTAGCAGTGAGTCAGCAGCCTGGCGCTGTCACAGAGTGGGTTTTTTTTTTAATCGCCTGATTAGAGCCAGAGGCTCTAATAGGCTTCAAAAAAGGGTGGACCCAGGGCGCAGAGCAGTGCACCCCGAGCCCACCCATTGTGTGACAATAGCGAATGGAAATTGGCTATTGTCACACGGATCCTCCTCCTGGCCAATAAGGAAGCGGGTCCAAGACCCGCTTCCTGACTGGCCGAAAGGCGAACTCATGCCATTGGCCGAGGAGGAGGCGGGAGGACTGGAGGAGGCGGAAGGACTCGAGGAGACACGGAGGACTCGAGAAGATGTGGGGAACTGAGGAGAAGCCCCCGCTGCAGGTAAGTCTCTCTGCAATGAAAGGGGGCACGCTGGTCTCTCTGCATTGAAGGGGGGCACGCTGGTCTGTCTGCATTGAAAGGGGGCACGATGATCTCTCTGCATTGAAAGGGGGCACGCTGGTTATTCTGCATTGAAAGGGGGCACGCTGGTCATTCTGCATTGAATGGGGGCACGCTGGTCATTCTGCATTGAAGGGGGGCACGCTGGTCTCTCTGCATTGAAAGGGGGCACGCTTGTTATTCAAACTTGTATTTAGATGCATTTTACTTTAATTACATCAGTATTTTCATAACAAATAATACATGTGCTTAGGGGGTAAGGGTTTCTTTAACTAATCTAGTGGAAGAGACTCGAGTGCTAAAATCCCGCGGGTTAGGAGGCGCAAATTACTTGCCTTGCCCCGGGTGCTGACAACCCACGCTACGCCACTGCCTACCAGAGAGAAAGCCAGCACTCCTTCCAGGCAGGGTAAGTCAAGAGCTGCCTTCTCAGCACCGCCCTAGAGCAACCTGTGAAGAGAGAGTCGGCAAGCCTACCAGATGGGGAAAGATCACTGATTGCATTTCAGCCAGGGATGCCTTTAAAGAGCCTAATCTGAAAAAAAAAAAAACAACTATTGATAGAGGTTGTTGCTGCTGTCCTCTAGCTGAAAATGCTAGATTCTTGGCTGAACATAAATATTTTAGGTCACTGACCTGCATCAAGTAGGCAGATGAGGACTTCTGTTCTGACTTTCCTGATCTGCATGCTAGTTGCAAGACAGGGACCCAGAAAATAATGAACTAGGTCCTAGGAGGACCAGGATAACAGTCAGGCAATCAACAATTTCAGGAGATTATCAGTTCTGGAGGAAACCTCACATTTGTGTTCTGGACTTATAAAAATGTTACCTCCAGTTTAGGTTCCTAAGTGACAGCTCTTAAAGAGGTAGAAAACTCATTATTTTTATTTTTGCCTACAGTTAAGCTTATAATAAAGTACAGCAGTAGGATAGATGAAAATCGCCTAAACATGCACCATTTAGCAGATAGTCTAATGAGCAGCAGCCAGTGATGTCATCAGCGCATGCACTTCTAGGAAACAGCATACCCGTGCCATTCCTTCAGAGCTCTGGGCGCGGCCGTAATGCCATTGCGGCTCAGCCATTCAAGGGGGCACAGCCTGTGAACCCGGAAGGAAGACCAGGTGAAGATAGAACCCTCTGCAACAGTGACAGCAACAGTGTAAGTCTTTTACAATGTGCTAGTATGCTATGCATACTAGCACATTATGCCTTTACCTTGAAAGGAGAGTTTTTTTTTTTTTTCAACGGTTACTACAGCTTTAAACATTAGTCAGATGAGTCAGTAATATTTACCAAAGGTTAAAGCAGACTGCACTAATTAAAGTTTTGCGGCTGCCAGTATAGAAGCACACAGCTAGTGACTATAAATGTCATTAAAGTCAATTTCATGAAGTTTCATGGTTATTGGGTAGCATTAGAAGGACTCCTGTCCTTGTTATTCTTTTTCAATTTCCCTTTATCCCTGAAATGCTTTTTCCACTTTTGTAGAATATATATATATATTTATTAAGCCAACGCGTTTTGGGGATCTGCATCCCCTTTCTCAGGGCTGACCATAAACATAATATATACATCTAATAGAGAAACACAGAATGAGAAACATATGTCATGCTTACCCTTTCATAATCCATAAAAGGAGTGAATAAAATTGTAACTGAAGTCAAAGACATTAACTCTCATATTTATATATACAGTGCATCCAGAAAGTATTCAAAGCGCTTCACTATTTCCACATGTTATGTTACAGCCTTATTCCAAAATGGATTAAATTCATTATTGTTCTCAAAATTCTACAAACAATCCCCCCATAATGAACGTGAAAGAAGATTCTTCGAAATCTTTGCAAATTTATTAAAAATAAAACATCCAATATACCTAGGTATTCACAGCCTTTAAGGTCCTGAGGAAGCGGTATTCCCGCGAAACGTGTCAACCTCACCTTTTATGTATCTGGGACACCTTGAGTGGAAATTTCTAGGAAGGATCTCTAGACTATTGTGATTGAATACATGCATGTGATTTATGACTAACAGCCGGGTTGTTTTAAAAAAAAAAAAAAAAACAATGTCTTTGTGTATTTGTTGTCTTTTTGATACTAGAATAAAATTTGATCTTTTATAAAATATATAAGCTTTTACTTCTGGGGGTATATACACAAAGTCCCAACCTACCTATATCTTATATTTATTTAGGTTGCATTAAAGTGTTTGTTACCCCAACATTTCAAATTCCTAACGTGTGCCTGTTCTCTTTGTATTGCTTCTTTTATGTGAAATCCCTGGTGTTCCTGCCACTCCCTCTACTTTCCTAATAAAAACTGACCACGCTAAGCAGATGAGCACCTCGTGGTTAGTTCTCTAGCTATACTGGGAACTCAGTGTGAGTGTGCTCTCCTCCAGTGATCAGACATGCCCCCGCTGCACAGCCATTCACTGGGAAGCTCAGTGCACTGCTGCTTCTCCCCACCCCCAGCTCTTATGCAGCTGAGAACATAAGTTAAGTGATCGCTTAAAAAAAAAAAAAAAAAGCGGAAAAAGGTATTTATAACGTTTTTTTTTTAAACCACTTTACGATCGCCCGCCATAGGTATACATACGTCGCACGCAGGCAGCTAGGGGGTGAGCGCGCGCCGCCGGTGGTGTGCTCCCGCCCCCGCTCGTCAACGGGGAAGCCGATGCACAGGGCAGGCAGCTTCGATTGCCGCCTGACACCCGCGATCATTCCCGCTGAGAGAGAAGAACGGTCAGCTGTTGTAAACACAGCCGACCGTTCTTCTCCCTGGAATGATCATAGAGCCCATGTGATCCTTCTATATAGGATCTCAGGTCTCTATGATCATTTCACAAGCCACGCCCCCCCCCCCACAGTTAGAATCACTCCCCTAGGCTCAACCCCTTGATCACCCACAGTGTTAACCCCTTCCCTGCCAGTGTAATGACCAGTGACAGTGCATATTTTTAGCACTGGTTACTGTAGTAATGTCACTGGTCCCCCCAAAAGTGTCAAAAATGTCAGTTAGGGGTCTGATCTGTCCGCCGAAAATGTCGCAGTCCCGCAAAAAATCACATATCGCCGCCATTACTAGTAAAAAAAACAAAACAATAAAAATAACATAAATCTTTCCCGTAGTTAGTAGACGCGATAACTTTTGCGCAAACCAATCAAAATAAGCTTATTGCGATTTTTTTTTTTTACCAAAAATATGTAGCAGAAAGTAAATTTGCCTAAAATGTTAAAAATTTTGATTTTTAATTTTTTTTTTTTTGGGATGTTATACAGCAGAATGTGAAAAAAAAAATATATATATATTTTCAGAATTGTCGCTCTTTTTTTGTTTATAGCGCAAAAAAAAAAAATCGCACAGGTGATCAAATACCCCCCAAAAAAAGCTCTATTTGTGAGAAAAAAAGGACATCAAATTTATTTGGGTACAACGTCGCACGACCGTGCAATTGTCCGTTAAAATAACGCAGTGCCGAATCGCAAAAAATGGCCTGGTCATTAAGGGGGCAAATCCTTCCGGTCCAGAAGTGGTTAAAAAAAAAGAGGAAAAAGGTATTTATAAAGGTTTTTTTTTTAATCTATATAATTGAATGTTTTGCCTTTTATTTTTAAATAAATTTGTTGTTTTATAAGGTGATCGTGTACAATCACTTTAATGGGCCTTCTGCCCTGGTGGTTTCCGGATCAAACACCTTTTAAGCATTTTTATTTCAATGCTTCAATGATACCAATTTCTTCCTACATGTGTAACTTTAGAGCGCACATATGTGATGCTATATCCACTTTAAACATGTCGAATATATTTTTATTTAATGATCTGCTTCCCTTACCCCTATAAACATCTTATATCCAATTAATCCTTGCATATGTCATGCTTACCCTTTTGATATTTTATGTAATGAGTAAACATGTCACTAAACCCCGTATTTATCCGTTATAGAATAGAATTTCTTGCATGGAGAACTTTTAATTGGACATACCTGATGCTATATGCATTTTAATCATGTACAAAAAAAAGAAAAAATGTAAACCCGACACATTTTGATCTGCATTCCCTTCCTCTAGGCTAACCATAAAGATATTAAAAAAAAATAATAATTATATCCAGTTAATCAGAAAACAAGTTATACCTAATTCATATAATTGTAAAAATCACTTAATTAAATCCAATTAATATACACACCACTCAAAATTTTATATAAAATTCAGTGAAGCCAATGTCATGAGATCTCATGTCTACAGGTAGCAATAGTGGGTCCTCTGCCTTGGAGGCAAATGCCATTTAAACCTGTTTTGTTTTGTTATGTTTTTTTTTTTAAATGCACTCGATGTTACCAAATTAATCCTACTAATCCTAATCCTAACTTTAGAGCGGGCATATGTGATGCTATATCCATATCAAAAATGTCGATTTCTCTTTTTATAACCCGACACGTTTTAATATTCTGCATTCTCTTCCTCAGGGCTTAACCAAAAACGTATTATATCCAAATAATTGAGAAAACACATTATACTTACCCTTTAAAATTCATATAAATTATATTGATGTCGTTAAAGAGGTTGTAAACCCTTTTTTTTTTTTTTTTTCTTTTTCACCCTGCAAGAGAAACACATAATGATCTAGTATGCATCGCATGAAATACTTACCTTAGAACAAGCCCCCGCCGTGCCGCCCGCTTAGCTGGATGACGGGCGACATGTCCAGTCGCCCGTCTTCCAGGATCGCGGCATCCGGCCATCTGATTGGCCGGAGCCGCAGGGACGTCACTCCCGCGCACACGCGCGGGAGCCGACAGTCACGGCACGGGGCTCTGAAGAAACGGCACCAGCGGCCGTTCCTTCAGAGCACATGCGCCAGTGACGTCACTGGATGCATCTAAGGTAAATATCTCCTAAACGGTACATGTTTAGGAGATATTTACAGTACCTATAGGTAAGCCTTATTATAGGCTTACCTATAGGTACAAGTGTCAGAGGAGGGTTTACTTCCTCTTTAAAAAAATTTAGATTTTTTTTTGTTACCCGACACGTTTTAATGACCTGAATCCCCTTCCTTAGGGCTAACCATGAACATATTATATCCAGGTAATTGAGAAAAAAATTATACTTATCCTTTTAAAATTCATATATATGTCGTTGACGTCATTGTTATGAAATCTTATGTCTACAGCTCATTTTTTTTTTTTTTTTTACCCGACACATTTTAATGATTTGCATCCCCTTCCTCAGGGTTAAACATAAACATATTATATGGAGGTATTTTTGAAACATGTTATACTTACCCTTTGGGCTGATGCACTCTGCATCTCAAATAAGTGGCTCCTACGGGCTTTTAAACTTTTTTGAGCTCTCATTTTTTTCTGCCTAGAAACTCCCCTCTATGTTAGCCAATGTGTACATGCACACTATGGCTTTTTCAGTTTACAGGCCTATGGTCTTAAAGCCAAAAAAAAAAAACAAAACACCAAACTAATTTTTGAAAGGAGCTTTCAAGCAGAAAAGATGCCCAAAAAGTACAAAAACGTTCGAAAAAGTGTAAAAAAGCTCAAAAAAGCCCATAGAAGCTCGAAAACATACAAAGAAAAAAGAAAAAAAACCTGTTATTGAAGTCAAATCAAATTTCTTCAGGTAGGTTCGGCATATGTGATACTATATACACTTTAATCATGTAGAATTTCTTTTAACCCGACACGTTTAATTGATCTGCATCCCCTTCTACAGGGCTGACCCTAAACACATCATATCCAATGAATCACCTAATTAAATCCAATTAATATACTTAACATTTAAAAATTCATATAAAGTCACTGAAGTCAATGTAATGAGATCTCATGTTTACAGGTGGCAATAGTGGGCCTCTGCCCTGGTAGTCCTGGGACAAAGGCTCTTCAAGCCTGTTTTATTTAAATGCCCTGATTAAACCAATTTCTTCCTACATGTGCACATGTGTAACTTTAGAGCGGTCATCTGTAAGGCTACAGCCAGTTAAAATATATATATATATATATATATTTTTTTTTTACCCGACACATCTTAATGATCTACACCCCCTTCCTCAGGGCTAATTATAAATATATTATATCCAAATAACTGAGAAACACATTATACTTACCCTTTATGAATTATTTTATATGTCTGAAATCTCATGTCAACAGTTAAAAAAATTGGATTTTTTTTTTTTTTTACCCTACACATTTTAATGATCTGCATCCCCTTCCTCAGGGCTAACCATAAACATATTATTTTTTTTTTTCCAAACAAGTTTTATTAGGTATATATGTTAAGACAATAACAAAAGCATACGAACATCCATTGCATGCTTGCATACAGTTTATGAGAACATGGTAAAGAAGCAGGGAACTTACAACAAGCTTAGTAGTAACATCAGTTAGTTAAATCCTTGAAACAGCTATCGACAACAGCTAGACTTTCAATTAGAGGTCAAGATTTTAATAGGAAGCTCTAGTAACTCATAATTATTCAACCAGGGTTGGGAAAAGAAAGAGAAAAAAAGTAAAAAAAAAAAAGGGGGGGGGTAGGGGGTGACGTGGGGGGGGGGGGGAGTATGGGAAGGGTAGGGTGGAGGGAGGGACAACTGTTCATTCTCTATCTCCATCCCTCTCACCCCTATCCAACTCCAGACACAACTTTCAGGAGGGTACTAAGGGGGTACGGTATGGGAGAGAATGTCGCCATAAACATATTACAGAATATTCAACTCATCAGGAAACACACGGTATACTTACCCTTTAAAAATTCATATATCTGTCATTGAAGTCAATATCATGAAAGTTCTACAGGTAGATTCGGCATATCTGATACTATATACACTTTAATCATGTAGAATGTCTTTTAAGCCGACACGTTTTATTGATCTGCACCCCCTTCCTCAGGGCTGACCATAAACACATCATATCCAATGTATCAGTTAATCATATCCACTTAATATACTTACCGTTTAAAAATTCATATAAAAGTCACTGAAGTCAATGTAATGAGATGTCATATCTACAGGTAGCAATAGCGGGCCCTCTGCCCTGGTAGTCCTGGGACAAAAACCCTTTAAACCTGTGTTTTAAATGCCCTGGTTTTCCAATTTCCTCCTACAGGTGTAACTTTAGAGTGGTCATATGTAAGGCTACAGCCAGTTAAAAAATGTGTTGTTTTTTTTTACCCACCACGTTTTAATGATTTGCACTCCCTTCCTCAGGGCTAACTATAAATATAATATATCCAAATAACTGAGAAACACGTTATACTTACCCTTTATGAAATCTTATGTATGTCTGAAATCTCATGTCTCCAGTTAAACATTTTTTTTATTTTTTTTATTTTTTTTACACGACGCGTTTGAATGATCTGCATCCCCTTCCTCAGGGCTAACTATAAATATATTATATTAAATGCATCAGGAAACACACAGTATACTTACCCTTTAAAAATTCATATACCTGTCATTGAAGTCAATATCATGAAAGGTCTACAGGTAGATTCGGCATATCTGATACTATATCCACTTTAATCATGTAGAATTTCTTTTAACCCGACACGTTTTATTGATCAGCATCCCCTTCCTCAGGCCTGACCATAAACACATCATATCCAATGAATCACTTAACCATATCCAATTAATATACTTAACCTTTAAAAATTCATATAAAAGTCACTGAAGTCAATCTAATGAGATCTCATGTCTACAGGTGGCAATAGCGGGCCCTCTGTCCTGGTAGTCCTGGGACAAAGGCCCTTTAAACCTGTGTTTTAAATGCCCTGATTTTCCAATTTCCTCTTACAGGTGTAACTTTAGAGCGATCATATGTAAGGCTACAGCCAGATAAAAAAATGTTTATTTCTATTTTTTTACCCGACACGTTTTAATGATCTGCATCCCCTTCCTCAGGGCAGACCATCAATATATTATATTAAATTCATCAGGAAACACATTATACTTACCCTTTAAAAATTCATATACCTGTCATTGAAGTCAATATCATGAAAGGTCTACAGGTAGACTCGGCATATCTGATACTATATACACTTTAATCATGTAAAATTTCCTTTAACCCGACACGTTTATGAGATCTCATGTCTACAGGTAGCAATAGCGGGCACTCTGCCCTGGTAGTCCAGGGACAAAGGCCCTTTAAACCAGTTTTATTTAAATGCCCTGATTTTCTAATATCTTCCTACATGTGTAACTTTAGAGTGATCAAATGTAAGGCTACAGCCAGTAAAAAATGTATATATATATATATTTTTTTTTTTTATCCGACACGTTTTAATGATCTGCACCCCCTTCCTTTAGGGCTAACTATAAATATATTATATCCAAATAACTGGGAAACACGTTATACTTACCCTTTAAAAATTTATATACCTGTCATTGAAGTCAATATCATGAAAGGTCTACAGGTAGATTCGGCCTATCTGATACTATATCCACTTTAATCATGTAGAATTTCTTTTAACCCGACACGTTTTATTGATCCGCATCCCCTTCTTCAGGGCTGACCATAAGCACATCATATCCAACGAATCACTTAAATATCCAATTAATATACTTACTCTTTAAAAATTCATATGGTATAAAAGTCACTGAAGTCAATGTAATGAGATCTCATGTCTACAGGTGGCAATAGCGGGCCCTCTGCCCTGGTAGTCCTGGGACAAAAACCTTTTACACCTGTTTTATTTAAATCCCCTGATTTTACCAATTTCCTCCTATGTTTGTAACTTTACAGCAGGCAGGGGGTTAAATCGCAGCACCATGTGGTCCCCAGCGTCACCCTTGACATTACGTTTTAATCCCTATTTTATTACACACAGCCGGCGCTCCCCCCGTTCTCCGTGCATCCCATATTTCAGCTGTTAACAGGACACAGAGGATTGAAATGCCGCGTATTCACTGTTTACATACATATATTAAATCGCAGAGCAGCCAGCAGCTGGGAGTTTAGGTGACCTCGACAGCATCCATATTTATGAAGCCAGATTTCCCCTCATTATTGGCGGGGAGCATTGTGTGCAGATGCTTTCAGTGAATGATAATGGTATGTGAGCACTATCACCGTGCTCCGGGGGGGGGGGGGGGGCAGGAGCATGCTCAGAATGAGATCGCTTTAATACCCATTCCATTAAAACAACATTAGTAAATACACCCGGTGTATCATACTTAGTAATATGTCATTGTAACACATGCAGAGCAAATATTAACTCCCACAAAGATCACAGCACTCCCCCTAGGGTTGTCAAACACTTTAGCGGCGCACTGCAATTTCTTTTTTTTTTTGTAAAGGGAAATGCTGTGGACTCTGCTCACCAAAGCCCCCACATATATCAGAGCTCCCAGCATCCTCCCTTTAAATCAGGGGTTCCCAATGCCCCCCTTATATCAGAGTCTGCAGAGCACCCCTTATATCTGAGTCCCCCTTACCTTAATGTGCTCACTCGCAGGAGAGAGGGGAGGGGGGGGGGGGACTTCAATCACAGACAGTGAATGGTGAGCTCACTAACCCAGGACGGAGGCTTTGGCGATTAGTACATACTGGTACTTGCCCACAGCCTTTTAGAGGGATGTGCATGAAGGAGGGAAGCTTCCAGGACTTCCAGGCTCTTCTAGTTGTGACAATGCTGGGAATGCTGTGGACCCTGGTGTAAGGGGGATTCTGCTTACCAAAGCCCCCACAAACATTATAGTTCCCAGCATCCTCCCTTTAAATCAGGGTTCCCAATTCCCCCTTACATCAGAGTCTGCAGAGCACCCCTTATATCCGAGTCCCACTTACCTTAGTGTGCTCACTCGCAGGAGAGAGGGGAGAGTCTTCAGTCACAGACAGTGGATGGTGAGCTCACTCACCCAGGGATGGAGGCTTCGACACCTACTGGTACTCACCCACAGCCTGTCACAGGGATGTGCATGAAGGAGGGAAGCTTCCAGGACTTCCAGGCTCTTCTAGTTCTGACAATAGTATTAAAGTCAAAGTATCATGGGGGGGAGGGTCCTGGGCAGCAGTGGGAATCTGCACTGCATGGGGTAACTAGGGTACCTGGCATGTCTATGGGTACTCAGTTACTTGAGGAGTCACAGTTCAGTCTGTTGTTGTAAACACAGCAGACCGTTGTTCTCTCAGCCATCAACACAGAGCTCCTGTGTTCCTCCTATTTAGGCTCACAGGTCTCTGTACTGATTTCACAAGCCCACCCCCCTCACATTTAGAAAACACCCCCTAGGCTCACATTTAACCCTTTAAATGGCCCCTGGTGTTAACCCCTTTCCTGCCGGTGTCATTATTACAGTAACAGTGCATATTTTTAGCACTGATTGCTATAGTAATGTCGCTGGTCCCCCCAAAAGTGTCAAAAATGGCAGGTCCGATCTGTCCCCGCAATGTCGCAGTCCAGCTAAAAATCGCTGATTGTCGCCATTGCTAGTAAAAAATAAATAAATAAAAATTACATAAATCCTTTCCCTAGTTTGTAGACGTGATAACTTTTGCGCAAACCAATCAAAATACGCTTATTGGGATTTTTTTTACCAAAAATATTTAGCATAAAATGATGAAAAAATTTGATTTTTAATTTTTTTTGGGGGAATATTATATAGCAGAAAGTGAAAAAAAAAAAATATATATATATATATATATATATATATATATATATATTTTTTTTTTTTTCCAGAATTGTCGCTTTTTTTTTGTTTACAGCGCAACAAATAAAAATCGCACAGGTGATCAAATACCACCAAAAGAAAGCTCTGTTTGTGGGAAAAAAGGACATCAATTTTATTTAGCTACAGCGTCGCACGACCGCGCAATTGTCCGTTAAAATAACGCAGTGCTGAATCGCAAAATATGACCTGGTCATTAGGGGGGCAAATCCTTCCGGTCCAGAAGTGGTAATGAAAGGTCAATGTTACATAAAACACATCGGGCTCCATTCCCTTCTCTACAACACAAATATTTACTTAGTGATCATTATTTTCAGCCATGTGACTGTTATTTTTAATTCTCATTGGCTGTCATTGATAAAAAATCTTGATTATCATTAACTGTGTCTACAAGGCCCCCAATGTGTAGCAGCCAACGCAGCGCGGTGGATGAGGGCCGCGGCCGTCACATCTTTAACATATCAATATCAATAGAAGAGCAGTCAGCTCATTATGAAAGCTGCGGAGTGACTGCGTCCCCAGAGAGTTCCCGGAGAATCCCCCGCCAATGACTACACGGGTGTCATTATTTATTTTCAATCACACGCTAACACCGCTAACCCGGCCTATCAATCTGCGAAGAGTCTCCAGGCTGAATCATTAATCTGACACCCAATGATCAATATTAATTCATGTCCAGCCCTGCCGAGCTTCCCCCATGCCGTGTGCTGAGATTGCACCCAGAGCATGGAGAGGCTGGAAGGGATTATTGGCTTTTATGTATCCATCCCACCATACAGCCCAATATACACCCCACCATACACCCCGCCATATACCCCAATATACACCCCAATTTAAACCCCACCATACACCCCAATTTACACCCCACCATACACCCCACCATACACCCCCACCATACACCCCCACTATACACCCCAATATACACCCCACCATACAGCCCAATATACACCCCACCATACACCCCCACCATACACCCCGCCATATACCCCAATATACACCCCAATTTACACCCCACCATACACCCCAATTTACACCCCACCATACACCCCACCATACACCCCCACCATACACCCCAATATACACCCCACCATACAGCCCAATATACACCCCACCATACACCCCCACCATACAACCCGCCATATACCCCAATATACACCCCAATTTACACCCCACCATACACCCCAATTTACACCCCACCATACACCCAACCATACACCCCCACCATACACCCCCACCATACACCCCAATATACACCCCACCATACACCCCAATATACACCCCACCATACACCCCCACCATACACCCCACTATACACCCCAATATACACCCCCACCATACACGCCTACCATACACCCCCACCATACACCCCCATCATACACCCCCACTATACACCCCCACCATACACCCCCATCATTCACCCCCACTATACACCCCATCATATACCCCACCATACACCCCCACCATACACCCCCACCAAACAACCCAATATACACCCCCACCATACACCCCAATATACACCCCCACAATACACCCCAATATACACCCCATCATACACCCCAATATACACCCCCACCATACACCCCAATATACAGCCCACCATACACCCCAATATACACCACCACAATACACCCCTCCATACCCCCACCATACACCCAACCATACACCCCACTATACACCCCAATATACACCCCCACCATACACCCGCATCATACACCCCCACTATACACCCCACCATACACCCCCACCATACACCCCAATATACACCCCCATCATACACCCCAATATACACCCCACCATACACCCCAATATACACCCCAACACAAAAGGCTGTATGGATATACAAATCCAATATATTATCTCATAAAAGCTTTAACATGTCAAAGTAATTTCATTGTGTGAAAGTGATGGTAATACTGTAAAATGTGCAGCATTCACTAAAGGAATTCTCGGTGATCCTGCCATAAGGGTCATCGTTCAGGAACTTCCCATTGAAGGATGACATCACTCTGTTCCTGTCTCCCATCTGCAATCCGGTCACATGACCTTCTAATGGAGGCTACAAGTGGCTGATTTACAACACATTACACAGGCATGGTCCACTGGTGTCAGAAAGGGGGGACATTAGGGGTACATACTTCTAAATAAGAGAGGGTTTGTGTTAGGGGCGGTGTTAGGATTACAGGGGGGGTTAGTGTTAGTGGTGATGTTAGGATTACAGGGGGGGTTGGTCTTGGGGTTAGTGTTAGGGGAGGACCTGTCATGCCCCATGCTATCACAAGGGGTGTTGTTTATCACTTGTGATTACAATATAATAAAACAATAAATACAATTAATAAAAAAAAAAAAAAAACAAACAATTGAGAAACAGTGTAAAAATATACATTTTTGAAAATAAAATAAAAGACCCCAAATCACTTCATAAAGAGGACCTGTCAGACCCCATGCTATCACAGGGGATGCTGTTTATCACTTGTGATTGCAATATAATAAATAAATAAATAAATAAATAAATAAATAAAATTAAGAAAAAAAAATGAGAAACAGTGTAAAATTATAAATGTTTTTAAATAAACTAAAAGATCCCAAATCTCTTCATAAAGAGGACCTGTCAGACCCCATGCTATCACAAAGGGTGATGTTAGGATTACAGGGAGGGTTGGTCTTGGGGTTAGTGTTGGGGTTGATGTTAGGATTACAGGGAGGGTTGGTTTTGGGGTTAGTGTTGGGGTGAGGTTAGGATTACAAGGAGTGTTAGTGTTAGAGGTGAGGTTAGGATTACAGGGAGGGTTGGTCTTGGGGTTAGTGTTAGGGGTGATGTTAGTATTACGGGGAGTGTTAGTGTTAGGGGTGAGGTTAGGATTACAGAGAGGGTTGGTTTTGGGGTTAGTGTTAGGGGTGATGTTCGGATTACGGGGAGGGTTGGTTTTGGGGTTAGTGTTAGGGGTGGTGTTAGGATTACAGGGAGTGTTAGTGTTAGGGGTGATGTTAGGATTGCAGGGGGGCTAATGTTAGGGGTGGTGTTAGGATTACAGGGGGGTTAATGTTAGGGGTGGTGTTAGAATTACAGGGGGGGTTGGTATTAGGGTTGATGTTAGAATAATAGGGAGGGTTGGTTTTGGGGTTAGTGTTAGGGGTGATGTTAGGATTATGGGAGGGTTGGCTTTGGGGTTAGTGTTAGGGGTGATGTTAGGATTATGGAGAGGGTTGGTTTTGGGGTTAGTGTTAGGGGTGATGTTCGGATTACGGGGGGGGGTTGGTTTTGGGGTTAGTGTTAGGGGTGATGTTAGGATTACGGGGGGGTTGGTTTTGGGGTTAGTGTTAGGGGTGATGTTAGGATTACGGGGGGGGGTTGGTTTTGGGGTTAGTGTTAGGGGTGATGTTCGGATTACGGGGAGGGTTGGTTTTGGGGTTAGTGTTAGGGGTGATGTTAGGATTACAGGGAGGGTTGGTCTTGGGGTTAGTGTTAGGGGTGATGTTAGGATTACGGAAAGGGTTGGTTTTAGGGTTAGTGTTAGGGGTGATGTTAGGATTACAGGGAGGGTTGGCCTTGGGGTTAGTGTTAGGGGTGATGTTAGGATTACAGGGAGGGTTGGTCTTGGGGTTAGTGTTAGGGATGATGTTAGGATTACGGAGAGGGTTGGTTTTGGGGTTAGTGTTAGGGGTGATGTTAGGATTACGGGGGGGGGGTTGGTTTTGGGGTTAGTGTTAGGGGTAATGTTAGAATTATAGGGAGGGTTGGTTTTGGGGTTAGTGTTAGGGGTGATGTTAGGATTACGGGGGGGGGGTTGGTTTTGGGGTTAGTGTTAGGGGTGATGTTCGGATTACGGGGAGGGTTGGTTTTGGGGTTAGTGTTAGGGGTGATGTTAGGATTACAGGGAGGGTTGGTCTTGGGGTTAGTGTTAGGGGTGATGTTAGGATTACGGAGAGGGTTGGTTTTGGGGTTAGTGTTAGGGGTGATTTTAGGATTACAGGGAGGGTTGGTCTTGGGGTTAGTGTTAGGGTTACAATAAGACAGTGTTAGAGTTACAGGAATCATTTTTCTAAGAGCTACTGCTAGGATTGGGACTATAGAAAGGGTTTCTCTTAGGAGGACTAGTGTGAAGGTTGTTGTTAGTGTTAGGGTTACAGGGAATTATACATGGGTAACAGGGAGGGTCACAAAGGAAGGTTGATGTGAGGGGACCTTATGGTGGGCATTGCCCTCTGCACTGGGAGCTCTGCACAGAAAACCATTGGCACCAATGTTCCGGTGGTGTATGGAGGGTTTGTTGAGGTTTTGCCATGTGCACATCCCGGAACTGCTCAGAGCCCTTTTCATGGTTATAACAAGGTAAAGGTCCAGTCTATCTTCTGACAATGAAGTTCTCGGAGAAGTCTTTTGCTTTTTAGCTGCAGAGGCTTTCTTTTGGAAAATTGGGCTTCCCAGCCATGGCGGAGTGACGTGACACGGAAGGCTCCTGCGTGGCTCCAAGATTTATGAATGAACCCGTATGTTCATGTTCCGGAAAGGCATCCCAACCCTTCACCAGGAGCCTTTCATCTCCGATGATTATTTTCTCGAGAATCCGTCCAAATCTCTGAAAGGAACGCGGCTCTGCCAGCGAGTGCCAGGATACACGGCAATGGGATTGGCAGGCGTTTGTATACATCTCCATATCGCCGCTGTCATTAGCGCGTTCTGCGATTGTTCGGGAAATGACACGGTGATGGAAAATCTGTCTCATCCATATTGCATGTCAATGGAGTACGAAGATACAGAGAAGATAGGATTGCCTACAAAGGGATGTCCTCCACAATAGGGAGCTGGATCTCATTTTACCTCGGCCCACTCGACACAGAACGTTTTTTTGTTTTGTTCTGGGCTTTGTTCTTCCACTTGAATAAGAGCCATGCGTACAACAAGATTTTGGGAAGTGTTTCCAAGGCTTAACCCCTTTCTGCCCACCCCGGTGTTCTGCCAAAAACTCCAACTTGATGAGATCTCCAACGGCGTTAATTCCAGTGAGTGTACACCCGGAATAATTGGAGATTTTGACCACTTGGTGTTTTCACCCAACACCGGCAGCCTTTACATTCCGGTACATGTTATAATTAGTGCAGATTGTTAGTCCGCCCGCTAGTAACCAAAAACATGCCCGCATCTACCGGAGTGTATAGGCTGCCGGTGTTGTGTGAAAACACCAAGTGGTTGAAATCTCCAATTATTCCGGGAGTACACTCACCGGAAGTAACGCCGTTGGAGATCTCGGCAAGTTGGAGTTTTCGGCAGAACACCGGCTTCCCATTAAGTAGCTTTATTTGAGACCCATTATTTTCTACACACCCCTGAGGAAGAGGGTAAAGGAACTTTCTCGAAACACGTTGGGTGTTTGATCAGATGCTTTGGAGGGCAGAGGAGAAATCTGGGGTCTAAAAGATCTGTCCATAAAGAGGACCTGTCATGCCCCATGCTATCACAAGGGGTGTTGTTTATCACTTGTGATTACAATATAATAAAACAATAAATACAATTAATAAAAAAAAAAAAAACAATTGAGAAACAGTGTAAAAATATACATTTTTGAAAATAAAATAAAAGACCCCAAATCACTTCATAAAGAGGACCTGTCAGACCCCATGCTATCACAGGGGATGCTGTTTATCACTTGTGATTGCAATATAATAAATAAATAAATAAATAAATAAATAAATAAAATTAAGAAAAAAAAAATGAGAAACAGTGTAAAATTATAAATTTTTTTAAATAAACTAAAAGATCCCAAATCTCTTCATAAAGAGGACCTGTCAGACCCCATGCTATCACAAGGGATTTTGTTTATCACTTGTGATAGCAATAAAATGATTAAATAAATAAAATAATAAAATAGAAAAAATAAAAATTGAGAAACAGTGTTAAAATATACATTTTTTAAAATAAAAAAGGCCCCAAATCTCTTCATAAAGAGGACCTGTCAGACGCCATGCTATCACAAGGGATGTTGTTCATTCCTTGTAATATAGCAATAAAAAATATAAATAAAATTGATAAAATAAAAAAAAATTATAAAAAAAGAGAGAGAGAGACAGTATATATATATATATATATATATATATATATATAATTTTTTTTAAACAAAATTAAAGACCCCAAATCTCTTCATAAAGAGGACCTGGCATTCCCCATGCTATCACAAGGAATGATGTTCATCCCTTGTGATAGCAATTAAAAAGTAAAATAAAACACAGTGTAAATATAGTTTTTTTTTTTTTTTTTTTTTTAAATAAAACCCAAAATCTCTTCATAAAGTCATGTGTCCCATGCCATCCTATCACACGGGATGATGTCCATCTCTTGTGATAACAATCAAAAATTAAAATTAAATGAATAAAAAAAAAATAGACTGTATATATATATATATATATATATATATATATATATTTTTTTTTTTTCTTTAATAAAATAAAATCTCAAATTTCTTTATAAAGGGGACCTGTCATACCCCATGCTATCACAGGGGATCTTGTTAATCCCTTGCAATATCAATACAAAAAATAAATAAATAATAATAATAAAAAAAAAAAATAGACAGTGTAAAAATATATATTTTTTAAATAAAATAATAACAAAATTAACCAATTCTGACTGGAAGATGTTCTCCCTTAATGACCAGGCAACGGACAATTGTGCGTCGTGCGACGCTGTACCCAAATAAAATTGATGTCCTTTTTTTTCCCACAAATAGAGCTTTTTTTGGTGGTATTTTATCACCTGTGCGATTTTTATTTTTTGCACTTTAACCACTTAAGCCCCGGAAGATTTTACCCCCTTCCTGACCAGGGGGTATTTTGCGATTCGGCACTGCGTGACTTTAACGGACAATTGCGCGGTCGTGCGACGCTGTACCTAAACAAATTTGACGTCCTTTTTTCCCACAAACAGAGCTTTCTTTTGGTGGTATTTGATCACCTGTGCGATTTTTTGATCATGCGCTATAAACAAAAAAAGAACCTAAATTTTGCAAAAATAACAATATTTTTCACTTTTTTTTATATGAAATTCCCCCCCAAAAAATGTAAAAATCTAAATTTTTTTACATTTTCGGCCAATTTGTTTTATGCTATATATGTTTGGTAAAAAAAAAATGGCAAAAAGCGTATTTTGATTGGTTTGCGCAAAAGTTATCGCGTTTACTAACAAAGGGAAAGATTTTTGTCATTTTTGTTGTTTTTTTTTTTAACGCGTATTGGCGGCGATCTGCGATTTTTTTTGCGGGACTGCGACATTGGGGCGGACAGATCGGACCCTTGACTGACATTTTTGACACTTTTGGGGTTACCAGTGACATTACTGCAGTAATCAGTGCTATACATATGCACTGTTACTCTAAAATTACACTGGCAGTGAAGGGGTTAACTTTTTTTGAGAGGGACGGGCTGTGTGTGTCCCTAGGGGCGGGATTTTAACTGTGATTGGCTGTGGCTTGGGCTGTAGGAACAGTGATCAATGGTCCTACATAGTAGAACCGTGTGATCACCATTCCTACACAGGGGAGAATGACAGGCGGCTTGTTTACATCAGCTGCCTGCCTTTCTCCCTCTGCAGCGGTGATCGCAGAGTGACCGGCGGACATCAGGTCCGCCGGTCACATGCGCGGGGGGGGGGGGTCCGTGACCACGCGGGAGCGCGCCTCCGGGGGCGCACGCTCGCTCCCTAGACCCTCAGTCACAGGCTAGCGACGTAGATCTACGTCACTTTGCCTGTGAGGGGCTGACTGCCGACGTAAATTGTCGTTAGGCAGTCGGCAAGTGGTTAAACAAAAAAAGAGCGACGATTCGGAAAAAAAAAAAATAATAATATTTTTCACTTTCTGCTATATAACATTCTAAAAAAAAAACATTTTAAGCCAATTTGTTTTCTGCTAGATATTTTTGGTAAAAAAAATCGCAATAGGTGTATTTTAATTGGTTTGCATAAAAGTTATCGCGTCTACAAACTAGGGGAAAGATTTATTTCATTTTTATTTTTTTACTATTTTTACTAGTAATGGCGGCGATCTGCGATTTTTTGCGGGACTGCGACATTGCGGCGGACAGATCGGACCCCTAACTGACTTTTTTGACACTTTTGGGGGTACCAGTGACATTACTACAGTAATCAGTGCTAAAAATATGCACTGTTACTGTACTAATGACACTGGCAGGGAAGGGGTTAACCCAGGGGTGATCAAAGGGTTAAATGTGAGCCTAGGGCAGTGATGCTGAACCTTGGCACCCCAGATGTTTTGGAACTATATTTCCCATGATACTCAACTACACTGCAGAGTGCATGAGCATCATGGGAAATGTAGTTCCAAAACATCTGGGGTGCCAAGGTTCGCCATCCCTGGCCTATGGGGTGTTTTCTAACTGTATGGGGGATGGGCTTGTGAAATGAACACAGAGACCTGTGATCCTAAATAGAAGGATCACAGGCTCTCTGTGTTCTTTCCAGCGAGAAGAACGTTCTCTCTCAGCGGGGAGCGATCGCGGGTGCCCGGCGGTAATCGCGACAGCTGGCCCTGTGGATCTGCTTCCCCGCTGCCTAATGGGGGGGCCAGGCACGGCCCAGGAGCGCTCCCGCGAACCAACGTATAGGTATGTAAATTTGCGCAACCGAGCCAGCCTGCCGCAGTATATCTGCAGCAAGTGGTCGGCAAGTGGTTAAAGTCCACACCACTGCGCAGTGCAATGCATGCGGTTGCAGGGCAGTTGCGCTGCGGCTCCCATTCGCTTGAATGGGTCCTGTTCATTATTGCCCACCCAGGGGCAACAGCAGGGATACTTTTTGTGTATAATTGTATGTGAACACCCCGTGTACGGCTGCCTTTGTAGCTTAGGTGGAGCCCTAAAGACATTGCCCAACCACGTGTGTTTTTACTGCCCCCTAGCTGCAAGTAGTGTGAGCTGTGCGCTGCCTTCAGTAACTTACTCTTGACATAAATGAAGCCAGATGGACAATCATCTTTTGTAAATTCCATATAATTTACACCTCACCAATAAATGTTTGAAGTGCGCTAAGTGCTTCATCCATCGAACTTAAAAGTGTCAAAAAAAAGGGTCCGCAGGGCGGCACCTAACACGTCTCGGTTCAATGAGTGAAGCACTTAGCACACTTTAAACATTTATTGGTGAGGTGTAAATTATAGGAAAGAAAGAGTAAGATCAAGTGAGGAAAGAAAAAGGTTCAATGAATGCAGAGCAAGAAAACGTCAGAGGAACAGAAGAAGAGGAATTTCAAAGAATATTTGGTGATATGAGTGAGATATACCGGCCTCACCGGCCACTTTATTAGGTACACCTTGCTAGTACCTGGGTTGGACCCCCTTTAGCCTTCAGAATTGCCTTCATTCTTCTTGCCATAGATTCAGCAAGGTGTTGGGAACATTCCTCCATAGTGAAATGATAACATCACGCAGATTTGTGGGCTGCACATCCATGATGCCAATTTCCCGTTCCACCACAGCCCAAAGGTTCTCTATTGGATGAGATGTGGTGAGTGTGGAGGCCATTGGAGGACAGTGACCGGATCTGGTGAGTGCAAAGGCCATTGGAGTACAGTGACCTGCTCTGGTGAGTGTGGAGGCCATTAGAGTACAGTGACCGGATCTGGTGAGTGTGGAGGCCATTGGAGTACAGTGACCGGATCTGGTGAGTGTGGTGGCCATTGGAGTACAGTGACCGGATCTGGTGATGTGGAGGCCATTGGAGTACAGTGACCGGATCTGGTGAGTGTGGAGGCCATTGGAGTACAGTGACTGGATATGGTGAGTGTGGAGGCCATTGGAGTACAGTGATCTGCTCTGGTGAGTGTGGAGGCCATTGGAGTACAGTGACCGGATCTGGTGAGTGTGAAGGCCATTGGAGTACAGTGACCTGATCTGGTGAGTGCGGTGGCCATTGGAGTTCAGTGACCGGATCTGGTGAGTGTGGAGGCCATTGGAGTACAGTGACCTGCTCTGGTGAGTGTGGAGGCCATTGGAGTACAGTGACTGGATCTGGTGAGTGTGGTGGCCATTGGAGTACAGTGACCGGATCTGGTGATGTGGAGGCCATTGGAGTACAGTGACCGGATCTGGTGAGTGTGGAGGCCATTGGAGTACAGTGACTGGATATGATGAGTGTGGAGGCCATGGGAGTACAGTGACCGGATCTGGCGAGTGTGGAGGCCATTGGAGTACAGTGACCTGCTCTGGTGAGTGTGGAGGCCATTGGAGTACAGTGACCTGCTCTGGTGAGTGTGGAGTCCATTGGAGTACAGTGACCTTATCTGGTGAGTGTGGAGGCCATCGGAGGACAGTGACCTCATTGTCATGGTGAAGAAACCAGTGGTGAGATGATTGGAGCTGTGTGACATGGTGCATTATCCTGCTGGAAGGAGCCATCAGAAGATGGGGACACTGTAGTCATAAATACTCAGGGAGGCTGTGGTGTTTATAGCATGCTCAGTTGGTACTAAGGGGCCCAAAGTGTGCCAAGAAACACCATTACACCCCCACCACCAGCCTGAACCATTGATACAAGGCAGGATGGATCCATGCACCAAATTCTGACCCAACCATCTGAATATCTCAGCTGAAATCAAGACTTATCAGACCAGGCAACATTTTTCCAATCTTCTATTGTCCAATTTTGGTGAGCCTGTGCGAAATGAAGCCTCAGTTTCCTGTTCTTAGCTGACAGAAGTGACACCCGGTGCGGTCTTCTGCTGCTGTACCCCATCGGCTTTAAGGTTGGATGTGTTGCATGGTTCTACCCAACTAGGTCACTGCAACCTCACCAGATGTAAGTCTTTTTTTCTTTCTCTCGTTTCATTTGAGGAAAGAACTACATTTAAATACATGCTACACTGTAAGGGCTCTCCCTTCTCTTTTTCCTGGGGAAATCTTGGGCGTTTTTTTTTTCCTCATAATTAAACTTTTATTGAAAACAAAATGAATGAATACAGGTGAGCAGTACAAATAGCTACAATACATAGCCTGATCAAGCCTGTACATAGCAAACATAGGAGCAATGGTTAGTAAACAGCCATGAAAACCTGATCACAAAAGGGCAAAAACCAAAAAAAATAAAATAAAGAGAAAATACAAAAGGAAAAAAAAATAAAATACAAACACAAGAAAAACCAAGATTAGGCCCTCTCCGAGGCGAGCTACGCCAAAGTGTTCCAGAACAATTAACAAGTGAACTCTGTAACCCAACTAGTGGAAAGTGACTAATGAGTAGTCATAACATACCTCCCAGAGCATAGCTAGTATAGTCCATGAGACCAGGCAAGCGTACCTCGGGCCTTTCTATGGGTCTCAAATGCCCTTTTTTGGTTTGACCCCTTGGACCCTTAAAGACCACCACATTGGACAAGGCTAATCGACTCAACTATGCAGGAAAACATAGGAACCGGGGTGCCGAAAAATGACAGCAGGTGCTCTGGACTGATGGTCAAAACGTGAAATATTTGGCTGTAGCAGGAGGCAGTTTGTTGGTGAAGGGCTGGAGAGCGGTACAATATTGATAGTCTGCAAGCAACAGTGTAGCATGGTGGAGGTTCCCTGCAACTTTGGGGCTGCATTTCTGCAGATGGAGTTGGAGATTTGGTCAGCATCAATGGTGTCCTCAATGCTGAGAAATACAGGTAGATATTATCCATCATGCCATACCATTGGGGAGGTGTTTGATTGGCCCCAAATGTATTCTGCAGCTGGACAACAGCCCGAAACATGCATCCAATGTCATTTAGAACTATCTTCAGTATAAAGAAGGAGGAGTCCTGTAAGTGAGGGTTTGGCCCCCACAGAGCCTGGATCTCAACATTATGGAGTCTGTCTGAGATTACATGAAGAGACAGAAGGATTTGAGGCAGCTGACATCCACAGAAAATCTCTGCATAGTTCTCCAAGATTTTTGGAACAACCTACCTGCCGAGTTCCTTCAAAAATTGTGTGCATGTCTACCTAGGAGATTGAATGCTGTTTGAAGGCAAATGGGGGAGCACCAAATATTAATTTGATTTTGATTTCTCCTATTCATTTATTTTCCATTTTGTTAATTGATAAAAAAAAATAAACTATTAACACTTCTATTTCTGGAAGAATTCTTCATTTACAGCATTTTTTCACCTGCCTAAAACTTTTGCACAGTAGTGTATATCTGTGGGTAGAATGTATGGTAATATGATGTGCATTATTTTGTTATCGCCTAGCAGTAATTTTGGAAAAACAGTGTCCGATATTCTTATTATATATTTGTAAAATATAATGAACAGGACCAGGATATTTGAAAGGAGCTTCCAGAACTCGCAGAAATTATTTAAAGCCCAGTTCATCCCTAAACCCACCTAAAAACCTTAAAGTGATAATAAAGGCACATTTTTATTTTTTTTCGTTTTAATAAACATATTATACTTACCTCTGTGTAATGGTTTTGCACAGAGCAGCCCTGATCCTCCTTTTCTTGGGTCCACTGTCGGCGCTACTGGCCCCTCCCTCCTGCAGAGTGCCCCCACAGAAAGCAGCTTGCAATTGGGGCAGCCAAGCAATCGCGCTTCTGAGCCGCAGCTTGGCTCTGCCCCTCTCTCTCCTCATTGGCTGTCTGGCTGTGTGTCAGGGAATTCCTGTGAGACGTCTGGTGCATGGCATTTCCCGAAGAACAGCTAGCAGGGGTGCGGGAATTTGCCAACGCGTATGCGAACAGGCACAATCCCTGTTGGCGCTAGACGGGCTATTTAAAGGGAGCTCATTCCCATATCCTTTGCTGACTGATCTTCAGCTGTGTCCTGATTGATCCTGATGTTCTCTTTGTTACTGACCTGGCACGTTCTTGACCTAATACTGAATTCTGCTTCTTTCTTGTCATTTACCCTTGACCCGGCCCTGTTCCTGACTTTGGCTCTACTCATGACTTGGTACCTTGCTGCCCGCCTGTGAGGACCCTAGCTATTCCTGAGACCCTGCTTTTGCCTCTTATCCTGGCTCCCGGTACTACTCAAGTGCTTGCCAGGCTGTCTGCTGCACTAATGTCAGGGTGCCAGAAAACCAGACCACACGGGAATGCAAGTAAAATGAAGCAGTTTATTGGAGGAACAACAATAATAATAATTACACAACAACATTGAGGAAATGAGAGCAGGAAAAAGCCGGGGTCAAGTCCAGGAGTGGGTAGTACTCCAGAAGTGGGTAGTCTGCCGAAGCCGGGTCGTCTGCCAAAGCTGGGTCGTCAGCCGATGCCGGGTTGAGAGCCAGGAGAGCCGTCAGCCGATGCCGGGTTGAGAGCAAGGAAAGTTGTCAGCTGATGGCGGGTCGAGAGCCAGGAGAGTCGTCAGGCGATGCCAGGTCAAGAGCCAGAAAAGTCATCAGCTGATGCCGGGTCGAGAGCCAGGAGAGTCGTCAGGCGATGTCTGGTCGAGAGCCAGGAGAGTCGTCAGCCGATGCCGGGTCGAAAGCTCGGAGAGTCATCAGCCGATGCCGGGTCGAGAGCCAGGAGAGTCGTCAGCTGATGCCAGGTCAAGAGCCAGGAGAGTCGTCAGCAGATGCCGAGTCGAGAGCCAGGAGAGTCGTCAGCCGATGCCGGGTCGAGAGCCAGCAGAGACGTAAGCCGATGCCGAGTCGAGAGCCAGGAGAGTCGTCAGCCGATGCCGGGTCGAGATTCAGGAGGGTCATCGGCGGATGCTGGGTCGAGAGCCAGGATAGTCGTCAGCCGATGCCGGGTCAAGAGCCAGGAGAGTGGTCAGCCAAGCCAGGTGACGCACGGAGGAACACAGAGAACAAAAGACTGCTAGCAGAGATGCACCTTGGCGCACAAACACAAGGGCAATGATTGCAACCCTGCAGGTGATAGATACAGTATAGTCAGGTGTGTAACATCATCAATGTGTGACCCTCAGGCAGCAGGAAGTGATGATACAATCAGAGTCTATAAGAGACAGCAGTCTGCACATGTCCAAGATGGCTGCCAACAGGAGGGAAAGGTAAGACCTTGACAACCAGCTCTGTAAACCGCTGAATGTTCCAGCTTTCAGAGTCCTGACAAGCTGCCTATCCTGAACCATCAGCGTAAGCAGTGTGCCCCTTTAGTCTGGGCCAGTCCTCTGAACACTACTGCTGTTCCTTCTCCTCTGGTTCCACAGTCTCCTTGGAGTCGCATTCCCTGCTGCAGGTTCTGCAATCAACACCCACAGGCACTCGTGTCCCTTGGCACCCTCTGTATCATCCTCAGTCGGGCCAGGGCAGGAGATATAAGAGAGGCCGACCTCGTCAATTCAGTCTCCTATCATGAATACATGACACTAGGATTGAGAGGTACATGACATTAGGATTGAGAGCAGCGGGAGCCGCTGTCTCAGCCAATAAGGAAGGAGAGTGCCCGAGAGCCAATGCTCTCGTGCACTTCCCTAGGTCGAGTAGGGCTCAGGTAAGTGTTAGGGGGTGCTGCTGCACACAGAAGGTTTTTTTACTTTCATGTATAGCAAAACCTTTAGTCTTTAGAACCACTTTAATTTTACATTCCATATTGATTCCGATACTTTTCCCCAAAATGGCGAAATTTAACCTAAATCTATTCATTTGTTGGCAGAATTGCAGGGAAATTAAAGCTCTCAATTTTGCCTATAACTAGCTAAAAGAAAGCACCATTTCATTGACATGGCAGTGATGTAGGATCATATCATGGACATATCTGATGACGCAATGGCTTGTTTCGCAGTTCTATACGTGATATAAATGTTATTAGCATGGAGCTTTCCTTTAATGTTAGTGTGCGTCCCCTTGGAGCTTGTGGGAGTGAAGGCAGCTGTGACATGAACGGGGATGGTAGACGCGATCCAGTTCTTTCATCGCTCGCCAAGGCATACAGGGAGAGAGGTCAGATAAAGTGGCAAGTCGGCTCGCTGTGCATCTGTGATATGCGTTGTCAATGTTGCGTAGGCTGTGCCACGTATTTGAACGGACAGAACAATTTAATGTCAACCTGTCACATGCAAAGCAAGATCAGGGTGTAGAACAAATCAAAACAATTCTGATATGGGTTTTAATTCATGCCGCCCAATGCCAGGAACATCAAAAGTGGAAAACAATCAGTTTTGCAGCCTGAAAAGATACGTCCATGACTACAACGCTGACCTTTTGTCCCATAAGCTTGTGCTGTGCTACCTTTCAAGCTTAGGAAATTGTGTGGCCATGGCTAGAAGGAACCCAGAGGTGGAGCTTGGAACCAGAGGCCACTTTCCAAGGTTTAAGTTCACAGCCAGTAAACAAATAAGGACGCTAGAAGCTATATTATAGAACAAGTGGGGCTGGCAGCTGTCAAGATAATTGGCAGAATCAAAATGGCATGTTTGCTGTGCCTATTAGGTAAATGTAAATTCACGATTTTCCTCGTTACAAAATTTATAAATGTAGCAGGATTTCCAGGCATTGGGCCTGATGTGGGTCTGCCATGGTTACCGGAAACGCCAGCAGCCCCTTTAAACTGAATACCCAAGTGTGAGATTTGGGTCAAAGACCAGTCCGGAATCTTTGGTTTGTTTTGTTTATTTTATATTGGGGATGGGAGAAGGGAATGAGTGGGATACTCCTAGGTGCAAATTGGACACTTTGAAGAAAAATGCCTTTCAGCGCTGTCTTGACGCCGGCTGGATGCCGACCAACGCTTGGTGGCGCTTGAAAAACACTGACTTGCTGAACTGTACTGGAACTTAACTTCTGACACTCTGGTTAGCTCAAAAGTCACGAACACCGTTCCCTCCAGTCCTTGCTGACTGAGGTAGCCTCTGTGTACTGCTTCTGCAACTCTCAACACTGCACGCTGTAAACTTTAACACTTCAGGGTCTGTACTTCCGGGTCCTCTCACTAGGCACCCCCTCTACACTTCCGGGTCCTCTCACTAGGCACCCCTTCTGCACTTTAGGGTCCTTTCACTAGGCACCCTCTTTGCTCTTCAGGGTCAACACTGGCACCCCCTTTCCACTTGCTCCTGCACCGGCTAGCTAGCTCCTGGATTCCTACAACCTTCACCGGAGTGGTCCCCTTTCTGTAGGCAGACCCCCAGGGGCAGTTTACAGTACTCACGAACTTGGAATGCTTTCCTGAAACTGGAGCCCTCTCAGCTCCGCTGGTCCTCCGCACCGGATCCTCTCTGCAGCTCAGCTTTCTGTCCCCTCTCACTGGGAAAGCCACCTGGGACACCCGATTGCTCTGAAAGGAGGAGAGACAGCCGTACTCTCCCTCCTGGGCCTCTGCTTCCCACCAAAGACGCTGCGTCATGTGCTCCCCTCAAACTTATACCCACTTACAGAATTCTGTGCGGCAGAATCTGCCTTTCTGGGGTAGATACAAGCCTGAGTGTGCCATTGGCTAGGTTTCCTCCACTGCCCACTGAGAACCCTCTCATAGAGCACAGTGGCGAGACTCCCCAGTTTCAACAGCCACACCTGGGAGACATGACAGTCCAGCTAAAAAATCATGGCCCTGCTGTTAAACAGACAAGGCCCACTATACTTTACCTAGCACCTACCTTGTAGGGTGCTACATAAAGATTTTTCTAACTATGGCTAAATGCTGAACAGTTGTGGACACCTGACCATCAAACCCTAAAACCTGTTGGATACCTGTGGGAGTTTGTGCCTATTTCGCTAAAAGACCATTTGTGAGGTCAGTTGCTGATGTTGGAGGAGAAGACCTGGCTTGAAGTCAGCATTCCAATTCACGTCAATGATGTTCTTTAGCAGTAGTCTCCAAACTGTGGTCCGGGGGCCGGATGTGGCCCTTCACTTACTACTATCTGGCCCTTGGGGCATTATTCCACCAAATGACACCAATGATGGAGCCCTAGTCTTCTCATTGATATCAACAATGGGGCAATATTCATTCCGATAAAATTAATGAAGGGACATTGATGCTAGGGCATTTTTTACTTTCACTGGCCAGAGTTCAGCCCCCCTAAAGCCTGAAGGACAGTAAACTGGCCCTATGCTTAGAATACTTGGAGAACAGGGGGGTTCTATAGGGTTCACGTCAGAAGCACTCATGTTCCTCCACACCAAGCAAGCCATTCTCAACCAGGGTTCCTACAGAGGTTGCTAGAAGTTTCTTGAGTAGTGGCAGGTTGACCTTCAAAATGTTGGTGCCTACAATGTTCCCTGGTCAACATCATTGGCTAGAGCCAGCAGTTTGACACCAATGATCTTTTTAGCTATCTGGAAAAATGGCATTCTTCCAACTGGCTACCAATGGAAGGGGTATTCTTCTTCTTACTGAACATAGATGTAAGGGAGGACCTCTCTGACAATAATGTAAGGGTGCCTTTTATCCAATGACCACCAATGTAAGGGGACAATTCCCCCAATAACAATATCAAGGGACCCTTTATTGAACACAAATGAGAGGCTTTTCTCTACTGACCACCAATGTAAATGAGTCTGTCTTTCTTTTGGCTTTAAAGAGGAGTTCCAGGCATGATCCTAATTGTATACTTATATTGGTCCAACTTGGACTAATGTAAGTATGCATATATCGTACCTGTGGAACTGCTGTGGAAGCTGACAATCTCTATAGTAGTCTGCGCCACAGGAGTCGCTGCCCTTCACGGAACACCTTATACTTTTTTCAGTAAACACAAGACAATCTCTGATTGGGGGAGTTTAAGGTTGGTGATAGTATAATTTCTACCATGTCCAATCAGGGAACACCTTGTATTCACTGATAAGGTGTTCTGAGAATAATGGCACAGGGTCTAGAAAACTACAATGATCACTGTAGTAGCGCTAACTCACTATGTTGATTGTCCACTTTCCCAGGGATCCCTCAGGTATGAAATATACAGCATCTCACAAAAGTAAGTAGACCCCTCACATTTTTGTAAATATTTTATTCTATCTTTTCATGTGACAACACTGAAGAAATTACACTTTGCTATAATGTAAAGTAGTGAGTGTACAGCTTGTATAACAGTGTAAATTTGCTGTCCCCTCAAAATAACTCAACACACAGCCATTAATGTCTAAAACGCTGGCAACAAAAGTGAATACACCCCTAAGTGAAAATGTCCAAATTGGGCCCAATTAGCCATTTCCCCTCCCCGGTGTCATGTGACTCGTTAGTGTTTCAAGGTCTCAGGTGTGAATGGGGAGCAGATGTGTTAAATTTGGTTTTATCGCTCTCACTCTCTCATACTGGTCACTGGAAATTCAACATGGCATCTCATGGCAAAGAACTCTCTGAGGATCTGAAATAAAGAATTGTTACTCTACTTAAGGATGGCCTAGGCTATAAGAAGATTGCCAAGATCCTGAAACTGAGCTGCAGCACAGTGGCCAAGACCATACAGCGGTTTAACAGGACAGGTTCCACTCACAACAGGCCTCGTCATGGTCGACCAAAGATATTGAGTGCACATGCTCAGCTTCATATCCAGAGGTTGTCTTTGGGAAAAAAAACATAGGAGTGCTACCAGCATAGCTGCAGAGGTTGAAGGGGTGGGGGGTCACCCTGTCAGTGCTCAGACCAAACGCCGCACACTGCATCAAATTGGTCTGCATGGCTGTCGTCCCAGAAGAAAGCCTCTTCCAATGATGATGCACAAGAAAGCCCACAAACAGTTTGGTGAAGACAAGCAGACTAAAGAAATGGATTACTGGAATCATATCCTGTTGTCTGATGAGACCAAGATAAACTTATTTGGTTCAGATGGTGTCAAGCATGTGTGTTGGCAACCAGGTGAGGAGTACAAAGACAAGTGTGTCTTGCCTACAGTCAAGCATGGTGGTGGGAGCGTCATGGTCTGGGGCTGCATGAGTGCTGCAGACACTGGGGAGCTACAGTTCATTGAGGGAACCATGAATGCCAACATGTACTGTGACATACTGAAGCAGAGCAAGATCCCCCTCCCTTGAGACTGGGCAGCAGGGCAGTATTCCAACATGATAACGGCCCCAAACACACCTTCAAGGCGACCACTGCCTTGCTAAAGAAGCTGAGGGTAAAGGTGATGGACTGGCCAAACATGTCTCCAGACCTAAACCCTATTGAGCATCTGTGGGGCATCCTCAAACGGAAGGTGGAGGAGTGCAAGGTCTCGAACATTCACCAGCTCTGTGATGTTGTCATGGAGGAGTGGAAGAGGACTCCAGTGGCAACCTGTTAAGCTCTGGTGAACTCCCTGCCTAAGAGGGTTAAGGCAGTGCTGGAAAATAATGGTGGCCACACAAAATATTGACACTTTGGGTCCAATTTGTACATTATCACTTAGGGGTGACCTAAACCCTATTGAGCATCTGTGGGGCATCCTCAAACGGAAGGTGGAGGAGCGCAAGGTCTCTAACATCCACCAGCTCCGTCATGTAGGAGTGGAAGAGGACTCCAGTGGCAACCTGTGAAGCTCTGGTGAACTCCATGCCCAAGAGGGTTAAGGCAGTGCTGGAAAATAATGGTGGCCTCACAAAATATTGGCACTTTGGGCCCATATTGGACATTTTCACTTAGGGGTGTAGTCACTTTTGTTGCCAGCGGTTTAGACATTAATGGCTGTGTGTTGAGTTATTTTGAGGGGACAGCAAATTTACACTGTTATACAAGCTGTACACTCACGTCTTTACATTGTAGCAAAGTGTCATTTCTTCAGTGTTGTCACATGAAAAGATACAATAAAATATTTACAGAAATGTGAGGGGTGTACTCACTTTTGTGAGATACTGTATATGCATATATTGGTCCAAAGTAAGTATGCCATTAAGAGCATACCTGGAGTTCATCTTTAATTTTTTTAATTTTAAAACTGTGATTAATATTGAAAATTATTTTATCATATAGAGCAGAGGGTGTTAAAAATTATCCACCTTGGTGTCCTATATTCCAAGTACGGCACATTCTTTATTCTTAAATTACATAATATATCTATAACTTACTGATCTTAATGTACAGTCAGCTGTAGATGAATCATCATTGGCTATGATTAAGACCCACTGGAGGTCGATAAGATTGAGCCTGGAGGACTGAATGTAGTAAATAAAGAATCCCAAGAGCTACAGCAGGTACATATTCATTCATTTACATGTGTTGGTGCTGACAGGAGCTTCCCCTTGCACCGCACTTGCAGACATGGATACCTGACACAGGTGAGCAGAAGCTTGTTGTATACTTGGACAGTCAGCTGTAGGTAAAAATTTTAGCAGGGGTTCCCTAAAACTAGTAAATTATTTTATAGGTTCTTCTGCGGTAGAAAGGTTGTGAAAGGCTGCATCAAGTCATGACTTGAGCTGGCTTTGTACACAGGAGCACAGGCATGCTGGAACAGAAAAGGGCCTTCACCAAACTGTTCCCACATGGTTGAATGAGCTCAATTGTCTAAAATGTCTTTATGTGTAACCTTCACTGGAAACACCTTGTGACAGACCCAACCGGGACAGGAGATGTTGGAGAGGACTCCTACCCACAAATTATTGCCCATGGAGGAGACCAGGGATTTTGTCTGCTTCTCCCGGTCACAGCATGGAAGAGAGCCAGGTCCTGAAACCCTTTGACTGGCCAGCAGTATATACTGGGATTATGCAGCCAGAAAATCCCCAGAACAAGGATCATAAACACACAATCTAGCGGTTATTAATAAAACAATTAAAATCCCAATCAATATTTATACCTTTCGGGGCAATGGCTTTTAATTCATAAATCCAGTATGTTTCACACGTAGATATATGATGTGCAGCATTACTACCTCGCCAGTGAGGGGAATAAGATTCTATCCCTATTATTTTTAATCGGGAGGGATCTCGGTTGTGCTTTTGAGCAAAATATCTTGACAAGCTATGTTTTTATACATACACTGCTCAGAAAAATTAAAGGAAAAACTTTGAAAACACATCAGATCTCAATGGGGAAAGTGATCATGCTGGATATCTATACTGATATGGACTGGGTAATTTTTTAAGAATGAAAGGATGCCACAGTGTTTGATGGAAATTAAATTAATCAACCTACAGAGAGCTGAATTCAAAGAGACCCCGAAAATCAAAGTGAAAAAATGATGCAGCAGGCTAGTCCATTTTGCTGAAATTTCATTGCAGCAACTCAAAATGGTACTCAGTAGATTGTATGGCCCCCACATGCTTGTATGCAAGCCTGACAAGGTTGGGCATGGTCATAATAAGATGATGGATGGTGTCCTGGGGTATTTCCTCCCAGATCTGGACCAGGGCATCACTAAGCTCCTGAACAGATTGAGGTGCAACCTGGCAGTGTCGGATGGACCGAAACATAATGTCCCTGAGGTGTTCTATTGGATTTAGGTCAGGCAAGCGTGAGGGCAATTCAATGGTTCCAATTCCTTCATCCCCCAGGAACTGGCTGCATACTCTTGCCACATGAGGCTGGGCATTGTCGTGCACCAGGAGGAACCCAGCACCCACAGCACCAGCGTAGGGTCTGACAATGGGTCCAAGGACTTCATTCTGATAGCTAATAGCAGTCAGGGTGCAATTCTCTAGCCTTTAGAGGTCTGTGCGTCCCTCCATGGGTATGCCTCCCCAGACAATCCCAAGGGATCTCCAAACTACGGCCCTCCAGCTGTTGCGGAACTACACGTCCCATAAGGTATTGTAAAACTCTGACATTGACAGACATGACTAGGCATGATGGGAATTGTAGTTCCCGAACAACTGGAGGGCCATAGTTTGGAAAGCCATAGTTTGGAGAGCCCGGATCTAAAAGAACGAAATGATACATTGTAAAAAATGTTTATAGTTATCTCCCAGCCCAGAGTAATGTTGATAAACATTTGCGAGGCTCTTTTTTTTTTTTTTTTTGACAGCTGTGCGTGAGCAGAGAACGGCTCTGCACTGTATGAATCGTGGAAATGCCGAGTTAAGATCATGAGGGGAGGTTGAACTGAGATTTCAATTTTTTAACGATTAATCGCGCAGCTCTAATCCTGGGACAAGTGTGTCTTTTAACCACTCTGCAACCGCTCACAGTAATACTACTGCGGCAGAGTGGCTCGTTCCCGTCCAGCCACGTAGTATTAACGTGACTGGACTCCTCCCCTTCTGGGCGGCGCTTGCGCGCCGCCGGAGGCTCGCTCCCGCTGTTTTCATTCACAGCGGGAGTCGGGCCAGGGGAGGAGCAGCGGCGATCGCCGCTGCTCTTACCCGATCGTCGGGGATCGAGTCTGGAGATCCGCCCGCTGTGTGTAAACACAGCGGGCGGATCTCCATAGTGACAGGGAGTGACAGATCGGACTGTTCAGCATAGCTGGACATCCGATCTGTCCATGAATCACATAGTCACCTCCCCCCCTACACGTCAGTAAGCACCAGGCATACATTAACCCCTCCCTCTCCAATAAAATTAACCCCTTCCCTGCCAGTGTCATTTTTACAGTAACAGTGCATATATATATAGCACTGATTACTGCAGTAATGTCACTGGTACCCCCAAAAGTGTCAAAAATGTCAGTCAGGGGTCCGGTCTGTCCGCCGCAATGTCGCAGTCCCGCAAAAAAAATCGCAGATCGCCGCCATTACGCGTTAAAAAAAAAACACCAAAAATGACAGAAATCTTTCCCTTTGTTAGTAAACGCAATAACTTTTGCGCAAACCAATCAAAATACGCTTATTGCGATTTTTTTTACCAAACATATGTAGCATAAAACAAATTGGCCAAAAACTTTTAAAAAAATTGGTTTTTACATCTTTTTTGGGGGGAATTTCATATAAAAAAATGTGAAAAAAATGGATTTTTGTAAAATCTTACCGTAAAATCCTTTTCTCTTAGCTCATTGACAGACGTAGTCCTCGGTGATACACCACCTTCGGGTTATGTTGCCTCCACAGGAGCAGGACTAGACAGGAAATTAAAAAGCTCTGGCCACACCCTAGGGGCAGTCCCAGAGGGTATATCCTCTCTCTCTCTGCCTCAGCAAATCAGTTATGTGAAAAAGCAGTCTTTAGAGATTTAACCCAACCCAACTCAAAAAAACAGAGGGGCGGGGACTACGTCTGTCAATGAGCTAAGAGAAAAGGATTTTACGGTAAGATTTTACAAAAATCCATTTTTCTCTAGCGCTCATTGACAGACGTAGTCCTCGGTGATACACCACCTTCGGGACGTCCCAGAGCAGTATCACAACTGAGGGGTGGGAAAATGAAATCAAATCCCAATCTAGAAGGCCCAACCGGTGCCAACTAGAAGTTTACAATGCTCATCCTTAATGATGAGACTCAACAAAAGAGAGAAAAAAATTTTTCTTTTTTTTTTTTTTTTTTCAAACAGAAAAAACCCTCGAGGTAGACCACCGGTCTCCTCAAATTGCGGCCTGCAAAACCTTGCGGCCAAATGAGGCATCCGCCGATGCCGTCACATCAATTTTATAGAATTTTGTAAAGGTATGTACCGACGACCAGGTGGCCGCCTTACATACCTGGACCACTGACGCCTGATGGCGAAAGGCCCAGGAAGTACTGAGCGCTCGAGTGGAGTGCGCCCTAACAGGGATTTGAGGACTCTGACCCTTAATAGAATAAGCCTGTACCACCGTCTGTCTAATCCATTTGGCAATGGTCACGGCAGATGCAGGCAAACCCTTTCTGGGGCCATCCGTGATCACAAAAAGTGAATCCGTCTTACGGAATGATTCCGTAGCTTTCAGGTATACCCTAATTGCCCGAACCACATCTAAGGAATGCAACGCATGTTCCCGATGATGCTTGGGCTGAGGACACAAGGAAGGTAGTACAATATCTTCATTCAGATGAAAATCTGAAACCACCTTAGGAAGAAAAGATGGCTTAGGATGAAGTACTACCTTATCCCTATGAATCACTAGGTATGGGGACTGGCATGATAATGCAGCCAGTTCTGACACCCTGCGAGCAGAAGTAATAGCCACCAAGAAGGCCACCTTCTGGGATAAAGTAAGCAAGGGAATCTCCCTGATGTTTTCAAAGGGAGGTTTCTGTAGAACCGACAAAACCAAATTAAGATCCCAGGGCGGTAAGGGCGCGCGGACTGGAGGAGCCAGGTGCCGCACCCCCTGGATGAAATTCCGCACCAAGGATTTGGTAGCTAAAGGCTTCTGAAAGAAGATTGCTAATGCTGAAACTTGACCCTTGATGGTGCTCAAGGCTAGCTTCTGCTCAACCCCTTGTTGCAAAAAGGCCAATATTCGAGACACCGAATAGGTACGTGGAGGAAATCCTAAAGATTCGCACCATGCAATATAAGTCTTCCATGTGTGATAATAGACTTTGCTGGAAGTCGCTTTCCTTGCTTTAATAAGGGTAGGAATGACTGCAGTAGACAAACCTCTGTCTTTCAGTACTTGGGTCTCAATGGCCAGGCCATTAAAACCAGCGACTGTAAAGCACGAAGGTAAATTGGTCCTTGAGACCACAGACACTCCCTGAGACGAAGTTCCCACGGAACGTCTGCAACTAGCATGTCCAAGTCGGCCAGGCCGGCTTGAGGAGGCCAGCCTAGAATTTCTAGGACCACTGGCGCCGATTGGATCTGAACCAGGCGTCCCTAGAGCTATCTGGCCCCGACCATCCGAGAAAGTCTGGTCGTTTTCTGTTCCCACACATTTATCAGATACCTGATAGTTATCAGGAAAGGTGATCTTTTCTGGTTGAACCTCAGGGACCGAAGTCACCCGACTAGAGGCTACTTGGCCTATCTGGTCAACCAGATCCGATTCCTGTGAGGTATCGGGACTAATCTTAGGAAAAGGTAAAGGAAAAGATCTATTCAGGGAACGGTAACTACCGCTTCCTGTGGTACTTAAATGTTGGAAGGGAAGAATCGCACCGGTAGTAGTGGTTGATACTCGATCTAATGTCCTGAATACCGGTGAAAACGTCCCCCCACCCTGAAACCGGGTGGGGGCGCACCTTCAGGCTGTGTACTCCTTTGCTTCGGGTTTGGCTGGGTTGGTCCTCTGCTTGTCCGACCAGCCCTTCTTGAACCCTCCTGGAGGAGTCTTGCCTTTCCCGCTAGTACCAGCCGGGCGCCCTTTATGGGCGGTAAAGAAAGGTCCTCGCTTGTTGCGAGGTCCCTTAGCTTTAGCAGCCTGTGGCAAAAAAGTGCTCTTGCCCCCAGTGGCATCCTTGATGATTTCATCTAGGTTGGCCCCAAATAGACGATTCCCCTGAAAAGGGAGATTGGTCAAGGTCTTTTTGGAACCTAGGTCAGCTGACCAGCATTTTAACCACAGCACACGTCTGAGGATCACTGCTAACTTAGATGCATGCCCTAATAGGGGAGTAGTGTCCAAGGCTGCGTCACAGATAAACCGTAGCCCTTGTATGATCTGTTCCATCAAATCAGATGTCTCCTGGGGAATATCTTTTCCCCTAAGATCTTGGCGTACCATTTTCGCCCATTCCGTAAGTGTCTGGGAAACTAGACCAATAACAATTACTGGTCTAAATGCTGACCCTATCAGAGAAAAGATAGTGCGGGACTCTGCTTCTATCTTTCGATCCACCGGATCCTTAAAGGACGAAGTGTCCTCCACTGGAATAACCGTGGCTTTATTCAGCCTGGAAATAGGCGGATCCACGACTGGTGGTACCGTCCATTTCTTAATGATGGATTCCTCAAACGGATAGCGTCTAGCAATACGCTTAGAAAAAGTAAAGGTACGTTTAGAATGCTCCCATTCTCCTTTAATCTGATTACCAAAACATTTAGGTACAGGGAAAGCCTTCGCCGTCTTGATGGGCTTATTAGTCCCAAAAGGCCTCTCTGTTTCAGTTGCCTCTGCCGGTAAAGCCTCAAGTTTTAAGGTTTCTTGCACTGCCACAACTAGTGCGTCCACCAATGCTTCTTCCTGAATTATAGCAAGAGAAGAAGCGTCCTCCTCACTGTCTGAGGGGGCTTTACCTGGGATAACAGCCCTTGCAGAGGAACCTGCAACTGCAGTGACCATCTCTGAATCAGAGTCAGAGGTGTCAGATGATATAGGGGTAGGCGGGGGTCGCTTCCTTGACCCCCGTCCCTGACAGGCCGCCTCCACCCGAGCCACCATAGACTCCAAAATTGCTGTAAATGCCTCTACACTCTGTGCACCGGCGGGTCCCGAGGCCCCCTCGAGGGAAACAGGTGGGGGAATATGTGTGGCAGGGTCCATGATAACTCCAGTTATTTTCTGGATAATATAATTCAAAAAAGAAAAAAACTTTTTTTTTTTTTTTTTTTTATTTCTGACCCCCAGCGCCACAAAAAGCCCCTTAGTGTTACCTGCTAGGGATCCCTATCGATCGAGAGAGAGAGAGAGAGACCCCCAGGCTCACCACTTGATGCTCAGAGTTAAACTGCAACAGCTTACAGCGCTGTCTTGACAAACAGGAAGTCTTTTGGCTGGCTGCCCAGGAAGAAAGGAGGCGGCTCCGCCCCTCTGCACGCCTTCCGGCGCCTCCCCCAAGCTCCACGAGGTGTAGGATCACCTCAAACATGGCCGCCCCCATGCTGGAGACACGAGGCTACGCCAAAATGGCGGCTCGTGCGATCCAGCAAAAAAAAAAAAATGGCGGCGGCCTGTACTGACTAGCGGTGTGCTGCAGGGCACACAACACTCTCTCTGCATGGGGATATGGCGTGGTTGGCGGTACCGGCCCTGGCGGACCGCATGGCCGTTCGGGAGACCTGCTAATAGCTGGAGATCTGATTTGGAAGGCAGTCTACATGTCCGTGGCTTCTGACTGGTAGGTAGCTTATACTTAACCCATAAGATTCCCAGAATGCCACAGATTACATTTTTAAAACATGTATACAATTAGATTGTTAGCTCCCAAACCAAGCCTCCTGGCTTTTTGCACACATAAAATCACACTCAAAGTAGGAGGATTTGTGACATGTTATAGGATAGAAAGGACTCTTTCTTACCATACAGAGAGGGGCTGTCGACCGATACGGACGCCGTGACTCATGGTCTTTGGCGTTTCAGCGAGACGTTTAACTCGCGGGGTCAGTCCTTTTAATGGGACTTTGTCGCGGCCGACCCAGCGCGGAGCTATGGCCTGCACGCGCTCGTAGGCTGAACTGGGGTGACCACCGGATCTCAACATCCAGCCCGTCACCCAGTTCAGCTTTCTTGCTTGAAGATCTCACAGGAACACTGGAGAAAAAAAGCTGTCTAAAAATCCTTTAAGAAAAAAAAATTCTTGCCAGGACCTAAGATCCCAGCAAGGTGTCTAGGTCCTTACTCCTAACTAGACAGAAAATAACTGATTTGCTGAGGCAGAGAGAGAGAGGATATACCCTCTGGGACTGCCCCTAGGGTGTGGCCAGAGCTTTTTAATTTCCTGTCTAGTCCTGCTCCTGTGGAGGCAACATAACCCGAAGGTGGTGTATCACCGAGGACTACGTCTGTCAATGAGCGCTAGAGAAATATTGTTATTTTTTCAAAATAAACGCTCTTTTTTTGTTTATAGCGCAAAAAGTAAAAATCGCACAGGTGATCAAATACCACCAAAAGAAAGCTCTGTTTGTGGGAAAAAAAGGACGTAAATTTCGTTTGGGTACGGCGTCGCACGACCGCGCAATTGTCAGTTGAAGTCGCACAGCGCCGAATCGCAAAAAGTGGCCTGGACGGAAGACAGCAAAATCCTCCGGTTGTAAAGTGGTTAAAAGTCAGCAGCAGCAGTATTTGTAGCTGCTGAGTTTTACATTTTTGTTTACAGGGTGAAGATCCTCTAACCCGCACATGTCAAACACAAGGCCCACCAGCCCTTGTAAAGTGGCCCTCGCACCCAGGTCTGAAGCCGGAACATGGTAAAACTCTATTCTACCACCTCCATCTCTGGCCCTCCGCTCCCCGCTGTCATTTGCAAACACAGCAGCCCCCGGAAGTAACAGATCCCTGCACACACTAATGGCAGGAACAGAAATCCAGAATTTGAGAGAGAGAACGACCTCTTTAAAAGGCTAGGCAGAGCCGCCCACACAGGAAGGTACTAGAACCAGGCCAGGTAGGAGAAAGATGCAAGAAAGCTTTGCGGGGGTTGGGTTGCACACTGTGCATAGTGCACCCATAAACCCTACACTCTGTACCTAATGCACTCCTGAACTCTTCCCTCTGTATGTAGTGCACCCTAGATACAACTGGCCCTTTGAGGGCAATCATACTGCTTATGCGGCCCTTTGATGAAATTGAGTTTGACACCCCTGCTCTAACAGTAAAAAAATCCTTTCCACAGGGAAAGGTTACAAGTTTTTATATTTTTTGGAGGATGCTAGAGCAGCTGAAGGAAAATGACATGAGATCATACAATCCCTACACAGAAAGGAACCCTGATGGAAAATAATCCCAGGGCCCCAATGATGTAAGGTTAGCTGGTTGGTCATGGTGCTGTCCTCGAAGGTGAACATAGACCTACAGGTCTTCAGAAACCACACGATCCTGTTGTTTATTTTCCTTTAATTAGAGATCATGGTTAACAATACACAGACAAATAATTATTCTCCTGGCAGTTTACCGGCTGACAGAAGATGACGAGTCAGAGGGAGATTGGGGAATGTAGTGTTTCCTATACAGATAACGGCAGAGCATTCATACATCGTACAACATGGAAATGTTTCTCTGTAAACGGAACATTCAAGTATCTATCGGCAGTCCTCTTTTTACAGTGGTAGCTAACGGATAATTCAGTTGTGTGTGGCTTCTGGTTGAGCTAAATCGTGTTCTGGTTTCTTATGTCTCAGGGACTTCAGCAGAGAGCGAGAACATCCATTTTGCCCAACTGCTCCAACCATAACAAAGTCAAAAGATGGTGTCACCCTACCCTGGGGGATCCTTTATAATGTAGGAAAAAAAAAACCAAATATAAACTGGGGTTGGTGGTCTTTGTGTCCAACTTGGATTATACTGTATTGCTGAAGATAATATGGATTTCTAAACTGTGATGGTTTAGAGTAGTAGACTCCCAACTGTGGCCCAGAGGCCAGATATAGTCATTTTTCTTGCCTTTTATAAGTCCTACTTTTACCTTCAGTGATCCAAATACAATTTGCAGTGCCACTTACTGGGGCTTGGTCACAGAGGTCTGTGACCAAGCCCCAGTGAGCAGTGGGGCAAATCATATCAGGGGGCATGGCTGGAGCAGCACTGGCTGAGACCACATTTATCTACATACTTATGCACTGGCTTGGGGAGCGGTGACTTTTCTTCTTTGATCCTACTGATATACCTTCCTTCACCAATAGTGGGGCATAAGTCCTTCCACTGACGCCATTGATGGGGCATAAGTCATTCCATTGATACCAACAATGGGGCATAATTTCTCCCACTGACACCAATGATGGGGCATAATTCCTCCCTTTGACCCCAATGATGGGGCATTATTCCTCCCTTTGACCCCAATGATGGGGCATTATTTCTCCCACTGACACCAATGATGGGGTACTATTCCTCCCACTGATACCAATGATGGGGTACTATTCCTCCCATTGATACAAATGATGGGACACACATCCTCCTATTGACCCCAACAATGGGACATAATTCCTCCCACTGACACCAATGACGGGGTTCTATTCCTCCCACTGACACCAACAATGGGACATAATTCCTACCACTGACACCAATGATGGGGCATAATTCCTCCCTTTGACACCAATGATGGGGCACTATTTCTCCCACTGACACCAATGATGGGGTACTATTCATCCTACTGACACCAATGATGGGGTACTATTCCTTTCACTGATACCAATGATGGGACACACATCCTCCTATTGACACCAACAATGGGATATAATTCCTCCCACTGACACCAATGATGGGGTTCTATTCCTCCCATTGACACCAACAATGGGACATAATTCCTCCCACTGACACCAATGATGGGCCCTTTTCCTCCTAATGACACCAATAATGGCGGAACTATTCCTTCTCCTACTGATCTCAGGCGCTATATATTTTTTTTACCCCCACTGACCACTAAGCCAGAGACATTGTTTACTCCAACTGATGCTGGAGAATAACATTTTCTACTCCTGCTAGCCACAGTCCAGCTCCCTATAAGTCTAAAAACTGGCGCTTGTTTAGAAAGTTTGTAGACACATGGTTTAGAGTCAGTATTAATATTAATAAAGTTTGTTAGATTTTAAACTTGACACTCAGACACGGTCGTACAGAAGGAGAGGGAGGAGTCAGTGTGTGTAAGTTTTTATTTGAGCTACTGAGGTCTATAAACCAGATTTTTATTTTTTTTTAACTGTGGTGCTAAGGAGACAAGATTCCTAAGCAGTATTTAATATTTACAAAGCTAAAAGAAATGGTTTAAAACTAATTTTTTTTTTTTTTAGTCCTAAAGAAAAAAAAAACCACAGGTAGAAAGCCAACAATACATTCCCTTTTAATGAGGGGAACTGGAGGTGCTGTGAAGCCGTGGCTTATGAATTTATGCTTGTTAGATATTCATACAAGAACCTCATTATTTATTGATACATGAGCTTCTTTGTAGCCGTAATAATTTATGAATGGAGGCTGCATGTGGTAACATTAATTTATAGGAGATTGTTTTTTATGCTAGATTCAAAGTTGTCTTATTATAGTCAAGGGACGGACAGTCTCTGTTTAATACCTTGGCACACACGTATATAAAGATATATATATATATATAAACACACACACATATATATTATACATACATGCATATTATTTTTTCCTTTATAAACTAATGGAATTATCACTTCAACATGTTTGTAAATGATCCTCTTAATGTAGCCAATTAATATTTTTAATTATTTTGTGTAACTGGGGTCCGAGCAAGTATTTATTTTTCTTTAGTTGTTTTTTTAACCTCTAATAATTCCGGATGAGGGATGGCTACTATATAGCCAGAACTTGTTGGGGGGCTGCAATGTCTGCTGGAAGGCAGGGAATCAAACTGTGGTGTTGAAATATTAATATACCCCATGCAGAGTCTGTTTATTGTGGATTGTATTAGTCTTTAGCCTAAGCCAGCCTTTCTCAACCTTTTTAACATGGAGGAGCCCTTGAATCCTTTTCAGCTGCAGGGAACACTGGCTAATAATTATTATATTTACAGCTCACAGTACATTAGTGTGATGATCAGTGGGAAGAATTCTCCTTAAGTCGGCCAAAGATGGCTCAAATCTCGGCCAGTTCAGCAGGGATCAGCCGAGATTTTAACCATCTATGGGTAGGCTGACTGTACCCAATCGATCGTCCTGGCCGAAGGGCCTGTCAAGGTCTCGCACCTTGACACTAAGCACTTTCTCCACTTCCCTTTCTCCACTGTGTGTTTGTGTGTTTATTTTCTTTGTGGTTTGTCACCTTTGCTTTCTCACTTTTTTCCACGATGAGTAGGGTGTGGGTCCACAGGCCTACCTTGAAAGTCTTGGGAGGTGGCGGATATGGCCTTTTGGCTTAGTTCGCCCTCTCTCATGGGGTCTCCCTTCAGGGGAGCCCCACCTAGTACTTGGGGTGGGCTGTTTTGGCAGTCCCCCTGGAGAACGGGGTCTGCCTGGTCTCGGCTGGGCAGGCCATAGTGAGTACCCTAGTCCCCGTCAGGAGTCTTGCGCCCCGGGGGATAAGGGTAATGGTCCGTCCTCTTCGGAGGTGGACATTCCGCACACCCTGTGCACTTTTTGTGTCCCCACCAGGGGAGGACTGGGCCAGGGGGCAGGGGAGCAATTGCCCCCTGGGCCACTCTGATGCCCCATAAAAAGGCTGCACTGCTTCAGCCACAGACATGCCTAAAGGATTCCTGAGTGCGGGTTGAAGACAAGGACAAAGCAGCGCAGGCCTCCCCCCAGCATGTATGGTGTAAACTGTGTCTGAGCAGAGGCTGGTTCCATGCTCCACTGGAGACTCTTCTGCCCCGGCCAGCCCCAACCGAGCTCTCCCAGCCCCCCCAACCTTCCCCTGCTGATTAAGTCGGAAACCTGGATTCAGCCAGTAAGTAGAGAGTATCTTTAGCATGGCTACAGATTGGAATGGGAGTCAGAAGGAGGATTGGAAGAGTGAGAAGGGGGTGAGGAAGAGTGTGAGGGGGGGCCGAGTCACTGCACCATGGGCCTCTGGTTTCTACTTGCCCCCTGGGCCGAAAATTGCCAGTCTGCCCCTGGTCCCCACGTGTGCGTGTGTGCACTTTTTTATGCACCTGGTGTTAGTTTGAGTGTGTTCACACACCACGGGCTTTAAAAAATAAAAAAAAAAAAAAAAAATTGATCGTCCTGGGTACAACTAGCATGTTAGATTTTTACATGCAATTGATGCCAGTGGGTATAGCCGCTAGCAATAATCACTATGTTCTCCCGACAGGGACAGCTCCCCACACCCCTCTGCCAGAAGAACACAGTAGCTCTGCAGGAGGGATTCCCCCATTAACACTGATTATGTTAATGAGGGAATCAAGAGATTTTCTCTCCTGCAATCACGGAAAGGGAATCACATTGTCTATGGCCTGTCGTACACTTGTGGTCATTGGGAATAATCCCACCTTACCGATCGCTAAAAAGATCAATGGTGTCAGTGGTTACTCATCTGGGAGGCAATATTCGCTTATTGCTCAAGGAACCCCTAGCAACCTCTGGAGGAGCCGTGGTTGGGAAACCCCGGTCTAAGGAATTTAACCATATAATTGTAAATTCCGCTGTGAGAGAGTGACACCTTTGTTACGGCTTTGTGAGAGGGGCAGTGACATCATCTACTGGTGACGATCTCACCACTGGAGTCTCCAAGAAATATTCAAATTGGGGGGTTGTTCAAGACACCAGTGCCCACACACAACTGAAGTATCATTAGATGTAGATGACAATAACGGATCCCGATGAATATCAGTAATCGTTAAGTTTGCGCCCAAAGGAAAAACAGGATATTTAAAGGGCTTGGATTGGATGAAGAGTGCAGTGGGAGTGTAAAGGGTGAATTACATTTGCCTGTGGAACCAGTTGTCCTCTTATCCATACAATGACAGTCCTTCTGCAAGTGGCTTACAAGACCGGTTACCTGCTCTGGATGTTGGACATTTCAGCCTAGACTAAGGCCGGCCATACACTCGGCCGGTTCAGCAGGAAGACAATTGCTCGGCACGAGGAATTCCCCTGTTAGCACTGTCTGTGTTGATGGGGGAATCGTGCAAATTTCTTTCCTGCAACCCGTGGATGCAGGAAAAGAAATACACACCATCTATGGCCTGCCTTACACAGGCCTTTCTCACAATACCCAAGAGCAAAGCGCAAATTCTGGAGGAAATTTGCATTAAGTTTGGCCACATGCAGAAAATACAGTTTGCAAACAACATCCACATCCTTCCAGTCCACAGATTACCACTCAAAGGCTTAAAGTGGAGTTACCCTATAAATATCAATCATTACAACACACTTTGAACGTTAAGGGTTAGTCCACAATGGGGGGGGGGGGGTATTTACTAAAACTGGAGTGCGCAAAATCTGGTGCAGCTCTGCATAGAAACCGATCAGTTTACAGATTTTCTTGTCAAAGCTTAATTGGCCAAGTTGAAGTTAGAAGCTGATGGCTACCATGCACTAGATTCTGAGTGCACCAGTTTTAGTAAATCAACCCCAATATTGGAGTTTTTACAGATGCTGACATTTAGGGGTTGATTTACTAAAGGCAAATAGACTATGCACGTTACAAAGTGCAGTTGTTCCATGGCTTAGTAAATGAGGGGGAGCTTTTGGAAAGTCCACAAGAGGACAATGGGGGGGGGGGGGGGATTGGGACAATGCGATACCAGAAAGTAAAAGAAAATATAATGGAAAATGAAAAAAATATATTTGTTGATATTCTAAAATAGGAATTTTACTGGTAAAAAAAGCAGTAAAATACCTCAATAAAAGTACATTGTTAGGTGAATGATGAAAACATACAAATAGACCTAAATATATGGGGAAAACCCCGATATAAATACAAATGTAGAGAGAAATGGACACAGAAGCCTTCTCTACATTTGTATTTATATTGAAGTTTTCCCCTGTATATTTATGTCTATTTGTATGTTTTCATGGTTTTTATCATTCACCTAACAATGGTCTTTTATTAAGGTATTTTACTGCTTTTTGTACCAATAAAATTCCTATTTTAGAGTATAAACAAATATATTTTTTCCATTTTCCATTATATTTTCTTTGGGACTATGCAATACCAGAAAGTAAAAGAAAATATAATGGAAAATGAAAAAAATATATTTGTTGATATTCTAAAATAAGAATTTTATTGGTACAAAAAGCAGTAAAATACCTCAATAAAAGACCATTGTTAGGTGAATGATAAAAACCATGAAAACATACAAATAGACATAAATATACAGGGGAAAACTTCAATATAAATACAAATGTAGAAAGTAGTGGACACAGAAGCCTTCTCTCCATTTGTATTTATATCGGGGTTTTCCCTGTATATTTATGTCTATTTGTATGTTTTCATGGTTTTTATCATTCACCTAACAATGGTCTTTTATTGAGATATTTTACTGCTTTTTGTACCAATAGAATTCTTATTTTAGAATATCAACAATCATATTTTTTTTCATTTTCCATTATATTTTCTTTTACTTTCTGGTATCACATATTCCCAATTCCCCCCATTGTCCCCTTGTGGACTTTCCACTAGCTCTTCAGAGATAGCTACTTTTTTTTTTCATTACTACTTTCAGATTTTGGAACCTAGCTATTTTGAATGTTCGTAAATGAGGGGGAGCTTTGCTGACTTCCATCATCCAATTATGTGCAAGCAAAAATGCTCTTTTTTTTTTTATTTTCATTGCGCGTGATTGGGTTTTCTTTGCAAAGTGAAGCTTTACCTAATTTACTAAGCTCTGAAGCAACTGCAAAGTGCAGTCTATTTGCATTTAGTAAATCAACCCCCATTGTATCTTCTAAAAGAATCCATTGATGTGCGCCATCTTTTACACAAGACCCTGTTTTTACATTAAAAAAAAAAATGCAGTTACTTCATTTACAAATCAGTTTGGCAATCCTTCATTTAGAAAAAATGAAAAACAATACTGCCTATTAATAAAAATAACAATAATTACCAAATTTCATATTTTAACAGTCACAAAGACAGCCCGTAACTCTGAGGAAGTTCCCAGAATTTACAGGCTTGGCAGCAAGTAAGGCCAGTGAGCAATGAGAATATGCGAACTACAATAACTCCCAGCAACCAATCAGAAACCATCGCAGAACTTGTCGCAGCAACCCAAAATCTTATTGGCCGCTATCTGTTACTCCACTTAGTACAGCATTTATGTCCTTTGCACTGCTTTACTGGATGAGCCATTTAGCGGCTTGTCTTCAGCAAAATCCCACACTGAATAGTTTGCCTTTCCACCTTCATCCCAAGGAGAAGACTGGAGGACAACCATAATTAAAGTCCCCCATTTCGTATATCGCAGGTTTGCTGTAAACTCTAAGTCTGCTTTCACACTGATCAGTTTTTCTTCCATTTGTGCGTTAAAAAAAGCGGAAGAAAAACGCATGCCCATTCAATCCTATGGAGCTCTTCATACTGGTCAGTTGCGGGTCCGTTGCATTTTTCAAAGTCCTGCTTGCTGCATTTTAGATGCAGCAAAAGCATACCTCCCCATTGAAATAAATGGAAAATGCATCAAAAACATGGCAAAAATGCATAAAAAAAAACGCACCTGCAGAAACACAGTAAAAACGTTGCAAAAAGGCATATGCATTTTTACCTCGTACACGGAGCAGTGTGAAAGTAGCTTTAGGAGTACTCAGGGCTTTTTTTGCGCTGGAACTTGGTGGAACTCCGTTCCACCACCTTTGGCTCAGGCCTTCGGCTCCCCGCTCACCACTATCACTTGTAAACACAAACACCTGACTTCTGCATTTACCAGTGACAGCTTGTCTCCCAGTTGCTCCCACTGAGTGCGGAGCGCCTCCTGGTAACATCTCTTACGTGATTATGGTGTGCGCAATGACATCAGACACCAGTGCACTCTCACGCAGGGCAGGCTGGATCTTCTAGGGCGGAGGGCACAGCAGACACAGGAGTGACAGGAGGACTGAGGACAGACAGCGGGTGTTTGGTGGATCCGTCTGGTGGTGAGTTATGGAAGAAGATACCAGTATATATAATATTTTCTACATTTTATATAACATAATTAATGTAAGGGCCTATTGGTGGTTTTTTTTTTTTTTTTTGGGGGGGGGGGGGGGGGGGAGGCAACATTTAATTCTTGGGCCCAAGCAGCACAACATCTTGGGCCATCCCTGGGTAGGGGGCACAGGCTGCCGGAGAGGGGAGTGAAATACTGTAGAAGATATCTCTGAGCTCCATTATTTAAGAACACAACAGGGTCACTTAAAGTATTAATGATCACTATCCTGAATTTATTAGCATTTCATTTGCTGTTGGCCACAAACACAGAAACCAAATCATAATTTACTATCAGAGTGGTCAGAGCAATGAGACGCAACGTGTGATTGGCTGCTGTGAGTTGTTGCATTTTGCCCATAGCTCTCTGTCTTACTAACGGCCAATAACGTTCACCTTAAATCTTACGTAGTACATCGTTTTGTCACATTTAACATCATTGAAAAAAAAAAATCCCAAACCTTCCAGTGTTCCATCAATTTTGTGCAAACATGCAAAAATCATTACAAAGTAACAGACATCACAAATTGTTAGCGATCATTCACACTCAAAAACGCTTCCTGGACAAAGATCAGAACCCAAAGAACAATTTACACCCCATAACAGGAACTAAAATAACCCCCCCCCAACCTTTTTTTTTTTATAAATAAAGAGTATCCATGCCCCTTTGCCTAGGCTTCAAGGATGATAGATTAGGGTACACATTGTAATTAGCAACCAATAAATAAAGTCTGATGCCAAATATGCACTATGAATTTTCCTGGTCCTTGCTGTCCGGTATTCTTGCTGTTCATTCTTTGCGCTTGGTTGCCATGTTCGCTATAAAATTGACAAGGTTTCCAAGAAAAGAGGCCCTTTCCACACCGACAGTTCAGTGATTTACAGCTTTCAACTTATTATATTAAAGCAAGATTCTCTCTAAAGATGTCTTAAGCCAAGCCCCCCCCCCCTCGGATAATGGGTGCTATAAGGTTCCAATTTGTGCTGTTATGAACATGGACTCCTCCTTCTCCAAAAGAAAGGTTCTCTCTGGAACAGCCAATCTCAATCAGGGTTCCTCCAGAGGTTTCTAGGGGTTCCTTGAGTTGTGGCTGATTGACCTCTCATCTGACGATAGGGTCCTCTGAAACAGCCAATCTCAACCAGGGTTCCTCCAGAGGTTTCTAGGGGTTCCTTGAGTTGTGGCTGATTAACCTCTCATCTGATGGGGCCATCACAGTTTCAGGGCCCAGGCCACTTGGCAGAGTAAGCTGCATGACACCAAAGATTTTTTTGCCAGTCTGCAGGGGCAACACTGTAGCCACCGCTATAAGGGTGGCATTTTTACCATTGGCCAGCAATGCAGAGGGCATTTTTTGTGATTTCAGGTAAAAATTTTCCTCATTTGTGATCATCTACACAAGCCTTTCTTAACCAGGGTTCCTCAAGAGGTTGGTAGGGGTTCCTTGAGCTGAGGTTGATTAACCTCCTATTTGATGGTTCAAAAAAAAATAAGCTGTGTTCTATCTCGGCACCCAGTTCGAAACATGAGAGACACTGGTGCACAAACCATGGCCTGTGGAAGCCATCCAATGAAAAGCCTCTCAAACAAAAGACCCGCCAAATTAAAAGAATAGTTTATTGACACATGGACTATAATCAAGCCATCTGATGGTGCCTGCATGGTTTCAGAGCCAGGCCACTTGACACAGCCAGTTGCATGATACCAAATATCTGTTCTGCTGTCAAGAAGGATGGCATTTTAGCCATCACTGTAAAGGTGGCATTTTTCCACTGGCCACCAATGTAGGGGACTTTTTTTCCCACTGGCCACCAATGTTGTGATCATTTTTTTCCTCCCATTGGCCACAAATATAGGGGGCTTTTTCCCCACTGGCCACCAATGTTGTGATCATTTTTTTCCTCCCATTGGCCACAAATATAGGGGGCTTTTTTCCCACTGGCCACCAATGTTGTGGGGCTTTTTTTCCCACTAGCCACAAATGTAGAGGGTATTTTCCCACTGGCCACCAATGTAGGGGGCTTTTTTTTCCCACTGGCCACCAATGTAGGGTGCTTTTTCTTCCCACTGGCCACCAATGTAGGGGGCTTTTTTTCCCCACTGGCCACCAATGTAGGGGGCTTTTTTTTCCCACTGGCCATCAATGTAGGAGACATTTTTCAGACTCACCTTCCATGAATTGGTTTTGGAGATGTTTCCCAAAATCTCAAAATGATTCCTAGAGTTCCTCTGGGGTAAAAATGTTAAGATAGGCTGTTTCACATGCTGTGGCAGAACAGCAAGGAGGAATCCCCAAATGTAGTGTTATCTTTATTGTGCCCACTATATGGGAAAGGTCTTAGTTTAAAACTGAACCTATACCAAAAAAATTTCATTGCTTCCTCGCCCCTTATAATAGTACAGACCTGTAATCCTAACTTGTCCTGCAGAAGATGCTTCTTCCAACTTCTTATGGGTGGGTGATTACATAATCAAATGCCTTGGCATTGGTCATGTGATCACAACTGAATCTGAGCTCAAGCAGATCTGCTGACTAAGCCATTTTGGCTGAGAGGACGTGACCAATGCCTAGGCAACTGGTCATGTGACTGGATGCAGTGGAATCCAATGGAACCATTTTCTGCTAAAAAAAAAGTTTTACTGGCTTTTTCTACTAGGAGCAGGATTGGAGGAAGGGGGATTACATTCAGTTTAACTTCTATGGGAAAGTGGAGGGCTAAGCGAATACTGAGCCTTAGAACCCATTCACGCTTGTGTGACTTGTCATGCAACTTTGGACGTGACAGGTCATATGACAATATAGTTCATATTCCGATCGCACACCTTCCTGGTTTGTAGGCTCATGTGTACTGGGTGCTGAAGCGATCACCAGTTGGCAATTGGATTTGTTACAGGTAGATACATATTCGCCAGCACACCAAGGATCTTGCAAAATCAGTCCAAAAAACTTTATTCATGCCTGACGAAGGGGTCCTGCGCGGCTCCGAAACGTTGCACTGTATTTTTCTGATGTGATCGTATCTTGAATAAAGTTTTTTGGACTGCTTTTGCAAGATCCTTGGTGTGCTGGCGAATATGTATCTACCTAGGTCAGTGATTGCGAACCTTGGCACCCCAGATGCTTTAGAACTACATTTCCCATGATGGTCAACTACACTGCAGAGTGCATGAGCATCATGGGAAATGTAGTTCCAAAACATCTGGGGTGCCAAGGTTCACCATCGCTGACCTAGGTCATATGACAAGTCACAGCGCATTGTTTGCAATGGCACCTGTTCAGATTGAAAAGATGCCTGCACTACTCTGGTGCGACTTCTGGTGTGACTTTGGTCCAGAGAATGTAAAGTCAGATCAAAGTCACACCAAAAGTTGCATCAAAGTCACACTGGAAATTGTGCGACTTTGGAGAAGTGCTAATGTAAATGGAGCCCTAATCTAAAATCTCCAGTGCTAAGATGGTTGTCAGTGAAGGCCCTAACATAAATGCTCAATGAACGGAATTCTCCCTAACAAAAAAGGAGCTGATTTCAGAAAATGGCTAAGAATTCCCACAACCCTCAGCCATCCCATGGAAGTTAATGAGTTGAAGTTTGTAAATCGCTGAACTGTGCCTTCATCAGTAAGTGAACAGAGACTAACATTTTCCAGGAAAACCACTTTTAAGCCTTTATTCAAAGAGCAAAGCGGTTTCTGAGGCTTCACATGGCGTCGAAATGGAAGCGATGGGCTTCTTGCCGTTTCTCCCGGTCGTCTGCTTTCTGAAACAGAGAAAGAGGAAACCAATTGGTGTGTAAAATGTCCCAGCGGATTTCGGGGACTATTAGTAAGTTTGTTCACGAGCCTTTAAGATTTTTCTGGTTTATTATTCATTATTATGGGTCCAGTTTATATTGGTAATAATTCCACTGTAAGCGTTAATGATCCAAAACTTCTCATTCCTAACGATCAAGCAAGTCATTAACTGCTAACGAGCCCCGCTATTACACACTGCAAGTAGCCGAAACAGCTCACGTCCTGCCACTTAAATCTAAATTAAAAATAAAGCACTGCTCATTTTTAAAAATCACCACTTCAGAGCTGGACAATAATGATGAATGTGTCAGGCGGTTGTTTGGGTGAGATTTGGAGGACTTTGGTAGGACACGGAGGAAGTCCCCCACAGCAAATTTAGATACAAATTTAATAAAAAAAAAAAAAATCCAATTATAAAAAAAATAAAATTAAAGGCAAAACAAACCTTCCTATATATTCTCTTCTAGATATATTCTTCAATAGCCACAATGGATATAAATCCAGAGAAGAAGAAGATAAAGAAGAGGGGGCGTGCCATCTAAGTGTAGAATTATTAAATGCACTCACTTGCACTTGTGAATCAAGCTCAGCATGTAAAGATGTTAAACTATAAGGTTGCAGAGATTGCCAGGCAAATGGTAGGTGGATGCAGAAGTCAGCAGGCAGTGGATGCAGAGGTTGGTAGGCAAGTGGCTAGTATAAGCGGAGTTCAGCTGGGAGGTGGCTGGATGGTGAATGAGAAGGAATGTGCTTGGAGATGGAACGCAAGCTGTCAAGCTCTGCTGGCGGCTTCCTGGAGTCCTCGGCCTGCTCAGCAAGGATCAGCTGCACTCGGAGTCATTGGGAATGACGTCACTACGTCCAAGCCCCCTTGGCAAGGACCGGCTGCACCCGGAGGTGTCGTGGATAACGTCACTACGTCCAAGCCCCCCTGGCAAGGACCGGCTGCACTCAGAGGTGTTGGGAATGATGTCACTACATCCAAACCCCCTTGGCAAGGATCAGCTGCACTCTGAGGTGTCATGGATGACGTCACTACGTCCAAGCCCCCTTTACAGGGATCGGCTGCACTTTGAGGTGTCGGTGATGACATCACTATGTCCAAGACCCTTTGGCAAGGATCGGCTGCACTCAGAGGTGTCGGGAATGACGCCACTATGTCCAAGTCCTCTTGGAAAGGATTGGCTGCACTCAGAGCTGTCATGGATGATGTCACTACATCCAAGCCCCCTTGGCAAGAATCGGCTGCACCCAGAGGTGTCATGGATGATGTCACTACATCCAAGTCCCCTTGGCAAGAATCGGCTACACTGTGAGGTGTTGGGAATGATGTCACTATGTCCAAGCTCCCTTGGCAAGGATCGGCTGCACTCGGAGGTATCATGGATAATGTAACTACATCCAAGCCCTCTTGGCAAGGATCAGCTGCATTTGGAGGTGTCATGGATGACGTTACTACATCCAAGCCCCCTTTGCAGGGATCGGCTACACTCGGAGGTGTCGGGGATGATGTCACTACATTGAAGCCCCCTTGGCAAAGATCGGCTGCACTCAGAGGTGTCAGAGATGATGTCACTATGTCCAAGCCCCTTTGGCAAGGATCGGCTGCACCTGGAGGTGTCGGGGATGACGTCACAACATCCAAGACCCCTTAGCAAGGATTGGCTGAATTTGCAGGTGTTGGGAATGACATCACTACGTCACAGCCCCCTTGGCAAGGATCAGCTGCACTCGGAGGTGACGGGGATGACGTCACTACGTCACAGCCCCCTTGGCAAGGATCAGCTGCACTCAGAGGTGTCGGGGATGACGTCACTATGTCCAAGCCCCCTTGGCAAGGATCAGCTCCACTCAGAGGTATCGGTGATGACGTCACTATGTCCAAGCCCCCTTGGCAAGGATCAGCTCCACTCAGAGGTATCGGTGATGACGTCACTATGCCCAAGCCCCCTGGCAAGGATCAGCTGCACTTGGAGGTGACGGGGATGAAGGCACTACGTCCAAGCCCCCTTGGCAAGGATCAGCTGCTCTTGGAGGTGTAGGAGATGACATCACTATATCCAAGCCCCCTTGGACATAGTGAGGTCATCCCTGACACCTCCAAAAGCAGCTGATTCTTGCCGAGCACGCGGAGGACTCCAGGAAACTGCCAGCACAGCGTGACAGCTTGTATTCCATCTCCAAACACAGCAGCAGTCCCTTCTCATTCAATATTCAGCCACCTCCCCGCCAAACTCTGCATCTACGAGTCGCTTGCCTGCTGATACCTGCAACCTTACAGATGGCCATCTTTACATGCTGAGCTTGATTCACACTTAGTGCATTTAAGCATTACTACAGGTTACACTTAGATGGGGTGCCCCCTTTTCTTCTTCTCTAATTTATGTGCATTAGGCTATCTCAAGACCTGATCCCAGGGAGCAGCAGCCATCATCCCTCATGACCTCTTTCCCAGGGGACTCAGTACCGCCATAGTTTGAATTTATACTTTAATACAGATATAAATCCACTCTGTGTGCACCAAATGTCTTTGCAAGCCCAAATATTATCTTGTAAAAGTAGCAGAGACATCATCACTGTGCTGTACGTAGCCTGTGCTGAGAGCAGAGCTGTGGGAGGTGCTCATCAGGCTCCACCCACTACAGGCTGCCTGCAGAAAACTACAGAAAGGGGTGGATTCCAGAACAGTCACCCTGCACAAGCAGAGAGAGAGAGCAGAGCTGTGGGAGGGGGCCAGCAGGCTCCACCCACTACAGGCTGCCTACAGAAAACTACAGGAGTGGGCGGAGCCAAGACCAGTCCCCCTGCACAAGAAAAGAGAGCAGCAGTGAGCGGTCTTTATTACAGGAAGTCTCACACTGGATTACTACAAACATCACACCGAGATTCAAGTAGAATACATGCATCTCTTGCATACACTGTGAATATTTTCTTATTTCCGAGTTCACCTTTAAAGGGTAAGTTCACCCAAACCGGTATTTTAATTATTGAACAGGTGGGGCTGAATATATCTAACCCAAAAACAGTTTGATTTAGATACATAAAGACACATTTATCCCAACTATTCCTGCTTTAACTGCTTCCCAACCTCCATTTCTGACTGGCAAAATGGTGGACGCTTATTCCTGTGGTGCTGTTTATAAATGGAAGTGCAGGAATCGCTCTTGCATGACAAGTGCGCCCATTAATGGCTGTGAACCATCTGATGATAGCTCGGTTCACAAACACAGAGTACAGAGCCGATCCAAGCGGCTCTGTGCCATATAAACGCTGTGATGACCAATAGTGACATTCCAAAAAGGGTCATTTTGGATTACAATTACTAATGCATACTCAGGGTCAATTACTCATGCATTACGATCAATTTTAATTGATATGTTTTATGACCGAAAGTAGGGGAAAGTTTTTTTTTTTTTTTTTTGTTATTTGGTCTTTTCCCCCCTTTATATAGTAGAAAAACAAAAAACAAAAAACCCAGTGGTCATTAAATACCACAAAAAAAATAAACTGTAGCTCTCTGAAAAATTGATATAGGATTCATTTGAGTACAGTGTTGAATGACCGAGTAATTGTCAGTCAAACAATCACAACAGTGAAAACTGCAAACATGGCCTGGTAATAAAGGGGTACACAGGCCAGTACTGAAGAAGTTTAAAGAAGCCTGCACTTTTAGAGTCTCCCAGGTGCCCCATCCAGTCCCTGGACCCAGTTAAGGCCTCTATTTACGTTACTTCACTAGTTATGCCATAAAGACTAAGGCCCCTTTCACACAGGCGGACCGTTCAGATCTCCCTGTCTTTTTTTTTGGCGGATCTGAACGGTCACCCCATGCATGTCTATGGGGCATCGGATGTCAGCGGAGACATGTCTGCTGACATCCGATCGTCAAATCTGGACGGATGGAAACCCTATTTTCCATCTGTTCAGCGGATGGGATCGGATGAGAATGGACAGACGGTCCGTTCCCATCCGATTTCCCCATAGAGATGCATGGGGACCTGACAGCTGTGTCTCCGCACACAGCGCAGAGACACAGCTGTCATCCTCCTGCTCAGCGGGGGATCAGCGGATCGATCCCCCTCTGAGATAAACGGAGTTCGTCCGATGGACGGAGTGTGTGAAAGGACCCTTACACAGCTTTGAATAGTAACATATTTCTTGAAGGACTTTACTCAAATTCTGATTGAATTCTAATAAAGTATCAATCCTTTGATAGCCATCATCTTGAAAATAGCGACTAAACTGAATTTTTGGAATGGGTCTTTGAATATAGCACTAACGAAATGCAAATATAACATACTACAAAGGTTTTATTGATGGACCGATCACAATTACATTAGGCATGCGTTCCTATAATCAGCATATTAGTGCACACATACAATACATGCAATTTCTTTTTACGTTTTTTAGGTTTTACATAAACAACGTATACAACATTGCCATAGGAACCCCTATAATAATTTGCAGGCCTTCAAAAACCATCTGATTGATGGTCAATGGGAAGAATGCACCTTACATTGGGGGTCAGTGGGAAGAATGCCCCTTACATTGGGGGTCAGTGGGAAGAATGCCCCTTACATTGGGGGTCAGTGGGAAGAATGTCCCTTAAACTGGTGGTCAGTGGGAGGAATGCCCCTTACATTGTTGGTTAGTGGGAAGAATGCCCCTTACTTTGGAGGTCAGTGGGAAGAATGCCCCTTACATTGGTGGTCAGTGGAAAGAATGCCCCTTACATTGGAGGTCAGTGGGAAGAATGCTCCTTACATTGGTGATCTGTGGAAAGAATGCTCCTTACACTGGGGGTCAGTGGGAAGAATGCCCCTTACATTGGTGGTTAGTGGGAAGAATGCCCCTTACATTGGCGGTCAGTGGGAAGAATGCCCCTTACATTGGGGGTCAGTGGGAAGAATGCCCCTTACATTGGTGGTCAGTGGGAAGAATGCCCCTTACACTGGGGGTCAGTGGGAAGAATGCCCCTTACATTGGAGGTCAGTGGGAAGAATGCCCCTTACATTGTTGATTAGTGGGAAGAATGCCCCTTACTATGGAGGTCAGTGGGAAGAATGCCCCTTACATTGAGGGTCAGTGAGAAGAATGCCCCTTACATTGGAGGTCAGTGGGAAGAATGCTCCTTACATTGGGGGTCAGTGGGAAGAATGCCCCTTACATTGGGGGTCAGTGAGAAGAATGACCCTTACATTGGAGGTCAGTGGGAAGAATGCTCCTTAGATTGGTGATCTGTGGAAAGAATGCTCCTTACACTGGGGGTCAGTGGGAAGAATGCTCCTTATATTGGTGATCAGTGGGAAGAATGCCCCTTACATTGGGGGTCAGTGGGAAGAATGCCCCTTACATTGGTGATCTGTGGAAAGAATGCTCCTTACACTGGGGGTCAGTGGGAAGAATGCCCCTTACATTGGAGGTCAGTGGGAAGAATGCCCCTTACATTGGTGATCAGTGGGAAGAATGCTCCTTACATTGGTGATCAGTGGGAAGAATGCTCCTTACATTGGTGGTCAGTGGGAAGAATGCTCCTTACATTGGTGATCAGTGGGAAGAATGCCCCTTACATTGGTGATCAGTGGGAAGAATGCTCCTTACATTGGTGATCAGTGGGAAGAATGCTCCTTACATTGGTGGTCAGTGGGAAGAATGCTCCTTACATTGGTGATCAGTGGGAAGAATGCTCCTTACACTGGGGGTCAGTGGGAAGAATGCTCCTTACACTGGGGGTCAGTGGGAAGAATGCCCCTTACATTGGTGGTCAGTGGGAAGAATGCTCCTTACATTGGTGGTCAGTGGGAAGAATGCCCCTTACATTGGTGATCAGTGGGAAGAATGCTCCTTACACTGGGGGTCAGTGGGAAGAATGCTCCTTACATTGGTGATCAGTGGGAAGAATGCCCTTTAATTTGGTTGTCACTGGGAAGAATACCCCTCTCCAGTTTTAGAAAATGAACCCCTTGGAGACATAAGACGTGGCACTCAAATCACTGACATGAAACATGAGTTTGTGGAGAGCCATATTGCCTAAGGCAAGGTTCTATATGTTGCTGTGGACAAAACAAAACTTTATGCAAAAAAATATATAATGTATGCACAGATACACGGATTTGATAGATGTACGTCAACTGAAAGTGTATTTGGTCCATCAACAGAACTACTGCATTTTTTTATACTTAAATGAAGTATTCTTTAGTGTTTTGTTCAAAGCCCCGCTCCAAATATTCTGTTTATTCCTTGAAGCAACAGCATGACAACGTTTTTCCATTGAAAGTCACTTTATAAAAGATCAGGTGCAGGTTCATTAATTACAATATGCTAATTACAGGAATAGGGAAGCCAGACATCTGTCACTTATGCTATCTGAGGTGACTTTTAATCCTTCCAGAAAGAACATGACATGAATGTGAACAGCGATGAGAAAGCACTTCTACAAAACAAGACCAAAGTAATGAACAGAGAAACACTATATTGCCAAAAGTATTGGGACGCCTGCCTTTACACGCACATGAACTTTAATGGCATCCCAGTCTTAGTCCGTAGGGTACAATATTGAGTTGGCCCACCCATTGCAGCTATAACAGCTTCAACTCTTCTGGGAAGGCCGTCCACAAGGTTTAGGAGTGTGTCTATGGGAATGTTTGACCATTCTTCCAGAAGCGCATTTGTGAGGTCAGGCACTGATGTTGGAGAGAAGGCCTGGCTCCTAGTCTCTGTTCAAATTCATCCCAAAGGTGTTCTATCGGGTTGAGGTCAGACTATATGCAGGCCAGTCAAGTTTCCTCCACCCCAAACTCACTCATCCATGTCTTTATGGACCTTGCTTTGTGCGCTGGTGGAGGGGGGGATTATGGTGTGGGGTTGTTTTTCAGGGGTTGCGCTTGGCCCCTTAGCTCCAGTGAAGGGAACTCTTAAGGTTTTAGTATACCAAGACATTTTGGACAATTTCATGCTCCCAACTTTTTGGGAACAGTTTGGGGATGGCCCCTTCCTGTTCCAACATGACTGCTCACCAGTGCACAAAGCAAGGTCCATAAAGACATGGATGAGCCAGTTTGGGGTGGAGGAACTTGACTGGACTGCACAGAGTCCTGACCTCAAACCTTTAGAACACCTTTGAGATGAATTTGAGCGGAGGCTGTGAACCAGGCCTTCTTGTCTAACATCAGTGCCTGACCTCACAAATGCGCTTCTGGAAGAATGGTGAAACATTCCCATAGACACACTCCTAAACCTTGTGGACAGCCTTCCCAGAAGAGTTGAAGCTGTTATAGCTGCAAAGGGTGGGCCAACTCAATATTGAACCCTACGGACTAAGACTGGGATGCCATTAAAGTTCATGTGTGTGTAAAGGCAGGCATCTGAAGAAGAAAACCGAGAACTGAGTGATCAGAGGTCACGTGAGCGTTGAGTTTTTGGGCTTAGAACCGGAGGGGAAATGGACATTTCTTGTTCCCCTTCTCTTCTTTTTCTGCTTTTGCTCTTTTGAGATTATATTTCAAAATTGTTCTAGATAATGACAGGTCCTATATCCTGACTTCTGGTCCTATTGGATGTTTATCACAGTATGGAACCTGCCATATCTTCGAATTTACATTGTAAATAATATTTTTGATGGCATCACTCTGGGTTTAGCACCCCCTGGGTTTGTCCCTCGCTTCTAGTCAACTTCGGGAACTGGAGCAGTCCACATACTAGCTGGACTGTACGGTGGAGGGATTGGTACAAGCCGGCCTTCCTCCTCTGCATAGAGCCTCAGACGGTCCTCAGAGTAATTCAAGCGTTTTTTCCCACCCCACATTTTTTTTCTTATATGCATGTTATTTCTTCCTTTTGTGTCAAAACTGGTGGTTATTGAATCTCTGGACTGTTCCTGGATAGGTCAGTGGTTGTGAATACCACAAGATTGGGATACAGGACTATACTGATATCCCTCGATTTTGATACTACTTTATGCTTTTACTGTTCTTGATAGCCTCAACAATGTAAAAACCTATACTAAATTGTATTACTTTATTTTGTAAAGCTAATAAAAACGATTGAAACAGAACCGGAGGGGGACAGCTGCAGCATCCCACCCAGGGAGGCGACTTTATATATGTGTTATTTTCGATTCCTACGCTTCTCCTTAAGGCCCCTTTCACACTTATGCGATCTAAAAGTTGCACGATTTTGCCGGGATTTTGACTGGACTCGAAGCAATGCTTATGTCTTTTGACCCCAAAACGCATTAAAATCATCCCAAACTAGTGCAGGGACTACTTTGAAGTCGTTTCGACTTGAAGTCGTACAAATATGAACGGTACTCATTGGAAATCATGGAGTACGACTTGTCATGTGACTTTGCAGTCCCAAGTCGCAGGATAAGTTGCACAAGTGTGAAAGGGGCTTTAACCGCTTGCCGACCGCCGCAAGTACATATACCGCGGCGGTCAGCCCCGTGCAGGCAAAGTGACGTACCGGTACGTCACTAGCCTGTGAGCCAATAGGGGGCGAGCGCGCGCCGCCGGAGGCACGCTCCCGCTCGTCCACAGACACCTCAGCGCAAGTGACCGGCGGACCGGATGTCGGCCGGTCACTCGCGATCGTCAGTAACAGAGGGAGAAAGGCAGGTGGCTAATGTAAACAAAGCCGCCTGTCATTCTTCCCTGTGTAACAGCAGAGATCATATGGTCCTGCTATGTAGGACCGTAGATCTCTGCTGTTACATAAAAAGCCACATCCCTGCACAGTTAGAAAGACGCCCCTAGGGACACACTTAACCCCCCCTTCCCCAATAAAGTTAACCCCTTCCCTGCCAGTGTCATTTTTACAGTAACAGTGCATATGTATAGCACTGATTACTGTAGTAATGTCACTGGTACCCCCAAAAGTGTCAAAAATGTCAATCAAGGGTCGGATCTGTCTGCCGCAATGTTGCAGTCCCGCGAAAAAAAAAAAAATTGCAGATTGCCGCCATTACTTGTTTAAAAAAAAAAACAACAAAAATGACAAAAATCTTTCCCTTAGTTAGTAAACGCAATAACTTTTGCGCAAACCAATCAAAATACGCTTATTGCTATTTTTTTTACCAAACATATGTAGCAGAAAACAAATTGGCCAAAAATGTTAAAAATTTTTGATTTTTACATTTTTTTTTTGGGGAATTTCATATAAAAAAATTTGAAAAATATTGTTATTTTTGCAAAATTGTCGCTCTTTTTTGTTTATAGCGCATGATCAAAAAATCGCAGAGGTGATCAAATACCACCAAAAAAAAGCTCTGTTTGTGGGAAAAAAAGGACGTCAAATTCGTTTAGGTACAGCGTCGCATGACCGCGCAATTGTCCGTTAAAGTCACGCAGTGCCGAATCGCAAAATAGGGCCTGGTCAGGAAGGGGGTAAAATCTTCCGGGGCTTAAGTGGTTAATCTATCACAAAATACTGACTTAAAAAAAAGAGGCTGTAGATAAGCTCAGGAGGTGGGAGTGGCCAACCCTGACTTTCACAAGAAAAGTCAAGATTTGCATGTAACTGCATGTGCAGTTTTCACTGAAGGTGACCCCCTGCTTCTGCATTTTCATTGCAGGCTCAATCGGACTTTCCAAGGCTTGTGACAGGTTTACCTTACGTGATTTGGACCCAAGCATTTTTTTATAAGCTGTACAGCTACCATAGAAATCTCAGTGCACAATGGTTCTTGGTGCAGCTCTTCTTTATGTATGTAACAATTACATATGTAACGTATGCGGCTTCACGTATATCAAGGCGTCGGTGAACATAAAAAGTGACAAGGCTCGTGGCTGGGAATTAAATTATATTTTCTTGTAGCCTATCTGCACAGTGCTTGGCCCTCATACACCTATAGAGGAGCAGCTGTCCCGGATGGGCTATGCCGGGATCTTACCTTCTCTTGCCAGTGTAGGATGCCGATTATTGCCAGGATGAAAACGCACACTCCGATGAGAGCAATGGCAGTCAGCAGGACGATGTTACTTGGGGTCAGGTAGAGCTTGGCACTCCAGCTGCGGAGAGAAGAAGCACAATAATGAAATGCAATCTGTCTTATTATATGTGCAATCAGAAGATACAAGGAATGTCTGACAATCACACCGATGGGAGGATTAGTACATTAAAAATATACAATTTTATCACTTTCATATCATTGCTGAACACGCTGCATAATAGAGTCATAACATAACATAGTGCTCAATAAAGCAGAAAATTAGAAACAGAAAAGTGACGGCAGAAAAAAGGCCGAGTGGTCCATCGAGTCCGCCCATTTTTTTCTCAATACATGTTTTGTATTTCTTTTTTATTGTTAACTTTTTTTCTGAGTATAAATCTATGTTTGTTCTATAGTGAAAATGAGAAGACAACCTCCGCTCAGGTGAGCAATCCCGGTGCTGTGGGTGCTGACCCCGGATCGCCACCGCTGCAGCAGTAGAAATTAAGGAGAAATTGGCTGCACACCACCAGCTGCTAGGAAGATGAATCCTCTATAGACATATGTTAAAGGTACACAGGGTACAGAGATAGACATGTTTCACATGTTCAAGTCACTCTCCCTAACTGATTTTACCCCTACCATCCCCTCTGAATATCCCCACCTACCTGTCCCCGGGGATCTTACCCCAAACTCATGGCAAATCCATCCCTGGCCCCTTCACAGTACATTTCTCCCTGGCAACCTCACCATCCCCCCCCCCCCAAGTATCCCTTTTCGGGCCACTCCCCTCCCCTCACAGCACATCCATTCACAGTAATTTAAGCCCACACTCATGGAACATTCTTCCATAGGGACCTTACCATCCCCCTGAATATCCCCCCACCCACAGCAAAACTGTCCCCAGAGATCTCACCCAAAAACTCACGGCACATCCCTCGCAGATCACCATACCTGCCACTCATAATACATCCTTCACAACATATCCATATCTGTGCACCTCACCCTCCGTTCACAGTACATCCCTACTGACCTGAATATCCCTTCTGGGCCACTCCATCCCCCATGCCACCCACAGCACATTTGTCCCCAGCCAACTTACCCCAAACTCACGGCAAATCCATCCCTGGCACCTTCTCAGTAAATTCCTCCCTGGCAACCTCACCATCCCCTCAAGTATCCCTTTCAGGCCACTCCAATCCCCCCACAGTACATCCATTCACAGTAATTTCAGCCCACACTCATGGAACATTCTTCTCTAGGGACCTTACCATCCCCCCTGAATATCCCCCCACCCACAGCACAACTGTCCCCAGAGATCTCACCCCAAACTCACGGCACATCCCTCGCAGACCAACATACCCACCACTCACAATACATCCTTCCCCGGCAACCTCACCAACCCCCTTCCCCCCAAATATCCCTTTCCGGCCACTCCAACCCCTCTCCCAACCACAGCACATCTGTCACCGGTGATCTCACCCCACCTTCAAGGCACATCCCTCCCCACCACCTCACCCTCCTCTCACAGTGCAACCCTCCCTGGTGAACTCACCATCCTCCTGAATTTTCTTCTGGGCCACTTCGTAAAAGCACATCTGTCGTAGCCAATCTCACCCCAAACTCACAACATATCCATATCTGTGCACCTCACCCTCCGTTCACAGTACATCCCTACTGACCTGAATATCCCCCTGAATATCCCTTCTGGGCCACTCCCCAGCCAACTCACCCCACACTCACGGCACATCCTAGCCATCTAACCCTTCACTCACAGGTTCTGGCATTCTTTGCTCTACTCCAGAAAGACATGTTTTTATTGCACCCTTCCTTTCTTTTCTGGTGACAACCTTGTCATTGGAACAGGAAGGGAGGAAAAAACTCTTTAGTGGGGAAACACACAGCAATATAAACCTAACAGAGGTTCTAACCCTACCCTACTAAGTATTGGCAGGAGTTTCACTTTAAGGGGAGGGACTGCCACCTTTCTGCACACTATTTGCCCCCATTCCAGAGAAAAAGACAACACACATTCAGTATAAGTAACTATAGGGATGTTTATTTCCAATGGGTATATTATTATTATAAAGGATTTTACATAGTGCCAACAATTTACGCAGCGCTTTACAATATAAAGGGGGACAGTGCGATTACAATACAGTTCAATATATTACGTTGCTTGTTTTGTTTTGCTTGTTTTGTCTCTATGGAACAAATAGTACTGTAGATGGCTATGAATATAAAGAACAATGTTACATCCGGGTCTAATTGTGTGTGGGAAGGAGCACATAGTGGCTTCTATGATAATATAATATAAAACACAAAGGATAATGAGGTTTTCCAGTCTTCTATGGCAGGAAAAATACACATCTGTTCTAGATAACTTTAGGAGCATAGGGGGGGCAACTGCCCCTGCAGCCAAAGTCGCAAAGATAAGACAAAGAAACAACTTCCCTGCGACTTTGGTGATTTTACAATTCTAGTGTATGGCACTCATGTTGCACGGAAGATGCAGAAAAGTAGTGCAGGAACTATTTTTTTTTGTCGCAGCAATTAGGACTGTACCCATTGAAATGAACGTGTTTTGACTTGTCATGAGACTTTGTGTCGCAGGTCGCAGCAGTGTGAGCCAGGGCTAACCAATGTAGACCTTATTTTGTAACCTAAATGTATAGACAAACAAGAGCAGAAAATCTGCATTTCTACAGACACATGTTCCCACGGAGCGCTGAGGATACAAGAACGCACTTATCACCGCTCCCATCACCTGCTATTACCTCTGTACTTTTCTTTGTGCAAAGCAATGCAGGAACACACAGCTACAGGATGTCTCCAGCACTATGAGGACAATATTCTATATTTATTACAGAGATCAGAAGATGCATCTTATTAAGCTGAAAAATAATACACAAGGTCATTATCAGGATTTAACGGTTCTTTTTTTCTCCTAAGCACGGCTCTGTAAGGAACACGCGGCCGTCAGGTGCAGACGGGGGGGGGGGGGGGGGGGGGACACGATTATGCCAGTTGTACAGGAAGAAGTTATTTAAAGCTGAACTTAAAGACAGAAAATACAGCAGCCCTCTATTCATTAACCTCCTGCAGTGTCACAGCTAGAGCTCTCCAATTAGCAAAGCTCTTGCTTTCAGCTGATTGAAAAATCTCCAGCTCTGACGCATTAGGGGGTGTGGCAGCCCTCCGCAGAGAGACTACTGCTTCCACACAGGTAGCAAGGGTCCTTTTCTGGAGCATGCTGGCAGCTGACAGGCTTCTTTCTAAACAAAGCAAACTGTAAGGCCCCTTTCCCACAGGGCTTTCCGATCAGGTCCGCCTGTCAGTTTTTCAGGCTGACCTGATTGGATGCTCCATGAACCTCTATGGAGCAGCTGATGTCTGCTGACACCCGTCTGGAGGATCGGATGGGATCGGATCCAGGGGCAGCCCGTCCATTGGGGGCGCAGGGGCGCCGTTCCCTTTATCCATGCGTCCACCCCCTAATCTACATGCAGGGCACCGGACGCATGGATTCCAATGGGTTCTTTTTTTTTTTTAAGCACCTGATTAGAGCCAGAGGCTCTAATAGGCTTCAAAAAAGGGAGGGCTCGAGGCGCAGAGCACTGCACCCTGAGCCCACCCAGTTGTTTGACAATAGCGAATGATCCTCCTCCTGGCAAATCAGGAAACAGGTCCTGAGACCCCTTTCCCGATTGGCCAAAAGGAGAAGCCATGCCATTGACAAAAGAGGAGGAGGAGGAGGGAGGAGACACAGGAGACTGACCAGAGGAGGAGAAGCCGCCGCCGCCGGCCTACCCCCACATGTTCACGGTAAGGGATATGGTGTGTGGGCTGGTGTGGTCCGGGGGGGGAGGTGTATGGTATGGTGTGGTCTGTCTGCCGCCCCCACCCCGGCCCATGGAGTACCAGCCGCGAATTATAGGATCCATAGGGAAAAGCGGGGAGCTGACGGACCTATTATCCGCCTGCTCAGTGGGGATCGGTAGATCGATCCCCACTGAGCAAAACAGAATCCGCCGGGCGGAAAGCCCATGTGAAAGGACCCTTACACACTTTGTACACCTTATCTTTGGATGCACCTGAAATGCATTTTGCTGATTTAAACCAAAAGTTCCATCGAGCCTTAAAAACCAAGTCAGCAATGGCAGCCTTTCCCCTTCAATCCATGTCTCCTAGATATTTGTTCCAGCTCTGGAAGCTTCTGCACACATTATACAGGGAGTGACAGAATTAGCATCTCATTTTGGGGACGCGGTCCGCGTCCACTGCCCCGTGCACCTTATTTTGCCCCGGGCCATTCTAAAATCCATCCTCAGATTGGCACCAGCAGATTTCCCTCTCTGCCACCGATCTAATTTTCCGCCTCCTGCAATTAATTTGTATGGAAACGTTAGCGTGACGAATGACCCACATATCAGCCTTTCTCGCCGGCGCTGTCACTCTCAGCTCGCAGAGATTGAAGCGCAGTTGGCTCCTTTCGCCTGACATTAATTTACCTGGTGGGCTGCGGCACAAAGAACTGGCGAGCGATTGTTACTGTTCCCTCGTTCGCGTTTTGTAAGCTGAATTCTTTCCAGAAGTGACCGGCTGGCACTCGCACAAGTGCAGAGGAAGGAAATAAATGAATTTGAGAAGACGAAGCCCACAAGTGTGCCTATTTATACATCTCACATTAATGCCGCCGGAATTTATCGGCTGCTGGGCAGCACTAAAAAAAAAAGCGGTGAATAATGGCTTTTCCTTTTTTCGGCTTTAGTTCCACTCCACCCGGGCCGGTAAGCAAAAAAAAAAAAAAAACAAGAGAACAAAGTCTACTTGCCGAGAGATTTAGTCTTTTGTTCTGGTAATTCCGTAGTGTACCGGGCAACCCTGCGGCGTGTAAAATAATCTTTGTGCTGGTTGTTTGGTGTTCTGGGGCGATGCTTTTCTTCCTATCACAGGACGCCTGGCTCTGGTAGTTTACTGCGTGAGGCATGTGGACAAACTGCCCCCCCCCCCCCCCCAACACTTGTCCCCTAAAACAAGCCCTTAACACCTAAAGGGTAACTGCCTTTTCGAGAAAAAAATAAAATACCAAATAAAAAATAAAAAAATTAAGGGGTTGCAAAGGCCTTAAGGTTTTTTTTGCGCTAATGCAGTCTATGCATTAAGGTAAAAAAACCTTCTGTGCTGTAGCTCCCGCCCCCCCCCCCCACTTTTTCTTACCTGAGCCCGATCCGATCCAGTGATGTGCATGAGCACAGCGGCTCCAGCTGTTGTCTCTGGCATCATTGGACAGATTGATAGCAGCAGGAGCCATTGGCTCCCACTGTTGTCAATCAAATCCAGTGACACGGGAGCAGGGGGGCGGGGCGGAGTGCCGCTGTCTGTGCCAATGGATGCAGCAGCGGGACTCGGCAGCACGCTCACATTGGTACCCCCAGGGAAAGCGGCTTTCCGAGGGGGCACCGAATGAAGAGAAGGGGCCTGGGGTGCCGGTGGGGGACCCCAAAAGAAGAGGATCTGGGTTGCTCTGTGCAAAAGGATTGCATGATGTGCACGAGCGCAGCGGCTCCAGCTGCTCTCATTGTCATCATTGGACAGATTGATAGGAACAGGAGCCATTGGCTCCCACTGCTGTCAATCAAATCCAGTGATGCGGGAGCAGGGGGCGGGGCCAAGTGCCGCTGTCTGTGTCAATGGATGCAGCAGCGGGACTCTGGAGTACGCTCGCATGGGTGCCCCCAGGGAAAGTGGCTTTCCGAGGGGGCACCCGATGAAGAGAAGGGGCCTGGGGCGCGAGTGGGGGACCCCAAAAGAAGAGGATCTGGGTTGCTCTGTGCAAAAGGATTGCACGATGTGCATGAGCGCAGCGGCTCCAGCTGCTGTCACTGTCATTATTGGACAGATTGATAGCAACAGGAGCCATTGGCTCCCACTGCTGTCAATCAAATCCAGTGATGCGGGAGCAGGGGGCGGGGCCAAGTGCCGCTGTCTGTGTCAATGGATGCAGCAGCGGGACTCTGGAGTACGCTCGCATGGGTGCCCCCAGGGAAAGCGGCTTTCCGAGGGGGCACCCGATGAAGAGAAGGGGCCTGGGGCGCGAGTGGGGGACCCCAAAAGAAGAGGATCTGTGTTGCTCTGTGCAAAAGGATTGCACGATGTGCATGAGCGCAGCGGCTCCAGCTGCTCTCACTGTCATCATTGGACAGATTGATAGCAACAGGAGCCATTGGCTCCCACTGCTGTCAATCAAATCCAGTGATGCGGGAGAAGGGGGCGGGGCCAAGAGCAGCTGTCTGTGTCAATGGATGCAGCAGCGGGACTCTGGAGTACGCTCGCATGGGTGCCCCCAGGGAAAGCGGCTTTCCGAGGTGGCACCCAATGAAGAGAAGGGGCCTGGGGTGCGAGTGGGGGACCCCAAAAGAAAAGGATCTGGGTTGCTCTGTGCAAAACGATTGCACAAAACAGGTAAGTATAACATGTTTGCAATAAAAAAAAACAAAAAAAACAAGGGTTTACCATCTATTTAATGTAGCAGCATATACAATTGCTACACAAGTCATATTGTAATTGAATGTTTTTAAAAATGACCTTTCATTGTCATTCTGCAGCCACTGTCATTTTCTGTAAAAGGCAATACAGCCACCTGGAGGCACTCAGTACAGAGATGGTATGCATGACACCCTCCCAGGTATTTCATTTCCTGCTTGTGTGATTGGCTCACTGATTTTCTCAGAAGTCTGCCCTAAGATACAAGTCAGATTTTGGGCATCGCCTGCAAGAAAATTTCATTTTTGGTGAGATACTCCCAATAGGAAATCAGACCCAGCCCCTTTCCTCATCAGAACCCTGCAGGTTCAGAAGCTGATTGATAATTATAAATTCACTCACATTCACCCTGCACATTTCTCAACTAAAGTGAAGTTACTCTTTAACCTCTTTACGCAGGCCGAACACATACACTACATTCCAAAAGTATTGGGACGCCTGCCTTTACACACACACACACGTACTTTAATGGCATCCCAGTCTTAGTCCATAGGGTTCAATATTGAGTTGGCCCTCCCTTTGCAGCTATAACAGCTTCAACTCTTCTGGGAAGGCTGTCCACAAGGTTTAGGAGTGTGTCTATGGGAATGTTTGACCATTCATTCTGTGCTGGGATGAAGGAGCTCCTGCGCATGTGCTGGAGTTACATCATCTTGCAGTTCCCAATCAAGGCGACTCGTCACCCGGAAGAATTCATGAAGAAGATGCCGGCACCGGCAAGGGACCTCATGGACATTGGATTGTTGAAAAGGAGTATTTGCAGGGTTTAGTTCCACAATAAAGGATAAGTGCACTTATAACCAAAGTGCATTTATCATTTTTGCCCTCTTCCCCCTCCACTGATGCATACTTGCCTCTATCCAACAGCTACTGTCCCCCTGTATTTTTGACATTCAGTGGTTCAAGTCTTCACTATCCTGGCTGTGCCTGAGCATTACAGCCCCGTGGACTTCTATAGGACCATCTCAGTGTCTCTGGCTTTGGGACACAACCATATAGAAATCTTTGGAACACAAAAGGACAGGTGTAGCCAAGTGTCAGGACCCGGATCTGAACCTGCAACCTCTGCTGTGTCTGGCAGTATATCTTCTTGTAGAGCCACCTGAGATGCTGGCCTGCTCCCTGCCAGATTCGTTAGACACTGTTGCCTTGTTTCTCTTAAACCTTGAACTCCTTGCTCCTCCCATGGACTTCCCATTTTAACCATGCTTTTGCCCTTTCTGTTTACCAAATTATTGTGCTCTCTCCAGCCAATATACCGTCCTCTTGGCACTCCTGCTGCCGTTTGTATCGTTGCTATCACTCGTTACCGAACTTTGGCTTGTTTCTCAACTATGCTGCTGCTTGATCCCAACCTGTGACCACTTGTTACTGACCTTTGGCTTGTTTACTGACCACACTTCTGCTCTATCCCTACCTGCTATATCTTCTACTGGACCCCGACTTACTCACCTCCTGGTGGGGTGTTCCTGAGGTCTGCGACCTGGTACTAACATGCAGCAAAAACCCATCTCCACCATCAGGAGCTCTGATGAACACTGGCTGGTGTTTAGACCTCCACCTCAGGAGAGCCCGTGTCATCTGCCAGGGTGACCTGCTACTATACCTATCCTTCTGGTATGTGGGAGCCTCTCTACTGCTATAGCTACTGGCCTCTGAGCCAGTTATGGGAAAATGTAAAAAGAGCCAGTCAGGTAATCAAAGGTAATAAATCATTAGTGCCAAAACTGAAATATGTTTGTTATTTCTAAACTGTTACTTGGGTCCAAGTGGCCATTGGTCATATTAGGTCAATAGTGTCACAAGCATCCCTGCTCTTTTGTGTAACTGCACCTGCGAGGCAGGGAATGTCCTGGCAGCAGCTGATTGGCTTAGGAATGACAGCTGACTTCTGGGTTCAGGCTCAACTCAAACTCATCCTTTATAACAATGATTTAAATTCAGTAGACCTCTACAAGATAGATTCCATTTGGCTACTTTAGGCATGGCATTTTACTTGCTGCAATACACCTAAAACGCTGTAAAAGGTGGACAGGTGCTTTAAATAATACTGAGTAGGCTGCCATGACCTTTTTCCTACACAGCCTAAGAAAATCCCCTTTTTGGCAGGAATACTGCACGCACATTATTATTAGCTACCTAGTATCCAACACAGTTGTATGTGTGGGAGTGGGTTAATTATAATAATTAAAATAATTTGCAGGATGGTTAGTTTCCAGGGGTCAGATTTAATTCCACTCGTGTCTTTTCTTTGTAAGTAGAGGGTGCGCAGTGTTGCAGATCACATTGGTCACAGTATGATAAGGTAATGTTCTGCAGAGCTCTAGACAAGAAGCAGTCTCTCTGCAGATCAGCGAATATAAAAAAAATAAAAAATAACAGGTTCGGAAAAAATTGCCGTGCTTACGGAGTCAGTTCCCCTTGCTCATTGCGATGCTATTAATTCTGGCCATAGGCAGAGCTGACTGTACCAAGAGCCACTTGTGGGCCTATGGCTAGATCTGTAGAGACATGCAGGCTGTCTTAGGGGGGTAGAAAAGTTATAGTGGAGGAACCTGGTGACTAGAGTTGAATTAATAAACAGGGCACGTTTCTGAGTCCAGAGCCATCTCAGGGACCAAGATGGGGACCACACAAGGGCTAGGTGGGACTGCAGGCCAGTTTAAAGGGTGTGGAAACCCTAACAATGAACTACTGCATGACTTTCAGACAGATATTAATTTGGTATTTACGAAAGTATGGTTCTCCATTTACAGTAATATCCATGCATGTTGCATGCATCACAATAATATACCTTATCTTCTACCAAGTGGTTACATCTATGACTGATATTACCTAATATCCGCTCCCGCACCCGTCCCCCCCCAGCTGTCTCATGCGTCTCCTGCCACTTCCTTTCGTGCGTGTTACCCTAGGGCTGCCTTCTGGTGTGTTGGGCTATCTGTTCAACGGGTGTGGTTTTCCTCCTTGGACCCGCATGATATTCTGTCTATCTAACCAATATTGTGATTTTATTAAATATTTGCAATACTTACTTCTTTTCTTTCATATCTTATGTAGTATCACACCATTGATCTAATTTATTAATGCCCCTGAAGAAGCCTCTGGCGAAACATGTTGGGCGCTGCTCTAGTGGGCGAGAATTGGAGTGTCCACTTTGAGTAGCTACTTGTATATCATCTTTATATGGTCATGTATACATTGCTGTATCTATCTATGTGATTTATTCTACCAATCATGTTTGTTTCTTGATGACTGTTCATTTTTTGTTTTTTGTATCTTCTATATTATTCATCAAGCTTATGTTAAGCGGATGATTTTTATACCCCAATGAATAAAGTTCTAATTTCTTTAACCCTCCTGTGAATATTTAATGTCTACTGGTACCATTAAAGTCCTACCCTTTTGGTTTTCCCAAGCCCTCACTTATCTCGCCTAGGCGAGAGCTCTGTAATTTCAGAGACATACTTCATACAAGTAATCCAGGGATGTTGGTACCATTGTGATAATCTTTTGAATGTATTTATTTTACCTTTCGACACACCTTAATCTTTTATCAATTCTGGCCATAGGCCGAGCTGATTGTACCAAGAACCACTTGTGGACGCCTATGGCTAGATCTGTAGAGGCATATTTGGGGGGTTACAAAGTTATAGTGGAGGAACCTGGTGACAAGAGTTGAATGAATAAACAGGGCACGTTTCTGAGTCCAGAGCCATCTCAGGGACCAAGATGGGGACCACACAAGGGCTAGGTGGGACTGCAGGCCAGGTTAATGGGTGTGGAAACCCTAACAATGAACTACTGCATGAATTTCAGACAGATATTAAGTATGGCCATAGGCCGAGCTGATTGTACCAAGAACCACTTGTGGACCCCTATGGCTAGATCTGTAGAGACATATTAGGGGGTTACAAAGTTATAGTGGAGGAACCTGGTGACAAGAGTTCAATGAATAAACAGGCCAGGTTAAAGGGTGTGGAAACCCTAACAATGAACTACTGCATGAATTTCAGACAGATATTAAGTCTGGCCATAGGCCGAGCTGATTGTACCAAGAACCACTTGTGGACCTATGGCTAGATCTGTAAAGACATATTAGGGGGTTACAAAGTTATAGTGGAGCAACCTGGTGACAAAAGTTGAATGAATAAACAGGGCACATTTCTGAGTCCAGAGCCATCTCAGGGACCAAGATGGGGACCACACAAGGGCTAGGTGGGACTGCAGGCCAGGTTAAAGGGTGTGGAAACCCTAACAATGAACTACTGCACGACTTTCAGACAGATATGAATTCTGGCCATAGGCCGAGCTGATTGTACCAAGAACCACTTGTGGACCCCTATGGCTAGATCTGTAGAGGCATATTCGGGGGTTACAAAGTTATAGTGGAGGAACCTGGTGACAAGAGTTGAATGAATAAACAGGGCACGTTTCTGAGTCCAGAGCCATCTCAGGGACCAAGATGGGGACCACACAAGGGCTAGGTGGGACTGCAGGCCAGGTTAATGGGTGTAGAAACACTAAAAATGAACTACTGCATGAATTTCAGACAGATATGAATTCTGGCCATAGGCCGAGCTGATTGTACCAAGAACCACTTGTGGACCTATGGCTAGATCTGTAAAGACATATTAGGGGGTTACAAAGTTATAGTGGAGCAACCTGGTGACAAAAGTTGAATGAATAAACAGGGCACGTTTCTGACTCCAGGGCCATCTTAGGGACCAAGATGGGAACCATACAAGTGCTAGGTGGGACTGCAGGCCAGGTTAAAGGGTGTGGAAACCCAAACAATGAACTACTGCATGACTTTCAGACAGATATTAATTCTGGCCATAGGCTGAGCTGATTGTACCAAGAACCACTTGTGGACCCCTATGGCTAGATCTGTAGAGACATATTAGGGGGTTACAAAGTTATAGTGGAGGAACCTGGTGACAAGAGTTCAATGAATAAACAGGCCAGGTTAAAGGGTGTGGAAACCCTAACAATGAACTACTGCATGAATTTCAGACAGATATTAAGTCTGGCCATAGGCCGAGCTGATTGTACCAAGAACCACTTGTGGACCTATGGCTAGATCTGTAAAGACATATTAGGGGGTTACAAAGTTATAGTGGAGCAACCTGGTGACAAAAGTTGAATGAATAAACAGGGCACATTTCTGAGTCCAGAGCCATCTCAGGGACCAAGATGGGGACCACACAAGGGCTAGGTGGGACTGCAGGCCAGGTTAAAGGGTGTGGAAACCCTAACAATGAACTACTGCACGACTTTCAGACAGATATGAATTCTGGCCATAGGCCGAGCTGATTGTACCAAGAACCACTTGTGGACCCCTATGGCTAGATCTGTAGAGGCATATTCGGGGGTTACAAAGTTATAGTGGAGGAACCTGGTGACAAGAGTTGAATGAATAAACAGGGCACGTTTCTGAGTCCAGAGCCATCTCAGGGACCAAGATGGGGACCACACAAGGGCTAGGTGGGACTGCAGGCCAGGTTAATGGGTGTGGAAACCCTAACAATGAACTACTGCATGAATTTCAGACAGATATGAATTCTGGCCATAGGCCGAGCTGATTGTACCAAGAACCACTTGTGGACCTATGGCTAGATCTGTAAAGACATATTAGGGGGTTACAAAGTTATAGTGGAGCAACCTGGTGACAAAAGTTGAATGAATAAACAGGGCACGTTTCTGAGTCCAGGGCCATCTTAGGGACCAAGATGGGGACCACACAAGTGCTAGGTGGGACTGCAGGCCAGGTTAAAGGGTGTGGAAACCCTAACAATGAACTACTGCATGACTTTCAGACAGATATTAATTCTGGCCATAGGCTGAGCTGATTGTACCAAGAACCACTTGTGGACCCCTATGGCTAGATCTGTAGAGACATATTAGGGGGTTACAAAGTTATAGTGGAGGAACCTGGTGACAAGAGTTCAATGAATAAACAGGCCAGGTTAAAGGGTGTGGAAACCCTAACAATGAACTACTGCATGAATTTCAGACAGATATTAAGTCTGGCCATAGGCTGAGCTGATTGTACCAAGAACCACTTGTGGACCCCTATGGCTAGATCTGTAGAGGCACATTCGGGGGTTACAAAGTTATAGTGGAGGAACCTGGTGACAAGAGTTGAATGAATAAACAGGGCACGTTTCTGAGTCCAGAGCCATCTCAGGGACCAAGATGGGGACCACACAAGGGCTAGGTGGGACTGCAGGCCAGGTTAATGGGTGTGGAAACCCTAACAATGAACTACTGCATGAATTTCAGACAGATATTCATTCTGGCCATAGGCCGAGCTGATTGTACTAAGAACCACTTGTGGACCCCTATGGCTAGATCTGTAAAGACATATTAGGGGGTTACAAAGTTATAGTGGAGGAACCTGGTGACAAGAGTTGAATAATTAAACAGGGGACGTTTCTGAGTCCAGAGCCAAATCAGGGACCAAGATGGGGACCAGACAAGGGCTAGGTGGGCCTGCAGGGCAGGTTAAAGGGTGTGGAAACCCTAACAATGAACTATTGCACGACTTTCAGACAGATATTAATTCTGGCCATAGGCCGAGCTGATTGTACCAAGAGCCACTTGTAGGCCTGTGACTAGATCTGTGGAGAAATGCAGGCTGTATTTAGGGGGTTACAAGGTTATAGTGGAGAAACCTGGTGAAAAGAGTAGAATAGATTAACAAGGTAGGGGAAGGGCACGTTTTTGTGCTCCAGAGTCCAGAGCTACCTCGGGCCCAAGAAGGGAACAACACAGGGCTAGCAGAGACTGCAGGCCAGGTTAAAGGGTATAGAAACCATAACAATGAACTACTGCACGACTTTCAAACATGGTAATTTTGGCCATAGGGAGAGCTGACTGTACCAAGAACCACTTGTAGGCCTGTGACAAGATCTGTGGAGAGATGAAGGCTGTGTTTGGGGGGTTACAAAGTTATAGTGGAGGAACCTGATGACAAGAGAAGAATGAATACACAGGCAAGGGGATAGGACATGTTTTTTGGGCTCCAGAGTCCAGAACCACCTTGGGGACAAAGACGGGGACCACACAAGGGTATGTAAACCCCAACAATGAAGTAATGCATGACATCATTTAATTTTAAATGCAGAAAATGTGAGTGCCAGAATGTGCCTTAGCTTCCCTGTACAATGGCACTCCTACTGACAGAGAGAGGGGCAGCATGGGGAGCAAATCAGGCTCAGATTCATGCCCATGTGTGAGGAAGGAACATGTTGAAAAGGGGAGAGAGTAAAGTGAGCAGAAGGTGGCCTCCTAAATGTTCTGCTGCTCCTTCATCGTCCAATCAATAGATTGGGAGGGGAGGGGGGGGGGGTGTTTTAATGTGTTTACTTGTTCAGACTGTGCTGCTGCTTCAGTAGAAGTCAAGGATTATCTGAAACTGCTGCTGGGCAGAAGCCATAGGATGCCTGCTATTACATCTGGGCTGATGTCACACGCATGGCAGTAAGGAACTTGAAACACGTTTGAATTCCTGATCAATCTTGTTGTAAAATGCAGGGAATTGAGCCGCCCCTTCACTGCTGCTAAGTAGAGACACATCTATATATGGCCAAATGAACTGAACCTATAGTGGTTGTTCACGACAATATATAGATAGATCATTCTGGCAATAGAATAGGGGCTTAAAGAGGATTTGTAAACAGAAGAAGGTGCACCGGCATAGTACATTATAATAAACCTTTTGCCAATATAAAATAAAACAATGTACTCATAAAAAAACACACTTACAAGTGTGATGATCTTTAACTCTGAGCCCTTGAAACGCGTAAGCTACGCCCCGGTGGATAGATGCATTTATGGTGTTGGGACTGGATCTTGTTAAATGCATATTTTCGTGTACCTTTGTGAGTACATTGTATTAATTTACAATAACAAAATGTTTTAAAAAATGCACTAGGCTGTGTGACATTGAGGCTGCCAGTAATGGTGGTCTACTTCTCTGTGCTACATGATTAGAAAGGAGTCTGCTCTGGACCTATGCTTTGGACTTTTAACATGGAGGGCCTTATTCACCTTTGGCGCTGACAAGATTATCTGCATGTCAGAGGGTTTGTGACCGATTGTTATGAAAGGTGCATACATGGACATGGGTGGTCCAAGTAATGGATTTATGTTAAGTGTTTTAGTGGAGTCACTTGACCGGGAAATACGGGGTTAACCAGAGGGTGCTGCGTTGGCTTGCTGGGCAGGTCTCCGAAGCTTTATTGTTATTGTTTCAAGCTTTTCCATAACTGCTTATTATGTGGAAAAGAGGTCTGCACAAAGCCCGAGCCCGGCACCCATAATTCTGCTGTGATTGCAGAACAGTGGAAGGTATAATCTTGTAGCCATATGTTTTTCTGAGTAATCCAGATGTACTTGTGATAGGTCCGTATCACAGAAGTTATTTCACACGCTGGTCTCTCCAGTGTGTGTGTGTGTTTATATATATATATACACACACATTATCTCACAAAAGTGAGTACACCCCTCACATTTTTTGTAAATATTTTATTATATTTTTTCATGTGACAACACTGAAGAAATGACACTTTGCTACAATGTAAAGTAGTGAGTGTACAGCTTGTATAACAGTGTAAATTTGCTGTCCCCTCAAAATAACTCAACACACAGCCATTAATGTCTAAACCGCTGGAAACAAAAGTGAGTACACCCCTAAGGGACATTGTCCAAATTGGGCCCAAAGTGTCAATATTTTGTGTGGCCACCATTATTTTCCAGCACGGTTTTAACCCTCTAGGGCACAGAGTTCACCAGAGATTCACAGGTTGCCACTGGAGTCCTTTACACTCCTCCGTGACGACATCACGGAGCTGGTGGATGTTAGAGACCTTGCGCTCCTCCACCTTCCATTTGAGGATGACCCACAGATGCTCAATAAGGTTTAGGTCTGGAGACATGCTTGGTCAGTCCATCACCTTTATCCTCCGCTTCTTTAGCAAGGCAGTGGTCATCTTGGAGGTGTGTTTGGGGTCGTTATGTTGGAATATTGCCCTGACGCCCAGTCTCTGAAGGGATGGGATCATGCTCTGCTTCAGTATGTCACAGTACATGTTGGCATTCATGGTTCCCTCAATGAACTGTAGCTCCCCAGTGGCAGCAGCACTCATGCAGCCCCAGACCATGACACTCCCACCACCATCCATGCTTAAATGTAGGCAAGACACACTTGTCTTTGTACTCCTCACCTGGTTGCGGCCACACACGCTTGACACCATCTGAACCAAATAAGTTTATCTTGGTCTCATCAGACCACAGGACTTGGTTCCAATACACCATGTCCTTTGTTTGCTTGTCTTCAGCAAACTGTTTGTTTCATCATCTTTAGAAGAGGCTTCCTTCTGGGACGACAGCCATGTAAACCAATTTGTTGCAGTGTGCGGCGTATGGTCTGAGCCTTGACAGGCTGACCCCCCACCCCTTCAACCTCTGCAGCAATGCTGGCAGCACGCATACGCCTATTTCCCAAAGACAACCTCTGGATATGACACTGAGCTTGTGCACTCATCTTCTTTGGTCGACCATGGTGAGGCCTGTTCTGAGTGGAACCTGTCCTGTTAAACCGCTATATGGTCTTGGCCACCATGCTGCAGCTCAGTTTCAGGGTCTTGGCAATCTTCTTATAGCCTAGGCCATCTTTATGTAGAGCAAATATTCTTTTTTTCAGATCCTCAGAGAGTTATTTGCCATGAGATGCCATGTTGAACTTCCAGTGACCAGTATGAGAGAGTGAGAGCGATAACACCAAATTCAACACACCTGCTCCCCATTCACACCGGAGACCTTGTAACACTAACGAGTCACATGACACCAGGGAGGGAAAATGGCTAATTGGGCCTAATTTGGACATTTTTACTTAGGGGTGTACTCACTTTTGTTGCCAGCGGTTGAGACATTAATGCCTGTGTGTTGAGTTATTTTGAGGGGACAGCAAATTTACACTGTTATACAAGCTGTACACTCACTACTTTACATTGTAGCAAAGTGTAATTTCTTCAGTGTTGTCACATGAAAAGATAGAATAAAATATTTACAAAAATGTGAGGGGTGTACTCACTTTTGTGAGATACTGTGTATATACAGTGGGTACGGAAAGTATTCAGACCCCCTTAAATTTTTCACTCTTTGTTACATTGCAGCCATTTGCTAAAATCATTTAAGTTCATTCTTCTTCCTCATGAATGTACACATAGCACCCCATACTGACAGAAAAACACAGAATTGTTGACATTGTTGCAGATTTATTAAAAAAGAAAAACTGAAATATCACATGGTCCTAAGTATTCAGACCCTTTGCTGTGACACTCATATATTTAGCTTAGGTGCTTTCCATTTCTTCTGATCATCCTGGAGATGGTTCTACACCTTTATTTGAGTTCAGCTGTGTTTGATTATACTGATTGGACTTGATTAGGAAAGCCACACACCTGTCTATATAAGACCTTCCAGATCACAATGCATGTCAGAGCAAATGAGAATCATGAGGTCAAAAGGAACTGCCTAAAGAGCTCAGAGACAGAATTGTGGCAAGGCACAGATCTGGCCAAGGTTACAAAAAGATTTCTGCTGCACTTAAGGTTCCTAAGAGCACAGTGGCCTCCATAATCCTCAAATGGAAGACGTTTGGGACGACCAGAACCCTTCCTAGAGCTGGCTGTCTGGCCAAACTGAGCTATCGGGGGGAGAAGAGCCTTGGTGAGAGAGGTAAAGAAGAACCCAAAGATCACTGTGGCTGAGCTCCAGAGATGCAGTCAGGAGATGGGAGAAAGTTGTAGAAAGTCAACCATCACTGCAGCCCTCCACCAGTTGGGGCTTTATGGCAGAGTGGCCCGACGGAAGCCTCTCCTCAGTGTAAGACACACGAAAGCCCGCATGGAGTTTGCTAAAAAACACCTGAAGGACTCCAAGATGGTGAGAAATAAGATTCTCTGGTCTGATGAGACCAAAATAGAACTTTTTGGCCTTAATTCTAAGCGGTATGTGTGGAGAAAACCAGGCACTGCTCATCACCTGTCCAATACAGTCCCAACAGTGAAGCATGGTGGTGGCAGCATCATGCTGTGGGGGTGTTTTTCAGCTGCAGGGACAGGACAACTGGTTGCAATTGAGGGAAAAATGAATGCGGCCAAGTACAGGGATATCCTGGACAAAAACCTTCTCCAGAGTGCTCTGGACCTCAGACTGGGCCGAAGGTTTACCTTCCAACAAGACAATGACCCTAAGCACACAGCTAAAATAATGAAGGAGTGGCTTCACAACAACTCCGTGACTGTTCTTGAATGGCCCAGCCAGAGCCCTGACTTAAACCCAATTGAACATCTCTGGAGAGACCTAAAAATGGCTGTCCACCAACGTTTACCATCCAACCTGACAGAACTGGAGAGGATCTGCAAGGAGGAATGGCAGAGGATCCCCAAATCCAGGTGTGAAAGACTTGTTGCATCTTTCCCAAAAAGACTCCTGGCTGTATTAGATCAAAAGGGGGCTTCTACTGAATACTGAGCAAAGGGTCTGAATACTTAGGACCATGTGATATTCCAGTTTTTCTTTTTTAATAAATCTGCAACAATGTCAACAATTCTGTGTTTTTCTGTCAGTATGGGGTGCTATGTGTACATTCATGAGGAAGAAGAATGAACTTAAATGATTTTAGCAAATGGCTGCAATATAACAAAGAGTGAAAAATTTAAGGGGGTCTGAATACTTTCCGTACCCACTGTAGATACACAGACAGGTCAGGACTGCACACTCGATTCTTCAGGTGCAGAGCAGGTAGTGGAGATCATCCAGACTCCAGAATATCAAAAACAAAAAAAAGTCCAATCTGCAGCACCATGTATTTTTATTAAGAGAGCAAAAAACTTCAAAATGAGACATCAAAATGATTGTGATTTTTGTCATTTTGATGTCTCCTTGATAAGTTTTTACTCTATTAATAAAAATACAAGGTGCTGCAGATTGGACTTTTTATGTTTATATATATATTTGTTTTTGGTGTGCATGTTTTCCCCCATGATGTTTCTGGATCTGGCCCCTCTGAATGTGACAGGGATAAAATTTTATACGATACGCTTTTCCCACAAGGCAGACAACACTTAATTCAAACATCCAGAGCGTGAACCACATATGGCTCTGTTATCTGACCCGCACCGTGTAGATGCAGAAACACGCTAGACCAGGTTTAAATTACTTTTACTTTTTGTGAAACCATTTGGTATGTCTTAAGAAGAGACTAAAATCTTGATAAAGTATTCAGGTATACTGTGTGGCAAAAAAATTGTGAAGACCATCACACCAATATGAGCTTGCTGGACATCCTGTTCCAAAACCATGAGCATTGATATAGAATTGCCCCCTCCTCTTTAAGTGCCGGTTCACACTACAGCGTGTGCGGCGATCGCATGTAATATCGGAGCGCACTGCTCCTTCATTACATGCGATCGGATGTGCAGTGCGAATTCAGCCATACACTTTGTATGGCTAAATTCGCACTGCACCCGCACAAAACTCGCACATGAGGCATTTTTTCAGCCGCATCAGGATCGGATCGCACAGTGGTTCACACTTGTGCGATCCGATCCTGTGCGAACTGTCAGATCGCACTGCGATATGCGATCAAACTGGGGGTGTCGTTAACATTTCATTGACACCCCCAGCGTATCGCATATGGCAGTGTGAACTGCCAGATGTGCGTTTGCGATGCGGGAACAGGCTGCGAATTCGCAGCCTTCTCGCATCGCACAAGTGTGACCCGGCACTAAAGTGATTCTAAAGTCTCTTTTTAAAAAATAAAAAAAAATAACAAACATGTTATACTTACCTGCTCTGTGTAGGGGTTTTGCACAGGGCAGCCTGGAACCTCCTCCTCTTAGATCCCTCTTCGCTGCTCTTAGCCCCATCCCTCCTGTTAAGTGCCCCTACAGCATGCAAACAGCCATTTAGGAGAGAGAGTCCTGGATGGCCGAGAGACTTGTAGACATTGCTGGACAGAAATGGGGTTCAGATAAGTATTAGGGGGTGCTGGGGAGGCTGCTGCACAGAGAAGGATTTTTATCTTAATGCATAGAATCCATTTAGATACAAACCTTTTGCCTTTACAACTCCTTTAAGGCTGTAACAGGGAAGGGAAGGCTTTCCACAAGATATTGGAGTGTCTGTGGGAATTTGTTCCTGTGACAGACCCAACCAGGACAGGGGCTTTTGGAGTGGAATGCAGGGTAGCCTCTTGCCTACTGTCTATGGGCCCTGCAATTTGAGTGAGCTACAAAAATTTGGGAAGATGTCATAATTTATAATGCAGGATGATATGTTGTTACTACATTTAACAGTCATGGAAGCCATGATGGTCTCTGCCAACTAGAATTTCAGTGAGAAGATAGATGTAAAAAGAAACTGGTTAATGAGATGTGGGCAACCCTGGGTCTGCTTGAATTCTGGGGTACTGGTGCCGGACTGTCTTGGGTGGGAAATTCCTCTGACTGCTAGTCATACTGATAGGACTTGTCGAGGTGCCTAGATGTTAATTAGATTACTGTTTAAATAGATCACTGTTAGCTGTTAATTGAATTGGTGTTGGAAGTTTGCATTGTTCATGTGGTGTCTGCCCCTATTTTTGAAGTGTATAAAAACCTGTATTTCTGTTCAAGAAAGTTATTCCTTTATTTTTTTACCCCAACATCTTGTCTATGTATGATGCTTGGGGTAAAGGGCTGGTATTAGCTATCGGCCTACTGGAAGAGTTTGGAAGGCAGGAGGCATCCAGACAGGGTTCCAGGTGGTCCATCGCAGTTCCTATCTAGCCAAAAGAGCATCTGTGAGTTCAGGCACTGATGTTAGGTGAAAAGACCTTGCTCGCAACCACTGTTCCTGTTCCTCCCAAAGGTGTTCAGGACTCTGTGCAGCCCACTTGAGTTTCGGCACTCCAAACACATCAAGCCATGTCTTTTTTGAGTTGGCTTTGTGCACAGGAGCACTTTTCACATGCCAATTAACTTGTTGGACTGGTTCATGAGCTTAAGACAGAAAGTGATGCTACAGGAAATGATGTATGCAGTAAGTAGGAGGAAAGGATTTTGGACTTGCGAGCTATGTGCTGAACAAAGAAAGCACTAGAGTTGTATACAGGACTTTGGAGAAGCAAAAAGCAGCCTAAAAGAGATCCTGGATCCTGGAAGACGACTCCATCATAAAACAAAGACTGAAAATAGGAACGGTACCTGGGGATGACGATAAATCTACAACCCAAGTGAAATAACTTGTAGTGTATCCCTCTTGCTCACATTGTCCATGGTAATTTGATAGTAAGGACAGATAGTTTGGGCATATGTATATTGTGTGCATATTTTGTAATGATTTGTATGCCGTTAATTGTTTTTCCTACAATTATATGTGAAGCATTTTTGTTTAGTAAAAGCATCAATACACTATGGAGGTTTTTATCCTTCCTTGCATTTACCGCAAAGAACCTGAACAGATGCAAAGCAAAACAGAGGGAACATAAGAGCTCCTCCCTTGTGACAGGGCTCGGATATAGCATCCGATTGCCACAGTCGAACACTGTCATGTGACTGAGTGAGCGATGCAACTGCTCTCCACAGTCATAGACACAGGTAGTTTTAGTGTCGGCTAGGGAATGATGGCAAGGTGAGTACAAGGAGCTGTCCTCTGCAGAGACACCCTCACTTCGCCCTACACAGGCAAGGTGACAGGGTCTCTTTAAAGAAGAGTAACCGTCATGCATCCTGAGCTCTGCAGCGTTTGTTATTAAGGTATACAGCATACAAAATAGAGGGCACAAATCATTAAGCCTGCCTTAATGGTGTCAGTACCACTTGTGTTCATTAATGGCTACACTTAACGAGTCAAGCCGAAACAATTTCCAAAGACAATAGCACGGGCGGCTAAACTGTCCTGCGTTATGATAGAGATTTACGTGCTAACAGCCAAGGTTCTGACTCCAGGCCTCCCTTCAGATTCCCAAAATAACTTGGACCATGCTAGAGAGGAAAATCAATAGACGCTTATTAACGAAGATACATTTGAAGAGATAGCACCAAGTTCCAGGAAGAAGAGATGCCAGGGGATAGAGACAGACGCAAGCTTCAATGATGACAATAAATACTGATTAACTCTACCATGTCTGGGTACATGCCAAACAGAAGCATCATAAAAGCAGGCAGAAGACAAACTCGTCTCTTTAGCTCTTTTCTTTCAAGTCCCTCCACTGGCTTCCCCTTCTCCATGGAATAAAATGCAAAAACAAACTTTGAACACAAAAAGTTCTAAACAATCGGTCACCCATACCGACAGCCTTTTTTCTTCATGGGCAACACTATTGAGACGTTCAGGACTTTTCAAGTGCTTCTTCCCTTCTCCGGAACTCCCTTGTGCATGCTATCATACGTTCGCAACCTTTATTGTTTTTATATTCGTACCTGTTTTTTTACTATTTTTTATAAATGCTTACTAACACAATTTACACCTTCTTACCACCAGTTGCCAGCTTGAATATATCTGACTTTTTGCATTCTTCTAGGAAATTGATGAGATTAAAGTGTTACAAAACGCAGGACCCTGCATTTACTATATCCGATCTCCCACAGTATACAGAACATGAAAATGTAATTACTTTAGTAAATATAAACTGCTAAATACCTTTTCTCATCAGCAGTATATAGCAGTCTGGTGACTTCTATCAGTTTCTGGTTAAAGCTTGTAGAAGGAGTTTTCATTCTCCTCTGACTGTTTTATGAGCTTGCAGGACCCCTGACCCTCTGTCTGGACAGTGCTGGTTGGCCCTGTGCTGATAACATACCCCCCCCCCCCAAAAACAAAACAAAACAAAAAAAAAACAACTCTCTAGCAATAGACACCAAACTAAGCATGTGCAGAGTGACTCAAAGGCTCTGTTCTATCAGCAGACCGACTGAGGACTGTGGAAGAAGGGGAGGATCAGAGAAAACAGGATCAAACAACCTTTTTACACACTGCAGAAGATTAACCTCTTAGGTTCCACAGTGAGTATAACAAGCAAGCTTTACTGCATATACAGGCTGACTTTACTGTTGTGAGTTTAGTAACACTTTACATCTCTAGGGGATGTCTGTTAAATTATCCTTCCTTCCATTACACCCAAATTCTTTATCAAGACTTTAGTTCTCATTTAGGACATAAACCACATGGCCAACAGTTTGTGAGCAAATGACCATTACACCTTGTGACAGTGCGAGGCTGTGCCATGGTGGGAATTCAGCGAAGCGAGAGGCTCGGGAATGTTTATAGTGAATGGAGAAAGCTGTGCTGTATGTTTTCTCGGGATTTGGTAGTTTCAGATCGGGGCCAGGAGCTTGAAGGTTCCAGTGTCTTGGGTGGGAGGAAACCTTCAATCCGGTGTCCAGGCTTTGCTTGAGTCTTGCAAAACAAAACCAAAGAAAATTCCCAGCTCAACTTACCAGCCAATCTGCTACCAACAGAATTATCTTTTCCAACAGTTTGCATTAGAAACCCGTTTTTAATGCAAACTGTTAAGACAGGATAGTTCGGTTGGTAGCAGATTGGCTGGTGAGATGAGCTGAGAATTTCCTTTGGTTTTGTTTTGCATGCGTTGCCCTTCTATGTGTTCCTTGCTGTAAAGGTCAGTTATAGGTGGGGGCAGTGGCCAGTTGTTTTTGGCTAACTCTTGCAGCCTGAGTTCACAGGTGTGAAGGATCAATAAGACAGATCCGAGCATAGCTTAGGGGAGCAGGTAGAATTGAAGTTGTTGCAGCCAGGAGGGAGGTGTGCTTCTGTATAGAGACCAAGGCAATATCCTCGAGACAGCATTCCATGTGGAAGAGGTTCAAGGTCATTGGACCGAGAGTTGGGCCAGCTGGGAGACTAGAGCTGAGGCAACTGGGAAAGAGTCCAAGGAAGACAAAGGAATCTATGCGTCTCAGTGGGGAGAGAGCACCTGGGTTATCAGGAGAACCTCTTCCTAGAGGCTAAGAGTAGGCCCGTGCAGCAAGGTACTGCAATTAAATCTGATTGCGCTTAAGAGCCAAGGGGCTCAGCATTCTTTATTTGATGTTAAGCTATATATAGCAGATATGTGGACACCCCTTCACATTATTGAGTTCAGATGTTTCTAGTGAAGAGTGCTACAGCGTAAAAAGACATTTTAGATAGCTGTGGGCTTCAAACCTTATGGTAACGGTTTAGGGAAGACTCTTTTCTGTTCCGGTATGACTGTGCCCCTGTGTACAAAGCCAGCTTCATAAAGACTTGGTTTGATGGAGTTTGTGTGGTGGAACTCCAAGCCAGGCTGTGTACAAAGCCAGCTCCATAAAGACTTGGTTTGATGGGGTTTGTGTGGTGGAACTCCAAGCCAGGCTGTATAGAAAGCCAGGTCCATAAAGACTTGGTTTGATGGGGTTTGTGTGGTGGAACTTCAGGCCAAGCTGTGTACAAAGCCAGCTCCATAAAGACTTGGTTTGATGGGGTTTGTGTGGTGGAACTTGAGTGGCATTCACAGAGACCTGACCTCAACTCTACTGAACACCTTAGAAATAAACTGAAATGCTGACTCCAAGCCAGGCCTTTAACGCTTTTGGCTGAATGGGAAAAAATTAGACACACTCTGAAATCGTATCTTTAATTAGACACACTCTGAAATCATATCTTTGGTATGGAGTAAATTGATTGGTCTGCACCAGACTTGAACAGCATGGGTTGAATATGGAACGCCAATTGCAACCCAGGTCATTTCATCTATCATAAATACAAAAAAAAACTCCTGCACATGAGTGTGCTGGTGGTCTGGCACCAGTTCTTCATATACATCCTCTTCTTAACTGGAAATATGGACACACCACGCTCCCTAGGACTGGGGGATCCCAAATGCCATACTACAAAAACACATAAGACAGAGGGCGCACCAGCCTAGCGCATTATCCCAATGTAGCTTTTATTGTAAGATAAAAATAAATCTATTGACAAAACACCATGTGAGACAAAGCTCATCAAAATATCAGAGTTAATCGTCCACTCTGCATGCTCCTGGGCTTGGGAGGACACCACCTGGATACTAACTTGGCTTACGAGTTTTAAGGGTAGTACCCTCTTCCTCAAAGCCAAAGAGGGTTTGGCTCTGAGAAAGATCGTACTACCCTTGAAATGTGTAAGCAAAGTTAGGATCCAGGTGGTGTCCTCCCAAGCCCAGGAGAATGCAGAAAAGATGGATTAACATTTTTTTGATGAGCTTTGTCTGACTGTTTGTGAGTAGATTTATTTTTATCTTACAATAAAATGTTACAATGGGATAATGCTCTAGGCTGGTGCGCCCTCTGTCTTTTGTGTTTTTGTAGTATGTCTAAAATCAATACCTGACCTCACAAATGCTCTTATGGTTAAATGAGCACCCATTTCCAGAGACACACTCAGAAATACATTGGAACGCCATCCCAGAAGAGTAGAGACTGTTATAGCATACAACGGGTCCTCTCCATATTAACGCCCATGGCTTTGGAATGGGATAATCAGCAAGCTCATATAGGTGTGATGGATAGGGGTTCCCAAACCTTTAGGCTGGGTTCCCACATGTCCAGTGCAAATTTCTTCTCAGTTTTCACTGAAAATTTCCAAAGCAGCTGTTCAGCTGTGACCTAAGGGTCTGGTATAGATTTTGGGTGACCCCACACAGTTTTTATTTTTCAAACTTTTTGTGTAAGCTTCCCCTTAAAATCCATAACAGACCTGAAAGGGCTTGGTATGGATTGGGTGGGACCCTAACCATGCTTTTTTTCCCCCCCGATTTAATTTATGTTGAAAACTGATGACACGTGCAATTCAGATGCATTCCCATACAAAGGAATAGCTGGAAATTTGCATCTAACCCGCACTGAAGAACTTAGAAAACGCACAGGACTCTTTTTCAATTTGTGGCGAATTCGCACTGCCGCTGCATCGCATATATGTGTACCGGTTCGATAGAGGAAGCTGCGAACCAGATGTGGTTCAAAACGCATCCAATTCCCGTATATGTGAATGGAGTCTTAGCGAGAATGCGTAGATGCCATTTAATTCAACAACAAAAGCAAAAAAAAAAAAAAGAGCAACAACAACAATAAATAGTAATGATGCGCTTCACTGAGTTCTTACAATGTTATTACCTTTTAGGCTGTTGGTGGGGGTATGGAATGACGATGAGCTGGGAATTCGGAATGATTGCCGTCCATTCCTGACGCCTCATTTGCTGAAAAGAGAAACCAACAAACGACTAATAGAAACTGCAGAACAGAGCGGCCAGCAATGGACAATAATACAGCGGTGCAATGGAAGCAGATTCAATTTTAAAAACTGGGATGCAATCGGACTTTTCACTGGCTATTTAGATGATTCATTAGGAAATGTTAGTCATGTCTAATGATGGATGACTAAGTAGATTTATCAGGCAGAGCACAGCATGGCCCCAATTATAAAGCAGACTAATGAACAAAGGCGTTCACAAAATGCTCACTGTCTGCAGACATGACTCAGCCGGGTCCTTTACAATGAACCAGTGGAAAGAATGGTAACCCCTAGCATCCAGACTACACTTCCCTGCAGAACAATGAACTGATGACTTTCCATTGGCTGTTAATGGGTTGCTATTCCTTTGCGGATCTCTGTAGCATGTCTATCAATCTATCTAGAGCTGTTCTTTATCTCCAATGGATCAAGACATTTTAACAAACACCACTGATGATGTGTGAAAGCATGAAAAAAATGTATGTGTGTATATGTATATATATATATTATAATTGTCAAAAGTATTGGGACGCCTGCCTTTACACACACATGATCTTTAATGGCATCCCAGTCTTAGTCCGTAGGGTTCAATATTGAGTTGGACCAACCTTTGCAGTTATTACAGCTTCAACTCTTCTGGGAAGGCTGTCCACAAGGTTTAGGAGTGTGTCTATAGGAATGTTTGACCATTCTTCCAGGAGCGTATTTAGGAAATCAGGTACTGACGTTGGATGAGAAGGCCTGGCTCGCAGTCTCCGCTTTAATCTATCCCAAAGGTGTTCCATCTGGTTGCGATCAGGACACTGTGTAGGCCAGTCAAGATCCTCCACCCCAACATGATTGTGTACCAGTGCACAAAGTCCTGACCTCAACCCGATAGAACACCTTTAGGATGAACCCTACGGACTAAGACTGGCATGCTATTAAAGTTCATGCGCACGTAAAGGCAGGTGTCCCATTCATTATTTTTTTTTTTCATTCTAGAGCAGGGGTCTTGAAACTTTCTTAATAAAGGTTTAATTTACTGCCCTTCAGGCTTAAGCGGGGGGGGGGGGGGGGGGGACTTGAAACAGACGTGGCCAACGGGTGTAGAAAATGTATCAACATCAGTGGAAATAAACAATTCCTCAGGCCTGTTGGTGCCCCATTGTTGGTGTCAGAGGGAGGACTGGTGCCCCATCATTGGTGTCAGTAGGAGAGATAGTGCTCCATCAATGGTGTGAGTGGGAGGAACAGTGCCCCATCACTGGTACAGATGGGAGAATAAGTGCCTCATAATTGGTGTCAGTAGGAGGAATAGTGCCCTATCATTGGTACCCGTGGGAGGAATTGTGCCCCATCATTGGTTTCAGTGGAAGGAATAGTGCCCCATCATTGGTGACAGTGGGAGGAATAGTGCCCCATCATTGGTGTCAGTGGGAGGAATAGTGCCCCATCATTGGTATCAGTGGGAGGAATAGTGCCCCATCATTGGTATAATTGGGAGGAAAAGGTCCCATCATTGGTATAGGTGGGAGGAACAGTGCCTCGTCATTGGTATAGGTGGGAGGAAAAGGTCCTATCATTGGTACAGGTGGGAGGAATAGTGACCCATCTTTGGTTTCAGTGGGAGGAATTATGCCTCACTATTAACGTCAGGGGGAGGAATAGTTCCCCAAGAGCTGAATAAAGGGAAGCAAAGGCCACATCCAGCCCATGGCCCGCAGTTTGGAAACCACTGTTTCAGAGGTTAAAAAAAATCAGAAATTTCTGAAAACATTATTTTTGTTTGGCTTGCAAGCTGTTCTCTCAGTTAGGTCCTCTCTGATAGGACCAAGTATGTCGATTTTGCATCTAAACTAAATAATTCAATATATTTCAACCTACCCATTCTTAAATGTAGTGGCTGCATTTGTTTTATTATTTAGGCTCCCCCCCCCCCCCCTGATATTTTTACCTGGTGATCCTGGCAGTAACATACTTCCTGTCCCTTCATGTCTACGTTAATTTTTCCATTGCATCTATGGAGGCAGCCATGATTGTCACACAGGCTTGACTTTCAACAGGTCTACCTTTATTCACCTCCATTACAGGGTGGATCAATGGGCTTTTCAGCTTACATGAAGCGACAAGGACATTGCATTTCTGGCAAAACCATGGCCATGCTGATATCCTCGGAGGGGCTTCTGGTATTTATCATTATCCCCTTAGGGGAATTGGTTTTATGACCGTAGTTATTATCAAGGCTCATGTTTTTATATAGTGTTTATGTGATATTCATGATTTCATTTTTTTTTTTAAATTGTATGTCCTTTTTGTATTAATACATTTTGGTATTTTTACTATATACCTGCTTATAAAGTCCATGTTTTTCCATATACACTTCCAAAACCAACACATTTATTCTGTACTTGCTAAAAATGTTCTTAGCATAGAAAAAGAAAAACGACTGCAGACACCACATCTAATGCTTAGTATGCTGCAATGTATTTTGCTATGGGGCTTAGATATGCTTTAACAGTGGCTTCAATTGAAGCAGGCATCTGTCCTGGAGGAAAAAAGCAGAGACAGCCAGGGAACTAGCATTTTCAGAAAGAGATCAGCGATAGCAGCCCATGTATCAGATGTGCTTGTCACAGTGAGAAAACAAATAAAGCTATCTGGGTGAACACAAACCAACCAATCGCATTAAATCCTGCTCTGTAAAATCCTTGTACTAGGGAATGAGAAGCATTGTATTTGACCCTATATCTCTCACCAGCATTATGCAACACCAATACATATTATACACATTTAGTACATATAGACTTATACTGACCCTTTCTCCAGGAGGACGAGGGATTCCGACGTACAGATGATCGAGGAAGTTGGCGCTGCGCCCTAATCCCAGGACGTTGTACGGCAGCTGGAGAGCCATGTGTGCCGACTGACTCAGCTGCCCGGCTGAAATTAAACACAGGAATAATCACTTATTTCCAGAACTACACATGTAAACATGGAGTAAAACGCTTAGCAAGAGCTTCTATATGCTGCAGCTTCATGTACTTTTACTGAGGATGTATTTTAATGGATCCTTTACATCAACCTTTTTCAACCAGGGTGCCTCCTGGGTTCTTTAGGTGTTTTGGCAAAATGCCTATAAATTGCAACAAATTGCCACTGGTTTTAACTTTGCAGTATTACAACCCTGGGCACCGTGCAGGTCAAGCCACTGGCATCCTGACAACCAATTACATCACTGGTTGATAAGGAGAAAGATGAGTGCTTGCATACCAATCCTTGTTTACTCTTCCCCTCTCCATTAGCGCTGGGGTCACATAGGAAAGCAGAAGAAGAGACACTGAAGGAGAAGAGAAATGCTAGAATACTAGTATGTACCAGTTTGCAATTGTGGAGGAATAATTCACATGTTGATGGCCCATGTGAACAGATGTTGATGGCCCATGTGTACAGATGTTGATGGCCCATGTGTACAGATGTTGATGGCCCATGTGTACGGATGTTGATGGTCCATGTGTTTTGATGGCCCATGTGAATGGATGTTGATGGGCCATGTGTATGGATGTTGATGGTCCATGTGTATGGATGTTGATAACCCATGTGTATGGATGTTGATGGTCCATGTGTATGGAAGTTGATGGCCCATGTGTATGGAAGTTGATGGCCCACGTGTATGGAAGTTGATGGCCCATGTGTATGGAAGTTGATGGCCCATGTGTATGGAAGTTGATGGCCCACGTGTATGGATGTTGATGGTCCATGTGTTTTGATGGCCCATGGATGTTGATGGCCCATGTGAATGGATGTTGATGGGCCATGTGTATGGATGTTGATGGCCCATGTGTATGGATGTTGATGGTCCATGTGTATGGATGTTGATAACCCATGTGTATGGATGTTGATGGTCCATGTGTATGGAAGTTGATGGCCCACGTGTATGGATGTTGATAGTCCATGTGTTTTGATGGCCCATGGATGTTGATGGCCCATGTGAATGGATGTTGATGGCCCATGTGTATGGATGTTGATGGTCCACGTGTATGGATGTTGATGGTCCACGTGTATGGATGTTGATGGCCCACATGTATGGATGTTGATAACCCATGTGTATGGATGTTGATGGCCCATGTGTATGGATGTTGATGGCCCATGTGTATGGATGTTGATGGGCCATGTGTATGGATGTTGATGGTCCATGTGTATGGATGTTGATAACCCATGTGTACGGATGTTGATGGCCCATGTGTATGGATGTTGATAACCCATGTGTATGGATGTTGATGGCCCATGTGTACGGATGTTAATGGTCCATGTGTTTTGATGGTCCATGTGTATGGATGTTGATGGTCCATGTGAATGGATGTTGATGGCCCATGTGTATGGATGTTGATGGCCCATGTGTATGGATGTTGATGGTCCATGTGTATGGATGTTGATGGTCCATGTGTATGGATGTTGATGGCCCATGTGTATAGATGCTGATGGCCCATGTGTATGGATGTTGATGATCCATGTGTATGGATGTTGATGGCCCATGTGTATGGATGTTGATGGCCCATGTGTATGGATGTTAATGGCCCATGTGTATGGATGTTAATGGCCCATGTGTATGGATGTTAATGGCCCATGTGTATGGATGTTTATGGCCCATTGTTATGGATGTTGCTGCATTATGTAAAACTATTAGTTTATTTCTTTTTTACATTTTAGAATGGGGTGCCTCGAGATTGTGCAGAATTTTAAAGGGTGCCGACACTGAAAAAAGGTTGAGAAACATTGCTTTATTTAGCACAAATCGAAGTTAGCTAACAATTTAAAAAGTACCAGTCATTTCCTTATATACACACTATGGGGTTGATTTACAAAGGCAAATCCACTCTGCACTACAAGTGCACTTGGAAGTGCAATTGCTCTGGATCTAAGTGGAAGATCTGAAATGAGGGGAAGCTCTGCTAAATTCTATCATCCAATCATGTAGAAGTAAAAAATTGGATTTCTGACATACCGTAAAATCCATTTCTCCGATGTTCATTGATGGACACAGCTCCTGATTCTTCTTAACCAATGGGCTATACTGCCCCCCTACAGGAGTAGGACACTAGGCAGGGAAAAAGCTTGACTATGCCTATGGGCAGTCCCAGGGGGTATACACCCTCTCTCTGCTATAGGCACTCAGTTTTGTTACAAGCAGTGTCAAAAAAATTACAGCTCCACAGAGGGGTGGGTGCTGTGTCCGTCAATGAACATCAGAGAAATGGATTTTACGGTAAGTCAAACATCCCATTTTTTCTTTCGTTCATTGACGGACACAGTTCCTGATCTTCTTAACCATTGGGACGTCCCAAAGCAGTATTAAACAGGAGGGGTGGGAAAACATCAGAAAAAAATTCCCAAGGCTAACCATAGCCAACCAGGTAACATAGAGCTTAACCATAAACAACTGGAGCTCCCCTGAAAAACAAAACACCCTTTAAAGAGGACAAGGACCTCTAAAAAGCAGCCTGCAAAACCTTGCGGCCAAAAGAGGCAACCGCAGATGCCAACACATCCACTTTATAAAACTTTGTAAAAGTGTGCACCGACGACCAGGTGGCCGCCTTGCAAACCTGCATCACTGATGCTTGAAGACAGAAGACACTAAGCGCCCTAGTAGAGTGCGCCTAAACAGGGAAAGGAGAAACCTGACCCCTGATGGAATAGGCCTGAACCACCGTCTGATCCATCTGGAAATGGTCGCAGATAAAGCGGACAACCCTTTGTGAGGTCCGTCCATGAGCGCAAATAGAGTCTGACTTCCTAACAGACCCCATAGCTGCCAGGCACACCCTAATTGCCCGGACCACATCCAAGGCATGCAAAACAATTTCCTTCAGATGTTTAGGCCTGGGACACAGGGAAGGCAACACAAGGTCTTCATTCAAATGTTAAAATGAAAAAATTGCTAAAACCAAAGATCCCAGCAAGGAACTAGGTCCTTACTCCTGACTAGGCAGAAAAAAAGTGCCAATAGCTGGGAGTGGGTGTATACCACCTGGGACTGCCCATAGGCATAGTCAAGCTTTTTCTGCCTAGTGTCCCACTCGTGTAGTAGGCAGTATAACCCAATGGTTAAGAATAATCAGGAGCTGTGTCCATCAACGAACGAAAGAAATGCTGTTTATAATTTTCCTTGCATGTCCCTCTCAGATCTACAGCGACTGCACTTCCAAGTGCACTTGTAGTGCACAGAGGATTTGCCTTTAGTAAATAAATCCCATTATGTGATTAGGCACAACTATTACTGAGCTGCAGAGGACGATGTGAGCTATACTCACCGGCCAATTTATTAGTTACACCTTGTTCAATTGCTTGGTAAACCAAACTGCTAATCAGCCAATGAAATGCCAACAATACAATACATTTTGGTATCTAGATGTGGTGACGATGACTTGCTGAAGTTCAAACTGAGCATCGGAATGGGGAAGAAAAGGGTTTTTTAGTGACATGATTGTTAGTGCCAGTATTTCAAACACTGCTGATCAACTGGGATTTTCACATACAACCATCTGTCGGGTTTACAGAGAATGGTGGGAAAAAGGGAAAATATCCAGTGAGCGGCAGTTGTGTGGAGGGAAATGCTTTGTTGATGTCAGAGGTCAGAGGAGAATGGGCAGACTGGATACAGATGATAGAAAGGCAACAGTAACTCAAATAACCACTCATTACATTCAAAGTATATAGAATACCATCGTTGAACGCACAACACATTGAAACTTGAAGCAGAAGGGATTTCTGGGATTTTCACACACAACCATATCTTGGGTTTACAGAGAATGGTGGGAAAAAGAGAAAATATCCAGTGGGCGGCAGTTGTGTGGAGGAAAATGCCTTGTTGATGTCAGAGGAGAATGGGCAGACAAAGAAAATAGAAAGGCAACAGTAACTCAAATAACCACTCGTTACAAGCAAGATATGCAGAATATCATCTCTGAACGCACAACACATCTAGCCTTAAAGCCGATGGGGTACAGCAGCAGAAGACCACACCGGGTGCCACTCCTGTCAGCTAAGAACAGGAAACTGAGGCTACAATTCGCACAGGATCACCAAAATTGGACAATAGAAGATTGGAAAAATGTTGCCTGGTCTGATGAGTCTCAATTTCAGATGCGACATTCAGATGATAGGGTCAGAGTTTGGAGTAAACAACATGAAAGCATGGATCCATCCTACCTTGTATCAATGGTTCAGGCTGGTGGTGGTGATGTATTGGTGTGGGGGATATTTTCTTGGCACACTTTGGGCCCCTTAGTACCAATTAAGCATGGTTTAAACGCCACGGCCTACCCGAGTATTGTTGCTGACCATGTCCATCCCTTTATGACTACAGTGTCCCCATCTTCTGATGGCTCCTTCCAGCAGGATAATGCACCATGTCACAAAGCTCCAATCATCTCACCACTGGTTTCTTCACCATGACAATGAGGTCACTGTACTCCAATGGCCTCCACACTCACCAGATCCGGTCACTGTACTCCAATGGCCTCCACACTCACCATATCCAGTCACTGTACTCCAATGGCCTCCACAATCACCAGATCCGGTCACTGTACTCCAATGGCCTCCACACTCACCACATCTCATCCAATAGAGCACCTTTGGGATGTGGTGGAACAGAAGATTGGCATCATGGATGTGCAGCCGACAAATCTGCAGCAACTGCGTGATGCTATCATGTCACTATGGAGCAAAATCTCTGAGGAATGTTTCCAAAACCTTGTTGAATCTATGCCACGAAGAATGAAGGTAGTTCTGAAGGCAAAAGGGGGTCCAACCCGCTACTAGCAAGGTGGACCTAATAAAGTGGCTGTGAGTGTATATTACTGGTTTTGCATTATAGTTACCAATCGGCAAACCTGTTACTCCACCCTTTGGCTGCAAAAGGCAAAATAAAAATTTCTAATATGATGCAATCTGTCAATAGCATTTACACTGCAGATTTCTTTCTTCTGTAACACAGTTTGAATATGAACAGGTAGTCTAAAGTGGATGATGGACAGGTAGTCTAAAGTGGATGATGGACAGGTAGTCTAAAGTGGATGATGGACAGGTAGTCTAAAGTGGATGAACGAATAAAACCTCAATGCCAGCAAAAAATTTTTTTTTAACAATTAAAACATTTTTTTCCCCTTTGGGAGAAAAAAAGGCTTAAACCATATAAATAAAATAGATTGACAGAAATATATATGAGAGATATTTTGTGGTCATGCATGTGCACGTATTTGGACATACCCCGGAGTCACGGGTGTTAGTGTGCAGCCTGTTCAAATCAATGACAGGCAGGCATAAACTGTGATTGTAAACCTGTAACTTCTGATTGGTTACATTCATACTGGGACAGATGAGCGGCCCTAGAGGCAAACTGTGTGCATCCAGCACTGCCTGTTCATCACTGTATACATGGAACTACTCAGACGAGTGCTTACAAGTGTACAGCCATTGTGTGTCAGCCTGTCACTTATTCATACAGGCTTCCAGCTGTGGCTATACACCAACACCTGTGACACCTGGGGGCAGAAATATGCAAAATTCTGGTAGGTTATGCATGAAAGAAAAAAAAAAAGTAAAAAAGAAATATACATATTGAAGCGGATAGGTAAAGAAAGAGAAAGAAAAACAGAGAATGAGAGACAGAAGGAGAGAAAGAAAGAAAGGGAGAGAAAGAGTGATAGAAAGAGTGAGAGAGAGAGGAGAGAGAGAGGAGAGATAGAGGGGGGGAGAGAGAGAGAAGGGGCGAGAGAGAGAGAGAAGGAGAGATAGAGGGGGGAGAGAGAAGAAGAGATAGAGGGGGGAGAGATAGAAGGGGCGAGAGAGAGAGGGGGGATAGAGAGAGAGGGGGAAGAGAGAGAGGGGGGGGGGAGAGAGAAAGAAAGAGAGGGAGAAAGAAAAGAGATAGAGAAAGAGAGAGAAGGGGCAAGAGAGAGAGAGAGGAGGGGGGAGAGAGAGAGAAGGAGAGAGATGGGGGGGAAGGGGAGAGAGGAGGGGAGAGAGAGAGAGAGAGAGATGGGGGGGAAGGGGAGAGAGGGGGGAGAGAGAGAGAGAGAGGGGGGGGGCGAGGGGGGGGAAGAGAGAGAGGGGGGAAGAGAGAGAGAGGGGGGAAGAGAGAGAGGGGGGAAGAGAGAGAGGGGGGAAGAGAGAGAGGGGGGGAGAGAGAGAGAGGGGGGAAGAGAGAGAGAGAGGGGGGAGAAAGAAAGAAAAGAGAGAGAGAAGGGGCAAGCGAGAGAGAGAGAGAGGAGGGGGGAGAGAGAAGGAGAGAGAGAGGAGAGATAGAGGAGGGAGAGAGAGAAGGGGCGAGAGAGAGGGGGAGAGAGATAGAGGGGGGGAGAGAGAGTGGGAGAGGGGGGAGAGAGAGAGGGAGAGGGGGGAGAGAGAGAAAGAAAGAGAGGGAGAAAGAAAAGAGCGAGAAAGAAAGAGCGAGAAAGAATAGGAGAGGGAAAAAAAGGGAAAGAGAAGGAAGGAGAGGAAAGGAAGAAAGAAAAAGCTAGAGAGAAAGAGAAAAAAAAAAGAAAAAGAAAAAGAAGGAAGGAAAGGAAAGGAAAAGAATGAAAGAAAGAGAGAGAAAAAGAGAACGAAAGAGAAAAATAAAGAGAGAGAGAGAGAGAGAGAAAGGAAAGGAAGAAAGAGAGAGAGAAAAGAAAAAAAAGGTGAGGGGAAGAGGGGAAGAAAGAAAGCGAGAAAGAAAGAGAGGAAGAAAGAGATTGAGGGAGAGAAAAAGGAAGGAAGGAAAGGAAAGGAAGAAAGAGAGAGAGAAAACAAAGAAAGAAAAAGAGAGAGAAAAAGAAAGAAAGAACGAGAGAGAGATAGAGAGAGAGAGAGAGACAGAAAGGGGAAAGGAAAGGAAGAAAAAGTAAGAAAAGAAGAGAAAGAGAGAAAGAGAGAAAGAGAGAAAGAAAGAAAGAAAGAAAGAAAGAAAGAAAGAAAGAAAGAAAGAAAGAAAGAAAGAAAGAAAGAAAAGAAAGGATAGGTATATAGTAGAGGCAGACAGGAAGATAGATCTGTAGATAAATAGATATAGATAGATTTTAGACTGATTCCAGCGTGTGTGACACGACTCAAGGACATTTACAGCACTGGGGACTAAACAGATCTGAAATGTAATTCTTTCTATAACGGGGCTATAAAAAAAGAAATGTTTCAGATGTGATTTCGGAGCCGGTGTTGCCGCCTCGGCCAGACGTCCCCAGATATATTCCAGCGCTGTCTGGACACAGAAGAAGCAATTATTTCCCCCTTTGTACTGTTTAATGGCAACACAAGGCTGATCATTGAAATATTTCACACTTGCGCAGGAAAACTTGTGACGGATCAGTTTAATCATCTGCTCAGCCGCTGGGTGTATAATTACTGGCGAGGGGAGCTGGACCCTCACGCTTACAGCGTGCCAATGAAGGCCGCCATCTTGTGGCCTGAGGAATGGCATGTGTTCAGCGCTAACTAGGGATGACATGGAATCATGATGAACTTTCTGTAAGACGATGAAATGCAAACATAGATTTTTAATGGAACGCGCACTGCAGTCTGAACAGTAAGATTGCTAATAATGGGCCACATTATGCTTCCACTCATACTGTCCATAAAGAGAACATGTCTGCATGGAAATACCAAAGCAAGCTTTGCTGACTTAAAACATGACTGCATACAAGGCCAATCACTGGAATGTTTCACACTTGCGTAGGAGTGGTCCATTGTTGTCAGAAGCCTCTTTGGCATTCAACGCTTCTTGGAGTGCCCATGTCCTTTGTCAAGTGCTATGGCGCCTTCCACCAACCCCCACCCCACTGCTGATTTCTATAGAGATGTGTGGCTTGAAGGAAGGAACCATGGTGCATGGCTACTGAACGCAAGGATGGAATGGAGAGGAGGTAGGACACACGGGCAGCCTGAGAATCAAGCATACTGTCCCTGCTATTACAGGTTACTAGAATTGTTATATCTTTAGAGACATGGCAGGGTCTCTTTAACCACTTCTGGACCGGAAGATTTTCCCCCTTAATGACCAGGCCATTTTTTGCGATTCAGCACTGTGTTATTTTAACGGACAATTGTGAAGCCGTGCGACGTTGTACCCAAATAAATTTGATGTCCTTTTTTTCCCCACAAATTAAGCTTTCTTTTGGTGGTATTTGATTTTGTGCGATTTTTATCTTTTGCGCTATAATCCAAAAAAGAGCGACAATTTTGAAAAAAAAAAAAAAAACAATATTTTTCACATTCTGCTATACAACATTCCCAAAAAAAAAAATTTAAATATCACATTTTTTAACATTGTAGGCCAATTTTTTTTCTGCTACATATTTTTGGTAAAAAAAAAAAAATCGCAATAAGCGTATTTTGATTGGTTTGTGCAAAAGATATCGCGTCTACAAACTAGGGGAAAAATTTGTCATTTTTCTTTTTTTTACTAGTAATGGCGGCGATCTGCGATTTTTTAGCGGGACTGCAACATTGCAACGGATAGATCGGACCCCTAACTGACATTTTTGACACTTTTGGGGGGACCAATGACATAACTACAGTAATCAGTGCTAAAAATATGCACTGTCACTGTAATAATGACACTGACAGGGAAGGGGTTAACACTGGGTGATAAAGGGGTTAAATGTGAGCCTAGGGGAGTGATTCTAACTGTGGGGGGGCATGGCTTGTGAAATGATCATAGAGACCTGTGTTCCTATATAGAAGGACCACAGGCGCTCTATGATCATTCCAGAGAGAAGAACGGTCAGCTGTGTTTACAACAGCCGACCGTTCTATTCTTTTAGCGGGTAGCGATCGCGGGTGTCAGGCGGCAATCAGAGTCGCCTGCCCCGTGCATCGGAGTCCCCGGTACTGAGTGGGGGCGGCGGCGTGCACTCGATCCCTAACTACAGGTGCCCGACCGATGTAGGTCTACGTCGTTTCGTGCAGGAGGCGCAGTAAATCGGCGGCGGGCGGTCGGGAACCGGTATAGGATGTATATAGAGGTGCGTTCTTTTCCATTTGAACACAGTGTTGCTCAAACAAATGCATTAAAATACAGAATGCAGCGCTTGACCTGCTTTGCCTGCACTTCAATAGGACTTGTTGAGTTCAACACAAACAGACCAAACACAGCCTCTGAATGGTCATCTCCACCACTCTATTGAAGTCAATGGGAATCTGCTGACCTGCATTTGATGTGCGCATCCAACGCACTAACACAACACTCATTTACATGAGAACTGAGATAAAGTTGAAGGACCAGAAGCTGATTCTTTCCATTACTTTGCTTAAGAGGTTTTGGTTCATTGGGTCAGGTCTAGAACATATCTTTATGGAGATTTAGAAGCCAACCAACATGCCCTAGTCCTTTGACATGGGTAAATTCTTCCATGTGGCAGTAAGAGCTCATTTACATTTGCTTCGACTTTAACACACATTAAAGTGCCTACCGCTCCAACATGGTTTTTTATGTGTTGGTGATGCTTCTTTGATGCTTTTTTTTAAAGCTTATGAAGCTTGGCAAATGCCCTGTTGTGTGTGTTAATTTTCTATTTGTTTTAAAGGAGCCCAGTAGAACCCCAGCTCATCAGTACCCCTGTTTAGAAGAGCCCCAGCTCATTACTACTCCTGTTTAGTAGATTCCCAGCTCATAAGTATCCCCGTTCAGGAGATCTCACACTCATTAGTACCCTCATTCAGCAGATCCCCAGCACATTAGTACCCTTGTTCAGCAGATCCCCAGCTCATTGGTACTCTCGTTCAGCAGATCCCCAGCTCACTGGTACCCTCGTTCAGCAGATCCCCAGCTCACTGGTATCCTCATTCAGCAGATCCCCAGCTCATTAGTACCCTAGTTCGGCAGATCCCACGCTCATTAGTACCCTAGTTCAGCAGATCCCACGCTCATTAGTACCCTAGTTCAGCAGATCCCCAGTTCATTAGTACCCCCATTCAGCAGACCCCCAGCTCATTAGTACCCTTGTTCAGCAGATCCCCAGCTCATTGGTACTCTCGTTTAGCAGATCGCCAGTTCATTAGTACCCTCATTCAGCAGATCCCCAGCTCATTAGTACCCTCATTCAGCAGATCCCCAGCTCATTGGTACTCTCGTTCAGCAGATCCCCAGCTCACTGGTACCCTCGTTCAGCAGATCCCCAGCTCACTGGTATCCTCATTCAGCAGATCCCCAGCTCATTAGTACCCTAGTTCAGCAGATCCCACGCTCATTAGTACCCTAGTTCAGCAGATCCCACGCTCATTAGTACCCTAGTTCAGCAGATCCCACGCTCATTAGTACCCTCATTCAGCAGATCCCCAGTTCATTAGTACCCTCATTCAGCAGATCCCCAGCTCATTAGTACCCTTTTTTTAAGTGGATCCCCAGCTCATTAGTACACTCTTTCAGCAGATCCCCAGTTCATTAGTAGCCTAGTTCAGCAGTACCCTCGTTCAGCAGATCCCCAGCTCATTAGTAGCCTATTTCAGCAGATCCAACACTCATTAGTACCCTTGTTCAGCAGATCCCCAGCTCATAAGTACCTCACGTACAGCAGATCCCAAGCTCATTAATACCCTCATTCAGCAGATCCCCAGCTCATTAATACCCTCATTCAGCAGATCCCCAGCTCATTAGTACCCTCGTTCAGCAGATCCCCAGCTCCATAGTAGCCCCCAGCTCTGCCAAACCCCCGCTTAGTAGTAACCTCCAGCTCTGCTGACTCCCCCCTTATTAGTAACCTCCAGCTTTGCTGATCCGCCACTCAGTAGTAACCCCCAGCTCTGCTGATTGCCCACTCAAGAGGAACCCCCAGCTCTGCTGATCCTCTGGTATTTTGATCCTCCTCCTCTCTCTGCAGTCCTCACTCACCTCCTGCTATATTGCTCCCATGATGCGCAGCACATATAACATCTGCTAGTTTCTCCTGCTTCGGTCCACCAGCTCTGCTGATCCTGTGCTGCTCAGTCCTCACTCTCCAGTGAAATTCACCTTCCGCTATAGCGTTTCCATGTTGCACACCATGTGTGCCGTCTGCTAGTTGCACCGCTCTAGTCTGGACCCCACTCCCCCTCCTGCTGCTCCACGCTACACACCAGATGTGACATCTGTACCAGACACTTCCAAACTATATACACATGAACTGGAAGTGACTGCTGATGACATCTTTCCAAGTTGCTTGTTGGTTTCCCAGTGCATCCTTGGATATCTCATACCTGTAATACCTCCAAAACAAAGCAAAGCTAACTCTGAATAAAAGCCTCTCAAAAGCTGCAGGTGCCTTTACCTTTGGAGATGCTTTGAAGCACCAAGAAAGTGACATGGGGTATAATTTTTGAAGTAAAGCAAAGCGAACACAATGTGTGAACAGGACTGTAAGGTAACCATTTTATTTAATGAGAGGTACTTTGATTGGCATTCAGAGTGCTTTAAAAAGGTGTGTCCAATGCCACATTTAGAAGCAAGTGTAAAGGAGCCCTTACTGGCCTATATGTGATATCCTTCCTGTCACCGTAGAAGTCATATTATAATTCCATCAGTTAGCGAAGAGACATTAAGTTTCTTTTTGGGTTAATGAATTGTTTGGTGCAGCGAAATAGGTTTTGTTTTTAATCTGAGCTCTGCTAAGGTGACCAATAAATGCAGCATTTTAGGTCATACTCGGTTCCAGCATCACGGCATGATCCATTGTATGAATTGGAGTTTGGAGACCCAAATCTATAATCTTTAAGGTTGTCACAAGGTTTTGTCACAGATACAGTGTGTGCCCAATCACATCGGTAAAATCTTGCTTCCTCCTACTGAGAAAGGTCTTTGTTCAATGTGAAAAATTCTTTCATTCGCTCTGCAGGATCATTACTGAAAATAGACAAGGGATCAGGTGTTACGTGTTACCTACCTCCTCATTCCACGCCAGACGTCGTGATTATGTCCCTGACTCCAGTCTGACTACCACCGTGCTTGTTAACACTGCCACCTTTGTGTAGCTTGAAATATGCTGCATTAATGTCACTGGCATGGTACACTGCAGGACTGGATCATGAGAACTAGAGTAATGGTAAAGGAGGCCTTCGTCTCACACCAACCAACTGCGTTGAAAATCTTATTCCAAAATTTACTTTCATAAAAAGATGCGCATGATTCTTATTTTCCCAAGAACTGGCCATTGCTTGGGTGTTCCTTCCACCATTATGATGCTTGGCCAAGCATGGATTGGTGGCAGAGAGAACCAGTCACAACTGAGCTAATTCAAAAAGCTGAATATTTTGACTTAAAGTAGGTGCAAATAAGAAAGTTTAAAGCTAGCTTCAGGGGCTGACTGGCAACTTAAAGCCCATGGGGCAAGTACAAACCAGAGGCCCATGGTGCGGCGACTCAGCCCCCTTCCCACTCTCCTGCTTCCCGGCCTCCTCCTGACCCCCATTCCATGCTGAAGCTCTGATCCAGGTACTCTCTACTCACCAGCCGAATCCGGGGTTCCCGACCTGGCCAGCGGAGGCTGGTTGGGGGTGCTGGGAAAGCTCAGTCGGGGGTGGCCAGGGGAGGAGAGTCTCCAGTGGGGCATGGAACTGGCCTCTGCTCAGACACAGTTTACACCATCCATGCTGGGGGGGGGCCTGCACTCTGTCCTGGTCTTCATCCCACACTCAGTAGGTCAGTAAGGCTGCATTCACATGTCAGCTTATAATCGCGGGCAGAACCGCCGCGGTTCCGCCCGCGATTCGGAGATTTATTGCAAATCGCGGGACGCCTAGCAATACGCTCCAAAGAAGCTCTTGTACTTTTTTGGAGCGTATTGCGTCCCGTGATTTTGTTTGCGCGATGTTGCCGCGATTCGGCGGGCGTAAATCGCGGCAACATCGCTCGGCGTTTGGGGGGCTATTGCAAATCAACGGGCAACGCTAGGCGTCCCGCGATTTGCAATAAATCTCCGAATCGCGGGCGGAACATGTGAATGCAGCCTAAAGGGGGTTTTTTGCTTCCCTTCACCAGGAATCCTTTAGGCATGTCTGGGGCAGAAGCAGTGCAGCTTTTTTATGGGGCATCAGAGCAGCCCGGGGGGCAATTTCCCCCCTGCCCCAGTCCTCCCCTGGCTAGGTTACTCCAGCTCCTACTATGGAGGAATGGTAGTGAGAGATGAAGAGTGAGAGATGAACTCCATGTTGACTTTCGAGACATTGACATATAGCAGAAGAAGTTGTCAATTGGAATGCCAGAGAACTTGGACTTTATTTATATTCTTCTCTTGCAATTGCCCCAAGCTAATGTGCTGGTGGTGTGAGGTAGACATTAGGTCAAACTCTATTGAGACAAACACATCAGCAGTCTGATAACCGTATTATTGAAAGCAAAAAAGATGTTGGGATTTGGTATGATTGGCCAGTGCTGATATACTTAAATATTCTTTGAATTTTGTATGGTGATCCCGATGTTGACAGTTCCTCAGAGGACAGTTATACAGCCCTGGCCAAAAGTTTTGGGACTTACACAAATATTAATTTTCACAAAGTCTGCTGCTTTAGTGTTTTTATGATGGCAATTTGCATATATTCCAGAATGTTATGAAGAGTGATTCGATGAATTACAATTAATTGCAAAGTCCCTCTTTGCCGTTAAAATGAACATAATCCCCCCCAAAAAAAAAAACATTTCCACTACATTTCAGCCCTGCCACAAAATGACCAGCTGACATAATGTCAGTGATTCTTTCGTTAACACAGGTGTCAGTGTTGACGAGGACAAGGCTGGAAATCACTCTGTAATGCTGATTGAGTTAGAATAACAGACTGGAAGCTTTGAAAGGTAGGTGGTGCTTGAAATCATTGTTCTTCCTCTGTTAACCATGGTTACCTGCATGCCAACACATGCAGTCATCATCGCTTTGCACAAAAAGAGATTCACAGGCTAGGAAATTGCTGCTACGAAGATTGCACCTAAATCAACTATTGATTGGAATCATCAAGAACTTCAAGGAGACAGGTTCATTTGTTGTGAAGAAGGCTTCAGGGCACCCAAGAAAGTCCAGCAAGCGCCAGGACCGCCTCTTACAGTTGATTGAGCTGCGGGATCGGGGCACCACCAGTGCAGAGCTTGCTCAGGGATGGCAGCAGGCAGGTGTGAGTACATCTACACGCACAGTGAGAAGAAGACTTTTGGAGGGTGGCCTGGTGTCAAAAAGGGCAGTAAAGAGGAAACTTCTCTCCAGGAAAAACATCAGGGACAGACTGATATTCTGCAAAAGGTACAGGGATTGGACTGCTGAGGACTGGGGTAAAGTCGTTTTCTATAATGAATCACCTTTCTAATTGTTTGGGGCATCTGAAAAAAACCTTGTCCAGGAATGAAAAGGTGAGCGCTACCATCAGTACTGTGTCATGCCAACAGTAAAGCATCCTGAGACCATTCATATGTGGGGTGGCTTCCCAGCTAAGGGAGTGGGTTCACTCACAATTTGACTTAAAGCGGAGTTCCACCCTGGGAACATTTTTTTTAATAAAAATACCCCCGGGGACAGTCAGGGCTAGTGCATTCCACAATGGCTAGCCTCTGATCTGTCCCGGGTTGCACTTACCTTTTAGAAGAACTACTTACCTTGTAAATGTATTGTATAGCGCTGCCATCTCAGGTGTGGGCAGCTTGAAGCCAGCGCGATCCTCTTCTGTGTCCTCTTCGGTCCCACGATGCACTGCGCCGGCCCCGCCGTCACCTCCGGTGCCGCAGCGTCATCCCTGCACAGCTTCTGGGCATCCTCCAAGAGAAACTTCTCCCAACCATTCAAGAACAGTTTGGTGATGCACAATGCCTTTTCCAGCATGATGGAGTAACTTGCCATAAGACAAAAGTGATAACTAAGTGGCTTGGGGAACAAAACATCGAAATATTGGGTCCATGGCCAGGAAACTCCCCAGACCTTAATCCCATTGAGAACTTGAGGTCAATCCTCAAAAGGCAGGTGAACAAAAAAACCCCACAAATTCTGACAAACTCCAAGAATTGATTTAGCAAGAATGGGCGGCCATCAGTCAAGATGTGGCCCAGAAGTTGATTGACAGCTCGCCAGGGGGAATCACAGAGGTCTTGAAAAAGAAGGGTCAACACTGCAATTATTGACTCTTTGCATAAACTTCATGTAACTGTCAATAAAAACCTTTGATACTTATGAAATGCTTGTAATTATACCTCAGTATACCATAGTAACATCTCACAAAAAGATCTAAAAACACTGAGGCAGCAGACTTTGTGAACATTAATATTTTTGTCATTCTCAAAACCTTTGAGTATTTCCTATCGCTACCTATATTTTATTTGTTTTATCATTTTTTTCCTTTTTATTTCTTTTTGGCTGTGGAGAGTTCTTCTTTTTTGGTCCACCACTTCTACACAAGCCATTTTTCCCATACTTTGGTTATTTTAGACTCTTAGTAGTTTTTTTGCTTTTTCACAGCAACACAGCCGCAACCCGCATTTTTTTATTACTCTGCACTTTGTTTTTATGGTGATATGTGTGGTGCATTGTGCGGGACTGCGGGGATGACCACCACAGCTCCCGGGGGAGGCGCATGCGATGCCCTGCGCCCACAGAGCCGCACTTTGTTAATGACAGCCATCTTGTAAGTAACCGTAGGATTGGATAACCCTTTCCTCCCTCCTCATTTTCATATATGCGATTTTAGTCGATCAACAGTTACATTTATACTTTTTTACATTTATACTTTTTTACAGAGTTTTCGGCATCCGCTCCTGAAGAGTGGTATTTAGCCATGAAACGCGTAGAGCTACAAGGATGTCATCAATTTTTCTACTATACAGAAATTAATCGCTACTCAATCAATTTTAAACAGTTACTTACCTATTGAACGTTTATTGCAACTCTGTGTGATTCAACACATGATATATATTAGGTCCATGACTGCTGCAGTAAGTTTTTGATTCAACATTCATTACCATGGTGCACCCTGCAGACCGCCTACAGTATGGCAATAATGTAGCAACTTTGGACTGTGTGGCCAATACAAAGTGCCATAGTCCTTATACTCTTTATGCATATTTTGTGTACCTGCAAATGCATCAGACTGACCGATATGTTTGTAATATGCTGTTTATACATGAATTGCTATTTTACATGTTGTACTGTGTCTATTGATGTTGTACAGTAATAAAATGTTTTTATTACCCATGTCTCCCAGCGTTCTGGTCTCCACCTCATTTAAAGGCCCAAACCTTTCCTTTATTCATGTAACCAGGGATGGGGGCACTATATTCGGTGCTCCATTTAAAGTCCCAACTTCTGCCTTTTCTAGTTCTCAAAACCTTTGGCCAGAGCTGTAGGGTCATCTAGAATGTTCCAATACATGTCTCTAGAAGACTTCATTTACTTCACGGTTTGCTGTGCCACTGCAGTTGAACAGACATCTATCTACCAGTCGACTTCTGCTCAACCGCCCTGCCAGATAAAAGCTGTTCGATCAGCATTGCAGGCAAAAGGCTGCAGCACTAATCTGTTTATTCCGAAAATAGAAGAGTCTCCCCACTGTCAGAATAAAAAAGCACATCGAGGACGATTCCCCTCCTTATTTGCCTCAAATGTGGCTGCTAAGAAAAGCCTCTGTCTCACCCAGCCCACAAGCTGCTGGGCTGCCTCATGACAACTCAGTATAACCAGACAAACGACTGTACGAGCCGGGCAGCACCGAGTCCTCTCCACACTATTTATTGCTTTACTTAAGCTGCCTGACGTATTTATTGCATCACTTTGTTATATTAACTGGACTCCATTAGCTTTTATATACACTTACGGCAATTAAAAGCTGATGAAGCAGCCATTAGGTATCAATGTACCAATAGTGCTGTCGTCAATGGCTCAAGACAGGCAGGGGCATTTGCTGTGGGTCCTGCAAGATGTAAAGGCTCTGCATCCAACCCATTTTATAAAGCAGATACACTACATTACCAAAAGTATTGGGATGCCTGCCTTTACCGCACATGATTTGTATTATCTTTATTAGATATATAGGGTCTGGGATTAAAAGTACCATTTCAGTCTTTGCAGATGACACCAAGCTTTGCAGTGAAATAAATTCCTTACAGGATGTCTCCAACTTACAAGCCGACCTCAATGCACTGTTTCATGTGCCAAATGAGGTTTATTGTTGATAAATGTAAAGTTATGCACTTGGGGGGCTAAGAATATCCATGCATCATACATACTAGGGGGGGAACAACTGGGTGAATCCATAACGGAGAAGGATCTGGTTGTTCTGGTAGATCATAAGCTCCGTAATAGCGTGCAATGCAAAGCTGCGGTTTCCAAAGTGAGCAAAGTCCTTTCTGGTATTAGGAGAGGCATGGACTTCTCAGAGAGAGATATCACTTTGCCCCTGTAAAAATCATTAGTAAGACCTCATCTGGAACATGCAGTTCAGTTTTGGGCACCAGTTCTCAAAAAGGATATCAGGGAACTGGAGAAAGTGCAGAGAAGGGCAACCAAACTGATAAGAGGTATGGAAGAGCTCAGCTATGAGGTAAGATTAGAGGAACTGAATTTATTCTCTCTTGAAAGAGGAGATTAAGGGGGGATATGATCAACATGAAAAAAATATATAAGGGGTCCATTTAGTGAACTTGGTTGAGTTATTCACTTTAAGGTCCTCACAAGGGAGAAGGGGGCACTCTGTATGGCTAGAGGAAAAGGGATTTTGTTTCCAAATACGGAAAGGTTTCTTCACCGTAAGAGCTGGGAAAATGTGGAATAGACTCCCTCCAGAGGTGGTTCTGGCCAGCTCAGTAGATTGCTTCGAAAAAGGCCTGGATTCTTTCCTAGGCGTACAGAATATAACTGGGTACTAATATTTATAGGTAAAGTTGATCCAGGGAATATCTGATTGCCTCTCGGGGGATCAGGAAGGAATTTTTCCCCTGCTGTAGCAAATTAGATCACGCTTTGCATGGGTTTTTTGCCTTCCTCTGGATCAACTGTGATGTATAGGATTGTGTATATGGGTTTGCATGGTTGTGTTTTCTTTTGTTGGTTGAGCTAGATGGACTTGTGTCTTTTTTTTCAAACTGACTACATGAAATTTAAAGGCATCCCAGTTTTAGTCCGTAGGGTTTAATATTGAGTTGGCCCACCCTTTGCAGCTATAACAGCTTCAACTCATGGGAAGGCTCTCCACAAGGTTTAGGAGTGTGTCTATGGGAATGTTTGACCATTCTTCCAGAAGCACATTTGTGAGGTTGGGCACTGATGTTGGAGAGAAGGTCTGGCTTTCAATCTCCGCTCTAATTCACCCTAAAGGTGTTTAATCGGGTTGAGGTCAGGACTCTGTGCAGGCCAGCCAAGTTCCTTCACCCCAAACTCGCTCATCCATGTCTTTATGGATCTTCCTTTGTGCACTGGTCTAAATCATTTAATAGAGGGGGGGGGGGGGGGTTATGGTGTGGGGTTGTTTTTCAGGGGTTGGGTTTGGCCCCATAGTTCCAGTGAAGAGAACTCTTAGGGAGTCAGCATACCAAGACATTTTGGACAATTTCATGCTCCCAACTTTATGGGAACAGTTTGGGGATGGCCCCTTCCTGTTCCAACATGACTGTGCACCAGTGCACAAAGCAAGGTGGACGAGCGAATTTGGGGTGGAGAAACTTGACTGGCCTGCACAGAGTCCTGACCTCAACCCGATAGAACACCTTTGGGATGAATTAGAGCGGAGACTGCGAGCCAGACCTTCTCAGAAATGGGCTTCTGGAAGAATGGTCAAACATTCCCATAGACACACTCCTAAACCTTGTGGACGGCCTTCCCAGAAGAGTTGAAGCTGTTATAGCTGCAAAGGGTGGGCCAACTCAATATTGAACCCTACGGACTAAGACTGGGATGCCATTAAAGTTCATGTGTGTGTAAAGGCAGGCGTCACAATACTTTTGGTAATATTGTGCATAAACCTTGCTTTATAATCCAGTTACACTGTACGTCCAAAAGTTTATAACCACCTGACCATCACAATTATATGAACCTGTTGGAAGCAACGAGCGTCTGCCATCTGTATGATCAAATGTGGTTTTGTCTTTGTATATTCATTTCAAACCATTTACGAAAAGGAGCCATTTGTGCGGGTAACCATCCATGGAAAAGAAATGAATTGATGCCATTGATCTGGATTTAGCACAGGCCTCAGCAATGCTTTTCAGGGAAAAAAGCCATTACCTGCAAAATACATTTGCTGCTCAGAATATCATAAAGTGTTTAACCAAAATCGGATCTCCTGCTGCTCCAGGATACCTTATTGAAGGCTAAAGCTCCTCGCAGCAGCTTGGTCCTGTATCAGGAACAGCTTGGTGCTGGGTTACAGGAGCCTGTGTCTATTTTGATCTAAAGAACGCCAATGGAAAGCGAGAAATGTCATGCAAAGAAGCACACTCCAATACATTTTCAATTGTTTTTGATCTGATATGCGGCAATGTGACATGTTGTGCGATGACAAACAAAAGCAGAGAAAATTCCCAGCTCAACTTACCAACCAGCCTGCAACCAGCCAAATTATCCTGTCTAACAGTATGGGCTAAAAACAGGGGTTTAGTTTGCACACATTTGCAAATTCATGCGTAAGCTGCAGAGCCACTTTACAGCATCCCAGTTTTATCTGCAGTCCTAACTCTATAAATTTTAGAGAGCCTCCATAGTAGAAGCACATGCATTATAATAGATAGGTAGAGGGCAGGTAAGCCTGGAGGGAGCCCATCCCTCCTTAAAGGCACAAGGTAGCACTGGACACCCTGCACATAGCACAGGGGCAGCAAAGGTGTTGACATGAGTCACCCTTCCATGTGCTCCTTGCTGTGAAGGCTGGTTATAGGTAAGGGCATTGTCCAGTGCGCCCCTGTGCCTTTAAGGAGTGGACTCCCTCCAGGCTTACCTGCCCTCTGCCTATCCATTATAATGCATGTGCTTCTACTATGGAGGCTCTCAAAAAAGTTTAGATTTAGGACTGCAGATAATACTGGGGTGCCGTGAAGTGGCTCTTCAACTTACGCATGTATTTGCAAATGTTTGCAAACTAAACCCCTGTTGTTGCTGCATACTCTTAGACAGTATAATTTGTGGGTTGCAGGCTGGCTGGTAAGTTTTTTTACACTTTATGGGGACCAGTGACACCAATACAGTGATCAGTGCTAAATAATATGCACTGTTACTGTATAAATGACACTGGCAGGGAAGGGGTGATCAAGGGGTAAAATGTATGCCTGAATATGCTTACTAATGGGGGGGGGGGGGGGGGGACTGTGAAAGGCACACAGAGATCGGTGTTTCAGCTTAGCTGAGACACACAATCTCCCTGTGCCTGTCTGACATAAGAGCCATCTGCTTTGTTTACATAGGCAGGAGGCTCTCCTGTCAGTTTCTCTGAAGATCGCGGGAGGCCGGAGATGATTGAGCTCGCTCCTCCTGCGGTCTGGCTCCCGCTGTGTCTAATCACAGCGGGAGTGCGGCTCCGGTGGCACACGCACCAAGACCACGTGCACATAATCATGTAGATCTATGTGATTATGCGCAGCTGAACTGCCCTGCCGCAGTGGTTAAACTTGAGCTAATTAACTAGCAGACTTGCCGTCATTGAGCTCATGAAGTACAATACACATTATTATACGTGTAAACCAGGGATCCTCAAACTACGGCCCTCCAACTGTTGCGAAACTACACTTCCCATGAGGCATTGTAAAACTCCGACATTCACGGACATGACTAGGCATGATGGGAATTGTAGTTCCTGAACAACTGGAGGGACATAGTTTGAAGACCCCTGGTGTAAACACATCCCCACAGTAGACAATAGGTGAGTTAATCAGCACAATCAACAATGTGTGGAAGACAGGTGGTTGAGCTGATGACATTAGCATCTGCCATCAGTCTGACTGTGCAGAGAAGTCCCCTATTGGCAATAGGCAGCTAGGCCTTTAACATGGATCTTAGGCCTAGAGTCCCAGAGTCTATGTATCTTGGGGAGATATGGACTTGAACCCAAAGTAACATTACTCCAAGGATCCCCTCAGCATACACCCCACAAAGAGCAGTGCCAAGGCCCATAGTCAGTAGGCAAGGGGCTAGCCTGCAGTCCCCTCCAAAAGCCCCTGTCCCACGTGAGTTTGTCACAGTTCTGCTTTAAACTTATAAAGGAGGTGAAGGGTAGAAACCGTTATCACAGAAGGATTCACAGTTATAGCAATGCAAAAGCCAAATACTGAGATTTCTGCGCAAGCCCAGATGTGACTAGTTCCCTTTGCAGTATCCTCCCCCCCTGTGAAATCAGAATAGATGGGAGCTGTTAATATTTCATTTTAACCACGGCCAACCTTTGCCTGGTGATAATCAGGAATCTCCACATTGCAGGCGGGCAGCGCTGCTATTACCATTTGAACTTTGCAGCGACGCCCGGAAGCGTATAACACTAATTATACGGTGTGGACAGTTTCCATTTTAGACCGGCGGTGGTGTGAAATGTCACAGGGTGAATCTTCTCTCGGATTGTCAAATTTATAGTATGAGGGAACAGATTTCTAAAGAACGTTGAGTACGCCGGGATCTTAGTACTCTGCGACGGAGATAATGATATCTGGGTACCACGGGGCTCGTTCATCAAAGTGTCCGAGAGGAGATCTATTTGTGTTGCCCGCTGAAACCACATTGTGACTTTCTTCCCCCTGAGCAGTGTGAAAGATTTATCTATCGGGAGATTTATACGTGTATTTTATGCTTTTGCCTAAAAATGATAATCATTATCACATGCGGAAAATGACAAAATGTGAAAACACACTATTATATATTTATTGTAGAATATTTCTGTGTTGACCTATAGTAGTGCAAGGCCGATATATCAAGGGCCGATATGCACTTTCCCCGATATATCGGTTTCAGACCCGTAGGTTACGGATATTGCCAATATTGTCGTGACGTCATTGCGTATGTTGTGCCACGCGCCTCCGCGCACTGGGACAGCTTCTGCCTTCTTAGGCCACCTCCCTCAGCCTCGTCTGGAGTCGGGGAGTCTCGGGACAGTGAGTGTACAATGCACACAGTGTGTTTAACACAGCCGCCACACACATAAACCCACCCACAGCTGCCCGTTGCCAGCCACCCACACGCCTGTACCAGCCAATGAGCCACAGGCCCTGCCTGTACCAGCCAGCAAGCCATAGGCCCTGCCTGTACCAGCCAGCCACCCACCACACAGGGTGCCAGTCAGCCACTCACCAAAGGGTTCCAGCCAGCCACCCACCAAAGGGTTCCAGCCAGCCACCCACACACCCACAGGCCTGTACAAGCCAGCCAACCACCACACAGGATGCCAGCCAGCCACCCACCAAAGGGTTCCAGACAGCCAGCCACCCACAAACCTACAGGCCTGTACCAGCCAGCCAGCCACAGGCCCTGCCTGTACCAGCCAGCCACCCACCACACAAGGTGCCAGCCAGCCACCCACCCACCAAAGGGTGCCAGCCAGCCAGCCACCCACATTAACATGTTCAGTAACAGATTTGTGTCGAAAATTGTGTTTATTTTGCAAAACTTTAAATTTTCAAAATATTGGCCCATATCGGTCGATACAGATATTCAATGGCCCAAAGTGTCAAAATTTTGTGCGGCCGCCATTGTTTTCCAGCACTGCCTTAACCCTCTTGGGCATGGAGTTCACCAGAGCTTCACAGGTTGTCACTGGAGTCCTCTTCCACTCTACTATGACGACATCACGGAGATGGTGGATGTTAGAGACCTTGCGCTCCTTCCTCCACATTCCATTTGAGGATGCTCCACAGATGCTCAATAGGGTTTAGGTCTCTAGACATGCTTGGCCAGTCCATCACCTTTACCCTTTAGCTTCTTTAGCAAGGCAGTGGCCATCTTGGAGATGTGTTTGGGGTCGTTATGTTGGAATACTGCCCTGCCGCCCAGTCTCCGAAGGGAGGGGGGTCATGATCTGCTTCAGTATATCACAGTACATGTTGGCATTCATGGTTCCCTCAATGAACTGTAGCTCCCCAGTGCAGGCAGCACTCATGCAGCCCCAGACCATGACACTCCCACCACCATTCTTGACTGTAGTCAAGACACACTTGTCTTTGTACTCCTTACCTGATTGCCACCACACACATGCTTGACACCATCTGAACTAAATAAGTTTATCTTGGTCTCCTCAGACCACAGGACACGGTTCCAGTAATCCATGTCCTTAGTCTGCTTGTCTTCAGCAAACTGTTTGCGGGCTTTTTTTTGCATCATCTTTAGAAGAGGCTTCATTTTGGGACAAAAGCCATGCAGACCAATTGGATGCAGTGTGCGGTGTATGGCCTGAGGACTGACAGGCTGACCCCCCACCCCTTCAACCTCTGCAGCAATGTTGGCAGCACTCATCAACGTCTATTTCCCAAAGACAACCTCTGGATATGACGCTGAGCACGTGCACTCAACTTCTTTGTTCGACCATGGCGAGGCCTGTTAAATACATAGTTACATAGTAGGTGAGGTTGAATAAAGACAATAGTCCATCCAGTTCAACCTGTGTAGGTGTGTGTGGCTGTAAACATCTCACATAGCCCTGAATGTTCTGATCCTTGAGATGAACATCTAAGAGTCTTTTAAAAGCCACCATACTTCCCGCAGAAACCACCTCTTGTGGTAGAGAATTCCACAATCTTGTAGCCCTAACAGTAAAGAACCCCCCACGTTGCCTGAGGTTAAAACGCTTCTCCTCTAATCGCATTATGTTCTGAGTGGAACCTGTCCTGTTAAACCGCTGTATGGTCTTGGCCACTGTGCTGCAGCTCAGTTTCAGGGTCTTGGCAATCTTCTTATAGCCTTGACCATCTTTATGTAGAGCAACAACATTTTTTCAGATCCTCAGACAATTCTTTGCCATCAGGTGCCATGTTGAACTTCCAGTGACCAGTATGAGAGAGTGAAAGCGATAATACCAAATTTAACACACCTGCTCCCCATTCACACCTGTGACCTTGTAACACTAAGGAGTCACATGACACCGGGGAGGGAAAATGGCTAGTTGGGCCCAATTTGTACATTTTTAATTAGGGGTGTACTCACTTTTGTTGCCAGTGATTTAGACATTAATGGCTGTGTACATGCCCCAGCAGGATCAATGCCAGCAAGAGGCTGCTGAGGTTCCCAGTCACGCAGCTGGAAGCTCCCACAAGCCAGGGCCATCTTACCGAATGGGCACACTGGGAAGTTGCCCGGGGGCCCCACCTGCCCAGAAACCCAGCACCAGCCAAGCATTAGTCCCGATTCCCGTGTGCATCCCACCGCCGATCTTAGCAGGTGGCAAGTGCCTGTCGACCCTGCTACTGCTGTCAGGCCACTTGGGCCGTGGAGGGGGAGCCCACAACTGCAGGAATGCCTGTCCGCCTCCACGGGAACAGCCACACACAGGACAGTGGAGTCTGACTCCCGTCTGTGTGTGTGTTCTCCGGACCCAGTCGCCGAACTTGGAAGCTGTCATTAGCCTGGCACTGCTGTACCAATAAATATCGCCTTATCTATAATTTGCATTTTTATTCTGGTGGGTGATTGTGTAGGCAGAGCCCCAGTGCACTGCATTACCCGGGGCCCTTTAATGCGCTTAAGATGGCATTGCCACAAGCCTATTGCTGGAGGGAAGCCCAGCATGCAGGACAAGGAGCTATAATGCATGAAAAGGTCAGAACCCCTCCGCAGAAAAGAGAAGTAAAAAAAAAAAATCCAAATTGGAGTTCTGCTTAACCACTTGCCGACTGCGCACAGTATATTTACTGCGGCAGTCGGCCCCGGCCAGGCAGAGTAACGTAGATCTACGTCACTCGCCTGTCACTCCTTCTAGAGCCAATAGCGGGCGAGCGCGCGCCCGCCTCGGCTCGTTCACGGAGGAGTGCGGGAGTGTGACTGGCGGACCCGATGTCCGCCGGTCACACTACGATCGCCGGTACAGCGGGAGAAAGACAGAGCGGCTTATGTAAACAAGCCGCCTGTCAGTTCTCCCTGTGTAAAAATGAAGGTCAAACGGTTCTACTATGTAGAACCGTTGATCTTTTTTTTTACACCAATAGGAATGTCCCACTACAGTTAGAAGCACGCCCCTAGGACACACTTAACCCCTCCCTCTCCAATACAGTTAACCCCTTCCCTGCCAGTGTCATTTTTACAGTAACAGTGCATATATATAGCACTGATTACTGCAGTAATGTCACTGGTACCCCCATAAGTGTCAAAAATGTCAGTCAAGGGTCCGATCTGTCCGCCGCAATGTCGCAGTTCCGCAAAAAAAAAAAATCGCAGATCGCCGCCATTACTCGTTAAAAAAAAAAACACCAAAAATGACAAAAATCTTTCCCTTTGTTAGTAAACGCGATAACTTTTGCGCAAACCAATCAAAATACGCTTTTTGCGATTTTTTTTACCAAACATTGGTAGCGTAAAACAAATTGGCCGAAAATGTTAAAAAAATTTTGATTTTTACATTTTTTTTGGGGGGAATTTCATATAAAAAAAAGTGAAAAATATTGTTATTTTTGCAAAAATTACGCTCTTTTTTTGTTTATAGCGCATGATCAAAAAATCGCACAGGTGATCAAATACCACCAAAAGAAAGCTCTGTTTGTGGGAAAAAAAGGACGTCAAATTCGTTTAGGTACAGCGTCGCACGACCGCGCAATTGTCCGTTAAATTCACGCAGTAAAAAATCGCAAAAAAAAACCCTGGTCTTTTAGCAGGAAAATCCTCCGGTGGTAAAGTGGTTAATAACTCCACATGGTTGGATCCCCGTCAGTTTTTCCCTCTAAGTCCCCGGCCTTGCATGGCCTTATTTCTGACCACGGTGTCACAGCACTCCCCCATTCCACTCCTCCACAGATCTCATTCAGCACAGCGTGAATAAAGGACTTGTTGATAGGAATTCAGATCGCCAATAAAAGATTTACAGATGGCGCAACTAAAGGCTATCGAATAATGGCCGTATTTTAATCGGCGCTGAATTTAATTGCCAATAACTCACATTTTATGGTCAGCCGCAGCTCTTAAAAGCAAGATAAATGGCAATGGCGTGACAACGGTTTGTCTTCTCTCCTTTGTGCAAGACAATTGCTCAAAGCACAATAAAAACATCTATTATATTCATAAAGGTTCAAATGACACAGGAATACAGTATTTGACCTATTTATATTTTTTAAAGGGTCCACTCATGACGATATGTTTATTATAGGGGAGTCGGCCACTGGCCACTGTTATGTCTTGGATACTCCAACAGTGAGATCTTCCTATGTCCCATAATTAATGTGGTTATCAACATTTATTATATCACAGCTTTCCAATTCTTAGATGTGATGGCTGCATTCGTTTTTTTTTTTTTTTTAAGACTTTCTTCCTTCTATTTTCACCCGGTGATCTGGCCAGTAAGTCTGTTGTTTTTCAAAAGAACAAGCTCTCCAGCAGAATTTATTAGTTACAGGACGAGATAAACCATTTAAAGTGATATTAAAGTCTGTTTTTTTTTTGTTTAAAAATAACAAAAATGTTACACTTACCTCCTCTGTGCAGTTGGTTTTGCACAGAGCAGCCCGGATCCTCCTCTTCTAAGGTCCCTTGCTGGCCCCTCCCTCCAGCTGAGTGCCCGAGCCGAGCCGCTGCTTTGTGTCCATTCAGACACGGAGCAGTGGCTTGGCACCGCCCCCTCTCTCTCCTGATAGACTCACTGACTTTGACTGACAGCAGCAGGAGCCAATAGCAGCCAATGAGGAGGGAGAGTCACGGACAGCTGATGCTGTTGTGAGACATAGCTGGATCGAAATGGGACTAAGGTAAGTATTGGGGAGGCTGCTACACACAAAAGGTTTTTACAGAGTAGAAAGAATGCATTAAGATAAAAAAAAAAAAAACCTTCTGCCTTTGGAACCACTTTAACACTGACAGGGGTGCTTACAATGATCAGATTTTATTTATACATGTAAAACCTTTATCCCAAAAGGAAAAAAAAAAAAAAAAAAAAAAAAAAAGCTGTTTGCTGTAACTGCATTTAAAGTATTAGCTGGATTTTGGTTTAAATGTGTTAGTGTATCCAAATCTGCTAGTCCATCTAACACTCCCCTTCCCCCAGACTGACAATGCTGCTGTCCAAAGGTGCCCCCTGTGCTCCTTCATCCAGAGTGGGGACGCTCTAATACAGGAGGCGTGTTACTGGCGAACTCATCAGGTGAAAACAACGGGGGAAAAAAAAAAGAAAACTAATGCAGCCATCAGATCTAATGATTGGTAAGCTGCAATATATTACATTTTTGGTTTTAGGTTTAATACCGCTTGATCTGCTGGCGATCGCTCCCTGTGAAGAGAGAACGGCGGTCTGCTGTTGTAAACACGGCAGACCGTTGTTCTCTATGCTATCAGCACAGAGCTCCTGTGTTCCTACTATTCAGGATCGCAGGTCTCTGTGTTAACTTTACAAGCCCATCCCCCCACAGTTAGAAAGCACCCCCTAGGCTCACACTTAACCCTTTGATCGCCCCTGGGTTAACCCCTTCCCTGCCAGTGTCATTAGTACAGTAACAGTGCATATTTTTAACACTGATAACTGTAGTGATATCACTGGTCCCCCCAAAAGTGTCAAAAATGTCAGTTAGGGGTTCGATCTGTCCGCCGCAATGTCGCAGTCCCGCAAAAAATCGCAGATCGCCGCCATAATAGTAAAAAAAGAAATAAAAATTACAAATCTCTCCCCTAGTTTGTAGACGTGATAACTTTTGCGCAAACCAATCAAAATACGCCTATTGCGAGTTTTTTTTACCAAAAATTTATAGCAGTATACAAATTGACCTGAAAGGATGAAAAAAATTTGATTTTTAAATTTTTTTTGTTGGGAATGTTATATAGCAGAAAGTGAAAAATATTGTTTTTTTTTTTTTTTCAGAATCGTCGCTCTTTTTTTATTTATAGCGCAAAAAATAAAATAAAAATCGCACAGGTGATCAAATACCACCAAAAGAAAGCTTATTGGGTTTTTTTTTTTTTTTTTTTGTTTACCAAAAATATGTAGCAGAATACAAATTGGCCTAAAAGGATGAAAAATTTAGATTTTTAAATTTTTTTTGTTGGGAATGTTATATAGCAGAAAGTGAAAAATACTGCGTTTTTTTTTAAATTTCAGAATTGTCGCTCTTTTTTTGTTTATAGCGCAAAAAATAAAATAAAAATCGCACAGGTGATCAAATACCACCAAAAGAAAGCTTATTGGGGTTTTTTTTTACCAAAAATATGTAGCAGAATACAAATTGGCCTAAAAGGATGAAAAAAATTTAATTTTTACATTTTTTTTGTTGGGAATGTTATATAGCAGAAAGTGAAAAATATTTATTATATTTTCAGAATCGTCGCTCTTTTTTTGTTTATAGCGCAAAAAAATAAAATAAAAATCGCACAGGTGATCAAATACCACCAAAAGAAAGCTTATTGGGTTTTTTTTTTACCAAAAATATGTAGCAGAATACAAATTGGCCTAAAAGGATGAAAAATTTAGATTTTTAAATTTTTTTTGTTGGGAATGTTATATAGCAGAAAGTGAAAAATACTGCGTTTTTTTTTTAAATTTCAGAATTGTCGCTCTTTTTTTGTTTATAGCGCAAAAAATAAAATAAAAATCGCACAGGTGATCAAATACCACCAAAAGAAAGCTTATTGGGGTTTTTTTTTTACCAAAAATATGTAGCAGAATACAAATTGGCCTAAAAGGATGAAAAATTTAGATTTTTAAATTTTTTTTTTGGGAATGTTAGATAGCAGAAAGTGAAAACTATTGTTTTTTTTTTCCCAGAATTGTCGCTCTTTTTTTGTTTATAGCGCAAAAAAATAAAATAAAAATTGCACAGGTGACCAAATACCACCAAAAGAAAGCTTATTGGGTTTTTTTTTTTTTTTTTTTTTTTACCAAAAATATGTAGCAGAATACAAATTGGCCTAAAAGGATGAAAAATTTAGATTTTTAAATTTTTTTTGTTGGGAATGTTATATAGCAGAAAGTGAAAAATACTGCGTTTTTTTTTTTAAATTTCAGAATTGTCGCTCTTTTTTTGTTTATAGCGCAAAAAATAAAAATCGCAGAGGTGATCAAATACCACCAAAAGAAAGTTCTATTTGTGGGGAAAAAAGGACGTCAATTTTATTTGGGTACAGCGTCGCACGACTGCGCAGTTGTCAGTTAAAATAACGCAGTGACGAATCGCAAAATATGGCCTGGTCATTAAGGGGGCAAATCCTTCCGGTCCAGTAGTGGTTAATAAAACAAACTATTGTGGGGTCCTTGCGGGAGCAGTTTGGCTGAACTCATTGTCAGCCCCCAACTGGGTGGACGCACCCTTTAAGTCACTAGTATGGACAGGGAGGTATGTGGAAGGTAAGTAGCCCTGGCTGTCCTATAATAAGCTCCCTTGTAGGATCAGGCTATGATATTAGCCATAAGCTTTATTAAAGCAGGCCGTGTCCTCTGCATGTATTTCTATGACACGGCTGAGCAGAGTCCACCTAGAACAGGCAGAGTACAGCAAACCTGGCGGCCCCGCTACAGTCTGACAAATGATTATTTGCAGCAGATGGCTAATGCGGCCCCGCACCGCACGCCACCACTCTCCTGGCTACATGTACACGGGGTTAGGACACCCGCCTGGATAATTTCATTGGCTGTCCTATAATTGCCTTGTTACCAGCGCCGATCTTGGGAAGCGGCCAAAAAACGTGCGGCTTGAAGGAGGAGGATATTATATCTGTGCATTCCAAACCGAAGGATTCACATAAAACAAAAAGCTTTTTACAGATTAATAATAATTCTACAATTACAACCCGCGGAAATAGACGGGGGATCATGGAATCGGCTTTTTAATGGGAAGAGGAACAGAAAGGGAAAGTGAATGTCTTTCTCTATTCTTAAAGTGATACTAAAGGCACAAATACTCACCTATGTGCCAATGGTCACCCAACCAGCATCTTCTGGGTGCTGGTCTTTGGTTTTCTTACTTGGCCAGTGTGGGATGATAGGACTCCTGCAATGCGAGTATAGTCATATTGGCTCAATCCCTATGCTCCAACAGTCTGATGTGCATGTGGCTTCTCGCTGGTGCCAACATCTTCTCCATGGCTTCTTGTGAGTGCTGGATGACATCACTGCTGCGCATGTACAGGAGTGTAGTCCTCCCAGCACACTCCCTATGCTCCAACGATCAGACACTCACATGGTTCCTCGTTGGCATCTTGTCCCTAGCTTCTCCTGGGTGCTGGTCTTTGGCTTTCTCGCTTGGCCGGCCCGGGATGACATCACTCCCAAGCATGAGCAGGAGTGTAGTCCTCCCACCACACTCCCTATACTCCAAAGATCTGACACCCACGTTGGTTCCTCGCCGGCGCCAACATCTTCTCCCAGGCTTCTTCTTGGTGCTGGCCTTGGGCTTTCATGCCTAGTTAGTGCAGTATGACATCACTTCCACACATGTACAGGAGTGTAGTCCTCCCAGCACACTCCCTATGCTCCAATGATCAGACACTTACGTGGTTCCTCGCTGTCATCTTGTCCCTAGCTTCTCCTGGGTGCAGGTCTTTGGCTTTCTTGCTTGGCTGGCCCGGGATGACATCACTCCCAAGCATGAGCAGGAGTGTAGTCCTCCCAGCACACTCCCTATACTCCAAAGATCTGACACCCACATCTTCTCCCGGGCTTCTTGGTGCTGGCCTTTGGCTTTCTTGCCTGGCCAGCACAGGATGACATCACTTCCACACATGTGCAGGAGTGTAGTCATCCTGGCGCACTCCCTATGCTCCAACAATCTAACACTTGTGGTTAATCGCTGGCGCCAACATCTTCTCCCTGGCTTCCTTTGGGTGCTGGTCTTCCACTTTCTTGCTTGGCCAGTGTGAGATGACATCACTCCCGCGCATGCGCAGGAGTGTAATCGTCCCCGCACACTCCCTATGCTCCAATGATCCGACACCTACGTGGCTCCTCGCTGGAATCTTGTCCCTAGCTTCACCTGAATGCTGGTCTTTGGCTTTCCTGCTTGGCTGGCCCGGAAGGACATCACTCCCAAACAGGAGTGTACTCATCCCGACAGTCTCCCTATACTTCAACGATCTAACACCCAAGTGGTTCCATGCCGGCGCTAACATTTTCTCACTGGCTTCCTCTGGGTGCTGGTCTTCTGCTTTCTTACTTGGCCAGTGCAGAATGACATCACTCCCACGAATTTGAAGAAGTGTAATCTTCCCGACACACTCCCTATGCTCCAACACTTATGGTATGTGGTTCTACGCAGGCGCCAACATCTTCTCCATGGCTTCTTCAGGCTGCTGGTCTTGCTTGCCTAGCACAGGATGACATCACTATCATGCATTTGAAGGAGTGTAGTCAACAGTCTGGTGCTCATGTTGTTCCTAGCTGGCATCTTGTCCCTAATTTCTTGTGGGTGCTGGTCTCTGGCTTTCTTGCTTGGCCAGCACGGCACACTCCCTATGCGCCAATGATCTGACACCTATAAGGTTCCTCACTAGTGCCAACATCATCTCTCCTGCTTCTTATGGGTGCTGGTGGTCTTTAGCTTTCTTATTTGGCCAGCATGAGATGAAATCACTCCCGTGCATGTGCAGGTCATCTGAGCACGCTCCCTATGCTCCAATGATCAGACAACCACGTAGTTCCTCGCCAGCGCCAACATCTTCTTCCTAGCTTCTTCTGGGTGCAGGTCTTCGGCTTTCCTGATTGGCCAGCTCGGAATTACATCACTACCACACAGGAGTATAGTCATCCAGGCACACTCCCTATGCTCCAACAGTCTGACACCTACGAGGTCCCTCGCTGATGCCAACATCATCTCCTTGGGATCTTCTGGGTGCGGGTCTTTGGCTGTCTTCATTGTCCAGCAGGGGATGATGTCACTTTCATGCACGAGCAGGAGTGCAGTCATCTCAGTACACAAGGGAGTGTGCAGGAATGTAAACTGAGCTGCACATTTGGGGTTAAAACTATTCCACAACCTTGAGAACTGCTGATACTGTACTGCTGGCTGGTACTGCTGGCAGGTGATGCTATGGGTACTGCTGGCTGGTACTGCTGGTGGGAAATGCTGGCTGGTACTGCTGGCTTGTACTGCTGTGCGTACTGCTGGCTGATACTGCTGTGGGTAATGCTGGCGGGTACTTCTGTGGGTGCTGCTGGCTGGTACTGCTGGTGGATACTGCTGTGGGTACTGCTGGATGGTATTGCTATGGGTACTGCGGTGGGTACTGCTGACTGGTACTGCTGCTGGCTGGTACTGCTGGTGGGAAATGCAGGCTCGAGACACAGGCTGGAGCAAGCATGGTGCAGAGCTGATGCCTCCTCTCTCGGTCAGTCGTGACAGTCTGAGTCACAGGTGGAGTGATATCAAATGCACTCCGCCTGTGAGTACAGAATATATGGGTCGATCCTGCCAGAAATGCAATGTCCTTGTCACCTCCAGTGAGCTAAAATAAGGTTATGCTTCTTCTGATTTATTTTCTGTAAACTACAAGTTCCCATGCCCCTTCTGTAATGGAGATGAAGAAAGGGGGAGGTGCTTGTAGAAAAATTCAGGAAAACAACCAGAGTGACAACACTGCTCCCCCATAGGTACAGTGAGTGAGTATTGTCACCTTAGGACAGGAAGTCTGTTACTCCAGTGAAAAAGAAGAATCCTAAAATAAAAAAAATAAAAGGAATGCAGCCACCACATCTACGGCTTGGTAAGCGGCAATATATGATATTTTTGGATTTAGAACTGCATTAAAGTGATACTAAATACACACTGTTTAATTTACATTCCCTTCTTTTTCTGTATGTGGATGATGGCGCTGTAAATATTTTAATTAAAAAAAAATTGAAGTGCATTTTTCCTAATCGATACACAGAGCTGTCACAAGACCCAGCTCTCTCCCAGCCTGTCTGCATGGAAATATAAGCAGGAGAAGCTTCTAGTCCTCTGCTGCTGGTCACATGTTTAAAAAAAAAACTGTCTTAGAAATACAGAGTAAAAATAAATAATTAATATCAATAAACTGTTGTAAATTGACATACAAATATATATTTAAAATCAAATATTTTTTTTTTTTTGGGCAAAAACATTGGGCGGGAGGATTTCTGCCAGTCACCGGCTGTGTCACGCCCCTCCAGTCTGTGTCTTAGAATAAGAGGGAAGTGAAGCCTCCATTGATCTACATGTAATATCCCCCCCCCACTGTGTTTAGTTGGTTACTGGGCATGGAGGAGGGATGGAGGGAGGGAGTGGGCTGTCATTTACCACTGTGTATACGCCCACATGTGTGACTCTGTAGTCACATGGGCTGCTCAGATGTGATGGGGAGGAAATGCTCAGCATAGAAACCCACTGAAAAATGAGCATGTGCAGAGTTGCCACCACAGCTGCAAAATCCCTAGCTGAATTGGGACAATGGACAGAAGGGGGGGATAGAGAGCAGCAGGATCAACCAGGTTTTTGTAGAATACAGAAAAGGAATCTCATAGTGAGTATGAACAGCATGGAATACACCATTTACTGATGAATTTTATGATGTGGGTTTAGTGACCCTTTAAGGCTAGGTTCACACCTACTGTGTGTTGGGAATGTGTGCAAAATCGTGGCGAGGCCTAGTTCTGGACTCACGCTCGTTGTCCAGGCTGGGAGACCATAAGGATCTAGAACAGGGGTCTTCAAACCATGGCCCTCCAGTTGTTCAGGAACTACAATTCCGATCATGCCTAGTCATGTCTGTGAATCTCAGAGCTTTACAATGCCTCATGAGATGTTACATAGTTACATAGTAGGTGAGGTTGAATAAAGACAATAGTTCATCTAATTTAACCTGTGTAGGTGTATGTGGCAGTAATCATCTCTCATACCCCTGAATGTTCTGATCCTTGAGATGTACATCTAAGAGTCTTTTGAAAGCCACCATACTTCCTGCAGAAACCACCTCTTGTGGTAGAGAATTCCACAATCTTGTAGCCCTAACAGTAAAGAATCCCCAGCGTCGCCTGAGGTTAAAACGCTTCTCCTCTAATCGCATTGTATATCCTCTAGTCCTCGTGCAATCCTTCCGATTGAATAGCTTATTTTCTATGCGGAGATCACCATTGAGACATTTATAAATTGCTATCATGTCCCCTCTCAGGCGTCTCTTCTCCAGGGAGAATAAATCAAGTGATTGCAGACGCTCTTCATAATTAAGGTCCTCCAATCCCCTAATTAGTTTAGTTGCCCTTCTCTGGACTCTCTCCAACTCCAACACATCCCTCCTGAGGACCGGCAACCAGAACTGGACAAGATACTCCAGATGAGGTCAGACCAGAGTTTTATAAAGTGGAAGGATTATGGTTTTATCTCTGATATACATCCCTGTCTTTATGCATGCTAAAATTCTGCTAGCTTTGGCAGCTGCCGCTTGACATTGCATGCTATTGCCTAGTCTATCCTCTACTCCCAGATCTTTCCCCATTTTTGAGTCCCCCAAAGGTTTCCCCCCTAACGTGTATTGTGCTTTTATGTTTTTAGTTCCCAAGTGCAAAACCTTACACTTCTCCACTTTAAACCTCATTTGCCATGTCGTTGCCCACTCCGTTATTTTGTCCAGGTCATTCTGTAGGATAACTGCTTCATGCTGTGCAGTTATTGCCCTGGCCAATTTTGTGTCATCTGCAAAAGCTGATATAGAACTACTGATCCCGTCCTCAATGCTTATGAATAAATTGAACAAGGTTGGTCCCAGGACTGAGCCTTGGGGGACCCCACTTACCACCTCAGACCAGTCCCCAATGTGTAGTCCGCAATAACTGGAGGCCCGTAGTTTGAGGATGCCTGATCTAGAATATCCAGTCCGAAACCACACCGGCCATAGTTTGAGGATCCCTGATCTAGAATATCCAGTATGAAACCGCTCTGATGCCCCGTAAAAAGGCTGCACCGCTTCTGCCACAGACATGCCTATCGAATTCCTGGTTAAGAGAAGTAAAAATTCCCCACCATTGACCTACTGAATGCGGGATAAAGACAAGGACAGAGTGCGGCCCCCCCCCCCAAGCATGGATGGTGTAAACTGTCTGAGCAGAGGCCGATTCCATGTACCACTGGAGACTCTCCTTCCCCGACCAGCCCCGAGTTCGGCCAGTGAGTAGGGAGTACCTGGAGTGGAGCTTCAGCCTGGAATGGAGGCAAGGAAGAGGGAGAGTGGGAGGAGGGCTGGGTCACTGCACCATGGGCCTCTGGTTTGTACTTGCCCCCTGGGCTGAAGTTGCCAATCTGCCCCTGCTTGTAGGTCTCCAGAATATCTAGCTAGTGAAAATAAAAAAATCACAAAATAAAAAATTTCCCTATTAATAGCTAAGACCGAAGTCCCAGCAGGGAACTAGGTCCTATTCCTAAACTAGGCAGAAACAAACTGGCTGCTGTAACAGAGTGTGTGGGGTTATGCCTGCAGGGACCGCCCCCATAGGCGTGGTAAAGCTTTTTCCTGCTTAGTGTCCTACTCCTGATTGGGGGAGCATAACCCAATGGTCTAAAGAAGATATGGAGCTGCGTCTGTCGATGAACGATAGAAAAATTGCGCACAGAAATGCTCGGTCCTTTAGCAGACCCCCAGCAGTGCCATCTGCTAACTCGCACGCTGCGTTTTTGGAAAAGGACCAGGGACTTCTTTTCTGCGTTTCTCTTGTGTAGGGCATCCCATGGAAATTAAGGGGCTGCCCCCTATGCAACGCAGGGAATCACATGGCTGGTTGCAGCTGAATGGTGTGAATTTAGCTTCTGAGTAAAATTCATGCGTAATAATAAATAGTAAAAAAAACAAGAGTTTCCCTTTAAGCTCAGATGCGTCTATCTACGTTGTGTTCATCTTATCAGAAAGCGACGGGGGACCCTGGCAAGCCGCTGCGAGCAGGACCTGCCAATCTGTGTCTCTCTTCATCCCTTTACAGATAGTCTTGGAGAGCCGGGGAGGATTAAGGCGTGTGCAAAGGGATTAAGTGAAATTATACAGCACTAGTCACCTTTAACCCCTTCAGACTCCCGGGGTTCTGCGGAGAGCCGCGCAGGAGGTGGCCTGAAAGGTTAAATCTTGATTTCTGGCGTCCCCGTCCACTCTCCTCCAATCTAAAATACAATCTTCTAGTGGCGCTGTGTGAGAGCCGAGATAAAGGCGGCGCCGGGAATGGAAGTTATGGTTTGACGGTTTATAATCGGCGAAGTGGAGTAGCTCAAGAAAGGCTCTCTTTTTTTTTTTTCCCGTAATCCTATTTTCTTCGACTTTGGCCTTCAGATACCACAGTCACAATTTCTGCACGGCTTATTGTAGTTGTGAAATCAAAGCTTCGGGGAGCGCAGTGTAAAAGGGAATACATGGCGGTTATTGTTTTTTTTTTTTTCTTTGTAAGCATACAAGCTTGTATCTGATTGGTCGTTGGGGATTCCTGCACCTTAGCACTTTGTATGACATTAATAATAATAGTTATGATTTCATAAAAAAAAAAATCCATATCTATCTATATCTATATATATATATATATATATATATATATATATATATATAACATTACTATATAATATTACAGTGACAAGGACTAAGCATGAAAGCTTATACCTGATTGGCCATTAGTGATTTCTACATCTTTGTAACACATTACTGAAGGAAACACTTTACAGCAAATGAACTAAGAAAACATGTCTCCTTACCAGATGCATTCTTCAGATAACCGTTGGCGTCCACCGTCATGTACATAATGTAGGGGCCGGGCTGGTTAACACCGAAAGGCTAAAATAAGAGAAAGTTGTTACAAAAATATACATACAAGAAATATATTAAATAAATTAAAGGGCACCACCATATAATGTGTAATCACAATGTGATCTGATGATATGATGAGAACCCCAAGATCTCCTTCACATTAGTGCGCCATGGTAAAATATGTGTTTAGTTACAGAAGAAGCGCATGTACCGCGATGCCTTATGTTGTGCCATTCATTTTTAAATTTTTAATATTTTCACATATTTTTTATATATTTATATTTTATTTTATATTTATGTATATATATATATATATATTATATAAATATATAAAAATATAAAAATGATCAAAGTATAAAATATATTTTATTTTATATAAATATATATTATATATATTTATATATTATATATAAATATATAAAAATTATAAAAATATACATTTTATTATTTTATATTTATATACATATATATTATATATATATATATATATATATATATATATATATATATATATATATATATATATATATATATATATATATTTCATATTTATAAAATAAAATATATATTTTTTTATATTTATAACATATAAAATATTTTATTATATATTTTCACATATTTTTTATATATTTATATTTTATATATTTATTGCACTTGAGCACTTTTATTATTAATAGATTATGTTCACCTAAGAACAAGCTTTTGTGGCTATCGCAGTGGGCGGGAACAACAGTGGACCATAAAAACGGGGGTGTGAGAATACCAGCGCAATGGAGTGCCAATAAAAGAGAAAATTGTGGTTTGAGCTGCCGCCAACCTACCTCTGAGGTAGTGTGTGAATAGAAAGTGCAATGTTGTTGGTATGTGACAAGAAAGGAGCGCGATGGAAATTATTTCTCGAATGAATGAATTTCTAACAGTGAATGTGGTTTTCATTCGGGAAAGTCCATTCATTACAAAATCCAATGTTAAAAGCAAACAAGTAATTTTTTTACAATTCATTGAATGTATGAAGAATTACAGTAAAAATGTTCACACAAAAATCTACCAATGTATGGCCGGCTTAGGCCCCTTTTACACTGTGCGACCTAAAAGCTGTGCGATTTTACAACAATTTTGACTGCACTTGAAGCAATGCCTAGGTCTATGGACCACAAAACGCATCAAGAGTTACTAGAGAGGAAGAGTTACTATAGAGGAAGAGATACTACAGAGGAAGAATTACTATAGAGGAAGAGTTACTATAGAGGAAGAGTTACTATAGAGGAAGAGTTACTATAGAGGAAGAGTTACTACAGAGGAAGAGTTACTACAGAGGAAGAGTTACTACAGAGGATGAGTTACTATAGAGGAAGAGTTACTACAGAGGAAGAAATACTACAGAGGAAAAGTTACTACAGAGGAAGAGATTCTACAGAGGAAGAGTTACTATAGAGGAAGAGTTACTATAGAGGAGGAGTTACTATAGAGGAAGAGTTACTACAGAGGAAGAGTTACTATAGAGGAAGAGTTACTACCGAGGAAAAGTTACTACCGAGGAAGAGTTACTACAGAGGCAGAGTTACTACAGAGGAAGAGTTACTACAGAGGAAGAGATACTACAGAGGAAGAGTTACTACAGAGGAAGAGTTACTACAGAGGAAGAGATACTACAGAGGAAGAGTTACTACAGAGGAAGAGTTACTACAGAGGAAGAGTTACTACAGAGGAAGAGATACTACAGAGGAAAAGTTACTACAGAGGAAGAGATTCTACAGAGGAAAAGTTACTATAGAGGAAGAGTTACTATAGATGAAGAGTTACTACAGAGGAAGAGTTACTATAGAGGAAGAGTTACTACCGAGGAAAAGTTACTACCGAGGAAAAGTTACTACCGAGGAAGAGTTACTACAGAGGCAGAGTTACTACAGAGGAAGAGTTACTACAGAGGAAGAGATGCTACAGAGGAAAAGTTACTACAGAGGAAGAGATACTACAGAGGAAAAGTTACTACAGAGGAAGAGATTCTACAGAGGAAGAGTTATTATAGAGGAAGAGTTACTATAGAGGAGGAGTTACTATAGAGGAAGAGTTACTACAGAGGAAGAGTTACTATAGAGGAAGAGTTACAATAGAGGAAGAGTTACTATAGAGGAAGAGTTACTATAGAGGAAGAGTTACTATAGAGGAAGAGTTACTACCGAGGAAAAGTTACTACCGAGGAAGAGTTACTACAGAGGCAGAGTTACTACAGAGGAAGAGATACTACAGAGGAAGAGATACTACAGAGGAAGAGATTCTACAGAGGAAGAGTTACTACAGAGGAAGAGATTCTACAGTGGAAGAGTTACTACAGAGGAAAAGTTACTACAGAGGAAGAGATTCTACAGAGGAAAAGTTACTACAGAGGAAGAGTTACTATAGAGGAAGGGTTACTATAGAGGAAGAGTTACTATAGAGGAAGAGTTACTACAGAGGAAGAGTTACTACAGAGGAAGAGATACTACAGAGGAAGAGATACTACAGAGGAAGAGATTCTACAGAGGAAGAGTTACTACAGAGGAAGAGATTCTACAGAGGAAGAGTTACTACAGAGGAAAAGTTACTACAGAGGAAGAGATTCTACAGAGGAAAAGTTACTATAGAGGAAGAGTTACTACAGAGGAAGAGTTACTACAGAGGAAGGGTTACTATAGAGGAAGAGTTACTATAGAGGAAGAGTTACTATAGAGGAAGGGTTACTATATAGGAAGAGTTACTCTACCAACATGTGAAATTTGAAGGACCTCTGTAAGGTAATAAAATAAAAGTTATGTCCACTTTTGCACTATTAGGATTGCAGACGCTCACAATGGGCAAAGCAAGGGTGCCAAGCGAAGAAATAATTGTAGAGCTCTGATAAAAGTCCCCAATAAAAGAATCCGTTTAGAATGGAATGACCCTCTAACTTAGGCTGGCCATACATTATACAATTTTCTTGTACAATTTTTCTTTAGATTTACCAAAACCATATAATATGAGGTCAAACCTAAACACTTTCAATTTGTATGCAATCAGGTGGGCCCTTGGACTACATAGTAAAGTACATAGTGGAGGTAAATCTAAAGGAAATTGTATAATGTATGGCCTGCTCCTCTTTGATAAATCCAGCATGTTCCAGGTGAAGCTCAGTGAACCAATCCAGTGGAAGTATGTTTGTGAGATGCGGACGGACGGACAGCCGAGGTCAGAATACAGAGGAGGGGGGTGGAATTGGGATGATTCATCTTTCAATGGTGCAGAAAATAAGCTTTTCAACATCCAGCAATGCAAATAATGGGAGAAATGATGGAGGAGTGCGGGGTTTGATGGACGTGCACAATACGCGGCCAGAGACGACTCGATGGAGCCCGCCGTTCATCGCTTTGCGCAGAGGCAGCGAAGTTCATGTTAATAACATCTTCTGTTTTGGCAGCCTAATACTCTGTACAGCCAGATATTTATCATTAATGGGAGCGGGAAGAAAACAACTTGACCTTTCGTGGCTTGAAGGACACCAACTTGCTGATCTTTTCAGCGGACGACGAGGGAGATAGACATTCATTTCTGGGAGGCTGGAAAGCTAATGTGGGTTTGGATGGATGAAAACCGGCCTGACTCACTAATACAAACCTATTAACTACTATGAGCTGTATGCCGTGCACAGCCTTTATACTATGAAGGGGAGAAGGATGTGGATGATAAGACTCAGGGACGCCACAAGACGGGACAAAACGCCTGCACTATGTGCACTGCTATTTGTATTGTGAATGGCACCCCAAAGCATTGTACCAAAGCAGCACACCACAACATACATACTGATAGTATATTCATTGTGGTGCTCTTCATTCTTAAAAAAAAAATGAGTCACGCATGTTTTTTATCAATTGTGTTGTACTGAGAGGGGGTTGTCCTAACACAATGCATGGTAACGCATGTACATTACTGAACTGCGATGAAACACTTAAGTGTGAACAAGCCTTTAAAGAATTAAGGCCCAACTCCAGGCTGTGCCCACACTGCATGGGTCAACTGCTCCTTTTTGTCTAGGGCAGTGGTCTCTAAACTGTGGCCCTTTGCTTGTCTTTATTCAGCCCTTGGGGCACTATTCCTCCCACTGACACCAATGATGGGGCACTATTCCTCCCACTGATACCAATGATGGGGAACTATTCCTCCCACTGATACCAATGATGGGGAACTATTCCTCCCACTTGCACCAAGGATGGGCACTATTCCTCTCATTGACACCAATGATGGGGCACTATTCCTCCCACTGATACCAATGATGGGGCACTATTTCTCCCACTGACACCAATAAAGGGTCACTATTCCTTTCACTGACACCAATGATGGGGCACTATTCTTCCCACTGACACCAATGATGGGGCACTATTTCTCCCACTGACACCAATAAAGGGTCACCATTCGTTTCACTGACACCAATGATGGGGCACTATTCTTCCCACTGACACCAATGATGGGGCACTATTTCCCTCACTGACACCAAGGGTGGGGCATTATTCCTCTCAGTGACACCAAGGATGGGGCATTATTCCTCTCACTGACACCAATGATGGGGCACTATTCTTCCCACTGACACCAATGATGCGGCACTATTTCCTCCCACTGACACCAATGATGGGGCACTATTCCTCCCACTGACACCAATGATGGGGCACTATTCCTCCCACTGATACCAATGATGGGGAACTATTCCTCCCACTTGCACCAAGGATGGGCACTATTCCTCTCATTGACACCAATGATGGGGAACAATTCCTCCCACTGATACCAATGATGGGGCACTATTTCTCCCACTGACACCAATAAAGGGTCACTATTCCTTTCACTGACACCAATGATGGGGCACTATTCTTCCCACTGACACCAATGATGGGGTACTATTCTTCCCACTGACACCAATGATGGGGCACTATTTCTCCCACTGACACCAATAAAGGGTCACCATTCCTTTCACTGACACCAATGATGGGGCACTATTCTTCCCACTGACACCAATGATGGGGCACTATTTCCTCCCACTGACACCAATGATGGGGCACTATTCCTCCCACTGACACCAATGATGGGGCACTATTCTTCCCACTGACACCAATGATGGGGCACTATTTCCCTCACTGACACCAAGGGTGGGGCACTATTCTTCCCACTGACACCAATGATGCGGCACTATTTCCCTCACTGACACCAAGGGTGGGGCACTATTCTTCCCACTGACACCAATGATGGGGCACTATTTCCCTCACTGACACCAAGGGTGGGGCACTATTCTTCCCACTGACATCAATGATGGGGCACTATTCCTCCCACTGACACCAATGATGGGGCACTATTCCTCCCACTGACACCAATGATGGGGCACTATTCCTCCCACTGACACCAATGATGGGGCACTATTCCTCCCACTGACACCAATGATGGGGCACTATTCCTACCACTGACACCAATGATGGGGCACTATTCCTCCCACTGACACGAATAATGGGGCACTATTCCTCCCACTGACACCAATAATGGGGCACTATTCCTCCCACTGACACCAATGATGGGGCACTATTCCTCCCACTGACACCAATGATGGGGCACTATTCCTCCCACTGACACCAATGATGGGGCACTATTCCTCCCACTGACACCAATGATGGGGCACTATTCCTCCCACTGACACCAATGATGGGGCACTATTCCTCTCAGTGATACCAATGATGGGGCTATGATTGTTATTATGGTGAAGGGAATCGCCGGCTGAAAAAAATTATATCTGAATGATGCCTGCAGCTGCACCCGTCATTAAGATTTCCTCACTTTAAGCCCAGAACGTCATATGACGACCAGCGGTAAGGAAGTGGTTAAACTTAAATTCCTTTTTTGTCTATTTACTAGAAATGTGACTAAATACTTAATTATATATATATATATATATATATATATATATATATATATATATATATATATATATTTTTTTTTTTTTTTTGAAAGTCCCAATTAACAAATGCAGGTCAAAAAAGCCGGGCTTCCTATTCAGTTTACCGCCATTTATCAAGCTGAATATATTTGTGAATGGAGAAGAAAGCTGGAAAGAAAACTTCAAAAGGACGCAGGCCAGGATTGAACTGTGGTGAGGGTTTTGGGATCCATGCTGTCAGGAAAATCAATCATTCAGCAGCTTTGCTTTGCAAGTAGACCTTGGTGACACGGCTTGTAATAAAAAAAAAATAAAAAAAAGTTTTCGAGCCGCTGAGAGTCTGAGCCGGCCTCTCTCCCCCCTCCACAGCCCAGCGCTCCAGTGAGCGAGGAGGAGGGCAGAGCAGAGAGCGGTGACTAATGCCTCATACACACGATCAGATAATCAGACGACTTATCATTCGCATTTTGTTGCACGATACTAGAATCGAATTCAACAATGCTACTAAACGTACGATTTTTTTTTTTCCGTATGATTCTGCAGAAGCTTCCTGGTTGCGTGGCTACGTATCGGATAGTACAAAACAAAAACAATGGCAGCCGGGCTTTTTCTGGTTTATTTTCGTGTTTCTGATCATGCGCGGTCTTTGTCTATCGATTTTTAGCGGACGCTTACTTTACTGATTAACCACTTCTGGACTCGGCACTGCGTTATTTTAACTGACAATTGCGCGGTCGTGCGACGCCGTACCCAAATAAAATTAATGTCCTTTTTTTCCTACAAATAGAGCTTTCTTTTGGTGGTATTTGATCACCTCTGCGATTTTTATTATTTTTTGCGCTATAAACAAAAATAGAGCGACAATTCTGAAAAAACAAAAAAAACAAAAAAAAAAACAATATTTTTCACATTCTGCTATATAACATTCCCCCCCCCCCCCCAAAAAATAAAAGTAAAAAATTAAACATTTTTTAACATTTTAGGCCAATTTGTTTTCTGCTACACATTTTTGGTTTAAAAAAAAAAAAAAATCCCAATAAGCTTATTTTGATTGGTTTGCGCAAAAGTTATCGCATCTACAAACTAGCGAAAAGATTTATGTCATTTTTATTTATTTATTTTTTACTAGTAATGGCGGCGATCTGCAATTTGTAGCGGGACTGTGACATTGCGGCGGACAGATCGGACCCCTGACTGACATTTTTGACACTTTTGGGGGGACCAGTGACATTACTACAGTAATCAGTGCTATACATATGCACTGTTACTGTAATAATGACACTGGCAGGGAAGGGGTTAACACTGTGGGTGATCAAGGGTTTAAATGTGTACCTAGGGGCGTGTTTCTAACTGTAGGGGGGCGGAGCTTATGGAATGACCATAGAGACCTGTGTTCCTATATAGAAGGATCACAGACACTCTGTGATCATTCCAGGCAGAAGAACAGTCAGCTGTGTTTACAACAGCTGACTGTTCTTCTCTCTCAGCGGGGAGCAATCGCGAGTGTTAGACGGCAATCGGAAGCCGCTAGCCCCGTGCATCAGAGTCCCCACTGCCGAGTGCACACGTGCACTCACCCCCCTAGATGCAGGCGCGCGACCGACGTATACTTACGGTGGTTCGTGCAGGAGGGCCAGCCTGCCGCAGGATTTCTGCGGTGGGCGGTCCAAAAGCGGTTAAACGACTGTCATTCGCTAGACTATCGTACAACAAAAGTTTTCGTGTTTGTCCCTTCGGATTTTGTTGGACGAAATGTCGTGATTGGCTGTCGAATGCTGTGTACGAATGATGAGATTATCGCGTAATCAATTCTAAAGCGATTTTTTTCGCGTGTATGTGTGTACGAGGCATAACAGTAAGCAGCCCTCTGTTTGGGGAGCTGTCAGAACGGAGCGATCGGCGATGTTTGATCGCTCGCTTCTCAGTGTTGAGGCACCGGGGGACGGATGCGGCATCCAGCTAGGGAAGTATAAATCAACAACAAAAAAACAGAAACCCATACTTCTCTTTTCATTTTTTTTGCACATAGAAATGGTTTTTAGAAGGTCTCCTGCTTCTTTAATAACATTTACATTCTTTTCATATTAAACAAACTGCATTGGGCTGCTGAGAAGAAATAAAAAATACCTAAGAGACCATGCCAGTGAATAACAATGGGTCTCTGGCTGGAAATAACGGGAGCTTCGCCACCTTTATGGAGAGAACGTGGCCGCATAAGCGCGGTATAAATATTAAACAAGGCAAGGCACAATAATAAAAACCGCGCACGTTACGTCCCACAGAGCTGTAAAACAAACGCACAATAAAAGAGCAGAAACTTTATTCCATGAGCATAATCATATCTGCTAATGAGGATAATGAGTAAGTAAGAAAAAAAAAAAACATCAGGCTATTATAGAACATGAAAATAAAAATGAATTTTAAATATGAATCTTGTTAAATGGGACTCCAGGCAAGTGTTAAAAATGACGCATAAACCCAATCTAGTGCAGTATGTAAGCCATAGCAATGAACTTCTCTTATTTGCTCCATTTTGGTCTGTTAACCACTTTAGCCCCGGAGGATTTGGCTACTCAATGACCAGGCCATATTTTGCGATTCGGCACTGGATGACTTTAACGGAAAAATTGCGCGGTCGTGCGACGCTGTACCCAAATAAAATTGACGTCCTTTTTTCCCCCACAAATAGAGCTTTCTTTTGGTGGTATTTGATCACCTGTGCGATTTTTATTTTTTGCGCTATAAACAAAAATAGTGCGAGAATTTTGAAAAAATAACAATATTTGTCACATTCTTTTATATGAAATTCTCAAAAAAAAGTAAAAATCAAAATTTTTTAACATTTTAAGCCAATTTGTTTTCTACTACATATTTTTGGTAAAAAAAAAAAAAAACGCAATAAGCGTATTTTGATTGCTTTGCGCAAAAGTTATTGCGTTTACTAACTACAGGAAAGATGTACCTGATGACGAATTTTCCCATGAATCGCTATCGCTCAGTTCTTCGAGTAAATCAGTTTCGCTGTCGCTGTTTTCCAGTTCGTCCAAAAGCGCTTTTGCGCAAAAAGAACGCTTTTTGGACGCCATGGTCGTTCTCTATTTTCCAGGCACAAAGAACTGGAAAAGCACAGGCAGGGCACTGTCACCAGGTGAAATCCTGTGGTGAAATGGGATGATGCAGTGTAATCAGTTAGGATCGCAGCTTTCTATCATCTCATTTGGTGTATTTACATTTTTGAAATTGCCAACGGTTCTACCCCCCTGCGTCGCAAAGCTTGCAGGGAAGGGAACCGGAAGACAGGTGCCGGCATCGGCCGAGCACAGAGCGGGAGGATGGCGGGGGAAGGATGGCGGGGGAGGACGGCGGGGGATCACAGGGGAAGGTGAGTTTTAAAATATAAAACAACAGATTTCCATGCAAAACAATGTACCGCTTTTAGCACAGAAATCCGGACATAATCAGACCGCCAGGGAGGTTAATAGCCCCAATGATATACTTTCGTTGTGCACTAAATGCCTTTATAAGCCCAGATATTGCCTTGTAAAAGCAGCAGTGACATCATCACTGTGCTGTACATAGCCTGTTCAGAGAGCAGAGCTGTGGGAGGGGCCCAGCAGGCTCCACCCACCACTCCTGCCTGCAGAAAACCACCAGAGGGGTGGAGACAAGACCAGTCACCCTGCACAAGGAGAGAGAGCAGCACTGAGTGGTCTTTATTACAGGAAGCTCCTACACAGAAACAAATTACTGCACAGATCTGGAAGAATTTCACAAAGCACATCCAAATTCAGATTAGAAGGCACATTGTTCTTGTACTCAGACATTTGTTTAGCCAGGGTGTCAATATAATTCCAAAAGTACCTACCTTAACTTGCTGGGGACAGTCATTGGAGCAAATACCACTGAGCACTGTGTAGAGAGAAACAATTAGTTAGTCAAATGCACTTCATAGGATTGTAATGGCTTCAATTATTTTTTTAATTAAAATACCAAACATGCTACTTACCTGCTCTGTGCAGTTGGTTTTGCAGAAAGCAGCCTTGATCCTCCTCTTCTCGGTTCCCCCGCTGGCACTCCTGGCTCCTCCCCCCTGCCGAGTGACTCCAAAGCAAGCCTATTGCTATGGGGGGCACTTATGCAGGCTTGATCCCGAGCCACACTTTGTGTGTCTATTGGCACACAAAGCTGGGCTTGGTCTCGCCGCCTCCCTCCTCACTGGCTGTGACTGACAGCAGCAGCAGGGGCTAATGGTTGCCCACTGCTGTCTCTGAGCCAATGAGGAGGAAGAGAGCCAAGAGAGCTGCTGCTCTCGTGCACATCACTGGATCAAGATCAGGCTCAGGTATAAATTTAGGGGGGGGGGGCTTGCATGTAGAAGGTTTTTTACCTTAATGCAGAAAATGAATTAACGTAAAAAATACCTTCTACCCTTCTGCCTTTACAATCACTTTAATATGGTTGATTTACTACAGTGATGTGCACAAGAGCAGCAGCTCTCTCCTTCCTCATTGGCTTAGAGGCAGCGGCGGGGAACCATTGGCACCTGCTGCTGTCAGTCACAGCCATTGAGGAGGGAGGGGCGGGGCAGAGCCCAGTTTCGGCTGTGTCATTTTCGGTTTCATCAAACTGCATTCTGAATTTTCAGTTTCGGCACCAAAATTTCCATTCGTTGCACCTCTACTAAAATGTATTTTTTAAAAAGAAAAAAGGTATGGTGGTGCTGCCTAAAGACAAATTAACATATGATTCTGTATGTGATGTGTGTAAACAAACGTGCGCTCAAATGTGCCTTGAAAAAAAAATCATACAAAAAAATAAATATCAATCAATTGAAACCTGATAATAAATAGATACAAAACCAATACTAAATCAATATCAAATAAATACATATAAAGACCAATAGTCTCGATGTGCAAACATGCAAAAATACAAAAATTATCCGTAGTGCTGGGGATCAATTCATCATATGTGCAAAATCATAAATTTAAATAAATACATAAAATAAATAAATCTATTGATACGATTTATTGGTTTTTATTTATTTATATTTATGATTTTGCACATATGATGAATTGATCCTCAGCACTACGGATAATTTTTGCACATTGAGACAAATTGACTTTATATTAATTTATTTGATATTGATTTAGTATTGGTTTTGCATCTATTTATTATTATCAGATTTCAATTGATTGATTTTTATTTAATCTAAAAATAGTTTAGTGACCCGGAGGAACCACAGTGGGGGGGGGGGGGTCTCCATCCCTAAATATGTATACAAAAAAATAATTAAAGGAGGTCATGGGACTTTTAGTGAGGCCAACCACTTTACCAAAGTAGATATATACAGTACATACGTTAACAAGTTGGTTGGAGAAAAGGATCAATACAGCGAAAATAAATGCAAAAAAAAACAATTCCTGAATGAAATAAAAATATATATGTATTTGAGAACTGACATATAACAATTCATGATAGATACAGTAAATACATAATACAATTACATGATAATATATATATAAGAAATAAATACATGATTGATATAGACATGATGAATATAAATCACTTGGCAATCTGACGCGTTTCGCGGAACTCTATCCGCTTCTTCAAGAGTATAATGCAAAGAGATCTAAAAATCAGTATCTACCAGCTTCTTCAAGAGTATAATGCAAAGGGATCTAGAATGTAAGCTCTAACGAGCAGGGCCCTCTAATTCCTCCTGTATTGAATTGCATTGTAACTGTATTGTCTTCCCACATATTGTAAAGCTCTGCGCAAACTGTCAGCGCTATAAAAATCTTGTATAATAATAATAATGTATAATAATAATCTAAAAATCTAAATAAATGTAAACATGTATAAAAATAATAGATAAATATATATAAACTTGGACACAAATGGTCAAGGAAAATATATCTTTGCGCTTGAGGAGGAGTCAATCTCTTGACTATTATAACAGATAAATATTGCTGCTACTTAAACAAATAATGGAAAATATTTGTAAATGCATGAATGGAAAAAGAGTAGCGCACGAGATCAACTATAAGTGACTCAAGATGTTGTAAGCAAGCTATGAAGAATATTGCTAAACAAACATTTCAAAAAAGTAATCAAAAAAGGAGAAGAACTAATGTCCATTTAGTCCATGAAATCCAAGGGTAAGTGAAATGAGTTGGATTGCTAGGTCACCATCCACCACCAGGTGTCACACCACAAAATAGTAGGATTGGCCACTCACCAGAACTCAATGCTCAGGTGTTCTCACACAAGAGCAGACTGCGCAGAAATGTTAGATGGATATAGAGCCAGAACCTGTTCACCACTGCTTCATAACAAATCCTTGCACGCACTCCCTCAGTATCAGTATCAGGATATCATGGAGAAAAAGAAATGGCCCCACATAGTGAAGTACCGTAACCACAAAATGCTTTATTAAAAGTAAAAATGTGTTGCACTCACATGTATAGGCTGATCAGAAAGCATGTAACCACATAATGCTCGGTGGCAGGAAACCTAACTCGTCCAGTTCTCGGGCTCACTCCACGCCAGCCCTGTACCTTCCGGGTAGGTCCCTCACCGTCACGTGATGTCGGATGTGTAGTCTGGTCACGCCCCGACCGGTTTCGTCATGTCCGACTTCAACTGGAGGCGTGACCAGAACGACAACATCCGGCATCTAAATAGCCCTGCTGGAACGCTCTACGTCCAATCGGCAACGAGGTGAAAAACCGGAAGTTTAGCCAGCTCACTACGCCGCGGAACTTCCGACATCAACATAACCAAATAAAGAGACGTCCCTTGCAGGATACCAATTTACTTAGGCACCATGGATAATAAAAAATTTTTTTGCAAAAAACTTTTATGCATAAAGTTAAGCGATAATAAGAACAATTTTAACCCTAGGCTGTGCGCCAAAAAAAATTTAAATATAAAAAGATAAAAAAGGAATGGTTGCAGTGCAAAACCGCTCCTTGCCGATATGAACCTGTAGAATGTTACCAGTAACAATCTGCATATACACTGGACAATCCACACATATCGTAACTAAGAATGTTATACATAAATAGTATTACAATACCCATTTCAATACATATAAAAACCAAAATACCGTAAAACAATATTAATTAAAGACATTACAGCTGAAAGAAATGCCATAATAAATAAAACAAAAAACAAATGATCAAGCCTCACTACACAGGCTATAACGATAGTAGGGGAAGAAAAGTTAAGAATCGCTAATAAAGCAATTCAAATCCAGTTCAATGTTTAACCCCGTCGGTGCGAGGGCCTGGGTGAGGAAAATCCACTTGGTTTCACATTTGGATAATTCCCTCACCCAATTTGACCCCCGCCACGACGGGGTAACACGTTCGATCCCCCAGAAGTGAAGACTTCTAGGGTCCCTCTGGTGGAACTGGCGAAAGTGTGCGGGCACATTGTGTTCGCGCTTCCCCTTTAAGATGTTGGTGATGTGCTCACCCACTCTTACTTTTAAAGCCCGTTTAGTGCGGCCAATATAAACTAAGTTACAGGGGCACATTAGTCCGTAAACAACATGTGTAGTATCACATGTAATTAAATTTTTAATTTTGAAAGTTTTGTTTATGGCCCGAACTGTGAAAGAGTCCCTCCTCCTGAAATTGGTAGGCGTAAATGAACAGGCTCTACACCTACCACAGGTGAAGAACCCTCTCATGTCCGGGAAGAAGGAGACACTGGGGGGATCCAGTATTTTTTTGACAATTTGATCCCCAAAATTAGGAGCTCGTCTGTAGATAAACGATGGCTTAGCAGGTAAAGCCGAGCCTAACGTTTTATCCATTTGTAGTATGGACCAATGTTGTCTAAAGATTTCCTCGACCTTCTTGTAATCGTTAGAAAAATCTGACAAGAAGCTCCATTGTTTGGGGTCGTCATCCATCCTAACCGGTTTGACTACAGGTCTCAGTGGTCTAGGAGCATCTTTAATGGTGGTGATTTCTCTATTTAGATCACTTTCCTCATAACCTTTGGCGACAAACCTGTCCCTCAGAACCGTTGCTTGCTCAGTGTAGTCATCAACAGAGGTACAGTTTCGTCTCACACGGATAAATTGACCCCTGGGAATATTCCTGAGCCAGTTAGGGTGGTGCCCACTTTGTATGGCCAAATAACTATTCCTGTCTGTCACTTTAAAGAATACTTTCGTAGTTAATCTGTTGTTTTCTCTTCTAATAGTGACATCTAGGAAGTTAATTTCATCACGGCTATGGTGGAACTCCAATTTTATATTATTGTTATTGGTGTTCAGGTGTTCCATGAAGGCTACCAGATCTTCCTCTTCCCCTTGCCAGATGAAGATGATGTCATCAATGAAACGTTTGTACAGCCTAAGTTCATGTCGTACCTGGTTGAAGACAAACTTGTCTTCCCACTCCGACATGAACAAATTTGCCAGGCTTGGGGCAAATTTGGCGCCCATGGCAACACCCGTTTTTTGGCTATAAAATTGACTGTGATGCCAAAAATAGTTATGGCTTAGACAGAAGTCTAAAGCCCTACCAATAAACACTTTCTGCTCCCGGGGTAAGTCGTCCCTTTGACTCAATGCCCAGTTTAAGGACAGTAGAGCATCATCATGCTGGATGATGGTGTACAGGGACGACACGTCGGCTGTGACGAGAAAGACCGGCGAGTCGTCCCCAAGTACAACACCATCCAGCATGAGAAGAAGATCCGTGGTGTCCTTCAGAAAAGCTTTCGTCTGAACCACACTCTTCTGTAGAAACTGATCTAGGTATTGGCCCAGTCTGGCACTCACTGACCCAATCCCGTTCACAATGGGTCGTGGGGGAGGGTTGGTTGCGTCCTTGTGGACTTTTGGCAGCGTATATAGGATCGGGATTCGACATGCACTAGGTGTTAAGAAGTTGCGTTCCTTCTTTGTTAGGACCCCGTCCCTAAACCCCGATTGTACCAATCGTTTCAGATCACCCACAAAATCACCAGTTGGGTCTTTAGATAATTTGGTGTAAGTTGCGGTATCACTTAACATGGTTATGATCTGATCGTGGTAAAACTGCTTGTCCATCACAACCACTCCCCCGCCCTTGTCAGCTGGACGGATGATAATCTCTTTACGAGATTCAAGTGAATCTAGTCCCTCCTGTATATGTCTGTACTTCTTAATGACCCCAAATCCCGGTTCCAGGGTTTGAAGATCACGCAGGACTAGACTTTTGAAAACTTCCACACAGTGATTATTAGTCACTGGTGGGTTATAAATAGATTTATTGCGTAAACCGCTATTTACCATCCCTCTGTTATTGTTGCTGATTGATGTAATGGGATTGTTCAGAAAGTGTTTCTTTAAATTCACTTTTCTGATGTATTTATGTACATCAATGTATGTATTGAATTTATTAATTGGCCTTTTTGGGGCACATTTCAGACCTTGGTCCAAAATGTGAAGTTCCTTTTTACTTAAAGATACACTACTGATATTGAATATCCCCTCATTTACCAGTCTCGCCTTCTTTTTTTGGAGCTGTATCCTCCTTCCTGCCCGTACTCCTCTTCGGGGCCCATGTTTTCCCGATACAATTGTCTGTCCGGTTGTACATATTGGGTGTTGTATGGTCGACTCCTGCCCCTCCCCCTGCCCCTGCCCCGCCCCAAAAAAGGCTGTCTTGGCGGGTTCAGTGGAGTTTTAGGTCCAGTGTCATCCGTCACCCCATTGGATCTATTGGCCAAAACCTGATACTGGTTGTGAGTTGGAATTCCCGCCCCCTGGGGGCCGCCTCTCCCAGTACCCCTTTTATTTTTATTCCCTCTATTCATACCCCTGATTGGAGGACCTGTCCATTCCAACAAGGGTCTGACGGGTATGTGTGACACACCTACCTTAGGGCGTACAACTGGGGTCTGAATAGGGGTGACAGGTGTACGAACACCTCCTAATTCATTAGCTGCGGCTTCCATGGGTTCAACTGAACCTGAGGCCTCTACAGGCATAGGCCCTGGTAGTGTTGCTTGCCAACAGAAGACCTGATGGTTTTTAAAATCCTGTCGGTCTCTTGTAAATTTCTTTACTTTTTTAAGGTGTGTCTCCTTATCAATTTTATCCAATTTGACTTTGGTGCTGTTGTTAAATTCCCTTACCTCAGGGGAATCATTTTTATTTTCTATTTTAGTTTGTAAATCATGGATCTTTTTATTCAAAAGATCCATTTTCCTTTTCTTTCGTTTTAAGACTAGGGCCTGTAGGTCCAGCCCCGCCCGGTGGAAGAAGTCATACCACTCACAAATGGAGAGGTCATCGTCCAATCCATCCTGCGGAGCTATATCCCATCTCAGACCTCTGCTTATGATTCCTTCTGCTATATACGCCTCCAGGGTGGTGATATCCCACCATGCTCTCACCTGTTTTTCCAAGGTGAGAGATAGTGTTTTAAGGATTGTATTAATATCCTCATCCACTGGAGGTATATTATTGACGGAAAAAATACTTTTGACGTCCAAAGTTCTGGTACTCAGGAACTTGATCGCCTCCATAGCAGCAAAGTAAACAAAAAGACAATAGATAAATATATATAAACTTGGACACAAATGGTCAAGGAAAATATATCTTTGCGCTTGAGGAGGAGTCAATCTCTTGACTATTATAACAGATAAATATTGCTGCTACTTAAACAAATAATGGAAAATATTTGTAAATGCATGAATGGAAAAAGAGTAGCGCACGAGATCAACTATAAGTGACTCAAGATGTTGTAAGCAAGCTATGAAGAATATTGCTAAACAAACATTTCAAAAAAGTAATCAAAAAAGGAGAAGAACTAATGTCCATTTAGTCCATGAAATCCAAGGGTAAGTGAAATGAGTTGGATTGCTAGGTCACCATCCACCACCAGGTGTCACACCACAAAATAGTAGGATTGGCCACTCACCAGAACTCAATGCTCAGGTGTTCTCACACAAGAGCAGACTGCGCAGAAATGTTAGATGGATATAGAGCCAGAACCTGTTCACCACTGCTTCATAACAAATCCTTGCACGCACTCCCTCAGTATCAGTATCAGGATATCATGGAGAAAAAGAAATGGCCCCACATAGTGAAGTACCGTAACCACAAAATGCTTTATTAAAAGTAAAAATGTGTTGCACTCACATGTATAGGCTGATCAGAAAGCATGTAACCACATAATGCTCGGTGGCAGGAAACCTAACTCGTCCAGTTCTCGGGCTCACTCCACGCCAGCCCTGTACCTTCCGGGTAGGTCCCTCACCGTCACGTGATGTCGGATGTGTAGTCTGGTCACGCCCCGACCGGTTTCGTCATGTCCGACTTCAACTGGAGGCGTGACCAGAACGACAACATCCGGCATCTAAATAGCCCTGCTGGAACGCTCTACGTCCAATCGGCAACGAGGTGAAAAACCGGAAGTTTAGCCAGCTCACTACGCCGCGGAACTTCCGACATCAACATAACCAAATAAAGAGACGTCCCTTGCAGGATACCAATTTACTTAGGCACCATGGATAATAAAAAATTTTTTTGCAAAAAACTTTTATGCATAAAGTTAAGCGATAATAAGAACAATTTTAACCCTAGGCTGTGCGCCAAAAAAAATTAAAATATAAAAAGATAAAAAAGGAATGGTTGCAGTGCAAAACCGCTCCTTGCCGATATGAACCTGTAGAATGTTACCAGTAACAATCTGCATATACACTGGACAATCCACACATATCGTAACTAAGAATGTTATACATAAATAGTATTACAATACCCATTTCAATACATATAAAAACCAAAATACCGTAAAACAATATTAATTAAAGACATTACAGCTGAAAGAAATGCCATAATAAATAAAACAAAAAACAAATGATCAAGCCTCACTACACAGGCTATAACGATAGTAGGGGAAGAAAAGTTAAGAATCGCTAATAAAGCAATTCAAATCCAGTTCAATGTTTAACCCCGTCGGTGCGAGGGCCTGGGTGAGGAAAATCCACTTGGTTTCACATTTGGATAATTCCCTCACCCAATTTGACCCCCGCCACGACGGGGTAACACGTTCGATCCCCCAGAAGTGAAGACTTCTAGGGTCCCTCTGGTGGAACTGGCGAAAGTGTGCGGGCACATTGTGTTCGCGCTTCCCCTTTAAGATGTTGGTGATGTGCTCACCCACTCTTACTTTTAAAGCCCGTTTAGTGCGGCCAATATAAACTAAGTTACAGGGGCACATTAGTCCGTAAACAACATGTGTAGTATCACATGTAATTAAATTTTTAATTTTGAAAGTTTTGTTTATGGCCCGAACTGTGAAAGAGTCCCTCCTCCTGAAATTGGTAGGCGTAAATGAACAGGCTCTACACCTACCACAGGTGAAGAACCCTCTCATGTCCGGGAAGAAGGAGACACTGGGGGGATCCAGTATTTTTTTGACAATTTGATCCCCAAAATTAGGAGCTCGTCTGTAGATAAACGATGGCTTAGCAGGTAAAGCCGAGCCTAACGTTTTATCCATTTGTAGTATGGACCAATGTTGTCTAAAGATTTCCTCGACCTTCTTGTAATCGTTAGAAAAATCTGACAAGAAGCTCCATTGTTTGGGGTCGTCATCCATCCTAACCGGTTTGACTACAGGTCTCAGTGGTCTAGGAGCATCTTTAATGGTGGTGATTTCTCTATTTAGATCACTTTCCTCATAACCTTTGGCGACAAACCTGTCCCTCAGAACCGTTGCTTGCTCAGTGTAGTCATCAACAGAGGTACAGTTTCGTCTCACACGGATAAATTGACCCCTGGGAATATTCCTGAGCCAGTTAGGGTGGTGCCCACTTTGTATGGCCAAATAACTATTCCTGTCTGTCACTTTAAAGAATACTTTCGTAGTTAATCTGTTGTTTTCTCTTCTAATAGTGACATCTAGGAAGTTAATTTCATCACGGCTATGGTGGAACTCCAATTTTATATTATTGTTATTGGTGTTCAGGTGTTCCATGAAGGCTACCAGATCTTCCTCTTCCCCTTGCCAGATGAAGATGATGTCATCAATGAAACGTTTGTACAGCCTAAGTTCATGTCGTACCTGGTTGAAGACAAACTTGTCTTCCCACTCCGACATGAACAAATTTGCCAGGCTTGGGGCAAATTTGGCGCCCATGGCAACACCCGTTTTTTGGCTATAAAATTGACTGTGATGCCAAAAATAGTTATGGCTTAGACAGAAGTCTAAAGCCCTACCAATAAACACTTTCTGCTCCCGGGGTAAGTCGTCCCTTTGACTCAATGCCCAGTTTAAGGACAGTAGAGCATCATCATGCTGGATGATGGTGTACAGGGACGACACGTCGGCTGTGACGAGAAAGACCGGCGAGTCGTCCCCAAGTACAACACCATCCAGCATGAGAAGAAGATCCGTGGTGTCCTTCAGAAAAGCTTTCGTCTGAACCACACTCTTCTGTAGAAACTGATCTAGGTATTGGCCCAGTCTGGCACTCACTGACCCAATCCCGTTCACAATGGGTCGTGGGGGAATAATTGTTCTTATTATCGCTTAACTTTATGCATAAAAGTTTTTTGCAAAAAAATTTTTTATTATCCATGGTGCCTAAGTAAATTGGTATCCTGCAAGGGACGTCTCTTTATTTGGTTATGTTGATGTCGGAAGTTCCGCGGCGTAGTGAGCTGGCTAAACTTCCGGTTTTTCACCTCGTTGCCGATTGGACGTAGAGCGTTCCAGCAGGGCTATTTAGATGCCGGATGTTGTCGTTCTGGTCACGCCTCCAGTTGAAGTCGGACATGACGAAACCGGTCGGGGCGTGACCAGACTACACATCCGACATCACGTGACGGTGAGGGACCTACCCGGAAGGTACAGGGCTGGCGTGGAGTGAGCCCGAGAACTGGACGAGTTAGGTTTCCTGCCACCGAGCATTATGTGGTTACATGCTTTCTGATCAGCCTATACATGTGAGTGCAACACATTTTTACTTTTAATAAAGCATTTTGTGGTTACGGTACTTCACTATGTGGGGCCATTTCTTTTTCTCCATGATATCCTGATACTGATACTGAGGGAGTGCGTGCAAGCATTTGTTATGAAGCAGTGGTGAACAGGTTCTGGCTCTATATCCATCTAACATTTCTGCGCAGTCTGCTCTTGTGTGAGAACACCTGAGCATTGAGTTCTGGTGAGTGGCCAATCCTACTATTTTGTGGTGTGACACCTGGTGGTGGATGGTGACCTAGCAATCCAACTCATTTCACTTACCCTTGGATTTCATGGACTAAATGGACATTAGTTCTTCTCCTTTTTTGATTACTTTTTTGAAATGTTTGTTTAGCAATATTCTTCATAGCTTGCTTACAACATCTTGAGTCACTTATAGTTGATCTCGTGCGCTACTCTTTTTCCATTCATGCATTTACAAATATTTTCCATTATTTGTTTAAGTAGCAGCAATATTTATCTGTTATAATAGTCAAGAGATTGACTCCTCCTCAAGCGCAAAGATATATTTTCCTTGACCATTTGTGTCCAAGTTTATATATATTTATCTATTGTCTTTTTGTTTACTTTGCTGCTATGGAGGCGATCAAGTTCCTGAGTACCAGAACTTTGGACGTCAAAAGTATTTTTTCCGTCAATAATATACCTCCAGTGGATGAGGATATTAATACAATCCTTAAAACACTATCTCTCACCTTGGAAAAACAGGTGAGAGCATGGTGGGATATCACCACCCTGGAGGCGTATATAGCAGAAGGAATCATAAGCAGAGGTCTGAGATGGGATATAGCTCCGCAGGATGGATTGGACGATGACCTCTCCATTTGTGAGTGGTATGACTTCTTCCACCGGGCGGGGCTGGACCTACAGGCCCTAGTCTTAAAACGAAAGAAAAGGAAAATGGATCTTTTGAATAAAAAGATCCATGATTTACAAACTAAAATAGAAAATAAAAATGATTCCCCTGAGGTAAGGGAATTTAACAACAGCACCAAAGTCAAATTGGATAAAATTGATAAGGAGACACACCTTAAAAAAGTAAAGAAATTTACAAGAGACCGACAGGATTTTAAAAACCATCAGGTCTTCTGTTGGCAAGCAACACTACCAGGGCCTATGCCTGTAGAGGCCTCAGGTTCAGTTGAACCCATGGAAGCCGCAGCTAATGAATTAGGAGGTGTTCGTACACCTGTCACCCCTATTCAGACCCCAGTTGTACGCCCTAAGGTAGGTGTGTCACACATACCCGTCAGACCCTTGTTGGAATGGACAGGTCCTCCAATCAGGGGTATGAATAGAGGGAATAAAAATAAAAGGGGTACTGGGAGAGGCGGCCCCCAGGGGGCGGGAATTCCAACTCACAACCAGTATCAGGTTTTGGCCAATAGATCCAATGGGGTGACGGATGACACTGGACCTAAAACTCCACTGAACCCGCCAAGACAGCCTTTTTTGGGGCGGGGCAGGGGCAGGGGGAGGGGCAGGAGTCGACCATACAACACCCAATATGTACAACCGGACAGACAATTGTATCGGGAAAACATGGGCCCCGAAGAGGAGTACGGGCAGGAAGGAGGATACAGCTCCAAAAAAAGAAGGCGAGACTGGTAAATGAGGGGATATTCAATATCAGTAGTGTATCTTTAAGTAAAAAGGAACTTCACATTTTGGACCAAGGTCTGAAATGTGCCCCAAAAAGGCCAATTAATAAATTCAATACATACATTGATGTACATAAATACATCAGAAAAGTGAATTTAAAGAAACACTTTCTGAACAATCCCATTACATCAATCAGCAACAATAACAGAGGGATGGTAAATAGCGGTTTACGCAATAAATCTATTTATAACCCACCAGTGACTAATAATCACTGTGTGGAAGTTTTCAAAAGTCTAGTCCTGCGTGATCTTCAAACCCTGGAACCGGGATTTGGGGTCATTAAGAAGTACAGACATATACAGGAGGGACTAGATTCACTTGAATCTCGTAAAGAGATTATCATCCGTCCAGCTGACAAGGGCGGGGGAGTGGTTGTGATGGACAAGCAGTTTTACCACGATCAGATCATAACCATGTTAAGTGATACCGCAACTTACACCAAATTATCTAAAGACCCAACTGGTGATTTTGTGGGTGATCTGAAACGATTGGTACAATCGGGGTTTAGGGACGGGGTCCTAACAAAGAAGGAACGCAACTTCTTAACACCTAGTGCATGTCGAATCCCGATCCTATATACGCTGCCAAAAGTCCACAAGGACGCAACCAACCCTCCCCCACGACCCATTGTGAACGGGATTGGGTCAGTGAGTGCCAGACTGGGCCAATACCTAGATCAGTTTCTACAGAAGAGTGTGGTTCAGACGAAAGCTTTTCTGAAGGACACCACGGATCTTCTTCTCATGCTGGATGGTGTTGTACTTGGGGACGACTCGCCGGTCTTTCTCGTCACAGCCGACGTGTCGTCCCTGTACACCATCATCCAGCATGATGATGCTCTACTGTCCTTAAACTGGGCATTGAGTCAAAGGGACGACTTACCCCGGGAGCAGAAAGTGTTTATTGGTAGGGCTTTAGACTTCTGTCTAAGCCATAACTATTTTTGGCATCACAGTCAATTTTATAGCCAAAAAACGGGTGTTGCCATGGGCGCCAAATTTGCCCCAAGCCTGGCAAATTTGTTCATGTCGGAGTGGGAAGACAAGTTTGTCTTCAACCAGGTACGACATGAACTTAGGCTGTACAAACGTTTCATTGATGACATCATCTTCATCTGGCAAGGGGAAGAGGAAGATCTGGTAGCCTTCATGGAACACCTGAACACCAATAACAATAATATAAAATTGGAGTTCCACCATAGCCGTGATGAAATTAACTTCCTAGATGTCACTATTAGAAGAGAAAACAACAGATTAACTACGAAAGTATTCTTTAAAGTGACAGACAGGAATAGTTATTTGGCCATACAAAGTGGGCACCACCCTAACTGGCTCAGGAATATTCCCAGGGGTCAATTTATCCGTGTGAGACGAAACTGTACCTCTGTTGATGACTACACTGAGCAAGCAACGGTTCTGAGGGACAGGTTTGTCGCCAAAGGTTATGAGGAAAGTGATCTAAATAGAGAAATCACCACCATTAAAGATGCTCCTAGACCACTGAGACCTGTAGTCAAACCGGTTAGGATGGATGACGACCCCAAACAATGGAGCTTCTTGTCAGATTTTTCTAACGATTACAAGAAGGTCGAGGAAATCTTTAGACAACATTGGTCCATACTACAAATGGATAAAACGTTAGGCTCGGCTTTACCTGCTAAGCCATCGTTTATCTACAGACGAGCTCCTAATTTTGGGGATCAAATTGTCAAAAAAATACTGGATCCCCCCAGTGTCTCCTTCTTCCCGGACATGAGAGGGTTCTTCACCTGTGGTAGGTGTAGAGCCTGTTCATTTACGCCTACCAATTTCAGGAGGAGGGACTCTTTCACAGTTCGGGCCATAAACAAAACTTTCAAAATTAAAAATTTAATTACATGTGATACTACACATGTTGTTTACGGACTAATGTGCCCCTGTAACTTAGTTTATATTGGCCGCACTAAACGGGCTTTAAAAGTAAGAGTGGGTGAGCACATCACCAACATCTTAAAGGGGAAGCGCGAACACAATGTGCCCGCACACTTTCGCCAGTTCCACCAGAGGGACCCTAGAAGTCTTCACTTCTGGGGGATCGAACGTGTTACCCCGTCGTGGCGGGGGTCAAATTGGGTGAGGGAATTATCCAAATGTGAAACCAAGTGGATTTTCCTCACCCAGGCCCTCGCACCGACGGGGTTAAACATTGAACTGGATTTGAATTGCTTTATTAGCGATTCTTAACTTTTCTTCCCCTACTATCGTTATAGCCTGTGTAGTGAGGCTTGATCATTTGTTTTTTGTTTTATTTATTATGGCATTTCTTTCAGCTGTAATGTCTTTAATTAATATTGTTTTACGGTATTTTGGTTTTTATATGTATTGAAATGGGTATTGTAATACTATTTATGTATAACATTCTTAGTTACGATATGTGTGGATTGTCCAGTGTATATGCAGATTGTTACTGGTAACATTCTACAGGTTCATATCGGCAAGGAGCGGTTTTGCACTGCAACCATTCCTTTTTTATCTTTTTATATTTTAATTTTTTTTGGCGCACAGCCTAGGGTTAAAATTGTTCTTATTATCGCTTAACTTTATGCATAAAAGTTTTTTGCAAAAAAATTTTTTATTATCCATGGTGCCTAAGTAAATTGGTATCCTGCAAGGGACGTCTCTTTATTTGGTTATGTTGATGTCGGAAGTTCCGCGGCGTAGTGAGCTGGCTAAACTTCCGGTTTTTCACCTCGTTGCCGATTGGACGTAGAGCGTTCCAGCAGGGCTATTTAGATGCCGGATGTTGTCGTTCTGGTCACGCCTCCAGTTGAAGTCGGACATGACGAAACCGGTCGGGGCGTGACCAGACTACACATCCGACATCACGTGACGGTGAGGGACCTACCCGGAAGGTACAGGGCTGGCGTGGAGTGAGCCCGAGAACTGGACGAGTTAGGTTTCCTGCCACCGAGCATTATGTGGTTACATGCTTTCTGATCAGCCTATACATGTGAGTGCAACACATTTTTACTTTTAATAAAGCATTTTGTGGTTACGGTACTTCACTATGTGGGGCCATTTCTTTTTCTCCATGATATCCTGATACTGATACTGAGGGAGTGCGTGCAAGGATTTGTTATGAAGCAGTGGTGAACAGGTTCTGGCTCTATATCCATCTAACATTTCTGCGCAGTCTGCTCTTGTGTGAGAACACCTGAGCATTGAGTTCTGGTGAGTGGCCAATCCTACTATTTTGTGGTGTGACACCTGGTGGTGGATGGTGACCTAGCAATCCAACTCATTTCACTTACCCTTGGATTTCATGGACTAAATGGACATTAGTTCTTCTCCTTTTTTGATTACTTTTTTGAAATGTTTGTTTAGCAATATTCTTCATAGCTTGCTTACAACATCTTGAGTCACTTATAGTTGATCTCGTGCGCTACTCTTTTTCCATTCATGTATAAAAATAAGGAATGGTTCCAACAAGAAAAAAAAATAAAAAATATAAGAAAAATAAAAAATATAAATATTAATAAATTAATTACCAGCATCTAAAAAGAAGGGTGAGGGGGCGGCAGACACAAGCCTCACTCAAAGTCCCATGACCGTCTTAGATATATATATATAAATTATATATATATATATATATATATATATATATATATATACATATATATATATACATATATATATATAAATATATATATATATATATATATATATATATATAAATATATATATATATAAATATATATAAATATATAAATATAAATATATATATATATATATATATATATATATATATATTTTTTTTTTTTTTTTAAATTGATATTTATTTATTTTTATAATTTTTTTTCAAGGCACTTTTGTTTACACACATCACATAAAGAATTTATTTATCTCTTCCTTTTGCACATATGTAATTTGTCTTTAGGCAGCGTCACCATACCTTTTTTCATTTTATATTGTTATACCCTCTGGGGGTATTTGAGGTAGGCAGCAGCCTTTGTAGTCCTTAGATATCCTGGCGTAGAATTTACCTAAATTAAAATGTCTTTTTTGTTTTGCATTTATATTTTCTATACGGTATGCCTTTAATAATTCCAGTTTTTAAGCAAGTCAATAAAGAAAGTGGAAACTGGGACAAGTGGATATACCGGTCATTAAACTGACTGACTTAACGTGACTCGCAGTGTCTCCAGAGCCAGAAGGTAGGTCAATGTCCCCCAGACACATTTTTCTACAATTATGAAGCCAAATTTATAGATGGCCGGTTTTCTGACCTTCGATATTTTTAGCACCTTTTATTGCAGGTTAATGAAGCGGTGTCATGGAAACGCACATTAGCGAAATACCAGTGAGACAAAAAAAATGTACATTAGCTCTAATTACTGTGCTTTGAGGCCCGGTAATGTGTGGAAGGAGCTGGACTGTGACGCCCTTCCGAAGATGTGGACAACATTTGGGTCTGATGTGCGCTCTTTGCAATGGAGGCTGGAAAGTTGCAGGGGAAAAATGGCAAAAAGCAAGATTACAGGGCCTTGAAAAAGTATTCATACCCCTTGACATTTTCCACATTTTCTCATGTTACAACCAAAAACATAAATGTATTTTATTGGGATTTTATGTGATAGACCGACACAAAGTGGCAAATAATTGTGAAGTGGAAGGAAAATGATAAATGGTTTCCAAATTTTTTACAAATAAATCTGTGAAAAGTGTGGCTGCATTTGTATTCACCCCCCTGGGTCAATACTTTGTAGAACCGCCTTTCCCTGCAATTACAGCTGCAAGTCTTTTTGGGGATTTCTCTACCAGCTTTGTACATCTAGAGATGACATTTTTGCCCATTCTTTTTTGCAAAATATCTCAAGCTCTGTCAGATTGGATGGAGAGTGTCTGTGAACAGCAATTTTCAAGTCTTGTCAAAGATTCTCAATGTGATTTAGGTCTGGACTGTGACTGGGCCATTCTAACACATGCATATGCTTTGATGTAAACCATTCCATTGTAGCTCTGGCTGGATGTTTCGGGTCGTTGTCCTGCTGGAAGGTGAACCTCCACCCCAGCCTCAAGTCTTTTGCAGACTCTAACAGGTTTTCTTCTAAGACTGGCCTGTATTTGGCTCCATCCATCTTCCCATCAACTCTGACCAGCTTCCCTGTCCCTGCTGAAGAAAAGCATCCCCACACCATGATGCTGCCACCACCATGTTTCACGGTGAGGATGGTGTGTTCTGGGTGATGTGCAGTGTTTGTTTTCCACCACATGTGGAGTTTTGCTTTTAGGCCAAAAAGTTCAATTTTGGTCTCATCTGACCAGAGCTCCTTCTTCCACATGTTTGCTGTGTCCCCCACATGGCTTCTCGCAAACTGCAAACAGGACTTCTTATGGCTTTCTTTCACCAATGGCTTTCTTCTTCTTGTCACTCTTCCATAAAGGACAGATTTGTGGAGTGCACGACTAATAGTTGTCCTGTGGACAGATTCTCCCACCTGAGCTGTGGATCTCTGTGGAGCTGTGTTAGTCTATTACAAAAAATCCCAATTAAATACATTTACGTGTTTGGTTGTAACATGAAAAAATTTGGAAAATTTCAAGGGGTATGAATACTTTTTCAAAGCACTGTAAAGTGATTGTAAAGTTATTTTTTTTAACCGTTTGCCAACCGTACTCACATATGAGTATGGTGGCAGAGTGGCTCCGGCTCTCCTGTGCTGAATTCATGTGTCTAGTACGTAAGCCAGCACTTCCGGGTAGGGGACGCTCCGACCGTGCTGTGATTAGTCACACTATGTGCGCATGGCCACATAGGCGAAGATAGAGGGGCATTTACAGGGTGAAAAAACACCCATCAAACTCCTGTAAAAGCGGCGTTTTTTTTTCTTCTAAGCCCTGTGTGCATGAGGCCTCAAATTAACAATAATTCACCTAAAACATCCAGAAACTTGAATTTAAAACTCAGTTAAATCTCACTGCTAATCCACAAGATATGTTGTTTATGAAGCCAGCTGGATATATCAAGCTGTACAGAAGTACAGAAAAACGTATCTGCCTGCACTTCTTTCCCTATGAGTTATGTAGAACTCGGAGATACTTCATGTGAACCTGTTGCTTTGCTCACATTGAAGTGGCTCTAGCAGCTTCACATACTCACCTTCCCTTTGTGGGGAAACCCTGTATAAGCTACAAGTCTCACCCACCTCCATGTGACAGTACTGGGTGTCTGGGCAGCCAATCACCAGCCTTATCACATGGAAGGAAGGAACGTGAGGCACCATGGTGTGAGACCCAATTTTACATTTTGTTTGGAATTCCCCCTGAAAAATAACAGAACACCACCTGATATCTGAGGGTGCCTAGGCACTCCTATGCCTACAACTTCAAAGATGTGTATCTGCAGGGCGTGATCTATAGCGCACTATAGATGGGTTGAAATTAGGCCCTTCTACACTCATCCTCAACCCAGCCCATTGCCCTAACTCTCAACCTGACCCTCTACTCTGATCTTCAGTATAACTGCTTACTAGAACCGGCACAAGGCACCCAAGGAGAAAAGGCCAGAGTGCGCCCTTCCCTTCATGGTATCTGGTGATGCCTGGGCACTTCTTACGTGTATCTGCAGGCCATTAATTAAAGCTTGCTATAGATGGATCAAAATCAGGCCCTTCCACCCTAATTCTAAACCCAACTGTGTTCCATGATGCTCAATCTAAATCCCTTGCCATAATCCTCAACCAAGTTTATTACCCCAATCCTCAACTTAACCCTCTACTCTATTCCTCAGTATAACCTCTTACTAGAGCCAACACAAGGTTTTTTGGCGCCCGAGGAGAAAAGGCCAGAGTGAATCCTTTCCCTTCCTGGTATCTGGGGGTGCCTAGGCACTTCTGTGCCTACAACTTCAAAGATGTGCATCTGCAGGGCTTGATCTAAAGCTTGCCATAGATGGATCGATATCAGGCCCTTCTACCTAATGATCAACCCAACCGTTTTCCCTGATGCTCAACCTAAAACCCTTGCTCTAATCCCCAACCCAACCCTCTACTCTAATCCTCACTATAACCCCTTACTAGTGCTGGAAAAAGGCCTTTTAGCACCCAAGGAGCAAAGGCCAGAGTGTGCCCTCCCCTTCCTGGTATCTGAGGGTGCCTCCAGCTTTAAAGATATGCATCTGCAGGGCATGATCTAAAGCTCGCCATAGATGGATCGATATTAGGTCCTTCTACCCTAATTCTCAACCCAACCGTCTTCCTTGATACTCAATCTAAGTCCCTGGTCCTAATAATTCTTAACCCAGCCTATTGCCCTAATCCCCAACCTAACCCTCTACTCTGATCAACAGTATAACCCAGGGATCCTCAAACTACAGCCCTCCAGCTGTTGTGGAACTACACATCCCATGAGGCATTGTAAAATTCTGACTTTCACAGACATGACTAGGCATGATGGGAATTGTAGTTCTTGAACAGCTGGAGGGCCATAGTTTGAAGAACCTTGGTATAACCCATTACTAGTACCAGCACAAGGTCTTTTAGCACCCAAGGAAAAAAAAAAAGCCAGAGTGCGCCTTCCCCTTTCTGGTATCTGAGGGTGCCTAGGCATTCCGGTGCACTTCAAATATGTGTATCCGCAGGGAGAGATCTATAGTTCGCCAAAGATAGACTGTTTCCACTCAACAGAAGTTGATCTAATGATCGTCTTCTGTTGAACAGCACTGATGGAAAACTTCCATTCGATCAGCGCCTGCAGCACTGATCAGTGTATTCTGACAGCTGAAGAGTCCCTGCTGTCGGAATACAATAGCACAGTGGGGAGGATTACTCCATCCAACTCGCTTGTGTGAAATGCGGAGAATCCCACTGGCTGATTGAAGAAAAACCCGAAAACAATCCATCTATGGCCAGCCTTTTGCACTTCTGCCTCTGACTGCTGGTCTCAGGATATTTAGAGTTAGATTTGGTGATGTCACTACTGTGCTGATTACCGATTAGCATGGGTTTGTTCTGAACCCATGTTTTGCTGAATTTGTAAAGAAGTTTGACCATATTTGGTCAATGATGTCATGAACATTCCCACTCCTACTGTATGGCCAGCTGCGGGGCAGGAAATGACCCAGTCACAGCGTGTTGGGCCAGGACTAACAGCTTTATTTCCGGGTTCAGCCAAACATGGGTTCGGACCAAACCCAAGCTAATCCCTAGTACTGGAGGCTGACATGAATAAGCAAAGTCCTGTCCCTACCAAGATGGTTGCCTTCGCACAAAGACAATGAAGAACAAGGTCAGCAACGGGGAAAGATCAGCTGCAGGAAGATCACAGACAATACTTGTGACAGCTGAGCACAGAGTTTGGTCTCTCTTTAACCAACATTTGGCCTCAGGTCAATAAAGCCGACACCTTCAGCTGCCAAGGGTTTTCCAAAATCTTGTACTCTATTATGATCCCAGTGCTTTCTGGTAAAAACTACCCCACCTCCTCCTGTAATCTTGTCCCCTTTACAACTTCTTATTAATAAAGATAAAAAGACCTGGAATGAAGGTGCCTGGAAATACTGAATCAATGCACTCGGTGCCACAATGGTAAGGAAAGACCACAGATTCACTTAAAAAAAAAAAATATGGCCCCCTTCTACATAGGGTGAAAGGGGCATTCGGACACAGCTGGTCACAGATAGAGTAAAGGGCCAATCACAACGGCCCTTTACCATGTGATCAGCTGTGTCCAATCACAGCTGATCACATGCAAACAAATGCCGGTTATCAGCATTTCCTTTCCTCAGCGCTGTCACAGCGTGAGGAAATGAAAGCCGATGACTGGCTATCCTGGGACAGAGGACATTTACACTGATAATCAGTGCCCTGATTATCAGTGCAGCCCCATTAGTGCCAATAACCGTCCATCAGTGCAGTATATCAGTGCCCATCAGTCTAGCATATCAATGCCCATCAGTGCAGCCTCATCAGTGCCTATCAGTGGAGCCTCAACAGTGCCCATCAGTGGAGCCTCAACAGTGCACATCAGTGGAGCCTCAACAGTGCACATCAGTGGAGCCTCAACAGTGCACATCAGTGGAGCCTCAACAGTGCACATCAGTGGAGCCTCAACAGTGCACATCAGTGCAGGCTCAACAGTGCCCATCAGTGCAGGCTCAACAGTGCCCATCAGTGCAGGCTCAACAGTGCCCATCAGTGCCGGGTCAACAGTGCCCATCAGTGCAGGGTCAACAGTGCCCATCAGTGCAGGGTCAACAGTGCCCATCAGTGCAGGCTCAACAGTGCCCATCAGTGCAGGGTCAACAGTGCCCATCAGTGCAAGCTCAACAGTGCCCACCAGTGCAGGCTCAACAGTGCAGTCTTATTAGTGTCCATCAATGCAGCCTTATCAGTGCCCATCAGTGAAGACTCATCAGTAGTACCCATTGGTGCAGCCCCATCAGTGCAGTCAACAGTGCCCACCAGTGCAGTCTCAACAGTGCCCATCAGTGTAGCCTTATCAGTGCCCATCAGTCAGGTTCAACAGTGCCCATCAGTGGAGGCTCAACAGTGCCCATCAGTGCAGCCTTATCGGTGCCCAGCAGAGCAGCCTTATCAGTGCCCATCAGTGCAACCTCATCAGTGACCAACCGAGCAGCCACATCACTGCATATCAGTGACAAAGAAAAAATACTTATTTGCAAAATTGTATAACAGAAATGAAGAAAAATGCATTAAAAAAAAAAAAAGAAATCCGGTCTTGTTTCATTTGTTTAGCAAAAAAATGAAAACCCCAGTGGTGAATAAATACCACCAAAAGAAAGCTTTATTTGTGTGAAAAAATATGATACACATTTCATATGGGTACAGTGTTGCATGACCATGTACTAGTCATTCAAAGTGTGACAGCGCTGAAAGCTGCAAAAAGCTGAAAAAGCAGGAAGGGGGTAAAAGTGCCCAGTAGGCAAGTAGTTAAAAAAAAAAATGGCTCCTAAGTTTTTTAGCTGGCTCCTGGATATAAAGCAAATTTTTCAGGCCCTGATATATACAGTATATTAGACAGACAGACAGACTGATCATTTCTTACATTCTTGTGGATTTAGGAAGTGTGAAAACTTTCATCCACTCCTCCAGGCTGGATCTAGAAACACTTTATGAGTTTATCGGAAAGATTTTACACCTCGGATGAAGCGCGCCGCCTCCCCCGGAACTGGTTATCTGACAGACTACAATTCGCTCACTAATGCGTGCTCTGTCTTCATTTAAAATGCCTAAACATAGTGAAAATATCTAATTCCACCATCAGCCAGGGGGAATCTCAATTTGAACGCATGATTTGATGAGAAATTGGTGCAGAAAATGGCAAACAAGAAATTCTATGCAGTGAAATATCTATGATGATCACTTTCATTGACGTTATCAGGGGGGGGGGGGGGGCTGATATTTTTGCTTTACATGAAACAAATGAAAGAATATGGTTTTAGGAACCTTAAAGTGAACCTCTCAAACGTGGGCATGTGATGAAATTTACACATGCAGAAGTCATCTATGGCTCCAACAGGGCCGCCATCAGGGGGGTACAGCCCATGCACATAAAGGGGGCACGGCATCCCGAGGGGCCCAAAACAGGGTAGGGTTTCCACCTAGCCTTGCAATACCATTCCCTTGCAGACTGGCACTATGTGGGGGGTGCTGCCCCCTCACACACAGCAGTAGGCCCCGTCCTCCCCTGTTCTCCAGCTGTTCACGCCCGGACAGGAGGGGCAGCATTAACTAGAAACGTTCACTTTTATTTTCCTGGGATGGGACTGGAGGAGGAGCAGGACATGGGACTGGAGGAGAAGGAGGACATGGGACTGGAGGAGGAGGAGAAGTAGGAATTGGGATGAAGGAGGACATGGGATTGGAGAAGGAGAAGGACATGGGATGAAGGAGGACTTTGGACTGGAAGAGAAGGAGGACATGGGACTGGAGGAGGACATGGGACTGGAGGAGAAGCAGGACATGGGACTGGAGGAGAAGCAGGACATGGGACTGGAGGAGGAGGAGAAGGAGGACTTGGGATGAAGGAGGACATGGGATTGGAGAAGCAGAAGGACATGGGATGAAGGAGGACTTTGGACTGGAAGAGAAGGAGGACATGGGACTGGAGGAGGACATGGGACTAGAGGAGGACATGGGACTGGAGGAGAAGCAGGACATGGGACTGGAGGAGGAGGAGGACATGGGATAACTGTGGGGGGCGTGGCTTGTGAAATGATTACAGAGACCTGTGTTCCTATATAGAAGGATCACAGGAGCTCTGTGATCATTCCAGGGAGAACGGTCAGCTGTGTTTACAATAGCTGACCGTCCTTCTCTCACAGTGGGGAGCGATCGCGGGCGGCAGGCGGCATTTGGAGCCACCTGCCCTGTGCATCAGAGTCCCCACTGCCGAGTGCAGGCAGGAGCTGCACTAGCTGCAGGCGCGCGACCGACGTAGGTCTACGTAGTTTCACGCAGGAGGGCCGCCCTGCCACAGTAAATTGGCGGTGGGTGGTCCAGAAGCGGTTAAAACTAAGACTAAAGGACAATTACAACCAAAGCTCGTTTCATGGATCACAGGAGTGCAGTTCCTTCTGAATTTCTGTGACTGAAGCCCACTGTTGGCTGATGTCCCAATACAGGCAGTGCTGTATTTTGGCCTAGGCCAACAAGGCCCAGGCCTAGGGCGGCACTTTGTAGGGGGGGCAGCAAAAAAGCCACCCCCCTCCACCTGAGACTCTTTTGGCCACTGGTTGCTAGAGCCGCCTCTCCCACCTCCTTTCTCTCACCTCTCTCACACCCCCTCTCTCTCTCACCCCCCCTCTCTTACCCCCCTCTCTTTCTCTCTTCCCCTCTCTCTCACTCCCTCCCTCACCCACCCCCCTCTCTCACTCTTACCCCCCCTCCCCTCTCGTGAGATCTCAGGGGTTCATGCTGGGACTTAGAGTCCTTCAATTTTGGATGGAGTCACACATCCCTTAAAAAGGAAGGAGTTGGGCAAATTTACATAGGAGTCGGAAGGGGGGTGCCCAATTTTAGTCTTGCCTAGGGCAGCACAAAACCAAAATACACCTTTGAATACAGGACAATAAAGTCGGGATCCTCCCACATGCTTGGACCGGCACCCAGTTCAGCCTCTCAGCGAGCCCCTGAGAGCCTGAGTCAGCCACTCCCCGCCCCCTCCACAGCCCAGCGCTCCAGGGGTGGAAGAGCACAGAGCGGTGGCTGACAGTCATCAGCTCTCTGGTCATGGAGCTCTGAGAAGACCGCTGATCACTCGGGTTCTCAGCCTTAGAGCTGGCGGAGGACCGATGCTGCATCAATCTCTGTATGATTTTTGGGGGAAAAAAACGCCTAACTTCTCTTTTAAAGTGTGTTTTTTCCCAAAAATTTGCATTTGTAAAAACAAAAAAAAACACAACACCCACCATATTTTTTCTCCATGGCCTCTACCTAAAAAAATATATATAACCTTTAGGGGTTCCAAGTAAAAAAAAGCAGCTTTTTACATATATGTGAAAAATGTCCAAATGCGGAGCTAAAGTGGATAATATTCAGGGCTGAAATAACCCACTAAACTATCTTTAACACATGGTTTGTCCAACAGCACACACCGGGGACCCATTGTCTTTCGAGAACTGAGCTGCATCTATTGCAGCGTGTAGGTCCCAGGTCATGCTGGGACTTACAGCTCCTCTCGTGCCGGTCCCAGGTCATGCTGGGACTTACAGCTCCTCGCGTGCCGGTCCCAGGTCATGCTGGGACTTACAGCTCCTCTCGTGCCGGTCCCAGGTCATGCTGGGAGTTACAGCTCCTCTCGTGCCGGTCCCAGGTCATGCTGGGACTTACAGCTCCTCACGTGCAGGTCCCAGGTCATGCTGGGACTTACAGCTCCTCGGCAGCTGAGGGTCAAAGGATGTGGGTCAAACGAAGCAGATTGTAGCTCTGGCCCTGATGACAGATTGCGTACTCAGAAAAATTCAGCCTTCTGTCCGTGAAACTGAAGTCAGAGCTTTGCAGGAGCAGATGACCAATTACCATCTCCCCATGCCTCCCCGGCCCCTTTAATACTCGCTAAACATCTGCTTAGGAGCACATTGGTCTCTGTGCCAAGACATACAGCCAGACCAAGCGGACAGCCCCTGATTAAACCGCCATGCTCCGATAAGACTCCCTATCCCCACACCTTTCAAAGGAATTCCTTTGTTTTGCTTAAAATAGAGACTTTCTGATCTATCAGCAAATTAGTGAAGATGTCACAGAGCTGATAAGAGATTTTCTTTTTTCTCTATTTTTCTAAAAGTGAGATGACAGGCGTTCATTTTATTGTTGTGACGATTTTAATTAATCCTGAGTGCTTGAGTGGAAACGTAAAGCTTCCAGCAAAAGGAGGCCGAGAGGAGAGAAGGGATGAAAGACGGAGAGAAGGAATGAGAGATGGAGGGAAGGGATGAAAGATGGAGGGAAGGGATGAAAGATGGAGGGAAGGGATGAAAGATGGGGAGAAGGATGAGAGATGGGGAGAAGGATGAGAGATGGAGAGAAAGGATGGGAGATGGAGGGAAGGGATGAGAGATGGAGAGAAGGGATGAAAGATGGAGGGAAGGGATGAGAGATGGAGAGAGAAGGATGAGAGATGGAGGGAAGGAATTAGAGATGGAGGGAAGGGATGAGAGATGGAGGGAAGGGATGAGAGATGGAGGAAAGGAATTAGAGATGGAGGGAAGGGATGAGAGATGGAGGGAAGGAATTAGAGATGGAGGAAAGGAATTAGAGATGGAGGGAAGGAATTAGAGATGGAGGGAAGGGATGAGAGATGGAGGAAAGGGATGAGAGATGGAGGGAAGGTTTTAGAGATGGAGGGAAGGGATGAGAGACGGAGGGAAGGTATGAGAGACGGAGGGAAGAGATAAAAGGAAGGAAAAATGAGAGCTTGGGGGAAGGGATGAAAGATGGAGGGAAGAGACGAAAGATGTAGGGAAGGGATGAGAGATGTAGGGATGGGATGAAAGACGGAGAGAAGGAATGAGAGATGGAGGGAAGGGATGAAAGATGGAGAGAAAGGATGAGAGATGGGGAGAAGGATGAGAGATGGAGAGAAGGGATGAGAGATGGAGAGAAGGAATGAGAGATGGAGGGAAGGGATGAAAGACGGAGAGAAGGAATGAGAGATGGAGGGAAGGGATGAGAGATGGAGAGAAGGGATGAGAGATGGAGAGAGAAGGATGAGAGATGGGGAGAAGGATGAGAGATGGAGAGAAGGGATGAGAGATGGAGAGAAGGGATGAGAGATGGAGAGAAAGAATGATAGATGGAGGGAAGGGATGAGAGATGGAGAGAAGGGATGAAAGATGGAGGGAAGGGATGAGAGATGGAGGGAAGGAATGAAAGATGGAGAGAGAAGGATGAGAGATGGAGGGAAGGAATTAGAGATGGATGGAAGGGATGAGAGATGGAGGGAAGGGATGAGAGATGGAGGAAAGGAATTAGAGATGGAGGGAAGGAATTAGAGATGGAGGGAAGGGATGAGAGATGGAGGAAAGGGATGAGAGATGGAGGAAAGGAATTAGAGATGGAAGGAAGGGATGAGAGATAGGGGGAAGGGATGAAAGATGGAGGGAAGGAATTAGAGATGGAGGGAAGGAATTAGAGATGGAGGGAAGGTATGAGAGATGGAGGAAAGGGATGAGAGATGGAGGGAAGGAATTAGAGATGGAGGGAAGGAATTAGTGATGGAGGGAAGGTATGAGAGACGGAGGGAAGGTATGAGAGACGGAGGGAAGAGATAAAAGGAGGGAAAAAATGAGAGCTTGGGGGAAGGGATGAAAGATGGAGGGAAGAGACGAAAGATGTAGGGAAGGGATGAGAGATGTAGGGATGGGATGAGAGATGTAGGGAAGGGATGAGAGATGTAGGGATGGGATGAGAGATGTAGGGAAGGGATGAGAGATGTAGGGAAGGGATGAGAGATGGAGAGAAGGAATGAGAGATGGAGAGAAGGAATGAGAGACGGAGGGAAGGGATAAGAGACGTAGGGAAGGGATAAGAGATGGAGGAAAGGGATGAGAGGTGAAGGAAAAAAAGAGATGGAGAGAAGGGATGAAAGATGGAGAGAAGAAATTAGAGATAGAGGGGAAGGATGAGAGATAGAGGGAAGGGATGAGAGATGGAGGGAAGGGATGAGAGATGGAGAGAAGGATGAGAGATGGAGGGAAGGGATGAGAGATGGAGGGAAGGGATGAGAGATGGAGAGAAGGGATGAGAGATGGAGAGAAGGATGAGAGATGGAGGGAAGGGGTGAGAGATAGAGGGAAGGGATGAGAGATGGAGAGAAGGGATGAGAGATGGAGGGAAGGGATGAGAGATGGAGGGAAGGGATGAGAGATGGAGGGAAGGGATGAGAGATGGAGAGAAGGGATGAGAGATGGAGAGAGAAGGATGAGAGATGGAGAGAGAAGGATGAGAGATGGAGGGAAGGGATGAGAGATGGAGGGAAGGGATGAGAGATGGAGAGAAGGGATGAGAGATGGGGAGAAGTCTGAGAGATGGAGAGAAGGATGAGAGATGGAGGGAAGGGATGAGAGATGGAGGGAAGGGATGAGAGATGGAGGGAAGGGATGAGAGATGGAGAGAAGGGATGAGAGATGGGGAGAAGGATGAGAGATGGAGGGAAGGGATGAGAGATGGAGAGAAGGATGAGAGATGGAGAGAAGGGATAAGAGAAGGAGGGAGGGGATGAGAGATGGAGAGAAGGATGAGAGATGGAGAGAAGGGATAAGAGAAGGAGGGAAGGGATGAGAGATGGAGAGAAGGGATGAGAGATGGAGGGAAGGGATGAGAGATGGAGGGAAGGGATGAGAGATGGAGAGAAGGGATGAGAGATGGAGAGAGAAGGATGAGAGATGGAGAGAAGGATGAGAGATGGAGAGAAGGGATAAGAGAAGGAGAGAAGGAGGGAAGGGATGAGAGATGGAGAGAAGGGATGAGAGATGGTGGGAAGGGATAAGAGAAGGAGGGAAGGGATGAGAGATGGAGAGAAGGGATGAGAGATGGGAGAGAAGAATGAGAGATGGAGGGAAGGGATGAGAGATGGAGGGAAGGATGAGAGATGGAGAGAAGGGATGAGAGATGGGAGAGAAGGGATGAGAGTTGGTGGGAAGGGATAAGAGAAGGAGGGAAGGGATGAGAGATGGAGGGAAGGGATGAGAGATGGAGGGAAGGATGAGAGATGGAGAGAAGGGATGAGAGATGGGAGAGAAGGATGAGAGATGGAGAGAAGGGATGAGAGATGGGAGAGAAGGATGAGAGATGGAGGGAAGGGATGAGAGATGGAGGGAAGGGATGAGAGATGGTGGGAAGGGATAAGAGAAGGAGGGAAGGGATGAGAGATGGAGAGAAGGGATGAGAGATGGGAGAGAAGAATGAGAGATGGAGGGAAGGGATGAGAGATGGAGGGAAGGATGAGAGATGGAGAGAAGGGATGAGAGATGGGAGAGAAGGATGAGAGATGGAGGGAAGGGATGAGAGATGGAGGGAAGGGATGAGAGATGGTGGGAAGGGATAAGAGAAGGAGGGAAGGGATGAGAGATGGAGAGAAGGGATGAGAGATGGGAGAGAAGAATGAGAGATGGAGGGAAGGGATGAGAGATGGAGGGAAGGATGAGAGATGGAGAGAAGGGATGAGAGATGGGAGAGAAGGATGAGAGATGGAGGGAAGGGATGAGAGATGGAGGGAAGGGATGAGAGATGGAGAGAAGGATGAGAGATGGAGAGAAGGATGAGAGATGGAGAGAAGGATGAGAGATGGGAGAGAAGGATGAGAGATGGAGGGAAGGGATGAGAGATGGAGAGAAGGGATGAGAGATGGTGGGAAGGGATAAGAGAAGGAGGGAAGGGATAAGAGAAGGAGGGAAGGGATGAGAGATGGGAGAGAAGGATGAGAGATGGAGGGAAGGGATGAGAGATGGAGGGAAGGGATAAGAGAAGGAGGGAAGGGATGAGAGATGGAGAGAAGGGATGAGAGATGGGAGAGAAGGATGAGAGATGGAGGGAAGGGATGAGAGATGGAGAGAAGGATGAGAGATGGAGAGAAGGATGAGAGATGGAGAGAAGGGATGAGAGATGGAGGAAAGGGATGAGAGATGGAGAGAAGGATGAGAGATGGAGAGAAGGGATGAGAGATGGAGGAAAGGGATGAGAGATGGAGAGAAGGATGAGAGATAGAGAGAAGGATGAGAGATGGGGAGAAGGATGAGAGATGGAGGGAAGGGATGAGAGATGGAGAGAAGGATGAGAGATGGAGGGAAGGGATGAGAGATGGAGAGAAGGATGAGAGATGGGAGAGAAGGAATGAAAAATCGGGATTATAAAGGAGAGATGGAAAGGGGGAAAAAAAGAAAATGTGTAAAAAAAAAAAAAAAAGGGGGGCAAACGAAGTTGTGTAACAAATACAGTACAAAAGTACACCTTGCTGGTAATGCAGTACACACAGTACAACTATCATTCTCTGTAACATACTGACCGGGGACAGGCTTTTCTAAACAGGCTGTGGCTGCTTTGTATAGAAAATGAACTGTAAGACATTGAACCCCTTTTTGTTTTGATGCTTGTGAAAAATGTATTTAACTGACGTTAAAACTGAAGGTTCTGTTGGGCTTTAAAAGAGCCCTGCACAGTTTGGCCCCCGCTACCCGGAGTCAGCCTGTAATTGGTTACTATAGGTTACAGCATACTATTGCTTCCTGACCAATCTTATTGCAGGAAGAAGCCCAACATATGTCTTGCTGTATTTGAGAAGCGGAGAGTGTGGGAGGTTTTCGGTTTGGGGCAGAAGGAAACTGTGAATAAAATAAGGCAAGGTGACATATGCTTTTTAAAGCAAGGTCTCTCCCCCCTCCCACCCAACATATGCTTCTTTAAAAATTAAAACTAGTGCGTTTCTGGTTGGCATGGAAACACTATTTTAGCTGTTTTAGGCAAGAAGAATTTTACATGAGCACTACACATGTCAGGAACATGTCCTCCTTACCTATGACTTTGACAAAGTAAGCGTCGGCTTCAAAGTTATTCTGTAAGAAGTGGATGGAGTTTTCCTCGGAACTTCCTTTGCTGAGCACGATGATGTCCAGAATTCCCTGCAAAATAAATCAGATTGGCCACATAAAATATGATGTCAGACAGTCCTGTCTGGCAGAGCAGGAGACCTCATTTTTCTATGCTGCAGTTAAGTGACACTTACAGGTCTTGTACCCCCCCCCCCTCCCCCAGCCTGTGACTAGACAGTGAAAGCAGAAAAGGAAGCGTGATGAGCTTATTCTTAATATTACTCTGCTTTCCCCTCCTATCAGCATCTCTCCAGTACTGCAGTGCTGCTGAAATGCTTTATTTGCTGCTTTTTCCTGTCTCGGTCTGAGCTCTGCTGTACTGGACTGCTGCAGAGAGACCACTGCTTCCACAAGAAGTGTGAAGATCCCTCCCCTAGAGCCCTGGTGCCCAACATGCAGCCTGGGGGGTTGCATTCAGCCTTTTGGCAGTTCTGCAGCTGTCGGGCCCAGCAGACACCAATCTGTGTTTTCCTATTGCTCTGTTATAGCAGTCTCATGTAATATGTCTCCAGTCAATGACTGTCTTCTGAAGCATGTCACTAGTCTCCAACAACTCCTATTATTCACAGTCACTGACAGTCGGCCCATTCCCTGTATCATGTCTGCAGTCTCTGACCATCTCCTGTATCCTGTCTGCAGTCTCTGACCATCTCCTGTATCATGTTCGCAGTCTCTGACCATCTCCTGTATCCTGTCTGCAGTCACTGACAATCTCTTGTATCATATCTGCAGTCTCTGATGATCACTTGTACCATGTCCGCAGTCTCTGACCATCTCCTGTATCATATCCACATTCTCTGACCATCTCTTGTATCATGTCGGCAGTCTCTGACCATCTCCTGTATAACGTCTGCAGTCTCTGACCATTTCCTGTATTCTGTCTGCAGTCTCTGACCATTTCCTGTATCCTGTCTGCAGTCTCTGACCATCTCCTGTATCCTGTCCGAAATCTCTGACCATCTCCTTTATCATGTCTGCAGTCACTGACCACCTCTTGTATCATAACTGCAGTCTCTGACCATCTCCTATACCATGTTTGCAGTCTCTGACCATCTCCTGTATCCTGTCTGCAGTCTCTGACCATCTCCTGTATCCTGTCTGCAGTCTCTGACCATCTCCTGTATCCTATCTGCAGTCTCTGACCATCTCCTGTATCATGCCATTAGTCACTAACTACATTCTGAAGTGTGTCTGCTGCCTCTGACACAGAATAATTACTGAATTGTATCTGCATTCCTTTGGTGCTGTTGAGGGCCACGCACTTCTAGTCGACCATATCAAGAAAGTGAACTACCACTGCCCTAGTGGTGACAGGGAACAGGCTTTTCTACTCAGGCTGTAGCTGCTTTCTAAAGAAAAGAAACGCTAAGTGTCACATTGATCCGACTTGTCAGGTGACTTGTCAGCCTGACAAGTCGCGGTCCTCACGCTCCCACTGTGTAGTACAGGAGCCGTTCTAATAGGAGCGACACAAGTCGTTCCGACTTAGAAAAAGGGTCCTGTATTACTTGGGGGCGACCTGGAGGCGACTTGCATAGACATTTATGTTATGAAGTCCGTGCAAGTCACGCTGCACGCGACTTCACAGGTCGCCCCCTAAGTCGGAGCGACCTAGTGTGAACGGAGCCTTAGACTTTGCACCCCTGTTGTTTTAAATCCCCTGGACTGTATTTGTGTTTGCAAATGACATAGTGAAAAAAGTATATAAGAAAACAGAAGGTAACAAACTGGATCTTCAGATTGAAAGCAGATTACCGCGTCTCCAGTGTCACAACACTGACATCCACATCAGAGTCATGGAACTTTACTGACTGGCAGAGGTAATTATTTGAGATCAGATTTTATTAAAAGTTACATGGACTAAAGTGGCGTGATGGAGCCACAGCTAATAAATTTATGCCATTAATTATTCAAGAGACCGAGTCTTAAAAAAAGCCCCTCCTCCTCTTAACCCTTGCCGCGTCTCACATAACTGTGTCGGAAGCTGGCGGGGCCGCGCTTTTCATTGCTGATATATTCCCGCAGCTAATCTCCAAACATAAAAGCCGCAGCGGCAAAATGGTGCCATAAAATGTGCCGTATGTAATTATGCTCTTATCAAGTAATGAAATTGAATGGTTGGTGGTAATGAATTGGATTTAATTAAAAGGATATTACGGCCCAAATTGCATATTATGTTTATTGCATGACCTCTGTCCAATTAAACGAAACACATTCAAAATTCCGGGGTGTTTGGAATTTGGTTTTGCACACACAATATAAAAAAAAAAAAAAAGGATTTATTAAATCATGTGTCACAATAGGCAGCAACCATTTTCATTAGGGATAGACCGATTATCGGCAAGGCCGATATATTGGGGGCCGATATACACTTTCCCCGATATATTGGAATCGGCCCCAGAACTGGCCGATTTTGCAGATATTTTTGTGACGTCATTCTAACTTCTTAGGCCGCCTCCCTCGCCTTGGACAGCCTCGCCTGGAGTTGGGACTAGTCTTGTGGGAGTGTATCACAGCCATATACCCACCCTCAGCAGCCTGGTGCCAGTCAGCCACACCCACAGGCCCTGTACCTGCCAGCCACCCACAGCCCCTGTGCCTGCCATCCACATACTACAGGGTGCCAGCCACCCACCACAGGGTGCCAGCCAGCCACCCACCACAGGGTGCAGCCAGCCACCCACCACAGGGTTCCAGCCAGCCACCCACCACAGGGTGCAGCCAGCCACCCACCCACCCACCACAGGGTGCAGGCCAGCCACCCACCACAGGGTTCCAGCCAGCCACCCACCAGAGGGTGCAGCCAGCCACCCACCACAGGGTGCCAGCCAGCCAGCCACCCACGACAGGGTGCAGCCACCCACCCACCACAGGGTGCCAGCCAGCCAGCCACCCACCACAGGGTGCCAGCCAGCCAGCCACCCATGACAGGGTGCAGCCACCCACCCACCAGAGGGTGCAAGCCAGCCAGCCACCCACCACAGGGTGCAGCCAGCCACCCACCACAGGGTGCCAGCCAGCCAGCCATACACCACAGGGTGCCAGCCAGCCAGCCATACACCACAGGGTGCAGCCAGCCAGCCACCCATCACAGGGTGCCAGCAAGCCAGCCATTAAGCATTAAACAAAAATTAACATGTTCAGTACCAGATTTCTGTCAAAAATTGTCTTTATTTTTTCAAAACTTTAAATGTACAAAATATCGACCCATATCGCCGATACCGACACGTTGTGACCAAAATATCGGTATCGGCCCTGAAAAAAACCATATCGGTCCCTAATTTTCATTATCGAAGAGTTATGCCTTTGATGATTAAAAATTTGCTGTTAAAGTGTTTGTAAACCTCAGACATGAAATATGAACAAAGCATATCCCTCTATAGTGTGTACTTGTCTCAGTCCAGAGCACTAAGCGTAATTTCTGTCTGCTGCCTCCTTCTCTGCTATCTGCATGAGTCCCTTCTGACAAATTTTCCTGACACCAAGAGAAAGAAGGTGACGGGGGAGGGACTTCCAGCACACAGCCTGTGATTGACAGCCTCAGCTATATTCCTGTGTGCTGTGTGAAGGGGGGGGGGGGGTGTCCCTTCCCTCAAATCAGCTCTCAGAGCTCTCCTCAATGAGCTCTACAGTGTGTAACTTCATTTCTTCTGACAGCTCAGACAAGTTGTATACATTCTGGACATCACTTCCGAGTTGTTGTATGGAGACCCGATCAGAGCCGAACGCGGCTTTGATCGGGTCTTCAGCGGCCGTGCAGGCTGGTTGCCCGGGTCTCCCGGTGGGACGGGAGACCCGGGTGAGTTCTTGTAATGACAGCCGAGCAGCTTCTCAGCCTCTAGCTGCAGGCATCACTCCGGTACAAGCACTTTTCGAAATATCGGTAATATCGGTCACCTTGGTGGCAGATTCCGATATATCGGGGAAAGTGCATATTGGCCCTCGATATATATCGGCTTTGCCGATAATCGGTCGATCCCTACTGCCAATAGATGGATCAAATCTCGGCTGCTCCCTAATGAGTCTATGATTTAACTGACTCACCAAAAACAATGCGCCCCGGTGTGGATGAAATCGTATCTCAGCAGTTGTCAAGCAATTAGTCCGAGTCATTTTAGCAGCTAATCTACGCTGCCTCTAGTGGCCAATCTATAGATCTCGACGTGTCTACACTCAGCCTTGGCTGACACCACTAGCTGCGGATTACGAACCGCATCAAAATCGCAATCCGCTCTTGTGAACCGATAACGCAGTGCTATTTGTAGAATCACATTCTGGTCCAGACAAAAAAAAAAAGGTGGTCCTGCTTGAGTCTAGTGTGAATGCAGTGCGCCTTATAATGGCGCTTTTCCAATGCATGGAACCGAACGGTTCGGCTCGCTTTTGTGCTTTTCCACTGCTGGTACCACATGGTACGGTGTAGGAACGGTTAGTTACGGCGGCGCTTTTCCACTGCATGGAACTGAACGGTACGGCTCTCAAAAACAGTACCGCCTCGATTGTGGTTCCAAGAGATACCATACCGGTACCATATCCCACAATCCTTTGCATGCAGTCACTACTAGCCACTGATTGGTCAGAGAATCGTTATCCCACCCACTTAACTTTAGTACTACTTTAGTGGAAAAGCAAACCATACCGTACCGAACCGTTCCAACACCATACTATGTGGTACCAGCAGTGGAAAAGCAAACCGGGCCAAGCAGGGCCGAGTAGAGCCGAGCCGGTACTAGCAGTGGAAAAGTGCCATAAAAAACCTTTTGCGCGAAGTGCCACCTCCTGTGTCCACGCCTACATTCTGTGTCCAACACTAGGTAGAGCATGTGGGCGCAAAGCGCTCGCCAGTGCCACAGGCTGTGTCCAACAGTAGGTGGAGATGTGACCTTTGACCTCTTAGGCCACACCTCCTGACCTTGGGGTGGGTCCATGACCTATTTCCTGAGTCAAAACCCTCTCCTGTGTCTCCTCTGTCTAACCCTAACCCCCAAATTGCACCCCAGGGACACTGCAGGAATGTGCTACAATTTCTGTGCAAATTACACCAAATCAGTGTGACCCCGGGATGAATGCAATATCAAAATATGGAAGCACAAGCCTGTAGAAAAAAAAAAGAATCAAGTCAAAAATTCAAGGTTAGCACTTCAATAATAACGCGCTTGCTGGAAAGACACTATACTGTAAAAAAATAAAAAAATAAATACATAAAAAGCAGCTCCAAGTCTCACTCGCCTGTCGAAAACTAAATGATCCCTTTTGCTTTGATATAAAAAGATCAAAGTATACATTTAAATCGCTCGACTGCTGCAGATCTTCTCCCGGCCTGAAACCTGTACAAACCATTAAAAGCGACGGTGACCTCTGAAACGTGCTATTTCTGTTCCCATCCCGGAGCTCGGTAACGAGAGTCCCCCCACCTCCCCAACGAGCCGGATTGTTTGCGGCGGCATCAGAGAGACGCAGCGGTTTCATGAATCATGCTTGATCTGTCCGTGCGTCTCAAAGTTGCTGCCTAATTAAGTAATTTGCTTTCATTATCTACCTCTGGCACCAACAATCTGACATTAGAGAGAAGCCGGGAGTACGAATGTAAAGGAAAAAGAGGAGCGTGACAATTAAAAAGTAACAAAAAGTGATCTCACGTCTTCGTAAATGTCAAAGAATGTCGCCACCACCGCGTCTTTTATTTGATTTAGGTCAGAGAGCTCCCAGTGGACTTGGAACACCCGGGAGCATGTGCTGTTCTTGCAGGGGACGTTCTCCAGGAGGAAGGCTTGCTGGTTGCTATGGAAAGAGAAAACAAAGATTAGGATATGGGGACCGTCGCTGTGAGCAACAATAGGAAGAACAGAGAAGCATGAAAAGTCCATGTTTTTAAGATAAAAAAATGCTGGGGGAAAAAAACGTTGGATAAAAAAAAACACCGGTAAAAGCTTTTTGTAGCAGCGTTTACCCACATAAGGATTTTCCCCCTTAATAACCAGACCATTTTTTGCGATACGGCAATGTTAATTGACAACTGCACGGTTGTGCGACAGTGTACCCCAAAATAATGGTGTCCTTTCCCCCCCCCCCCACAAATAGAGCTTTCTTTTGGTGGTATTTGATTACCTGTGTGATTTTTATTTTTTGCGCTATAAACAAAAAAAGAGCAACAATTCTGAATAAAAAAACAATATTTTTCACATTCTGCTATAAAACATTCCCAATAAAAAAATAAATAAAAAAAATCTACATTTTTCATCAATTTTAGGCCAATATGTAGTCCACTTCTACACTGACCACCAATCCAAGAGGTCACTTCTACACGGTTCACCAATCTAAGTGGTCACTTCTAGGGGTTCACTCATAGATCTAAGGAGTCACTTCTACACGGATCACCAATCTAAGTGGTCACTTCTAAGGAGTCATTCGTAGACCTAAGAAGTCACTTCTACACTGACCACCAATCCAAGAGGTCACTTCTACACTGACCACCAATCCAAGAGGTCACTTCTACACTGACCACCAATCTTAAGTGGTCACTTCTAAGGGGTCACTCATAGATCTAAGGAGTCACTTCTACACCGACCAACAATCTAAGTAGTCACTTCTAAGGGGTTATCATAGATAGGAGTCACTTCTACACTGACCAACAATCCAAGAGGTCACTTCTACACAGATCACCAATCTAAGTGGTCACTTCTAAGGGGTCTCTCATAGATCTAAGGAGTCACTTCTACACTGACCAACAATCCAAGAGGTCACTTCTACACAGATCACCAATCTAAGTGGTCACTTCTAAGGGGTCACTCATAGATCTAAGGAGTCATTTCTACACTGACCAAAAATCTAAGTGGTCACTTCTACACTAACCACCAATCCAAGGAGTCACTTCTACACAGATCACCAATCTAAGTGGTCACTTCTAAGGGGTCATTCATAGATCTAAGGAGTCACTTCTACATTGACACCCAATCTAAGTGGTCACTTCTACACTAACCACCAATCCAAGGAGTCACTTCTACACTGACCACCAATCCAAGTGGTCACTTCTACACTGACCACCAATCCAAGTGGTCACTTCTACACTGACCACCAATCCAAAGAGTCACTTCTACACTGACCACCAATCCAAAGAGTCACTTCTACACTGACCACCAATCTATGGGGTCACTTCTACAATGGCCACCAATGTAAGCTGCCATGTCCACACTTGCCACCAATGTAAGGGGATCCTTCCATTCTAACCACCTTTGTAAGGGATAACTTCTACACTGACACCCAATCCAAGTGGTCACTTCTTCACTGACCACCAATCTATGGGGTCACTTCTACACTGACCACCCAATCCAAGTGGTCACTTCTACACTGACTACCAATCCAAGGAGTCACTTCTACACTGACCACCAATCTATGGGGTCACTTCAACACTGGCCACCAATGTAAGCGGTCATGTCCACACTCGCCACCAATCTAAGGGGATCCTTCCACTCTAACCACCAATGTAAGGGGTCACTTCTACACAAATAAAAAATGTAAGGGATCACTTCTTCATCACCAAACAAAGAAAGGGAACACTTACATTTTCACTATGTTGATTTGTGTGTCCATTTATTGAGTAAATTATTCTTTTATTTATAACTCTCAACCAAGTGATCACACTATTGTACTGTGAGCTGTAGGTCTAATCATTTTAGTAGTGGTTCCCCAAAATCTGAAAGCTACTTCAAGGGCTCCTCCATGGCAAATAGTTTGGAGAAGGCTGTACGAAGGGCTTATGGAGTAAAGTCTTCTATTGGAGGACTGCAATGATTCTGACTAGGTTTCTCCTAAACTCAGGTCAGCTTGCTTTGAAGCCATCCAGGGACCAAACTGTAAATGAAGTATCACACCATAATATTTAGTTAGATGAGTTTTATTCCAAAGACCAAGGCAAGACTTCAATCTACTGGCCTCCCGAGTTGTTCCGCCCAGCCGGAATTCACAATTAGATTTTTTTTCAGAAAACATGAACCAGATAGAACTTTTCATTATACACAGCATCACAAGCCCTGATGAAGGGCCCCCCTGAGACATGGTGGCTTGTTCTTTGGAATAAAATCTTTGGACCCCTACGGACATTCACCTTTGAGGGGGTCTTTATTAATGACCACGGTATTACCAAAGATTAATTTGTGTTTTCAGAGGCTATGGAAGATAGATTGGGTGGGGAAAAGATCTGAATTTTCCTTCAGTCTGGGTACCCGACTCATTGAGAAAGCTAACTGAACACACTCTGTACAAAACAATCCGTCCAATAAAGCTTTCATTTAGTGTTTGCAGACAGTTTTATTAAATCATTTGCCCAGGGTTATACAAGAAAACTATTGGGATTTGAAAATTATTCACTACCCACAGGCAGATATGTTGCTATTACTCGTGAATAAACCGGTTTGTAGGAGCTATTCGTTATTGGAGCTGTGGCAATTCTTTATTTATCAGTGGATTCACATACATCTCATGTATTACCCCCAACAATTCTGCAAATTGCTTTCTGTACAGAGTCCTGCAGAAAAACCTTCCTGTTTATTTTCAGCTTATGTACAATGTAGAATGGAGGATGCCAATACACAGCAAGGCGAAAGGGAGGAGGAGAAAGAGCAGCAAACCTCACAACTGCTATATGTACGGGAAAGGAGGGATTATAAAAGGGATATGAGGAGCCCTGGTCAGGCCAATATGGCCGACACACATTTCATGGTTAAAGATTAGAAGGTTCTTCTCAGCCTAGATAGGCTCCATTCTCAGTGAAGTCACGGTCTCTAGTGAATGGAAAGGCTGCATTCTCAATGATGTCACCGGTCTCTAGTGAATGGAAAGGCTCCATTCTCAGTGATGTCACCGGTCTCTAGTGAATGGATAGACTCCATTCTCAGTGATGTCACTGGTCTCTAGTGAATGGATAGACTCCATTCTCAGTGATGTCATCGGTCTCTAGCGAATGGATAGGATCCATTCTCAGTGATATCACTGGTCTCTAGTGAACAGAAAGGCTCCATTTTCAGTGATGTCACTGGTCCCTAGTGAATGGATAGGCTGCATTCTCAGTGATGTCACCGGTCCCTGGTGAATGGATAGGCTCCATTCATAGTGATGTCACTGGTCTCTAGTGAATGGATAGGCTCCATTCATAGTGATGTCACTGGTCTCTAGTGAATGGATAGGCTGCATTCTCAGGGATGTCACTGGTCACTAGTGAATGGATAGGCTGCATTCTCAGTGATGTCACGGGTCCCTAGTGAATGGATAGGCTCCATTCATAATGATGTCGCTGGTCCCTAGTGAATGGATAGGCTCCATTCTCAGTTATGTCACGGGTCCCTAGTGAATGGATAGGCTGCATTCTCAGTGATGTCACCGGCCCCTAGTGAATGGATAGGCTCCATTTATAGTGATGTCACTGGTTCCTAGTGAATGGATAGGCTCCATTCATAGTGATGTCACTGGTCCCGAGTGAATGGATAGGCTCCATTCATAGTGATGTCCCTGGTCTCTAGTGAATGGATAGGCTCCATCCTCAGTGATGTCACTGGTGAATGGACAGGCTGCATCCTCAGTGATGTCACTGGTCCCTAGTGAATGGATAGGCTCCATTCTCAGTGATGTCACTGGTCACCAGTTAATGGATAGGCTACACTCTCAGTGATGTCGCCAGTCTCTAGTGAATGGATAGGCTGCATTCAATGATGTCACCAGCCAACAGCAAATCCTGATCTGCTTTCTGTCTCCAGTAAGCTTACAAACTACAGTTTTACCAAATTATTAGGCGGCTATCATTTAACCTATGCAGGTGCTGCCCATTTTTTTAATAACAAAGGATAAAACCATAGGGCAGTTCTATGGGACGTACAGAGCACATACACCTGCATATGATTACATGCACGGTATAATTACAAGTCACATGCACAGGTCCACCTTCAGAGTAACTGTCGCTTGTCGTCACCGGGCACAAGACAATAATTGACGATTCACCTCTGGCTGACATTTGCAGCATATGCAGAGATCTCCGAAGAGCTTGGAAAATGAATTAAGTTAGCAGAATTAGAGATAACTACCCACATTTAGAAAACACGGAGACATGACCCTGAGCGTGCCGAGGACCAGCTGTATCCCATCACTGGCCAGATTTGATACGGAGTGATCAATAAGAGAGCAATCATTGCCAAACAACCAGTAATACAGAGGGGAGAACCGCTAAAGAGCTCTGTGCTGATCATTCTCTGCTAAAATGTAGACATACAGGCGCATACCCATCACTGATATTTATTAGTCTATAAATATTGTTTTTCAAAAATAAAAAGATGGAGTCTCCCCCCTGCTGCCTCGAATATCTACAGTGAAAGAAGAAAAAAAGTCCTCAGGGAGTCCTCAGGGAGCGAGAGAATCCAAGAAAATGCCTGCGGTAAGAGGGAACCTAAAGAGGACCTTTACCCAAAAAATGGCAGGCAGAGGCCAAAGGACTACTCATTACCTATGCCTATGTTCTCCCTGAAGCTGATCTTTCCTCATTAATGACTTACTATGGCTGTGTCTCTGTGTGGAGGCAGCCATCAAGCCCTCCACTGATATCAGGTGGTCCGATGACTGGTGGGAGGAATATTCAAGAAGCAGCAGGAGAGGTGGAGGAAGCATGTGGTTGTGGCCTACTAGCTCTGGAGGTGGGGGTGCATTTTTCGCATGTGCACACTCATCAATGCCTTTCTCATGAGAAAGTCAACGTTGTGGCGGTACCACGGCTTAGAGATGAGCTGTACGCTGTATGTAGAAGTTAAATGTCCCTCAGTAAAATGTGCTGTCCTGTGTTACCACACATCTTTCTCAATGTATGTTTCCTTTAGAAGGGCACTACTGAGCCCGTGCCCTTTACACCAGAGATGCGTACCTCTGCCACCCCACTAACAGTGACAGAATGGGGTCCCACTGAGCACGGACCTCATGCATGCACAGAAATAACTCCTTCAGCCTTCCTGTACCATGAGGCTCGGTACAAGGGGTCTCCGTACTGCAGGTTTGGTCCTGGTTACTTTCGGGGAACTGACCACTAGGAAGGGAGCCAGAACATCCGCCCCCTTGCTACCAGAGGACCTATCATCTATGTCAGGTACCACACTTATTGAACGGGTTTGTTCACTTCCCACCAGTTCGTGGTTACCCGTGGCAACTACTTTCATCCTACAACTCTCCTGTTGAGTTAGTCATTCATTCACAGAGATCTGCGGATGAATGAACTACAAGTACCAACATCCCTTTCGGCTGATGGATTGTAGTTGTGGAGGGATCTGGGGGTCTAAAAGACCCCAAACCTCTCCTCTGCACTTAAAAGCATTCAAAACGCCAAGTTTGGCTGTTTTGAATGCTGTCATTTTTTTGAATCTGGCGCCGAGCACCTGGAAGTTATGTCATGACATCACGTCCGGGTTTTTACATGGAGACCCGATCAGAGCCGATACAGGCTGGTTGCCCAGGTCTCCCGGTGGGACGGGATACCCGGGCAAGCCGCGGAAGGCAGCGAGAGGGGGGGGGGGGCATCCCCTCTAGCTCCTTGTAATAACAGCCGAGCGGCTTCTCAGCCACATCGGTTGTCATTAACCACTTTACCACCGGAGGATTTTGTTGTCTTACGTCTGGGCCACTTTTTGCGATTCGGCACTGTGCGACTTTAACGGACAATTGCGCGCTCGTGCGATGCTGTACCTAAACAAATTTTTTTTCCCACAAACAGAGCTTTCTTTTGGTGGTATTTGATCACCTGTGCGATTTTTACTTTTTGAGCTATAAACAAAAAAAGAGCGTAAATTTTGCAAAAATAACAATATTTTTCACATTTTTTTTATATGAAATTCCCCCAAAAAAATGTAAAAAATCAAAATGTTTTAACATTTTTGGCCAATTTGTTTTATGCTACCTATGTTTGGTAAAAAAAAATTGCAAAAAGCGTATTTTGATTGGTTTGCGCAAAAGTTATCGCGTTTACTAACAAAGGGAAAGATTTTTGTCATTTTTGGTTTTTTTTTAAACGCGTAATGGCGGCGATCTGCGATCTTTTTGCGGTACTGCGACATTGGGGCGGACAGATCGGACCCTTGACTGACATTTTTTACACTTTTGGGGTTACCAGTGACATTACTGCAGTAATCAGTGCTATACATATTCACTGTTACTGTAAAATGACACTGGTAGTGAAGGGGTTAACTTTTTTTTGAGAGGGAGGGGCTATGTGTGTCCCTAGGGGCATGATTCTAACTGTGATTGGCTGTGGCTTGAGGTGTAGGAACAGTGATCAATGGTCCTACATAGTAGAACCGTATGATCACTGTTTCTACACAGGGGAGAATGACAGGCGGCTTTGTTTACATTAGCCGCCTGTCTTTCTCCCGCTGTACTGGACGATCGCGAGTGCCCGGCAGACATGTGGTCCGCCGGGCACACGCGCGGGAGGGTCCGTGAACGCACGGGAGCGCGCCTCCGATGGTGCGCGCTCGCTCCCTAGACCCTCACAGGCTAGCGACGTAGACCTACGTCGCTTTGCCTGTGAGGGGCTGACCGCCGCAGTAAATAGTCGTGCAGCGGTCGGCAAGCGGTTAATCTGGCGCCAAGCACCTGGAAGTGATGACATCACGTCCAGGTTTTTACATGGAGACCCGATCAGAGCCGAATGCAGGCTGGTTGCCCGGGTCTCCCGGTGGGATGGGAGACCCGAAAGGCAGAGGGGGGCATCCACTCCCGCTCCTTGTAATGACAGCCGAGCGGCTTCTCAGCCGCATCGGTTGTCATTAAAAGACAGCCGACCTATGGACGCCGGTGCCGGGGTGATGCCTCTAGCTGCAGGCATCACTCCGGTACAGCACTTTCCCGAAATATTGGCAATATCGGTTACCTCAGGGGCCGATTCCGATATATCGGGGAAAGTACATATTGGCCCTGCCGATAATCAGTCGATCCCTAATATACGCTATATTGCTTTTTCTTTATTTGCTATATTTTGTTCCCCACAAAAGTGGAGTTACCCTTTAAATTAAGCTATGAAAGAAAAAAGAAACCTGGGAAATCTAGATATATATTACAAAAGGCCTAAAAAATTTCTATAAATAGTTTTGGATGCCTTGAATGTTCAGGCAGCCGAGACGGACCTATAAATAGCAGGGAGAAGTAAAGAATGATCTACATTCGGCTTGGCATGGATGAAGTAGGCAGAGAAGATCTGTTCCAGCACAGATACAGGTCTAAACGATAACGGTTCTCCACATTTCCCTGTAAGAAGAGTTCCCCAGAGACAAGCATGCCGGCTCTGTCACTTCGAATCTAGGTTCCATCTGTCATAAAATAAAATATCTAGGACATGAAATGAAGGCACACATCCTGAACATCGCATGTACAGCTCTGAGTCTCACGGCACGTCATGACGCCGACGTTTACTGTTTGTTCTCCTTAAAACTACCGTATGAACGTGTTGAGCTAGATGAAAGAAAAATGAAAAGAAGTAGACATATCCCAAGGTATAGGAAGGCAGCAATTATCATCAAGCGAACAGGCTTGCCGCTGTATCAGAAGCATCTTGCTCATGTATGTGTATCCCGACCCTGTGAAGATGGCAGGAGCACAAAGGCGTCTTGACGGCGGGAAGATCAGCAACCATCCCTGGTTGTTTTCAAGTGGAACACCGAGCAAATATTTTTTCAAAATGTGCAACATTTACAGCTATGCTGCAAATAGCCTGGGGTAATTTGGTCTCCTGCTGTTTGGTGCTATTCACCATATACCTATCGGTGACTAAAGACACTGATCAAAATTCGGCAAGTTCCGCAAGGAATACACTGAATGTTGACCGTGCTAAGAGTGACATTAAACTCTAAAATACATAAAAGACAAAATAAAAAAAAAATAATCTGCAAAGTCTTAATCTTGGCATACTATTCTGGTTAAAAAAAAAATTATAGTTACGTATGTATTCCTAACTCAAAGAAGCCCCTTCTACTGCGCTCAGCCTCCCCCAGATCTCCAAATTCCTGTTGGAAGGAGGCTACATTTGTTCTTTATGGTCCCACTGTATATAGCAAGGTAGCCACCCTGTTTTGGTCCCACCATATTTAGGAATTAGCCACCTGTCTTAGTCACATTGTATGTAGGAATGAAGCCACCCATCTTGGTTCCACTGTACGTAGGAACGCAGCCACCCTGTCATGGACCAATGCTTGTAGCAATGTAGCCACCCTGTCATGGTCCCACTATATGTAGGAACGTAGCCACTCTGTCTTGGTGACACTATGGAGGAACGTATGGCCACCCTGTCTTGGTCACACTGTATGAAGGAATGTAGGGCCACCCTGTCTTGGTCCTACTGTAAGTAGGAAAGTAGCTACCAGTCTAGGTTCCACTTTTCAAAGAAATGCAACCATCCTGTCTTGATTCCACTGTATGTAGCAGCGTAGCCAACAGTCTTGGTCCCACTGTATGTAGGAATGTTGCCACCTGTCTTGATCTCACTGTATGTAAGAATATAGCCCCCCTGTCATGGAGTGATGTTTGTAGGAATGTAGCTCCCCTGTCTTGGTCCTACTGTATTTAGGAACGTAGCCACCCCATCTTGATCCCACTGTATATAGGAAGGTAGCCACCCTGTTTTGGTCTCACCATATTTAGGAACGTAGCCACCCATCTTGGTTCCACTGTATGTAGGAACACAGCCACCCTGTCATAGACCAATGCTTGTAGCAATGTAGCCACTCTATCTTGGTCCCACTATATGTAGGAATGTAGCCACCCTGTCTTGGTGACACTGTACAGACGAACGTATAGCCACCCTGTCTTGGTCCCACTGTATGTAGGAATGTAGCCACCCTGTCTTGGTCCCACTGTATGTAGAATTGTTTCCAGCCTGTCTTGGTTCCACTTTATGTAGGAAAGTAGCCACCAGTCTAGGTTCCACTTTACAAAGTAATGTAGCCACCCTGTCTTGGTTCCACTGTATGTAGGAATGTAGCTACCGTGTCTTGGTCCCACTGTATGTAGGAATGTAGCCACCCTATCTTGGTCCTACTGTATGTAGGAATGTAGCCACCCTGTCTTGGTCCCACTGTATGTAGGAATGTAGCCATCCTGTCTTGGTCCCACTGTATGTAGGAAAGTAGCCACCCTATCTTGGTCCTACTGTATGTAGGAATGTAGCCACCCTGTCTTGGTCCCACTGTATGTAGGAATGAAGCCACCCCATCTTGGTCCCACTGTATGTAGGAATGTAGCCACCCTGTCTTGGTCCCACTGTATGTAGGAATGTAGCCACCCTGTCTTGGTTCCACTGTATGTAGGAATGTAGCTACCGTGTCTTGGTCCCACTGTATGTAGGAATGTAGCCACCCTATCTTGGTCCTACTGTATGTAGGAATGTAGCCACCCTGTCTTGGTCCCACTGTATGTAGGAATGTAGCCACCCTGTCTTGGTCCCACTGTATGTAGGAATGTAGCCACCCCATCTTGGTCCCACTGTATGTAGGAATGTAGCCACCCGTCTTGCTTGCTCCTGGATGCACTGTAGTAGAGCTGGACTATGGGATTTGTAGTATGCATAGAGCAGTGCACATGACTGCAACTAAAGTACACTGCTCATCATAAACAAATGAGGGGGAAAAAGAAGAGAGTCGGGAGCTCATGGAGGACAATACAAGGAGGCGGAAAAACAAAGTAAGAAAGAATTTCATGAAAAATAGAACACAGAACCCTTAAAGTAGCGGATGTGTATGGATTATATTTGGAGAATTAGGATATGGTTAATTGTCACTTTAAATGGATTTTAGATATCAGTGGTGTGTTCAATGACGCCTGTTATCGCGCACAGAGATTCTCCATCGCATGGACAGATTCCACCCTTTCCTCCATTATACAGACGAGTAAAAGATGATAAGTGGTGCTCGGGCGAGGACAGTGGCGGGGACTGATGTGTGATCACCAGCAGGGAGATATAAATCGGTATCCTGGAATCATCTGCGATTCACCCTTCTCTCCATCCCCCGTATTAATCATACATAAGGGATCGTTCTTTTAAGGGAGCTCCTTATAATTTGGTGCCTCCCATTATAGGGTGACAGCGGCGGCGGCAGTGGCCAGCCACAGTCAGCCTGTAAATTAAAAAGATATACACTTCAGGGACCCGTTTATGAATCACCGGCTGAGCGGAAATCAATGCCGGCTGGCAGGAGAGGTTGGAGGGAGAAAGTATGTGAGCAAATACAAAACGGTAAATGACCCGAGAGGATCGAACATCACACCGTCCACGTGGCTCCCCCCCCCTCCCCCGCTCTGACAGGACATATAAAGGAGGGACTTCCACAAATCATCCGTCACAACAATTCTGTATTTCAAGCGTACAACAATCAGGAGGGTAACTATGTGTGATGGGAGCCCATTAAAGCCAAACTCCAGGCAGATATTAACTAGTGATCGATCGATATCGTTTTTTTAGTGCCGATACCGATATTTTGATCATCGGATATCGGTATCGGCCGATATTTTCGGACATTTAAATACATTTTTTTTTTCACAGGTACTATTGTGGAGGGATCTGGGGGTCTAAAAGACCCCAAACCCCTCCTCTGCACTTAAAAGCATTCAAAACGCCATGTTTGGCTGTTTTGAATGCTCACATTTTTTTGATTTTGCCGCCAAGTACCCGGAAGTGATGTCATGACATCACTTTCATTTTTTTTTTTACATGGAGACCCGATCAGAGCCAAATGCGGCTTTGATCGGGTCATCTCTTCGGCGGCCATGCAGGTAGGATGGACGGGAGACCCGGGCGACTTGTGGCAGGCGGTGGGGGGGGGGGATGTCCCTTCCTGCTCCTTGTAATGACAGCAGAGTGGCTTCTCAGCTATGGGCGCCGGTACCGGGGTGATGCCTCCAGCTGCAGGCATCACTCCAGTACAAGCACTTTCCCAAAATATCCGTCACCTCAGGGGCCAATTCCAATATATCAGGGATTGCATATCGGCCCTCCATATCTCGGCATTGCCGATAATCGCTCGATCCCTAATATTAACCACTTCAGCCCCAGAAGGTTTTACCACTCTTAATGACCAGGCCATTTTTTGCGATACGGCACTGCATTAAAAGGGTAACTTTCGTAGGAAAAAAACTAAAGAAAAAACAATATAACGTATACAATTGTGACACAAATCATATTGTAATTGAATGTTATTAAAAATTACCTTTCCTTTTCAATCTGCAGCTGTTGTAATTTTCTAGAAATGCAATCCAATATGGCTACCTGGAGCTGTTCTGTACACAGAATGTATACTGACCACACCCCCAGAAACATCATTTCCTGCTTGTGTGATTGGCTCCCCAATTTTCCCAGAAGTCTGCCTAAGATACTAGTCAGATTTATGGCATCCACTGCAAAAGTTATCGCGTCTACAAACTAGGGGAAAGATTTATGTCATTTTTTATTTGTTTTTACTAGTAATGGCGGCAATCTGTGATTTTTAGCGGGACTGCAACATTGCGGCGGACAGATCGGACCCCTAACTGACACTTTTGGGGGGACCAGTGACATTACTACAGTAATCAGTGCTAAAAATATGCACTGTTATTGTACTAATGACACTGGCAGGGAAGGGGTTTACCCAGGGGCGATAAAAGCGTTAAGTGTGAGCCTAGGGCAGTGATGGCAAACCTTGGCACCCCAGATGTTTTGGAACTACATTTCCCATGATATTTAACTACACTGCAGAGTGCATGAGCATCATGGTAAATGTAGTTCCAAAACATCTGGGGTGCCAAGGTTTGCCACCACTGGCCTAGGGGGTGTTTTCTAACTATATGGGGGAGGGACTTGTGAAATGATCACAGAGACCAGTGATCCTAAATAGGAGGAACACAGGCGCTCTGTGATTATTTCAGAGAGAACAACGGACTGCAGGGCTTACAAAAGCAGACCATCGTTTTCTCTCTCAGCGGGGAGCGATCGCGCCCGAGCCTGGCGGCAATCGCGCCCGCCGGCTCCGTGGATCGGCATTCCTGCTGCATAGTGGGGGCGGCACGCGCAAGCCCCCAGGAGCGCTCCCCCGAAACGACGTAACCATACGTCGGTTAGCGCAGCCGAGCCAGCCTGCCGCAGCATATCTGCGGCGGGCGGTCGGCAAGTCGTTAAAGTAACACAGTGTAGTACCGCAAAAAAAAATGGCCTGTCATGGGGTGGGGGAGTAAATCATCTGAAGGTCAAGTGATAATAATATTTACAAATAAACAATCCGATTTTCTCTTTAGTTGACCGTTTATTCTCAGTTTGCGAAAGCATAGCCTGAATAAACTCTTCCCTTGTTTATAAACAAAGAAACAAAACGATACAGACAAAAATATACCCGTCTGCCCCAATAATAAACATTGTATCTTTGTTGTGTTCCTGATGCCACAACAGAGGAGCACAGAAAACGACTGTCACCGAAAACCAATTAGTCTGTTCAGTAAGAAAATATCCGGTTATATAAAACCACAGAAAACAATTATTTTCCCTAAATTGCAATTCTGTAGCGAAGGCCGGTTATTTTTAGCTGGAGAGAAATTAAAGAGACTTGATTAAAAAAAAAGTTTACTTGTTACGGTTGATCTGTCTACAATCCCTCGTAGATGTTCACAGACGAGGCATCTGACCCTCGTCTGCATTTTAACCATGGCGACAAAAATTGAGGTTGTTGGGGTATTTTCTCTCCATATCACATAGTTACATAGTAGGTGAGGTTGAATAAAGACAATAGTCCATCCAGTTCAACCTGTGTAGGTGTGTGTGGCTGTAATCATCTCTCATACCCCTGAATGTTCTGATCCTTGAGATGTACGTCCAAGAGTCTTTTGAAAGCCACCATACTTCCCGCAGAAACCACCTCTTGTGGTAGAGAATTCCACAGTCTTGTAGCTCTAACAGTCAAGAACCCCCCATGTTGCCTGAGGTTAAAACGCTTCTCCTCTAATCGCATTGTATGCCCTCGAGTCCTCATGCAATCCTTTTGACTGAATAGCTTTTTTTCTATGCTGAGATCACCATTGAGATATTTATAAATTGCTATCATGTCTCCTCTCAGGCGTCTCTTCTCCAGGGAGAATAAATCAAGTGATTGCAGACGCTCTTCATAATTAAGGTCCTCCAATCCCCTAATTAGTTTAGTTGCCCTTCTCTGGGCTCTCTCCAGCTCCAACACATCACTCCTGAGGACCGGCGACCAGAACTGGACAGAATACTCCAGATGCGGTCGGACTAGAGTTTTATAAAGTGGAAGGATTGGTCAAAAAATATCGAATTTATTTTTCATTCATAAGAATAGAGTGAATCAGGAAAATACTGCATTATGGCCACTGGATGGAGCTGATGACCACAGGATATAAATACAAACATTCAACAAACACTCGCCCCCCCCCAGCACCCCGTGCACGGCCGACGTTGGTTTGCGCAGAGGAGCCAGCCTGCCGCAGTAAATGTGTGGCGGGCGGGCGGTCGGGAAGGTGTTAAATCAGTTTTTTTTTTTTTTTAATTTAAATCAGATTTTTTTGATTTTTACCAAATTTATTTGAATAAAATGCTTTTGGAGTAAAAATCTATCTAAAGACAGTTTTCCATTTAACCACTTTCAGGCCGGAGGATTTGGCTGCTCAAAGACCAGGCCCTATTTTGCGATTCGGCACTGCGTGAATTTAATGGATAATTGTGCGGTCGTGTGACGCTGTACCCAAACAAAATTGACATCCTTTTTTTTCCCACAAACAGAGCTTTCTTTTGGTGGTATTTGATCACCTGTGCAGTTTTTATTACTTGCACTATAAACAAAGAAAGAGCGCTAATTTTGAAAAAAATAACAATATTTTTCAAATTTTTTTATGAAATTTAAAAAAAAATCAAATTTTTTTTACATTTTAGGCCAATTTGTTTCTGCTACTTATTTTTGGTAAAAAAAAAAAAATCGCAATAAGCATATTTTGATTGGTTTGCGCAAAGGTTATTGCGTTTACTAACTACGGTTACAGATTTATGTCATTTTTATTGTTTTTTTTTTTTTTTTTTTTTTAGTAGTAATGGCGGCGATTTGCGATTTTTAATGGGACTGCGACATTACGGCGGACAGATCGGACCCCTAACTGAAATTTCTGACACTTTTGGGGGGACCAGGGACATTACTACAGTAATCAGTGCTAAAAATATGCACTGTTACTGTAAAAATGACACTGGCAGGGAAGAGGTTAACTGTCCTGGTGATCAAGGGGTTAAATGTGTCCCTAGGGGCGTGATTCTAACTGTCAGGGGGCGTGGCTTATGAAGTAATCACAGAGACATGCGATCCTATACAGCAGGATCACATAGCCTCTGATCACTTCAGTGAGAATGACAGACGGCTGTTTTACATCAGCCGTCTGTCTTTCTCCCTCAGCTGCGGGAGAGATTGCGAGCTGACACTGGCAGGGAAGGGGTTAACACTGCGGGTGATAAAGGGGTTAAATGTGAACCTAGGGGCGTGTTTATAACTGTGGAGGGGCGCGGCTTGTGAAATGATCCTAGAGACCTGTGATCCTATATAGAAGGATCACAGGAGCTCCGTGATCATTTCAGAGAGAACGGTCAGCTGTGTTTACAACAACTGACCGTTCTTCTCTCTCAGCGGGGAGCGATCGCAGGTGTCAGGTGGCAATCGGAGCCGGCTGCCCCGTGCATCGGCTTCCCCGCTGACGAGTGGGGGCGCGCGCTCACCCCCTAGCTGCAGGAGCGTGACTGATGTATACCTACGGCGGTTTGCGCAGGAGCGGCTGCCTGCTGCAGTATAACTGCGGCGGGCGGTTGTTAGGCGGTAAAATCACCCATAGACTTACTATGGGGCTCTGTTGTCGGCTGCCTCCCCTGTACCCACCTCCACACTGAAGCCCCCGCTGATAGCTGATGCTGGAGACCGGACCGGATCAGCTGCAGAATAGGTAAGTACAGCGATTTCTGCTTTTCAGGATTAGATAGATCAGGGTTTAGAAGGTGGCAGAGAGCGGATTTAGCATTAGTTCTTTTACTTTAATGTTTCTTTGAAATCTGTACAGGGCTGAGGAATAAATCAGCACTATATAAAACTATAACCTTTATGGAAATAAGACTTAAAAATAAAAACATGAAATATTTACAAAGCTGACATTTCATTCTTCTATGGGAACTGGCAGGAAGCTCGGCTCATCCTTAACATCCACTTAAACTTCTGCTGCTTCAGCTTCTTGAAGGGCGACCTTGTAGGATAGCAGGGCTGTGCTGACTCTGACAGCCGTCTACGGCGATCAGCAACACCTTCCATCTCTATGATATACAGAGGGGAGCGCATGCACGGTCCACGTATGACATCAGACAACCTATATCCAGCTGGACATCTATATTTTCTTATAGTACTTATATAGCGCCATCAATTTGAACAGCACTTTACATATACATTGCACATTCACATCAGTCCCTACCCTCAAGGAGCTTACAATCTAAGGTCCCTAACTCACATTCCTACATACACATAGTAGGGCCAATATAAAATTACCTACCAGCATGTTTTTGGAGTGTGGGAGGAAACTGGAGTACCCAGAGGAAACCCACGCAGGCACAGGGAGAACATGCAAACTCCAGGCAGGTAGTGTCGTGGTTGGGATTCGAACCAGCGAACCTCTTGCTGCTAGGTGAAGGTACACCACTGTGCTGCCCTCCAAACAGTAATAATTACAAATAGAAAGGTTTATTTCTATTGAGACAACATTCTGATTTATCATTGATCCTGCTCACAAGTGTGCAAAAAAAGGAATAAAAAAACAAAACCACCCCCCCCCCCCCCAAAAAAAAAACACAAGCTCACCTCTCCAATCCCCCAACCACCAGTGCTCCCGTAGGTTCTATTTTATGCTTTGGGCCCCTTTCACACAGACGGACCGTTCAGATCCGCCTGTCCGTTTTTTTGGGGATCTGAACGGTCCTCCCATGCATCTCTATGGGGGATCAGATGTCAGTGGAGACATGTCCGCTGACATCCGATCCGTCATATCTGGACGGATGGAAACCCTATTTTCTATCCGTCCAGCGGATCGGATGAGAACGGACCGACGGTCCGTTCCCATCCGATTTCCCCCATAGAGATGCATGGGGACCTGACAGCTGTGTCTCCGCACACAGCGCGGAGACACAGCTGTCATCCTCCTGCTCAGCGGGGGATCGGCGGCTCGATCCCCAGCTGAGAAAAACGGAATCCGTCCGACGGATGGATAGTGTGAAAGGGGCCTTATAGGGATATTAAACGCTGGTTAAAACACTTTAAGACAAGGCTTTTTCTGGCAAACTGTGTTTACAAGTTTAAATCAGAATTTCTTGCTAGAAAATTACTTATATGCCCCAAACATTGTACAATTTTTTTTTTTTTTTTTAGCAGAGACCCCAGGGAATAAAATGGTGATCGTTGTAAATTTTTATGTCACACTGTATTTGCGCAGTGGTTTTACACAAATATTTTGGGAAAAAAATACTCTTTAATGAATAAAAAAAATAAAAAAAACACAACATATATATATATATATAGCCCAATTTTGTAAAATGTGAAAGATGATGTTACGCAGAGTAAATAGATAACCAATCTGTCATGCTTTAACACACTTCCTGTATTGGGGTGACAAAGCTCATTCACTGTATGGAGGGGTAATATTGTCACTCTAGAAGATCATCATCTCCATGACATAGAAGGAGGAGCTCTGCAGTCCACAGAAGATACTGAGAAAGCTGATAATTAGGGGTGCAATAACACCCCTAGGCATCAGCATACCAAAACATTTGGACAATTTCATGCTCCCAACTTTGTGGGAACAGTTTGGGGATGTCCCCTTCCTGTTCCAACATGACTGCACACCAGTGCACAAAGCAAGGTCCATAAAGACAGGGATGAGTGAGTTTGGGGTGGAGGAACTTGATTGGCCTGCACAGAGTCCTGACCTCACCCCGACAGAACACCTTTGGGATGATTTTGAGTGCAGACTGCGAGCCAGGCCTTCTCATCCAATATCAGTGCCTGACCTCACAAATGCGCTTCTGGAAGAATGGTCAAACATTCCCATAGACACACTCCTAAACCTTGTGGACAGCCTTCCCAGAAGAGTTGAAGCTGTTATAACTTTTTTTTTTTTTTATGAACTGTGGTTGGTGAATTATATTTGAATGACTTAAGCACAGCACTTTTTGTACTTTTTTGTTTTATCAACGTACAATATATTTGCTGGTCTGCTGGGGCTATTGATTTATTGCACCCTGAAGCGCGATTTATCTTTTTTAAAAATAACCCTAAAATCATTGGTTACATACTGCGTTCTACAGCCACACCAATACCTCCTAAATATTCCCCTCCCATCAAAGGAGGAGTCTGTCTATTAAATGGAGGGGTCTTATCCCGGGTGAATCCGGACAGTGAGACCGTAGCTTCTCAAATTTTCCTGAGCACCCTCTACATTAATAAATGTACCACTCCAGCCTAAGCGCCTCTCCCGATTGTTTTATCCATTCTGCAAGAGTAGGTGGCTCTGCAGATTTACAATGTATTGAAAATAATCTCCAGGCTTGGATCAGGGCTCCCTGTGCCGAGAAGGTCCGCCTTCATTCAAAAAGTTCCCTTCTACTGCTCTCAGCCTTCAAATTCCCTTTTTTTTTTTTTTGCTGCTGGGATCTGACTTCCTGCTAAGGGTGGCTACACTCATTCTCAATGGTCCCACTGGATTAAGGAATGTAGCCACCCTCCCTTGCTTGCTCCTGAGAAGGACCAAGAACTACAGACTATGGGATATGTCATAGAGCAGTGGTCTCCAAACTATGGCCCAGGGGCCGAATACAGCCCTTTATCTGGCCCTCTGGGCACTATTTCACCCAGTGGCTCCAACAATGGGGCACTAATCCTCCCACTGACACCAAATGACACCAAATGATGGGGCAACAATACTCCCAATGACTCCAAAGATGGGGCACTCTTCCTCACACTGACACCAATGATGGGGCACTATTACTCCCACTGACATCAATGATGGGGTACTATTCCTCTCACTGACACCAATGATGGGGCACTCTTCCTCCCACTGACACCAATGATGGGGTACTATTCCTCTCACTGACACCAATGATGGGGCACTCTTCCTCCCACTGACACCAATGATGGAGCACTCTTCCTCCCACTGACACCAATGATGGGGCACTCTTCCTCCCACTGACGCCAATGATGGGGCACTCTTCCTCCCACTGACACCAATGATGGGGCACTCTTCCTCCCACTGACACCAATGATGGGGCACTATTCCTCCCACTAACACCAATGATGGGGCACTCTTCCTCCCACTGACCCAATGATGGGGCACTATTCCTCCCACTGACACCAATGATGGGGCACTCTTCCTCCCACTGATGCCAATGAAGGGGCACTATTCTTCCCACTGACACCAATGATGGGGCACTATTATTCCCACTGACACCAATGATGGGGCACTCTTTCTCCCACTGACCCAATGATGGGGCAATATTGCTCCCACTGACGCCAATGATGAGGCACTATTGCACCCACTGACGCCAATGATGGGGCACTATTCCTCCCACTGACACCAATGATGGGGCACTATTCATCCGGGTGACACTAATGACGGGGTACTATTCCCCCCCACTAATACCAGTAATGGGGCATTATTCCTCCCACTGATACCAATGATGGGGCACTATTCCTCCCACTGACACCAATGATGGGGCACTATTTCTCCCACTGACAGCAATGATTGGGCATTATTCCTCCCATTGGTACCAATGATAGGGCACTATTCCTCCCACTGACATCAGTGATGGGGCACTATTCCTACAGCTGACACCAGTGATGGGGCATTATTCCCCCCACTGATACCAATGATGGGGCACTATTACTCCCACTGACACCAATGATGGGGCACTATTCCTCCCACTGATATCAGTGATGGGGCACTATTCCTCCCACTGATATCAGTGATGGGGCACTATTCCTCCAGCTGACACCAGTGATGGGGCATTATTCCCCCCACTGACACCAATGATAGGGCACTATTACTCCCACTGACACCAATGATGGGGCACTATTCCTCCCACTAACATCAGTGATGGGGCACTATTCCTGACACTATTACTTTCATAATTATTATTTTTGGAGAAAAAAATGATATGGTTTAGTATCACTTTAATACGTACCTTTTTCTCAAGCCTTTAGGATGGTCATGTGATGCCACCGAATGCTCTTCCTCTCCGCCTCTGATCTACACCTGGTAGCGAGTGGTCCAACATAGTACAAGGAGCAGGGTGACCACCCTGAGGGGTGGGGACCATAACAACCCACACTCGCAGTGTGTCCTCAGTCTTCTGAGTCAACCACCAAAGACTGAGGACATCTTGTGGTAAAAACAGAGTACAGCGGGGGGCAGCCCTGGATTGAAGGCACATATTGCAGCAAAAGCTGTTTTTTGTTTAACCCCTATGGAGGGGCAAGTAAAACAAAATGTCCAGAACTGGGCTTGAAAAATATTTTAAAATGATTGATTTAATTGTAGCCTAACCCCTCTTATGAGTGGTTTTGCCTACATGCAGGTCTCTTCACCGTCCTCCTGAAACAACTGGGATACTTTACATCTCATAATTAGTTACATAATTTCCAGAGATACATTGGATTGCTTTTGATGTGAAACACCCCGAAGGGACTCGTATATTACGGTTAATCCGGACACTGAAGCAGCTTTCAGGCAATTGCCCATCAATTCTCTCTTACTTGGCGGAGCCTCGGGAATTCTTAAAATAAACCGAGCTTGGGAAGAGCCGACACAAATTTTATTTTGATGGAGTGAACTGTGGGGAACAAGAACCAGCCTGAGAAGAATTAACTGAGTTTTAATCACTGGTGCAGCGCTGTGTCACCTGTGCTGGAAGGAGGCCGGATACTTCAGGAGACAATTGGACCACTCATGTAATTGCTCTGTGTCATCGCAAGAATATGCAAAATGCTATAAGAGACTGGGGGGCCAATAGGCTTATCTAGATAGACCATCAATAAATTGTGTTCTACAAGGTGTGACAGTTTAACCTCTTGGAGCCAGCGCCTCCCGGCCCTTTAAGGGATTTAGGATGCCGGGAGGCAGGGCGGGGGTTGATGATCATGTGACTGCCATGACAGCCAATCACGGCTGTCACATGACCATCAACCCCGCCCTGCCTGATTGTAAACTTTTTGTTAGCCGCCGGTACCTGTGTCGGGAGTGAGCAGGGAGCACGCTCTCGGCACTACTGCTTTTGCATTAAAGCACGCAAATATGCGGCCGCTTGGTGCCAAGGCCCACCCGCTGAGGGGCCACATATTGTACGGCAAGAGATTAATTCCTGGAATGCGTGCGGCATAGCACTTTGGTGGTGAGTCACACAGCCCTTCGCACTCGAGTGTGCTCTGACTTGCACTCCCCTGGGTCGCAGACCAGTTGGCTCAGTCTTTAGGGAGTAGTAGAAGAAATAGCAGGTGTGTCAGGGCCCAGATTCAAACCCAGGTCCTCGGTTGCTTCTGGCAGTGCTTCTTCTTGCTGAGCTATCCAGCAGCTGATCCCTATGCATTCTTGATCTGTGTGGTGACCCAGACCTTGTCCAGTTTCCTGTCAAGTTCCGTGATCGGCCTCCTGTGAACTCTGAACCTTTGGCCATTCCTCTGAACTTCCTATTTAAGCCTGATCTGGGAACTTCCTGTGCTTTTCCCAAGATCTAGCTTTGTGTGCTTCATCCTCCTGAATCTTCTACTTGTGTACTGACCTCCAGCTACGTTCCAGGACTATTTTGTTCTTCACTGCTTGTGTACCGATCTTCGGCTACGACTACTCTTCTGCTTGCTCCCTCGCTCCGGCTGATCTCTTGTGTACCAGACCCTGCTTGTCGACCACGGTTGTGCTGCTGCTTTCTGCGACTGGACTCTGAGCCTGATCCAGTAATCGTGACAAGGTGTGTGCGTCGCGCTGTAGGCCGAAAACGAGTGGCAGGAATCTGGAGCAGTGGATTAACATCAAATTTCGTGTGAATATTGGAAAAAGTGCGAGTGAAACTTTAGCTCAGTTACAACAAGCCTATGGTGAACATTCCATGAAGAAATCAAATGTTTTTAAATGGCATAGGCGGTTTATGGAGGGACGAGAAGATGTCCATGATGACGCAAGAATTGGGCAGCCAAAAACGCAAAGATGGATGCAAATGTGGGCCTGACAAGTGGATTCTCCATCACGACAATGCTCCTACACATAAAGAATTAAGTGATCGCGAGTTCCTGGCTCAGGAATCCATTCCCAAACTTGACCAACATCCTAATTCCCTTGAATTAGCACCCTGCGACTTTTGGCCATTTCCAAAATGCCTTAACCACTTGCCAACCATAGGATACCATATGACGGCCTCGGTTTGCAGCGGGTTATATCAGGATGATGCCTGCAGCTACAGGCATCATCCCAGTATAAGAATTTCAGCTGGCGGTTGCCTGTACTGCAGAAGTGATTAGAGTCGCTGAATAGCCACTCAATCACGTCTGTGGGCGGCGGAAGGTGGTCCCCCCCGCTTCTTCCAGGCTCTGCCGGAAGCGCTCCGCTGGCTGCACAGCACAGAGAAAGAGAGGAACTATTGTTGTTCCTCCTACTCTGTGACTCCACGAACTGGTTACGGTTCCGCCTCTGTTAACCTGGCTGTTAGCGGCCAGGAAAGCAGCTGTTTAGATGGATCGGTGTCTTGATCAGCTGCACTGGAGGTCAAAGGAGAGATTTGGGGTCTAACGGACCCCAGAACTCTCAATAAAGAGGACCTGCATTGGAGGCCAGATAAGAGATTTTGGGTCTAATTGACCCCAGATATCTCAATGAAGAGACCTGCATTGAAAGCCAGATGAGAGATTTGGGGTCTAATAGACCCAAGACATCTCAATAAAGAGGACCTGTCCAGGCCCATGCTGTCACAAGGGATGTTGTTCATTTCTTGTGATAGCAATAAAGATAATATATAAAAAAATAAAAAAATGTAGAGACAATGTAAAAAAAATGTTTAGGACAAAATAAATAATAATAGTATTATGCACAAATGCGAATGCATTCGTAAGTCCCGCGCATAAGTAAACGGTGATCGCACCACACGTGATGTACCGTCACAAATGAGCGAGAGCAATAATTCTAGCACCAGACCTTCTCTTTAACTCTAAACTGGTAACCTGGAAACATTTTTAAAGCGTCCCCTATGGAGAATTTTAAGTACTGTAGTTTGGTGCCAATCCTCAGGCATAAGCAACATTAAAGCTTGAAATGTTAGGTATCTATATACTTGGCATACCATATTTTACACTTTACTAAAAAATTGGGTATTATACTGTGTTTGTGTGCAATAAAGTTCATTAAAGAGGTTGTAAACTCCGCTGACATTTTTGTTTTCTTTTTACACCCTGAAAGATAATCGCATACTAGCTCATTATGAAATACTTACCTTAGAACGAGCCCCCGTCGTGCCATCCGCTCACCTCTATGACGGGCGACATGTACAGTCGCCCATCTTCCGGGATCGCGGCATCCGGCCATCTGATTGGCCGGAGCCGCGGTGACGTCACTCCCGCCACGCGCGCGGGAGCCGACAGTCACGGCACGGGTCTCTGAAGAAACGGCACCAGTGGCCGTTCCTTCAGAGCGCATGCGCCAGTGACGTCACTGGCTGCATGTAAGGTAAATATCTCCTTCCGGTGTCATGAATGGATCAGAAATATTAAACACCAATTTAAGGTATTTTTATGCTGAATTGTTTTAACAATAAAGGATGTAAATGTGGGAGTATACACTCCCACAATTTTAACTCTGTATTTCCCCTATAAATTAAAAAGATGCCGGTGTAACGTTAAAAAACCATACCCCGTGAAGAAACCATACCCTCGTCACTTCCGGTCTGAAACAGCTGAGCAGCGCAGTAGTGCGCATGCTCAGAGCCCCGGATACGTGATTGAAGAAGAAAGAATTTGAGAAGTGCGCATGCTCGATGGGCATGAAATTATCACGGCACTGTCTCTAATGTTATACTTGCGGCGGGTACATTAAAACACTTCGGGTGCAACGTAAATCATGTCCTCTCCTATCGCTGTAACATCCCTCATCTCCGGTAATAAATATAAAAGCGGCGGCGGGTGTATAAGACGTAAATGTGACGGCGATCGCGGCTCCGTGATCCGCTTTTATATTTATTACCGGAGATGAGGGATGTTACAGCGATAGAAGAGGACATGATTTATGTTGCACCCGAAGTGTTTTAATGTACCCGCCGCAAGTTTAACTACTGTGAGAAATCCATACCCTCCGTAGCGGAACCGGAAGTGACGAGGGTATGGTTTTCTCACGGGTATGGTTTTTTCACGGAACACCGGTTCTCAGCTGGATGGACGAGGGAGCGGACATGGAAATTATAAATGATAGCTATTCCCGTGATGATACACAGTCCGCTTCATTAGTATAATCCAGCTACTATTTCCGACATTTAAATTTTAAAATGTATGTATTAAACAAATTTTAGTACACGGGACTCAGTGAAGACTTCCAGAGCACTTTGTTGCTGACACCGGAAGTGACGTGGCTCCCCGTCGCATAAAAGGACGGACGTGACGGCGCGCGAGTACCTCCTATCTCTGAAGACATCTAACCGGAGGAAACACGTCAGCAAGGAGGCGTGCCATCACTACGTCGCTCGGAGTCCGTGCTGCAGCCGGACACGAGCACTATAGGAATTCCTCACCGCTTCATTGTATTGTTTCATGCGATATCAAGTCGGCTTACATGTAAGTGCATTTGTATATTAAATAAATGTCTTAAAAAGGGTAATGCACTATTAGTGGTTATTGCTTTACATGTCGATGTTGGAATTGATGTTAATAACCCTGCTGAATATTGCCAACTGACCGTATTGGCTCACCTGGAAAGACACAGTTGGACTATCTCCAGGAGTTTGCAGAGTGCTGTTTACACACCGTTCTGGTAAGGGGCCATGCTGGCTATTGCATGCACGGTGAAGAGCACTTTTTCTGTTGTGTGGGCACAAGAAATTGGTTTTTGAAACATTTCAATGATTGGCACTTACTTTATATCCGTCCGGTAAGGAGGAATTTCACCAGGGGGAGGGATTTCAAAGTCACCGTTTGAATTGATCACCATCTGTCAATATTTGTATACCACCAGAATATATAATTTGGGGAGTCACATCAAGTTGTGTTTTGGACTTTTCATGTTTTGGTTATATTTACTCATATTTATTTATGCACAGTGAGTTGTTCATATTTATTTGGATTTAGCGCACCATTTACTTTTACATCAAATATCTCCTAAACGGTACATGTTTAGGAGATATTTACAGTACCTATAGGTAAGCCTTATCATAGCCTTACCTATAGGTACAAGTGTCAGAGGAGGGTTTACTTCCTCTTTAAAGTGTATTTTTTTTCAAGAAAATTGTGTTTGACAAACCTATTTTTATATGTAGGAGAGAAGTGTCAGAATTGGCCCAGTAGGTAAGTGGTTAAAAGGACACAGATTTGATAAAGATACTGTGCAGCGTTCCGGAAAACTAATTCCAGGAATGTTTCAGTCAGTGGCACAGTCATCTAGAAAAGTGCCTCACTTCACAAGGGGACTTCTTTGCTTACCGCTAGTGTATAGGTAAGCAAACCTTTTTTTTTTTTTATATGCAGTCAATTCCTGGAATTAAATTGTCACACCTCGTACTTTGCTCTAAACCACTGCTGAAGCAATTAAATATATGGTGCTATACATTTAATATATGTTCTATATAATATTTAAGGTTTAGAAGTAACTTGCAATTACCAGACAGTGTATACCCACCATCATAGCATTTAAAGCGGTAGTATACTCAGTACTTGCATATCTCCAAAATCCAAACAACGCCAGTAACATGTAATGTTGAATTAAATAGCATGTAAGCAATCAATTATAAGTTTTCCTTACATTTTTATTTTTATTCGTTCCAGTCGGTATTTTGTGAAGTTCGGCGCCGCCATCCTTGTTGTGGATTTTGTTTTCTTATCAGTGCGGTATTTCCGCCCACAGTATGTCTACTGTTCGGAAATCCCGCGCATGCGCAGTAGACGATGAAACCAAGCCTCGTTTTGGTTTCATAACCATTTGGACAGCCAATAGGAGGCTATCCACTATCGCCCTTACTACTCCACTAGCACCCCCCTGTGACGTAGCAAGTCACATGGGGTAGTGGAGAATTTTTTTTCATGGGGAAGGTCGGAGTCTCGCGGGAGCACGGGGCTGACGTCAAGCAGAGGAAATGACGCAGCCCCGCCATAGACCCTGCAATATTCCGGCAGCATAATTAGCTTGCCGGAAAATCAGGGTAAACGGAGCATGCGCGGGTGACGTCATTGACCAAAACGAAGTAAAAAGAAAGAGAACAGCTGAACTGACAGCCAGCAGAAAAGGTTAGTGATGCAATATGGACACAGATAATGTATATGGCTCAAAGTAGCAAAAACGAGTATACTACCGCTTTAACAGATTTTTATTCTTCTTTGTAAGACATTAAAAAAAACCTCAACAAAGCTGCATAAAAAGGTGCTTAATAACGTAGGACTATCCTATACCAGAGAGTTGTTGCCGACTTAATGTCCTTCTACATTATGTATTCTTTTTATTTTTTTTATTAAGGTAATCTATAAAACGGGCTGGCATAAATAAAAAAAGAATAGGTTTACTAAAGTAATAAGACTAATTTATCAGCTTCTAGGATTGGTGTGCATTAACTAGGTCAGCTCTAGAGCAAATAGATTCATTTTTTGCACACACGTCTTCATTTTTGGCAATACATTTACTTAAACCCCAAGAACATTATATATTTTCTGAAAGCACGGCCCTGTAGAATAATAATGATAGTTGCAATTTTTTATGGCACATATTAAAAACAAATTTTCAGGAAAAAGTTTATTATAATTAATTTTAGTGCAAACACACACAATATTATACTCATTTTTTGAGTAAAATATAAAAGATAAGGTTGCATTGAGGAAATAGATACCAAACATGCCAAGTCCTAAAATTGCATGTGCCCGTGATATGGAAAAAAAAACTACGCTACCCAAAAATCTCTATAGGTGACACTTTAAAAGCCTTTGCAGCTCGTCATTTTAGAGTTGACCAGGAGCTCTTTGCGGTGATTTGTCACATGTGTTGTGCAATTGTGGTTTACATACAAGTGTGCACCCTGGAGGTGCAGTCGCATTGGCACATGTGTGAGGGGCATTGGGGGTTAATGCAATTTTTTTGTATTTTTTTAAATACATTATCATTTATTTTTTTTATTTTTTATTTTTTTGCTTGCTTGCTATTATAAAGGCTCATTAAACCCCCATGTGATAGCATGGAGTTTAAGAATCCCGTATAATAGCAAGGAGTAATAACAACCCCCCCCCCCCCCACCCCAAAGGAAAAACAAAAAAACAAAAAGAGAAAACAAAAAAACACAAAAAAAAAAAAGAAAAGAAAAAAAATGGGCAGACTTGATGAATACTCTTAAACAGAGAAAATAACTGCACTTACAATAAGTAGCAGCAACAATATATGAGACAAACACAAATAAGCAATAAAAATCAAAGAAAAGTTGCGCACTGTGGTTTACATACAAGGGCGCACACCTTAAGGTGCATTCACGTTGGCGCATGTGTGAGGGGCATTGGGGGTTACTGCAAGTTTTTTTCTTTTTTTAAATACATTATCATTTATTTTTTTTAATTTACTTATTTTTTGCTTGCTTGCTATTATAAAGGCTTATTAAACCCCCATGTGACAGCATGGGGGTTTAAGAATACCTTATAATAGCAAGCGATAATAGCAAACCCCCTCCAAAGGAAAAAAAAACAAAACAAAAAAAAAAAACAAACAAAAAGAGAAAAGAAAAAAAAACACAAAAAAAAAAAGAAAAGAAAAAAAAAAGTGGGCAGACTTGATGAATACTCTTAAACAGAAAAAATAACTGCACTTACAATAAGTAGCAGCAACAATATATGAGACAAACACAAATAAGCAATAAAAATCAAAGAAAAGTTGCGCACTGTGGTTTACATACAAGGATGCACCATGAAGGTGCATTCGTGTTGGCGCATGTGTGAGGGGCATTGGGGGTTACTGCAATTCTTTTTTTTTTTTAAATACATTGTCATTTTTTTTTATTTTTATTTACTTATTTATTTTTACTTGCTTGCTATTATAAGGGATTATTAAACCCCCATGTGATAGAAACCCCCCCCCCCAAAAAAAAGAGAAAACAAAAAAACACAAAAAAAAAATGGGTAGACTTGATGAGTACTCTGTCTTTTTCTGCCATCACTTTTCTATGTTTCTATGACGTGTATTGCAACCGCGGTTTACATACAAGTGCGCACCCTGGGCGTGCATTTGCATTGGCGCATCTGTGCGGGGCAAAGGGGGTTACTGCAAATTTTTAATTTTTTTTTATACATTTTATTACAATTTTATTTTATTTTTTTTTTCGGTTATTTACTTATTTATTTTTACTTGATTGCTATCATAAGGGGGTTAATAAACCCCCATGTGATAGCATTGGGCGGGTGACCGGTACTCCTTTTGGAGACATAGTAGACCCCAAAGTCTCCCCTGCTCTTCACAGCATTTAGCCAAGCACAGATCGGCTTGGTTAAAGTTGTCCCCCGGCTTTATCGGCCAGGAAATGGTGGATCTGAAACTGGAAGTCACAAAATGATTGTCGCTTCCGGTTTCAAGCAATCAGAGCGTGAGTAACGGTTTACTCTTTTGGGTGAACTACGTAACGTACTAGACATACAGGCTCAACTAGGTAAAGAGCTTTATTTTAATGTATTTTTTGTCAAACACCTCTGAAAAGCGATTCAACCTTGTAGCAGTCCTTGCAATAGAGTTCATGCTACAGCATAAAAGGATATTTTAGACAACTATGCGCTTCAAACCTTGTGACAACGGTTTGGTGAAGGTCCTATTCTGTTCCAGCATGACTGTACTTCGGTGCACAAAGCCAGCTCCATAAAGACATGGTTTGATGAGTTTGGTGTTGAGGACCTCAAGTGGCCTGCAAAACGCCCCGACCTCACTCCTACTGAAAAACCTTTTGGATAAACTGAAACACCAATTGTGAGTCAGATCTTTTCATCCAACATCAGTATCTGACCTCACAAATGCTCTTTTGGTTGAACAGGCACAAACTCTCACAGACGTCTTCCAAAATCTTGGAAAGCCTTCCCAGAAGAGTAGTGGCTGTGATAGGCACAGATGGGTGAGGGTAATTCCATGTTAATGCCCATGTTAAAGCATGTCTAAAATGTTATGGTATGCTGACGCCTTAAAGCCTAGTACACACGCAACGAATTTCCGCCGACCGGTCGTCCGTCTTTTGTCCAGAGTGGTGTCTGTTGGTTGGAATGTGCTCTAGACTGCACACGAATTTTCCCGCACGACAGAATTCTACTTCAGAAGTGATGTCATGTGTTGGATTGCTTTCTTTGTGTTCTTTCATCTCTGAGCATGCCTAGTCTTGCTCATAAGATTTTTCCCCATCGAAATCTACTAATGAGACGAAAATCGGACGTGTTTTGATGGTCGACAAAAATTTTATAGCCTTCACACCAGGATTTTTTCGGCCAAAAAGTCGGAGTCGGTTGTCGGAAGCACCATACTAACAAGCCGAAAATCGGCAGATCGGTCGTCGGATGAAATTTCCCGGCCGAATTTCTACTCGTGTGTACGGGGCTTTAGTGTTCCCCTGACTGGAACTGATGCCTCGTACACAAGCATTGACTATTGGCCGTGAATTTTCAGCCAACGTCCGATCAGCTGATTTTCGGCTTGTTAGTATGGTGCTTTCGACAACTGACTCCGACTTTTCGGCCGAATAAAATCTGGTGTGCAGGCTATAAAATTTTTGTTGGCCATCAACACAACGGCCGATTTTCGGTCAGTCAGTACAGATTTCGGCAGACAAAAATCTGATGAGCAAGACTGGGCATGCTCAGAGAAGAAAAAACACACGGAAAGTAAACCAGCACATGACATCACTTCTGAAGTAGATTTTTGTTGGCCGAGAAAATTTGTGTGCAGTCTAGGCACATTCCAACCAACAAAACACAACTTGGACAAAAGACGGCCGATCGGTCGGCCGATAATCGTTGCGTGTGTACGAGGCATAAGGGGCCAAGCCAAACCCCTGAAAAACAACCCCAACACCATAATCCCCCCCTCCACCAAATGATTTGGACCAGTGCACAAAACAAGGTCCATTAAGACATGGATGAGCGAGTTTGGGGTGGAGGAACTTGACTGGCCTGCACAGAGTCCTGACCTCAACCCAATAAAAGACCTTTGGGATGAATTAGAGCGAAGACTGCGAGCCAGGTCTTCTCGTCCAACATTACTGCCTGACCTCACAAATGTTCTTCTGGAAGAATGGTCAAACATTCCCATAGACACACTCCTAAACCTTGAGGACAGCCTTCTCAGAAGAGTTGAAGCTGTTAGAGCTGCAAAGGGTGGGCCAACTCAATATTGAACCCTACGGACTAAGACTGGGATGCCATTAAAGTTCATGTGTGTGTAAAGGCAGGCGTCCCAATATTTTGGTAATATAGTGTATATGACTAATAGTCAGGGCTCTATCCCTCTGTGGGAACCTGCTGCATGGTGAAAAGGCTGACTGCAGACACAATGCTAGAAAAGTACAAGAGCTGCCAGCTTGTGTTGGGCAACCCATTAGGGGACACTCGATTAGTGAGGATCTGACCTGAGTTAATGGTTCAGATGAGCAGATGTTTGCTCGTTTTAGGCCATGGGTGCCCAACCTGTGGCCCTCCAGCTGTTGCAGAACTACAAATCCCATCAGGGGGGTAAGATGGGTAATAACGCAGATAAAGTTAAATTAAAATCAAGTTCATTAGACATTTATAACCACCTACGGACCGCCCACTGTGTATTTACATTGGTACTTTGATGTTAAATATCGGGGTTATGGCAGCAGATAGCTGCCATAACCCCAGTATTTGTTTTAAACGGCGGGCGGTCCGCTTTAACATAAGGGTGGTCCCAGCAGCGGCGGGGAGGTGCCACCCCCCTCCCACCAGTTGTTTTCCCCACTTACCAGACCTGGATTTGTCAAGAAAGTGGTCTGAGTGGCCCATTAGCCGCTGGATCACTTTCAAAAGCCCCACCGCTTGACAGTGTTTCTCTGGCTTTCCGTTTTTAACGGCACGTCCGAGAAACGATCCAAAGGTGCGGCTGGCTGCTCACAGAGGCGATAAAAGATCTCACTGTCTCTATGGCCTTGGAGGACTGGAGCGACGTCATGATGTCACTTCCGGTCCGGGCTGGAAGTAAACTTTTTTTTTTAAACTTCTGCTTTTAACCCCTTCTGGACCGCCCCCACTGTCTTTTGTTTTTTTAAATTCAATAATGTGTATTTTTTCCCAAAAAAACGGCGTTTCCAAAATTGCTGCGCAAATTTCGTGTGACATAAAAAGCCATTTTATTTCCTAAGCTCTCTGCTACAAAAAAAAAAGTATAATGTTTGGGGGGTTATAAGTCATTTTCTTGCAAAAAAATAAGGATTTAAACTTGTAAACAAACAGTGCCAAAAAAAGCCGGTCGCAAAGATTGTATATATTTAAGGTGAGCTTGCCCTTTAAAGCTAACGTCTTAGCGATCCGTTACCGGGGCAGCCTGACTGTCAGCGCTGTTAATGGAAATGTACGCCACTGTTGATTCTGCAAGTTGTCTGTTCCAGCGACTAGGAGCCAGACGTCTGTCCGCTCCCCACACACAGCGCTGAATGGAGACCTGAGGACGGGGGAAGACCGGGACCCCTCCCCCCCTCCGATCAATCACTGCAATGAGATCCAATGAGGTGGCGGAGGAATGGAAGAGGTAATAAATGGCTGCCTGGATTGATGGATCTCCACGTCTTGCTGAGGCTTCTGGGTTTTTTTTTTCCTCACTACCTGTTGAATATTGGAACATGTAAATCTTCCCTTTTATCAATACTTAACCTATAAACACAGAGAATGATGGATGGCTGTATACTCCAATACAAAGCAGCTTTAAAGGGGAACTCTACTACTCAGGAAATGAAATTGTAGACGATTCCCAGCAGTTCACATGTCCTTTTATAGAAATACAGTATACTTTATTTTATAGTTAAAGCGTAACTCCACCATTGTTGAGAAAAAAAACACCCCCCTCTGGGTGATCTCTGTACATTGCAGGGATTATAACAAACTTTGTTGCAGATTCCTACCTTTTATTATTCTGAAGAAATCATTGTTTGTTCCTCTGTGCTGAGTGGGTCAAATGGGAGTGGTTTCATAATTATCTATCAGCTGTGGCAGCTGCAGGGCTCTAATGAGGAAAACTGCTGGGCCTGCATCCCTTTAGACGGGTTCATATTGGGAGTATCTCACCATAAATGACATTTTTGTTGCAGGGGATGCCAGAAATCTGACTTGTATCTTAGTGCAGACTTCTGGGAAAATTGGGGAGCCAATCACACAAGTAGGAAATTATGTTTCTGGGGTGTGGTCAGTATACATTCGGTGAAAAGAATGCCTCCAGGTGGCCATATTGCGCTGAGTGGATCCATAATTATCAATCAGCTGTACAGCTGCAGAGCACGAATGAGGAAATCTGCTGGGCCTGCATCCCTTTAGACGTGTTCTTATTGGGAGTATCTCACCAAAAATGACATTTTTGTTGCAGGGGATGCCAGAAATCTGACTTGTATCTTAGGCAGACTGCTGGGAAAATTGGTGAGCCAATCACACAAGCAGGAAATGATGTTTCTGGGGGTGTGGTCAGTATACATTCTGTGTAAAGAATGCCTCCAGGTGGCCATATTGCACTGAGTGGGTCCATAATTATCAATCAGCTGTACAACTGCAGAGAATGAGGAAATCAGCTGGGCCTGCATCCCTTTAGACGGGTTCATATTGGGAGTATTCTCACAAAAATGAAATTTTTGTTGCAGGGGATGCCAGAAATCTGACTTGTATCTTAGTGCAGACTTCTGGGAAAATTGGGGAGCCAATCACACAAGCAGGAAATGATGTTTCTGGGGTGTGGTCAGTATACATTCTGTGTACAGAACAGCTCCAGGTAGCCATATTGCGCTGAGTGGGTCAAATGGGAGTGGTTTCATAATTATCTATCAGCTGTGGCAGCTGCAGGGCTCTAATAAGGAAATCTGCTGGGCCTGCATCCCTTTAGACGTGTTCCTATTGGGAGTATTTCACCAAAAATGACATTTTTGTTGCAGGGGATGCCAGAAATCTAACTTGTATCTTAGTGCAGACTTCTGGGAAAGTTACACAAGCAGGAAATGATGTTTCTGGGGGTGTGGTCAGTATACATTTTGTGTACAGAGCAACCCCAGGCAGCCATATTGCATTTTACAGAAAATTACAACAGCTGCAGATTGAAAAGGAAAGATCATTTTTAATAACATTCAATTACAATATGATTTGTGTCGCAATTGTATACGCTATATTGTTTTTTATTTGCTATTTTTTTCCCCACGAAAGTGGAGTTACCCTTTGAAGTGATTGTAAAGTCCTGTTTTTTTTTGTTTTTGGTTTATTAAAATAACAAACATGTTATACTTCCCTCCTCTGTGCAGTTGGTTTTGCACAGAGCAACCCGGATCTTCCTCTTCTCAGGTCCCTCATTGCTGCTCCTGGCCCCTCCCTCCTGTTGAGTGCCCCCACAGCGAGCAGCTTGCTATGGGGGCACCCGAGCCGAGCTGCAGCTCCCTGTGTACAAAACTCACCTTCCAACTTGCATTCACTGGATATCAGGCGCTCCTTTCTACCTACTTTTACAGGAAAATGACTGGAAAGTATTGGGAGAAGAGATTGCCACAACAAGTGGAGATAAGTCCAGTGATTTTTTTTTGGGGGGACAAAAAACGATAAATGAAAAAATAAATAGAAAAGAGCACTAGAGAGGACCGGAGGAGGAACCATGTTTTAGAACATGAAGATCTGCTCTAATGCACTATTTAATTACCATTGATCACACATTTCAAGACCTGAAGCATGTACTTAAATCCAGCCTGGGAGACAGGTTTGATAAATAGCATAGGCAAAGCATCTGATAGAATGATGGCTGGTCAGAGATATAATTGCATATTACATTCAGATAGATCAATGAAAGGAAAGCTTGAATGAGCAAAGAGGGATAACAGCAAAAAAAGATTATTCAACTGAAAACAGATATTGATAGCTTTATCCTCAAATTCCTAGGCAATACCACAATTATTACTCTCAATTTACATGATAACATTACATCACTGAGATACAACACCCTTTTATTCACTTCCAGTCCTTAGAATGTACCTGTACGCCCCTTGGGAACAACATTTTTTAACCAGGATCGGAGCTGAAGCCATGATCCTGGTATCAATTTTTACAGCCAGTGATCGGCTTTCAGGTAAAAGTGATCCAAGTAGCTTTAATGCCACCCAATCACTTTTACAAGGCTCTGAAGGTTCTGGGGCTCTCCCATTTCACCAGTATAGGAAGTTGGGTGTGTGGGTGACAGTAAGGGCTAGATATGTGTCATGCCACCCCCCCCCCCCCAAAAAAAAGCAAAAAAAAAAGGAAAAAGAATGGTCCCAATGGGGTTTGAACGAGGCATACACATATAAAGAGTATGAAGAAAAGTATGACATTGTATAAAACAGTAAATGTATTAGCAAACAGGTCATAAAAGGATGAGTGAACAAATCACTCAAACCATATAAAATACAGAATCTTAAATGACAACCATCGTGTACATCACTGTGCAATGGATTTACAGACCAACTAAACAGTACTCAGGGTATAAGAGCCTGCTGGTGGCGATTCAGACCATAGATCCCAATATGTTTCGAAATCCTGAAACAATTTCTTCATCAGGGGAGGAAAAAGCACAGATTTGTTACATATTGGTCTGTCATCAAGGATCATATAAACAGTGGGGTCTTGAACACAAAGAGGGTCTGATGAACCCTAATTCTCAAGAGTGTAGAGAGATTAGAGTGTATGATGTTGATTTTTGGGAGCCCTTAAACGGGTTGCAACCAAATTATACAAGGAGCTGATCCTAACATGATGGAGGAGAGGGGAGGGATTAGCTCAGTTTTACCAAAAAAGGTGTCACGTAGTGCCCCACGGTTGATCACGAGGACCACCCTAGAGGATACGAGGCAAATTAAAGCGTAGTCAATCTAGTTGCAGCCTCCCTTGCTATCCTAGGGCCGGACGGTCATTTCACTGGGACCCTGTGATGGCTGCAAGCGGTTGGGTTGGCTGAGAACAGAGGAGAAGGAGGAACATTCATTCCTCCCCCCTCCTAAGGGTATAAAAGCCTGCTGGTGGCGATTCAGACCATAGATCCCAACATGTTTAGAAATCCTGAAACAATTTCTTCATCAGGGGAGGAAAAAGCACAGAGTTGTCACATATTGGTCTGTCACCAAGGATCAGATAAACAATGGCGTCTTGAACACAAAGAGAGTCTGATGAACCCCAATTCTCAAGAGTGTAGAGAGATTAGAGTGTATGATGTAGATTTTTGGGAGCCCTTAAATGGGTTGCAACCAATGTATACAAGGAGCTGATCCTAACATGATGGAGGAGAGGGGAGGGATTAGCTCAGTTTTACCAAAAAAAGGTGTCACGTAGTGCCCCACGGTTGCGCACGAGGACCACCCTAGAGGATACGAGGCAAATGAAGGCGTAGTCAATCTAGTTGCAGCCTCCCTTGGTATGCTAGGACCGGATGGCCATTTCACCAGGAACCCTGTGACGGCTGCAAGTGGTTGGGTTGGCTGAGAACAGAGAAGGAAGAACATTCATTCCTCCCCCCTCCTCAGGGTATAAGAGCCTGCTGGTGGCGATTCAGACCATAGATCCCAACATGTTTCGAAATCCTGAAACAATTTCTTCATCAGGGGAGGAAAAAGCACAGAGTTGTCACATATTGGTCTGTCATCAAGGATCAGATAAACAATGGTGTCTTGAACACAAAGAGGGTCTGATGAACCCCAATTCTCAAGAGTGTAGAGAGATTAGAGTGTATGATGTAGATTTTTGGGAGCCCTTAAACGGGTTGCAACCAAATTACACAAGGAGCTAAACCTAACATGATGGAGGAGAGGGGAGGGATTAGCTCAGTTTTACCAAAAAAGGTGTCACGTAGTGCCCCACGGTTGCTCACGAGGATCACCCTAGAGGATACGAGGCAAATGAAAGCGTAGTCAATCTAGTTGCAGCCTCCCTTGGTATCCTAGGACCGGATGGTCATTTCACCAGGAACCCTGTGACGGCTGCAAGTGGTTGGGTTGGCTGAGAACAGCGGAGAAGGAGGAACATTCATTCCTCCCCCCTCCTCAGGGTATAAGAGCCTGCTGGTGGCGATTCAGACCACAGATCCCAACATGTTTCGAAATCCTGAAACAATTTCTTCATCATGGGAGGAAAAAGCACAGAGTTGTCACATATTGGTCTGTCACCAAGGATCATATAAACAATGGTGTCTTGAACACAAAGAGGGTCTGATGAACCCCAATTCTCAAAAGTGTAGAGAGATTAGAGTGTATGATGTAGATTTTTGGGAGCCCTTAAACGGGTTGCAATCAAATTATACAAGGAGCTGATTCGAACATGATGGAGGAGAGGGGAGGGATTAGCTCAGTTTTACCAAAAAAGGTGTCACGTAGTGCCCCACGGTTGCTCACGAGGATCACCCTAGAGGATACGAGGCAAATGAAAGCGTAGTCAATCTAGTTGCAGCCTCCCTTGGTATCCTAGGGCCAGACGGTCATTTCACCAGAACCCTGTGATGGCTGCAAGCGGTTGGGTTGGCTGAGAACAGAGGAGGAGGAGGAACATTCATTCCTCCCCCCTCCTCAGGGTATAAAAGCCTGCTGGTGGCGATTCAGACCACAGATCCCAACATGTTTCGAAATCCTGAAACAATTTCTTCATCAGGGGAGGAAAAAGACCAGAGTTGTCACATATTGGTCTGTCATCAAGGATCAGACAAACAATGGCATCTTGAACACAAAGAAGGTCTGATGAACCCCAATTCTCAAAAGTGTAGAGAGATTAGAGTGTATGACGTAGATTTTTGGGAGCCCTTAAACGGGTTGCAACCAAATTATACAAGGAGCTGATCCTAACATGATGGAGGAGAGGGGAGGGATTAGCTCAGTTTCACCAAAAAAGGTGTCACGTAGTGCCCCACAGTTGCTCACGAGGACCACCCTAGAGGATACGAGGCAAATTAAAGCGTAGTAAATCTAGTTGCAGCCTCCCTTGGTATCCTAGGACTGGATGGTCATTTCACCGGGACCCTGTGATGGCTGCAAGCGGTTGGGTTGGCTGAGAAGAGAGGAGAAGGAGGAACATTCATTCCTTTCCCACCTCTGTAACAAAGGATCCTGGACTTCATCACTTCTGGTTTTGGTGCTTTGTTTACTGCCTGTTACTGGCTAGGCAAGCATCTGGCCAATAATACTGTTTTTTTTACCATGCGCAGCTATATACAGTTAGGTCCATATATATTTTGAAACAGACACAATTTTAGTTAATTTTCAGGTATTTACCAAAACATATTCAAGCTGTAGTTATATAATGGATATGTGCTGAAAGTGCACAACTCTCAGGTTCAATGTGAGGGCATGTACATTCAAATCCGATGAAGGGTTTAGGAATAACAGCTCTTAAGAATAGCCATCCCCCTTTTTTAAGGGATCAACAGTAATTGGAAAATTGAATCAAAAGCTGTTTTATGGCCAGGTGTGGGCTACTTCGCTATTTCTTCATCAATTAAGCAGATAAAAGGTGTGGTGATTCTAAGTGTGGTATTTGCATTTGGAATCTTTTGCTGTGAACCTACATCATGTGTTCATGTGAAACAAGCCATTGTAAGGCTTTAAAATTGAAACAAATCCATCAGAGAGATAGCAGCAACATCAGGAGTAGCCAAATCAACAGTTTGGTACATTCTGAGGAAAGAAGAACGCACTGGTGAGCTCAGCAACATTAAAAGGCCTTGATGTCCATGGAAGACAACAGTGGTGGATGATCACAGAATCCTCTATATGGTAAAGAAAAACCCATTCACAACATCCAGACAAGTGAAGGACACTCTCCAGGAGTTGGGCATATCATTGTCAAAGTCTACAATCAAGAGAAGACTTCATGAGAGCAAACACAGAAGGTTTACCACAAGGTGCAAACCATTCATAAGCATGAAGAATAGAAAATCCAGATTAGACTTTGCCAAAAAAACATCTAAAAAAGCCAGACCAGTTCTGGAAAAGCATTCTTTGGACGGATGAAACTAAGATTAATCTGTACCAGAATGACGGGAAGAAAAAAGTGTGGAGAAAGCTTGGAATAGCTCATGTTCCAAAGCACACAACGTCATCTGTAAAACATGGTGGAGGCAGTGTGATGGCATGGCCATGCATGGCTTCCAGTGGTGCTGGGTGATTGGTGTTTATTGATGATGTGAAAGAAGAGAGAAGCAGCCAGATGAATTCTGCAGTGTTTAGAGATATACTGTCCGTCCAGATTCTGCCAAATGGACGGCGCTTCACAGTACAGATGGACAATGTCCAAAAACACACTGCAAAAGCAACCCATGAGCTTTTGAAGGAAGAGAAGTGGAATATTCTGCAATGGCCAAGTCAATCACCTGATCTCAACTCAATTGAGCATGCATTTCACTTGTTGAGGGCAAAACTAACGACAGAAAGACCCACAAACAAATAACAACTGGACTGGAAATGCATCAGAAAGAAGGAAACCCAGTCTTTGGTAATGTCCATGGGTTCCAGACTTCATTGCCAGTAAAGGATTCTCAACAAAATATTTAAAATTAACATTTTATTTATGATTATATTCATTTGTCCAATTAAATTTGAGCCCCTGAAAATAGGGGGACTGTGTATAAAAATGGTTGCAGTTCCTAAAATTGGGGGGTCCAAACACAATACAGTCAAAGAAACACAGAGAGGGCACACCGGCCTAGTGCATGGTCTTTAAACATTGTTTATTAAGAGGAAAATAGGTTATCGTACTCACAAACCAAAAAAAGGGCATGTTCTCTTAAATATCCACATAGAGAACCGTCAGAACCATTATGCATGCTTCTTGTATGCTGGGGAGGCTCCACATGGGATTGCAAAGCTGACATATTTCAAGGAGGGTCCCCTCTTCATCAGGCAAGCAGCTAAGTACACAGTTGAAATACATGATGAAGAGGGGACCCCCCTCAAAACACATCAAATTTTGTAGATGCTGTGTGGCATCTTCCTAGCAAAAGAGAGGCATGCCTAACATTTTCGGTGGTTCTCCATGTGGATATTTAAGATGAGGATGTCCTTTCTATTGGTTTGTAAATAGGATACCCTATTTTCCTCTTAATAAGCAGGGTTTAAAGATAATGCACTAGGCCGGTGAGCCCTCTCCCTGTTTCTTTGCCTACAGCATTGACAATCAGTACTGATTAACTGCAGTGAAGGTCCAGGACCCAGCTGTGCTGCCTGGTAGGTATAGCTGGATCACAAGACCGGCTATACAGAATTCCCAATCTTCTATCAGGTAAAACAGTTAACATACAAGTATTTCAGCTGTGTACTTATCTGCCCGGAGTTGAGCTTTAAAGTGTCTGAAGAGTGGAGCTCTGGGAAACATAATCTGCAAAAGATTCTGACTCAGGCCCCCAGCGGGAAACATGAAATTGTCTCCTACAGATACATTTCACTGGAAGGATCGGTTATAACAACATAACCTGCAGAGAGAGGCTGTAAAGAGAGAGATTGAAGTGGCAAGCCCTGGGAGCCGCTGCAATCAAGGTAAGGCTGGCAGATTAGCAATCATACGCTCTCAGGTTAGAGCTGTGACCTCCTCCAGGTTTTCTAATTAAAAAAGACAATTAGCAGTACATTGCCCCGAGTTTGTGCATAATGTGCAATGCAGATCAGTGCTAGACACTCAGGTTAACAGTTCAGCACCTAGGCCACCTGCAGTACATTGCCCCGAGTTTGTGTATAACGCGCAATGCAGATCAGCGCTACACACTCGGGTTAAGGATTCAGCACCTAGGCCAGCTCCAGTTTATTGCCCCACGCTGGTGTATAACATGCAATGCAGATCAATACTACACACTCGGGTTAAGGACTCAGCACCTAGGCCAGCTCCAGTTTATTGCCCCACGCTGGTGTATAACATGCAATGCAGATCAATACTACACACTCGGGTTAAGGATTCAGCATCTAGGCCTACTCCAGTATATTGCCCCACGCTGGTGTATAACATGCAATGCAGATCAATACTACACACTCGGGTTAAGGACTCAGCACCTTGGCCAGCTCCAGTATATTGCCCCATGCTGGTGTACAACGTGCGATGCAGATCACTGCTACACACTCATGTTAAGGATCCAGCACCTTGGCCAGCTCCCCTATATTGCCCCAATCTCGTGTATAACTTGCGATGCAGATCAGTGCTACACAGTCGAGTTAAAGATTCAGCACCTTGGCCAGCTCCCGTATATTGCCCCACACTGGTGTATAATGTGTGATGCAGATCAGTGTCACACACCCGGGTTAAGATTCAGCACCTTGGCCAGCTCCTGTATATTGTCCCACGCTGGTGTATAATGTGTGATGCAGATCAGTGTCACACACCCGGGTTAATGATTCAGCACCTTGACCAGATCCAGTATACTGCCCCGCGCTCGTGTATAATGTGCAATGCAGATCAATACTACACACTCGGGTTAAGAATTCAGCACCTTGCCCAGCTCCAGTATATTGCCCCACGCTGCTGTAGAACATGCTATGCAGATCAATACTACACACTCGGGTTAAGGATTCAGCACCTTGCCCAGCTCTGCCAGGCTGCTTTGGGGAGGATGCAGATGAAAATTCCTATTAAAATCAAGTGCATAGTCGCTCTGCATATTGCAGGCTGACACTTATTCTTTCACAATTGAAGACTTTAATCCTCCACAATATAATACACCAGCTACCACCTGTGTCCTCTGCGGGTTTTGCCCCCCCCCCCCCCTCCCCTCCATTAATATGGCTGCCTGTCTGATGAGGGACCTCTGTGGAGAATATTGGAACCAACTTTTTTCACTTTGATCTCTTATCTATTCTTTTCCACTGGATTGTATCTGGTTCTTCCACCTTTCCTATGTACAGGTGGATTATCAAATGAAAACCAATATACGCACATTAATACTTACATCCACACCCCTGACAAAGGGTATTCCCCGAAACACGTTGGGTGCATTGGATACAAGTGCAAAATCTACTATGTTACAATCAATATATGTTCCTATATACATTTCTGTATGAAGATCATGTTTACTATATTCTCTCTATTAATGTATGTGAAACATGTTATATGTTTTTTTAATATGATTCATTAAATATTCCATTTTCTTTATATATGTTTTTGTGGTGATCTCCTTGCCCTTAAAGTCCCACAACCCATAGGGGGTTCTCCTTTTTTTTGCTATAATTGGCATGTTGGCAATGAGACATCAAACTCTTCAAGGGCGAGTGAGTATTAATGTTACACACTCGGGTTAAGGATTCTGCACCTTGACCAGCTCCAGTATATTGCCTCACGCTGATGCATAACGTGCGATGCAGATCAATGCTACACACTCAGGTTAAGGATTCAGCACATTGACCAGATCCAGTATATTGCCACACGCTCGTGTATAACGTGCACAGCAGATCAGTGCTACAAACTCGGGTTAAGGATTCAGCACCTTGGCCAGCTCCAGTATATTGCCCCACGCTGGTGTATAATGTGGAATGCATATCAATGCTACACACTCGGGTTAAGGATTCAGCACCTTGACCAGATCCAGTATATTGCCACACGCTCGTGTATAACGTGCACGGCAGATCAGTGCTACAAACTCGGGTTAAGGATTCAGCACCTTGGCCAGCTCCAGTATATTGCCCCACGCTGGTGTATAATGTGGAATGCATATCAATGCTACACACTCGGGTTAAGGATTCAGCACCTTGACCAGATCCAGTATATTGCCACACGCTCATGAAGAACGTGCGATGCAGATAAACGCTACATACTCGGGTTAATGATTCAGCACCTTGGCCAGCTCCAGTATATTGCCTCACGCTCGTGTAGAACGTGCACGGCAGATCAGCGCTACACACTCAGGTTAAGGATTCAGCACATTGACCAGCTCCAGTATATTGCCCCACGCTGGTGTAGAACGTGCACGGCAGATCAGCGCTACACACTCAGGTTAAGGATTCAGCACATTGACCAGCTCCAGTATACTGCCCCACACTCACGTAGAACGTGCGATGCAGATAAACACTACATACTCGGGTTAATGATTCAGCACCTTGACCAGCTCCAGTATATTGCCCCACGCTCATGTATAAAGTGCAATGCAGATCAATGCTACACACTCGGGTTAAGGATTCAGCACCTTGGCCAGCTCCAGTATACTGCCCCATGCTGGTGTATAACATGCAATGCAGATCAGCGCTACACACTCGGGTTAAGGATTCAGCACCTTGACCAGCTCCAGTATATTGCCCCACCCTCATGTAAAACATGTACGGCAGATCAGCGGTACACACTCTGGTTAACGATTCAACATCTTGACCAGCTCCAGTATATTGCCCCATGCTGGTGTATAACGTGCGATGCAGATCAGTGCTACACACTCGGGTTAAGGATTCAGCACCTTGGCCAGATCCAGTATACTGCCCCACGCTCGTGTATAATGTGCACGGCAGATCAGCGCTACACACTCGGGTTAAGGATTCAGTACCTTGACCAGCTCCAGTATACTGCCCCACGCTCGTGTAGAACTTGTGATGCAGATAAATGCTACACACTCGGGTTAAGGATTCAGCACCTTGGCCAGCTCCCGTATATTGCTCCACGCTTGTGTATAACGTGCACGGCAGATCAGTGCTACACACTCGGGTTAAGGATTCAGCACCTCGGCCAGCTCCTGTACACTGCCCCACCCTCGTGTATAATGTGCAATGCAGATCAGAACTAGACACCTTGGCCAGCTACAATACATTGCCCTGAGTTTGTGTATACACTCACAGGCCACTTTATTAGGTACACCTGTTCAATTGCTTGGTAACACAAATTGCTACACAGCCAATCACATGGCAGCAACTCAATGCATTTAAGCATCTAGACGTGTGAAGAGGACCTGTTGAAGTTCAAACCCAGTATCAGAATGGGGACGAAAGGGGATTTAAGTGACTTTGAATGTGGCATGGTTGTTGGTGCCAGACGGGCTGGTCTGATTATTTCAAAAACGACTAATCTACTGGGATTTTTACACACAACCATCTCTCGGGTTTACAGAGAATGGTAAGAAAAAGGGAAAATTTCCAGTGAGCGGCAATTGTGTGGAGGAAAATGCCTTGTTGATGTCAGAGGTCAGAGGAGTATGGGCAGACTGGTTCCAGATCATAGAAAGGCAACAGTAACTCAAATAACCACTCATTACACCCAAGGTATGCGGAATACCATCTCTGAATGCACAACACATCGACCCTTGAAGCATATGGGCTACAGCAGCAGAAGACCACACCGGATGCAACTCCTGTCAGCTAAGAACAGGAAACTGAGGCTACCATTCACACAGGCTCACCAAAATTGGACAATAAATGATTGTCCAAGTTTATCTTGGTCTCATCAGACCACAGGACATGGTTCCAGTAATCCATGTCCTTAGTCTGCTTGTCTTCAGCAAACTGTTTGTGGGCTTTCTTGTGCATCATCTTTAGAAGAGGCTTCCTTCTGGGATGACAGCCATGAAGACCAATTTGATGCAGTGTGCGGCGTATGGTCTGAGCACTGACAGGCTGACTCCTCACCCCTTCAACCTCTGCAGCAATGCTGGCAGCACTCATACGTCTATTTCCCAAAGACAACCTCTGGATATGAAGCTGACCACATGCACTCAGCTTCTTTGGTCGACCATGGCGAGGCCTGTTCTGATTGGAACCTGTCCTGTTAAACTGCTGTATGGTCTTGGCCACCGTGCTGCAGCTCAGTTTCAGGGTCTTGGCAAACTTCTTATAGCCTAGGCCATCTTTATGTAGAGCAACAATTCTTTTTTTCAGATCCTCAGAGAGTTCTTTGCCATGAGGTGCCATGATGAACTTCCAGTGACCAGTATGAGAGAGTGAGAGCGATAACACCAAATATAACACACCTGCTCCCCATTCACACCTGAGACCTTGTAACACTAACGAGTCACATGACACCGGGGAGGGAAAATGTCTAATTGGGCCCAATTCGGACATTGTCACTTAGGGGTGTACTCACTTTTGTTGCCAGCGGACAATAAAAGTATAAATATATGGACCTAAGGCTGCATTCACATGTCAGCGTATTGATCACGGGCAGAATCGCCGCGATTCCGCCCCCGATCCGGAAATCATTGCAAATCGCGGGACGCATGTGCGTTGCCCGTGATTTGCAATAGCACCCCAAAAAAATCGCGGGACGCATTAAGCCCAAAAAAGCACAAGAGCTTCTTTGGAGCGTAATGCGTCCCGCAATTTTTTTTGCGCGATGTTACCGCGATTTGGCAGGCGGAAATCGCGGCAACATCGCATAGCGTTTGGGGGGCTATTGCAAATCACGGGCAACGCACATGCGTCCCACGATTTGCAATGATTTCCGGATCGGGGGCGGAATCGCGGCGATTCTGCCCGCGATCAATACGCTGACATGTGAATGCAGCCTTAGGTCCATATATATTTTTACACAGGCATAATTTTCATACTTTTAGCTCTGTATGCCACCGGAATAAAATTAAAACCAAACAATCCAAATACATTTGGAGTGCAGTCTTTCAGCTTTAAATCAAGGGGTTGAAGGGGTGTACTCACTTTTGTGAGATACTGTATGTGTGAACCAGCTCTAAGGGGGAAAAGCTTCCGGTCCAGAAGTGGTTAAAGAAATAACAAGTTTAGGTATATATATATATATATATATAGTCACTTGAATCAAAAACACCTTAGGGGTCCAGCGCCATCCCGCTTTCCCTGGACCAAAAAAATATATGAACGGGGTTCTAAGCCCCACCATTCACAACTTAAAAAAAAAAAAAAAAATTGACTACAAATACACTTTAAAATCTAAAATTTTTCCCCCAGTTTTTTCAAGTGTTAAGTAATGGGTCCCATCTGCACAGAGCCATTACACATCACATCCTGCCTCTCATCCCGAGCCGGAGAGGCTCTTCAATTAAGGCTCATTACACAGCTGTGGGTAATTATGATTGTACAGAGAGGACAGTGGGCGCTTGTGAAAAGAGCCGTTTATCTCCGAGAAGGGATCAGGTATTTCTCCAGAATACCATCTCAGACTATGATAGATCAGTGCTGATACTCCATAGACTATATAGACTGTAAAATGCATAGACTAGATTTCTTAATTGTCTTACAAATCAGAAAGCTTTAGAAACACAAGAGTACATTCTTGCCATTTACAATATTCTAGAAAAAGTAACAATGTTGCCCTTAGAAGGGAGAAGCTATAGAGAAAAGAATAAGAGTATGTAGGAAAAAAAAAAAAAAAGGAAAAAAAAAAAAAGGCATAAATAAAATGAAATAAATAAAAAAGCATAAAAAAATGAAAATTTAAAAAAAGGTATAAAAAAATGAAATAAAAAAAAAAGGCATAAAAAAAGCATAAAAAAACAAAACAAAATGAAGACAGACAGGAGGAAGGGGATGTTGGGTTATATTCAATACAAAGCGAGGCTGCGCTAATCTATTGTGAAAAAAAAACGTGCCTACTAAAGTGCCAGTGAGTAATTAAATAAAGAAAGAAGGAATAAATGGAGAAAAAATACGTGCTAATGACTATAAATAAAAATATTCAAATTAAGAAATACAAGAGTACATTCTGCCATTTACAATATCCTAGAAAAAGTAACAATGTTGCTGTTAGAAGGGAGAAGCTATAGAGAAAAGAAAAAGAGGATGTAAGGAAAAAAAAAAAAAAAAAAGGCATAAAAAAAAAAAAAAAAAAAAAAAAAAATGAAGACAGACAGGAGGAAGTGGATGTTGGGTTATATTCAATAAAAAGTGAGGCTGCGCTAATCTATTGTGGGAAAAAAAAATGTCTCTACTAAAGTGCCAGTGTGCTAGTAATTAAATGAAGAAAGAATGAATAAATGGAGAAAAAAATATGTGCTAATGAATATACATAAAAATATTCAAATGAAGTAATGCTTTAGAAACACAAGAGTACATTCTTGCCATTTACAATATCCTAGAAAAAGTAACAATGTTGCTGTTAGAAGGGAGAAGCTATAGAGAAAAGAATAAGAGGATGTAAGAAAAAAAAAAAAAAAAAAGGCATAAAAAAAAAAAAAAAATAAAGACAGACAGGAGGAAGGGGATGTTGGGTTATATTCAATACAAAGTGAGGCTGCGCTAATCTATTTTGGAAAAAAAAAAGTGCCTACTAAAGTGCCAGTGTGTTAGTAATTAAATGAAGAAATAATGAATAAATGGAGAAAAAAATATGTGCTAATGAATATAAATAAAAATATTCAAATGAAGTAAATAAAAACATCTTCAAAAAGTGACACACAAACCCTGTGGAGATATATGTGACTCCAGACAATGATGATGAATAATCCAAAATGGTGAATAGTGCATTGTATACAATTCATATAAATTAGATAAATAAATAAATATAATGAAAATTGTCTTAAAACTGTAGTATACTGCGCTTTTTTAATTTTTACCTACAGGTAAGCCTATAATAAGGCCTATAATAAGGCTTACCTGTAGGTAAAATTAATATCCTAAACCTGCACGGTTTTTAGGAGAAATTCACCCAGCGTACAGCTGCTGACACCAGCGGCGCATGCGCTCTGAAGGTCCGGCGTATCTTGTCGGATCTTCAGAACTCCTTGCCGGAAAGTGCACTCCCGCACGCATCGCGACATGACATCATCCCGGCTCCAGAGCCACCAAACCTGGAAGAGACGCCAAGTGAACATGTCAGCTCCATCAGCGGTGTCCGGGCGAAAGTGTGGGGGCTTCGTTCGAAGATAAGTATTTCATAATGTGCTAGTATGCGATGCATACTAGCACATTATGCCATTGTCCTGCAGGTTTTTTTTTTTACACAAGGGATACAACCGCCTTTAATAAAGTCCATCATACATAGTGTATATAAATAATATTGTGTTCAACCAGATCTTGCAATCACCACGTAGATCATCACCAACCATGAGAAGTGGACCCTTACCAGAACAGACAGACTCCACTACAGAGTCAAATCAGCCTGTAAATCATCATAAGGGGATCCGGCAAACACTGCTTAGCTAGGGCTCTGCAATGTTTCACACTCTCCAATATATATAAGCATCAATGGCAACCAGATAATTTTCTGAGTTCACCATAAAACCAAAAATGGGAAAATCCACATCGTGTAAGTCCAAATAAAACCTTTATTGCACTTCAAGGTGCATATAACTACTGACATTTCTACAATGAATAAGCGTTAACTATTAAAAACAATCCTGTAGCAAATGTTCCAAACAAACAATTACCGATCCTGAGAGGCGTGGCGATGTCATGTGCGTTCGCTCCCCCAACTCGTTTCGTCATAACTGACACCATCGGAGCATGCCGAAATCGAACTATTTCTTGTCAGCAGCTTGATCTTCTTACCTGCCAGTGTTTTTTTTTATTATGTTTAATGACGCCATCACGCTTGTTACATCGGAGTCTGTGGTGAGCTGGGCTACCCAGGATTGTGCTGTATAGTGCGTGGTTTTAGAGCATTATTTTGCTTGACTTTGTGAGTGCTTTTATAAGCTTGCTATCTCAATAAAGTATGTCGGTGAGCACTATAAGTTTCTTTTCTCTTCTCTGAATGTTTGCTTGATATGGTGCATGGAGGAGTGGTGGAAAATATAAAGTGGAGAGCAGACCATCATGAATTACCCTTTAACCACTTGCCGACCGTCCGCCGCAGTTTTACTGCGACAGGCTGGCTTGGCAGCGCGAAAGACGTAGCTCTACGTCTTGGCTGGGGGGTGAGCGAATGCCGCCGGCGACGCGTTCCCGCCCCCACCAGGCAGTGGGGATGCCGATGAATGGGGCCAGGCAGCCGCATATACCACCGGGCACCCGCAATCGCTCCCCGCTGACAGAGAAGAACAGTCAGCTGTTGTAAACACAGCTGACCGTCCTTCTCTCTAAAATGATCACAACAGAGCGCCTGTGATCCTTCTCTACAGGAACACAGGTCTCTATGACCATTACACAAGCCCCCTCCCCACAGTTAGTAAGCACTCCCCTAGGCTCACACTCAACCCTTTGATCACCCCTGTTGTTAACCCCTTCCCTACCAATGTCATTATTACAGTAACAGTGCATATTTATAGCACTGATTACTGTAGTAATGTCACTGGTCCCCCCAAAAGTGTCAAAAATGTCAGTTAGGGGTCCGATCTGTCTGCTGAAATGTTGCAGTCCCGCTAAAAATCACAGATCGCCGCTATTACTAGTAAAAAAAAAAAAAAAAAGACATACATTTTTTCCCTAGTTTGCAGACGCGATAGCCTTTGCACAAACCAATCAAAATACGCTTATAGCCAACGGGGAAGCCAATTCACGGGGCTGCAATTGCCACTGGGCACCCACGAACGCTCCCTCTGGAGAGAGAACAGCAGTCTGGTATTGTAAACACAGCAGACCGTTGTTCTCTCAGCTGTCAACACAGAGCTCCTGTGTTCCTCCTATTTAGGATCACAGGTCTCTGTGTTGATTCCACAAGCCAATCCCCCTCACAGCTAGAAAACACCCCCTAGGTTCACACTTAACCCTTTAATCGCCCCTGAGTTAACCCCTTCCCTACCAATGTCATTATTACAGTAACAGTGCATATTTATAGCACTGATTACTGTAGTAATGTCACTGGTCCCCCCAAAAGTGTCAAAAATGTCAGTTAGGGGTCCGATCTGTCTGCTGAAATGTTGCAGTCCCGCTAAAAATCACAAATCGCTGCCATTACTAGTAAAAAAAAAAAAAAAAAGACATACATTTTTTCCCTAGTTTGTAGACGCGATAGCCTTTGCACAAACCAATCAAAATACGCTTATAGCGATTTTTTTTTTCACCAAAAATATATAGCAAAAAACAAACTGGCCTTAGTGTCGGTTCACACTTGCGAATATGCAGCCTGTTCCCGCATCGCATACCCACATCTGGCAGTTCACACTGCCATATGCGATACACAGGGGGTGTCAATTAAATGTTAACGACACCCCCAGTTTGATTGCATATCGCAGTGCGATCTGCCAGTTCGCACAGAATCGGATCGCACTAGTGTGAACCACTGTGCGATCCGATTCTGAGGCGGCTCAAAAAATGCCTCATGTGCGAGTTTGCTGCGGATGCGCTGCGAATTCAGCCAAACAAAGTGTATGGCTGAACTCGCATCCGCACAGGAGCTCGCATGTAATGAAGGAGCAGTGCGCTCCGAATTACATGCGATCACCGCATCCGCAGAAGTGTGAACCGGCACTCAAAGGATGAAAAATTTAGATTTTTTACATTTTCTTTATTGGGAATGTTATATAGCAGAATGTGAAAAATATTGTTTTTTTTTTTTTTCATAATTGTCGCTCTTTTTATAGTGCAAAAAATAAAAATTGCAGAGGTGATCAAATACCACCAAAAGAAAGCTCTATTTGTGGGAAAAAAAGGACATTGATTTTATTTAGGTACAGCGCTGCATGACTGCGCATTTTTCCTGTTAAAATAACGCAGTTCCGTATCGCAAGCAAATGGCCTGGTCATTAAGGGGGCAAATCCTTCCGGTCCAGAACTGGCTAAAGTAGCGCAGTGCCGTATAGCAAAAAATGGTCTGCAAATAAAGGGGGTAAAACCTTCCAGAGGTCGAGTGGTTAATGCTTATACGCATTGTTCACTTTTTAATATTGGAAAGTTATAGGACAGTGCGATATATTTCATTTTTTTGCATTATTTGATATTCTTTAGCAGTGTAAAGGTTAATAAGCGATCTGGCTTGCATGCGACTATCGCCAGCCTCAGCTCGTTGTTTAACCAGCAGCGTCAAAGGCTTCTGCTAGCTGTGTAGAAAGGATATGTGTGCGGGACCGCCAGCTGGACGGATAACAAACCTCGCTTCAGAGCAAAGAGCTCCATCGTTAAACCCAAACCTGATGTGCAATTCCAGGAAAAGCGGAGGTTTTACTTATAAAATGAGAAGAATTTCTTTTATTATTGCGGTGTATTGTAGAAGGACACGAATCCGCGGAACGCATTTCTTCTGCTCCGGTATTGTTTATTGAACAATGAGACACATGCAGCTCACGTGCGGGTAGGGGAGCAGATACAGCGCTCTTGTTTAAACGTTTGATGTTGAACACACGGTAATGAACTTGTGAGCAATGCTGATTAGTCAATTACACAGAAAAGTATCCCCAAACTCATCAATTATTCAATAAAAAAATAAATAAATAAAAAAAATTCCTTTATATATGGATTGAGGGCCAGTTCACACCATAGAAATGCAGTCTGAATGCAATCCAGATGCTTTTCTGAATGCATGTTTTTGATGCAGTTCAGTGATTTTTTTCCCCCTCTTCTTTCTTAACCACTTGCCGACTGCCTAACGCCGATCTACGTCGGCAGTCAGCCCCTCACAGGCAAAGTGACGTAGGGCTACGTCACTAGCTTGTGAGGGTCTAGGGAGCGAGCGCGCGCCCCCGGAGGCGCGCTCCGGCTCCCGCGTGGTCACGGACCCCCCCGCGCGTGTGACCGGCGGACCCGATGTCCGCCGGTCACTCGGCGATCGGCGGGGGAGAGGGAGAATGTCAGGCAGCTTGTGTAAACAAGCCATCTGTCATTCTCCTTGCTGTTAAGACACTGATCACTCGGATCTAGTATGTAGATCCGTTGATCAGTGTCCTTACAGCTGAAGCCACAGCCAATCACAGTAGAAAGCACGCCCCTAGGGATACACACAGCCCCTCCCTCCCAAATAAAGTTAACCCCTTCACTACCAGTGTATTTTTACAGTAACAGTGCATATATATAGCACTGATTACTGTAGAAATGTCACTGGTAACCCCAAAAGTGTCAAAAATGTCAGTCAAGTGTCCGATCTGTCCGCCCCAATGTCGCAGTACCGCAAAAAAAATCGCAGATCGCCGCCATTACACGTTAAAAAAAAAACAACAAAAATGACAAAAATCTTTCCCTTTGTTAGTAAACGCGATAACTTTTGCGCAAACCAATCAAAATACGCTTTTTGCGATTTTTTTTTACCAAACATAGGTAGCATAAAACAAATTGGCCGAAAAAGTTAAAAAATTTTGATTTTTACATTTTTTTTTTGGGGGAATTTCATATAAAAAAATGTGAAAAATATTGCTATTTTTGCAAAATTGACGCTCTTTTTTTGTTTATAGCGTGTGATCAAAAAATCGCACAGGTGATCAAATACCACCAAAAGAAAGCTCTGTTTGTGGGAAAAAAAGGACGCCAAATTCGTTTAGGTACAGCGTCACACGACCGCGCAATTGTCCGTTAAAGTCACGCAGTGCCGAATCGCAAAATACCCCCTGGTCGGAATGGGGGTAAAATCTTCCGGGGCTTAAGTGGTTAAAGCGGAGTTCCAGCCTAACCGCACACTCACCTGTCCCACGGTACAGCGATGCGCCGTCTTCTCCCTCTCTGCTCTGCGGCACCGGCATCACTGGTGTGGGCACCCGGCTGTGACAGTTTGCGTCTTCACAGCCGGGTACGCACTGCGCATGCGCGAGTTGCGCTACGCGTCGTGATTGGCCGGCAATCTTCTGGGACCTCTGAAATGTCCCAGAAGATTGCAGGGAGGGAGGGAGAGAGGAGAACTTCCGCTCAGGGCGCCGCGGCGCTCCGAGCGGAAGTGGGAGCGGGTACCTGTCAAAACTAGGTACCCGCTCCCCCCCCCCCCCAAAAAAATGACATGCCAAATGTGGCATATGAGGGGGTAAAGATTTAAAGCAGAAGTTCCACTTTTGGCTGGAACTCCGCTTTAACTTTACAGCGTAGTTCCGCCCCCCCCCCCCTTCAAAAATTAAAAATCAGCAGCTACACATACTGTACACATACTGTAGCTACTGACTTTTAATATTATATTACCTGTCCTGGAGTCCAGCGATGTCGGCACAACAGCCAATGTTTCCATCGGCTGTCGGGTGCTTCCGCCGCCATTGCTGGTAAGGGAACCTGGCAGTGAAGCCTTGCGGCTTCACAGGCAGGTCCCTACTGTGCATTTGGATTGGCTCAGTGGTGGGGGAAGGAGGAGGGGCCAAACTTCCGCTGCGGCGCCGTCTCAAGGAAGTCTGCCTGTCTGTCAAAAACAGGTACCCGTTCCCCCCCCCCCCCTCCCCATGAAAGGTGCCAAATGTGGCACCGGAGGGGGGGTTGGAAGCAAAAGAGCGGAAGTTCCACTATTGGGTGGAACTCCGCTTTAAATCGTAACTCCACTTTGGTTGAGAAAAAAACATTCCCCTCTGGGTGATCTCTGTACATTGCATGGATTATGTCAAACTTGGTTGCAGATTTCTACCTTTTGTTATTCTGAAGAAATCATTGTTTGTTCCTCTGTGCTGAGTGAGACTAATGGGAGTGGTTTCATAATTATCAATCAGCTGTGGCACCTGCAGGGCTCTAACAAGGGAAGCTGCTGGGCCTGCATCCCTTTAGACGTGTTCCTATTGGTAGTCTCTCACCAAAAATTTAATTTTTGTTGCAGGAGATGCCAGAAATCTGACTTGTATCTTAGTGCAGACTTCTGGGAAAATTGGTGAGCCAATCACACAAGCAGGAAATTATGTTTTGGCAGGAATCCTTACGCATTACTAATCTTTATCCATAACGCCTCGATTACATTGGAGTTAAAGTGGACTCTGCCAACTGCTGGCTGCAAGTGTTAAATAGAAAATGTATGCAGAGTCCGCTTTAACTCCACTGTAAATCAAGGAGGGGAGGGGGTGTGTGTTTTCTGGCTGAATCATTTAGCTGTGTGTGATCTGATCTCTCTGTTGTTCGTTTTTTCAGTTTATCAGCTGCAAATTAACCCTCAGAGAGCAACAGCTCTTGCACAGAGATTGCCAAATGCTGTCTGCAAGTGGTAAAAAGAAAATGTCTGCATCAAGTCTTAAATCGAGGAGGGGAGGGGTGCGTGTTTTCTGGCAGAATCATTTAAATGTATGTGTTATCTGATCTCTCCGGTGTTCGTTTTTTCAGTTTATCAACTGCAAATTCAGCTTCATTGAGCAACGGCTCAAGTACGGAGATCGCCAACTGCTGGCTGCAAGTAGTAAATAGAAAATATAAGCAGAGTCTGCTTTAACTTCACTGTAATCTAGGAGGGGAGGGGTCTGTGTTTTCTGGCAGAATCATTTAGCTGTATGTGTGATCTGATCTCTCCGGTGTTCGTTTTTTCAGTAGATCAGCTGCAAATCCAGCCTCAGAGAGCAGAAGCTCTTGCACTGGGATCGCCAACTGCTGGCTGCAAGTGGTAAATAGAAAATGTAGAGTCCGCTTTAACTCCACTGTGATCAAGGACAGGAGGGGTGTGTCTTTTTTGGCCGAATCATTTAGCTGTATGTGTGATCTGATCTCTCCGGTGTTCGTTTTTTCAGTATATCGGCTGCAAATTCAGCCTCAGAGAGCAGAGGCTCTTGCACTGAGATCGCTAACTCCTGGCTGCAAGAAGTCCACTTTAACTCCACTGTTAGTGTGAGTCAGGATGGGAGCCTGTAGCGGCACCCGAAGGTTTCTTATGCCAATCACAGTGGTCACATGATCAGCTGATCTTTCCGCCCCCTGGTGCTCAGAACTTTTTAGAAGGACTCTGGCGAGGGCGGAAAAACTGAATTTTTGTAAAATCTTACTGTAAAATTCCTTTCTCTGAGTCCTCTGACAGTCACCGCCCCTCATATAGTCTTCACCAATGGGTATTGACCTCTTATTTGTCTTTTGCCTAGCTTACTCCTGTGGATAAGAGGTCAATACCCATTGGTGAAGACTATATGAGGAGCGGCGACTGTCAGAGGACGTAAGAGAAAAGGTTAAAGTTAGTGACAGGGTCTCCCTAAAATACAAGTTAAGCCAGCTGGTTGAAACTTGATTTGAATAAAATTCAATGGCAATACAACTTACCATGTATTTAGGAAGGAAAAAAAAATTGGGAGCATTCACACGTTCCTCCAGCGAGAAATAAAAATCAATTAGCATTTGGCAGCCAGTGTGTGGCAGGTAACCGCAACTCCCTCTGGAGTAAAAGTTTTAAGAAGAAAAATAACTGGACGCAGTAAGAGGCCCTTTCTAGGCGCCCCAAATGCTGTTGTAACATTTCCAAAATGCCCCCCCGGCTGTGCGCCATTTCCTGCTCGCGCTACAGCGACTACTCGCCTCTATTAGAGATGTGAAGGAAACAGTAGGGGCTGGAGATGAAAATCACAGCTGGAGCGGAGAGCTTACTTTCAAACCGTAACTAAAGCCGGGCTGTTACTTGCTGACCACCAGCATGCAGGTCGGTGTTTGTGCGATGACTGGAACGCCAATCCATTCATCCACGCTGCACGGTCTCCGAAAACACCGGCTCAGGGATTTCAATGCTGGGGACGCCGTTATTTGTGTTATTGGCAAACCATTGCCCACTTTCCTGTGACACGAAAACAAGCACTGGGGAAGTAAAAATAAAAAGTGTCTCGTGTTTTCTTTGTAACGTTGCAGAAAGGAGCTGGTAACACCGGGATTCTTCTCCAGGTAAAGGGTTTGGGTTTGTGTTCACTTTTCAAAGGTACATTAACCAGTTCTGGACCGGAAGGATTTGCCCCCTTAATGACCAGGACATTTTTTGCGATTCGGCACTGCGGTTGTGCGACGCTTTACCCAAATAAAATTGATGTCCTTTTTTACCCACAAATTGTGCTTTCTTTTGGTGGTATTTGATCACCTGTGCAATTTTTATTTTTTGCGCTATAAACAGAAAAAGCGACAATTCTGAAAAAATAAATATATATATATATATATATATATATATATATATATATTTTTTTTCACATTCTGCTATAGAACATTCCCAAAAAAAAGATAAATTTAAAAATAAATTGTTTTCATAATTTTAGGACAATTTGTATTCTGCTACATATTTTTGGTAAAAAAAAAATCCAAAAAAGCGTATTTTAATTTGTTTGCGCAAACGTTATCGCGTTTACAAACTATGGGATAGATTTTTTATTATTCTTTTTATTAGTAATGGCGGCGAACAGCGATTTTTAGTGATCAGTGCTAAATAATATGCACTGTTACTGTATAAATGAATAAACAAATGGTAAGAAATATCAGCGCTCAACCTTATCAGATAGCAGCTGGACACTAAAAACAGGCACAGAAACAAAACCTGGGTAGCAAAAGTATAAACAGTAGAACAGTGCAGCGCTCTAAAAATAATAAAACACAATGGAATAAAATCGCAGCTAAAATCGCAGATAAAACACAAAAGCAAAGTCCATCTATAAGAGCCAGATCAAAGGTCGGGTAAGAAGAATCAAAAAAAGGTAGTAGGTGTAATAGTCCTTATAAGGTGCAAAGATTCCTAATGAATTCCCGAGGAGCCAGGTGCAGATAGCAGAAGACACACACACTCCCTCCACCTTCCAGAGTGGCCTCTCACCTTATTAAGGTATTACACGGGCATTGTAAACATAGACACATCACCAACTCCAACCTCTTGACGATCCTTCCAGTTATCAATGAAGGAAAACAATCTGTAGTAAGCATGAACCTACACAGCTTCGTACTGCACACTCCTGGATGTCTCTCCGATGACTCACACTTAGCCCCTGTGTCACCAGACGGGCTAGTAAGACAAACTTTCTCCAAGGATATCACCAATATAGATCAAATCAGTATTCCTCTTCATCAGAAGATAAGGCTCACAGGTAACAGATCACAGGTCCATAAAGCGGGTCACAGGTCCATAGGAAAACAAAGGTCCGGACATAGTGCATTCCTCAGCTGGAAGTCCCGTGCAGTGGGACGTAACGCGTGCGAAGGGGGAGGGGCCGTTGACGTCACCCGCCATCCATTGCGGTCGAGACCGCTGTGTGTAATACAATCTGCTCATTACATGCACTTGTATAGTGCTTTACAAGGTAATTTTTATGATTTTATGCTATGTTCAATAAAGTCATTTATTGCGGTAATGCACTATGTCCGGACCTTTGTTTTCCTATGGACCTGTGACCCGCTTTATGGACCTGTGATCTGTTACCTGTGAGCCTTATCTTCTGATGAAGAGGAATACTGATTTGATCTATATTGGTGATATCCTTGGAGAAAGTTTGTCTTACTAGCCCGTCTGGTGACACAGGGGCTAAGTGTGAGTCATCGGAGAGACATCCAGGAGTGTGCAGTACGAAGCTGTGTAGGTTCATGCTTACTACAGATTGTTTTCCTTCATTGATAACTGGAAGGATCGTCAAGAGGTTGGAGTTGGTGATGTGTCTATGTTTACAATGCCCGTGTAATACCTTAATAAGGTGAGAGGCCACTCTGGAAGGTGGAGGGAGTGTGTGTGTCTTCTGCTATCTGCACCTGGCTCCTCGGGAATTCATTAGGAATCTTTGCACCTTATAAGGACTATTACACCTACTACCTTTTTTTTGATTCTTCTTACCCGACCTTTGATCTGGCTCTTATAGATGGACTTTGCTTTTGTGTTTTATCTGCGATTTTAGCTGCGATTTTATTCCATTGTGTTTTATTATTTTTAGAGCGCTGCACTGTTCTACTGTTTATACTGTATAAATGACACTGGCAGGGAGGGGGTTAATACTGGGGAGTGATCAAGGGGTTAAGTGTGAGCCTATTTGTGCTTACTAACTGTAGGTGGGGAGGACTCTGTGAAAGGCACTCAGAGAAGTGCGTTTCAGCTTAGCTGAGACACATGATCTCACTGTGCCTGTGTGACAGGAGAGCAGCCTGCTTTGTTTACATAGGCAGGCGGCTCTCCTGTCAGTTTCCCCGAAGATTGCAGGAGGCCGGCGGCGATCGAGCCCGCTCCTCCCACAGTCTGGCTCCCGCTGCGTCTAATCACAGCGGGAGCGCACCTTCGGTGGCGCATGCACGCCGCCGAGACAGCGTGCACATAATCACGTAGATCTACATGATTATGCACAGCCAAGCCGCCCTACTGCAGTAAATCTGCGTGGGGCAGTCGGCAAGTGGTTAAAGAAACTAGTCATATATGCCTGCTCTGTGTAAAAGGTTTTGCACCGAGCAGTACCCCGCCAGCGCTTCTGGCTCCTCCGGCCTTCAGACTGCCCCCACAGCAAGCCCCAAAATAGAATACAGACAGCCCCCATAGCAAGCCCCATAGCATAGTATAGAGTGCCCTCATAGCAAGCCCCATAGTATAGTATAGAGTGCCCCCATAGCAAGCCCCATAGTATAGTATAGAGTGCCCCCATAGCAAGCCCCATAGTATAGTATAGAGTGCCCTCATAGCAAGTCCCATAGTATAGTATAGAGTGCCCCCATAGCAAGCCCCATAGTATAGTATAGAGTGCCCCCATAGCAAGCCCCATAGTATAGTATAGAGTGCCCTCATAGCAAGTCCCATAGTATAGTATAGAGTGCCCCCATAGCAAGCCCCATAGTATAGTATAGAGTGCCCCCATAGCAAGCCCCATAGTATAGTATAGAGTGCCCCCATAGCAAGCCCCATAGTATAGTATAGAGTGCCCTCATAGCAAGCCCCATAGTATAGTATAGAGTGCCCACAAAGCAAGCTACATAGTATAGTATAGAGTGCCCCCATAGCAAGCCCCATAGTATAGTATAGAGTGCCCTCATAGCAAGCCCCATAGTATAGTATAGAGTGCCCACAAAGCAAGCTCCATAGTATAGTATAGAGTGCCTCCATAGCAAGCCCCATAGTATAGTATAGAGTGCCCCCATAGCAAGCCCCATAGTATAGTATAGAGTGCCCCCATAGCATTCCCCAGAGTATAGTATAGAGTGCCCCCCATAGCAAGCCCCAAAGTATAGTATAGAGTGCCCTCATAGCAAGCCACATCTTATAGTATAGAGTGCCCCCATAGCAAGCCCCATAAAATTGTATAGAGTGCCCCCCATAGCAAGCCCCATAGTATAGTATAGAGTGCCCCCATAGCTAACCCCATAAAACTGTATAGAGTGCCCCCATAGCAAGCCCCATAGTATAGTATACAGTGCCCCCATAGCAAGCCCCAAAGTATAGTATAGAGTGCCCCATAGCAAGCCCCATAAAATAGTAAAGAGTGCCCCCATAGCAAGCCCCATAGTATGGTATAGAGTGCCCCCATAGTATAGTATAGAGTGCCCCCATAGCAAGCCCCAAAGTATAGTATAGAGTGCCCCCATAGCAAGCCCCATAGTATAGTATAGAACAGTGTTTCAACTCCGATCCTCAGGGCACACTAACAGGCCAGGTTTGCAAGAAAACTGAAATACATTGCAGGTGATATCATTTGCTGCTCAGTGATTGCAGTATTCTAGTCTGGATCTCCCAAAGGTAATACTTAAAATCTGGCCTGTTAGTGTGCCCTGAGGACCGGAGTTGAGAAACACTGGTAAAGAGTGGCCCCATAGCAGGCCCCATAGCAAGCCCCATAGTATAGTATAGAATGCCCCCATAGCAAGCCCCATAGTACAGTACAGAGTGCCCTTATAGCAAAGTATAAAAACTCCTGCCTTTAGAATCACTAATTTCTTTCTTCTGCCCAGGACTACATGTCCCATGAGGCATTGCTCCTCACACATTCACATGTTCCCAGGCACTTACTGACATGTATAGATGATGTACTTAGCTGTGTGTGTGCTGAACTGTATTTTGTGATATATAAACAAAAAAATGCATTCTGTACCCAGTCCTAGTTAACTAATCAGTTGACCAACTAATTGATTATGAAAATAGTAACTATAACTATGAAGATAACTATTTTCATAATCGATCATGTCAATCAGTTGTTTCAGCCCAGGAAGTGTGTTATTGGCAGGATCCCCAGTGAAACCTCTAAGAACTGGTAAGCAGCACCATATATTGTTTTTTTGGGGTTTAGATACACTTTATATGAGAAATAAATTCTTTGTTTTGGATTTGTAATAAAAAAACATTTGTTTTAGGAAAAAGCAATGGCGTACTCGTGGCTTTCTAAATAAAATTTCGGGAGATGTCGCTTCTTATTCATCAACAGGCCCTTCTGGTGCCAACAAGCGCTTGTCAACCCCCAAAAAAAGAGGTGGGAAGCAAGCGGCATAACAAACAATAATGGTTTTATTATATTGCGCTGCAAATTGTCTGTGACATTTTGATGAAATAATTACAGGGGAGGCACAATTGGCTGGCAGAACCCATTCCGCGGTGCCAGCCCTGAGAAGAGGAGAAATAATTACAGCTTGCGAAGGAATTCTTGAAGACAGGCAGGCGGTTCTAGGCTTACGTTCCCGAATAAATCCCTCAAGTATGAAAACACGGATGAAAATACTAAATGAGAAGTGCGCTAATTGGACCCAAACGGGCACATGGAGGACAGGCCGCGCTAATCTTGTAGTACTGAGATATTATCGCTTATTAGGACATGAATCAGACACTGCGGAGGTCCAGGACTACCTAGTATCATGGAATTGCCTGGTTACCCTCCAGACCTGAAACTAACTAGGCAACTCCAAAATGATTCCAGAACACAGAAATGATAAGAGGAGCAGAACAAACCTTTCAAATAAAGGACTATTTAGAGCAAGTGTGTCAAACACAAGGCTTGGGGGCTAAATCCGGCCTGCCTGGCCATTTCATGTGGCCCTTGTGCCCAGGGCGTTTTTCAGCCGTAACGTGGCAGAACGGAGTTTCACCACCTCCAGCTCTCCTCCTCCTGTCACTTGTAAACACAGAGGCCACCTCTAAATCCTATGTATGTAGAGCACTCCTCAACCCTGCAATCTGTACACAGCGTGCCCCCGAACTCTGCACTATGTACACAGCGCACCTCTGAACTCTACACTCTGTACATAACGCACCCCTGAACTAAGCACTCTGTACACAGCGCACCTCTGACCTCTGTACATAATGCACCCCTGAGCTCTGCACTCTGTACACAGCGCACCCCTGAACTCTGCACTCTGTACATAGCGCACCCCTGAACGCTGCAGTCTGTACACAGCGCACCTCTGAACTCTGCACTCTGTACACAGCGCACCCCTGAACTCTGCACCCTGTACAAAGCGCACCCCTGAAAGCTGCACATAATGCACCCCTGAACTCTACACTCTGTACACTGCGCACCCCTGAACTCTGCACTCTGTACATAATTCACCACTGAACTCTGCACTCTGTACACAGCACACCTCTGAAGTCTGTATATAGCGCACCCCTGAACGCTGCAGTCTGTACACAGCGCACCCTGAACTCTGCACTCAGTACATAACGCACCCCTGAACTCTGCACTCTGTACACAGCGCACCCCTGAACTCTGCACACACGGCACCCTGAACTCTGCACTCTGTACACAGCATACCCCTGAACTCTGCACTCTGTACCGAACTCACCCCTGAGCTCTGCACTCTGTACATAGCGCACTCCTACACTCTGTACATGTCCCAATCCTGAGTCCCGACTTACAAGATGACTGCCCACTTAATTATTTTTAACAACTTTTTAGCAGCACTGTTGGGGGGCTTTGGTGAATTATCAGAGGTCTAAACAGACTCCTAATATCTCATCTTTGAGACAGAGAAAGGAGATTGAGAACACAGTCCTCAATCTCCATCTCTGCAGCTTCAGCAGTAAAGAATGAATGAACAGGAATAGCTGTCTCCCTGTTCATTCACAAACTGAAGCATAGTAAACAGTTACAAATTATTTGGTGGAGGGGGGATTATGGTGTGGGGTTGTTCTTAAGGCGTCAGCATACCAAGACATTTTGGACAATTTCATGCTCCCAACTTTATGGGAACAGTTTGGGGATGGCCCCTTCCTGTTCCAACAGGACTGCTCACCAGTGCACAAAGCAAGGTCCATAAAGACATGGATGAGCGAGTTTGGGGTGGAGGAACTTGACTGGCCTGCACCATGCCATGTCCTGACCTCAACCCGATAGAACACCTTTGGGATGAATTAGAGCGAAGACTGCGAGCCAGGCCTTCTCTAAAACATCAGTGCGTGACCTCACAAATGCACTTCTGGAAGAATGGTGAAACATTCCCATAGACACACTCCTAAACCTTGTGGACAGCCTTCCCAGAAGAGTTGAAGCTGTTATAGCTGCAAAGGGTGGGCAAACTCAATATTGAACCCTACGGACTAAGACTGGGATGCCATTAAACTTGTGCGTGTAAAGGCAGGCGTCCCAATACTTTTGGTAATATAGTGTATATTTGCCACATTTGCACAACTTCTTATTTATCAGTTTGCTGTACACACAGTTTTAGTCCCGGTTCACACATATGTGAAGCGGGAACCCTGTGAATCCACTTGACTCAACCCGCAGGCAGTTCACACTGCCATATGCGAATCGCTGGGGGTGTCAATACAAAGTTCACGACACCCCCAGATCAGTTCACATATCGCAGTGCAAACTGTCAATTCAGGCATGAATCGGATCGCAGAGCTGTAAACAACCATGCGATCCGACCAAAAATAGGGTCCTGTGCGACTTTGGTCCGAATGCGATGCAAATTCAGCAATACAATCTGTAGGGCTGAATTCACAACGCACAAACATGGCATGTGTATGAACCGGCACTTGCTGTTTGGAGTCCATTGTTTTTAGCCATTCAGAAGTGTATAGAAGAAGTATCTGGTAATGCAGATTATTAACTATTCCTAAATCCAACGGCCTGATTCACCTATGGAGAACCCCTTCTTTATATGACTTATTAATTATACATTTCCATCATATAATCATTTCATAGGATAGATTAGAACTCGTTATTTTCGGATTACACCGCTCCCCTGCCAGCATTAGAAGTCTTTATGAATAAGCCAATTACCATAATATCCATTCAATTAAGGTTCTAATTTTCTTATCCTTCATTTATTTCTCGTCTATTTTCATGTTAACCACTTAAAGCGGAGTTCCACCGAAATGTGGAACTTCCGCTCATTTGCTTCCTCCCCCCTTCTGGTGCCACATTTGGCACCTTTCAGGGAGGGGGGGGGGGGGTACCTGTTCTTGACAGGTACCCTTCCCCACTTCCGGGAACAGCACCGCCGGTGAAGTGAGGACCCCTCCTCCTACCCTCCGCCGCCGAGCCAATCTGAATGTGCAGCGCGCTTCGCGCATGCGCAGTAAGGACCCGCCTGTGAAGCTGCAAGGCATCTACAAACTAGGGGAGAGATTTATGTCATTTTTATTTATTACTAGTAATGTCGACGATCTGTGAATTTTTGCAGGACTGCGACATTGTGGCGGAAAGATCGGACCCCTAACTGACATTTTTGACACTTTTGGGGGGGACCAGTGACATTACTACAGTAATCAGTGCTAAAAATATGCGCCGCGGCGAAGTGAGGACCCCTCCTCCTACCCTCCGCCCCCGAGCCAATCCGAATGCGCAGCGCGCTTTGCGCATGCACAGTAGGGACTCACCCGTGAAGCCGCAAGGCATCTACAAACTAGGGGAAAGGTTTATGTCATTTTTATTAGGGATGCACCGAAATTTCGGCCACCGAAATTATCGGCCGAAAATGAGCCTCTCTCATTTCGGCCGATAATGGGTTAACAGTGCCGAAAATAAAAATGGCCGCCGTGGGGAAGGAGGAGGGCGCAGCGCAGCGCAGGGCAGGTTTCAAAAGTCCCGCCTCTGGCCGGCCGTCCGCCTCTTAATAATGTCCCTACTACTCTGTGCATTATGAATGGACATACTAGGCGGGGGGCGGGGCGAGCGGCCGCTATAGAGAGAACTATTGAGATCCTTCACTGTCAGCTCCTCACGTCTATGTATGAATGAGAACTGAACTGAGCTGACACCGGGCGGGGGGGCGGGCGGAGCGGCCGCTATTAGCTGTGACTATGTGAGAGTTTCACTTCCCTGACAGGCATGTATCTCCGCTGACAAGGAAGAGAAGCTCTCACATAGTCACAGCTAATAGCGGCCGCTCCGCCCGCCCCCCCGCCCGGTGTCAGCTCAGTTCAGTTCTCATTCATACATAGACGTGAGGAGCTGACAGTGAAGGATCACAATAGTTCTCTCTATAGCGGCCGCTCGCCCCGCCCCCCGCCTAGTATGTCCATTCATAATGCACAGAGTAGTAGGGACATCATTGAGAGGCGGTGCCGCCGGCCAGAGGCGGGACTTTTGAATGCAGGAGAGGACACCCGAGGAGGAGGACGCTGAGGCAGTGGGGGAGGGGGGAGGGGAGCTGAGGCAGCTTACCAATGCTATTAGTATTATGAGGCATGAGGGGTTAATGTATTGTCACTGCTGGTCACTCATCTATTAGTGACTGACCAGTGGCAGTTAATTAACCCCTTTTGTGCTGCATTAGTGCAACCAGTGTCAGTGTTAATTAACACTGGTTGCACTAATGCAGCACAAAGGGGTTAATTACCTGCCACTGGTCAGTCACTAATAGATGAGTGACCAGCAGTGACAATACATTAACCCCTCATGCCTCATAATACTAATAGCATTGGTAATTAAATTAACCTCTTGCCAACCCATCACAGTACATATACTGTGACAGGGTGGCAGCGACAGGTGTAGGTGTACGTCGCTGCCTGTTTTTGGTTTATGTCCCTGTTCTATCCATTTCAAATTTTTTTTGGGGAAAAAGTCATTTTCGGTTTCGGTTTCGGTTTTCGGCCAAGGGCATCCTGCATTTTCGGTTTCGGTTTCGGCCCAAAATTTTCATTTCGGTGCATCCCTAATTTTTATATATTTTTTTTTATTAGTAATGGCGATGATCTGCGTTTTTTTGTGGGACTGTGACACTGCGGCGGACAGATCGGTCCCCTAACTGACATTTTTGACACTTTTAGGGGGACCAGTGACATTACTACAGTAATCAGTGCTAAAAATATGCATTGTTACTGTAATAATGACACTGAGAGGGAAGGGGCTAACTCAGGGGCGATTAAAGGGTTAAGTGTGAACCTAGGGGGTGTTTTCTAGCTGTGAGGGGGATGGGCTTGTGGAATCAACACAGAGACCTGTGATCCTAAATAGGAGGAATACAGGAGCTCTGTGTTGACAGCTGAGAGAACAACGGTCTGCTGTGTTTACAATACTAGACCAGAGGGAGCGATCGCGGGTGCCCGGTGGCAATTGCGGCCACTGGCCCCGTGAATTGGCTTCCCCGCTGGCTAATGGGGGAGCGAGCGCGCCTCCGGCGGCACGTGTACACCCCAGGAGCCCTACTGTGAACTGCCGTACATGTACGACGGTTCGCGCAGCCTAGCCCGCCTACCACAGTATATCTGCAGTAGGCGGTCGGCAAGTGGATAATATTTGTGTTCAGAATAAAGCAATATTAAACCCACAATCAAAAACGTCATATAATGCAGCTTACCAATCATTAGATGTGGCGGCTGCATTAGTTTTCTTTTTTAGTCTTTTTTTCCCTCTGTTTTCACCTGGTGATCTGGCCAGTAACACACCTCCTGTATTAGAGCGCCCCCACTCTGGATGAAGGAGCGCAGCAGGCACCTTTGGACAGCAGCTTTATCAATATGGGACTGGCAGATTTAAATACACTAACAAACCGAAGCTGAACTCCAGCTCATACTTTATAATCAGTGACAGCAAACAGTTTTTTTTTTTCCTTAAAGATTTTTCAGCAGGGGTAGGGAACCTATGGCTCGCGAGCCACAAGTGGATATTTTGATGGCTGCATCTGGCTCGCGGACAAATCTTTAATAAAGGGGGGCGTGTCCGGACGTGACGTGTAGTCCCAGAGCTCCGCCGCGTCTACCACTCAATCCAGTGCCATCCGCGTAGCTCTGCCCGGTGCCAAGGAAATTTCTGCACCCATCGACGGTGCACTTTGTGGGCTACCCACCGCTACCCTCAGTTCGTCTCTGGGTGACCGGATTGGCGCGCTACGGACCCGGTGGCCTACTCGCGGTACCGCCGCCGGCTCGTGTGCTGTGCATCTGAGGGCCTTGGCAATCACCGCCCGGTAAGGAGACTAGGGGTGCACCGATCCAACTTTTTTTGTCCCAATACCGATACCAGTACCGATCCGGAACTACACACATAAAGCATGCGGCTGCAGTACAGAGCAAAGCCGCTGCTTCCTGTGTGTGGCTCCTCCTTTCACAGGCGGAGTGCATCTGATATCACTCCGCCTGTGAGCCGGAACTATACAGGAAGTAGCGGCTCCCATCCCATACTACTACACCACCAAGTAAGGGACGGCAGAGCCGGGACTCAGCAAAACCGGATTGGCCCGTGGTTCGGTTAATTTTACCGATCCACCGATCCAGCTATTGTGGCAGTATTGGCACCGATAACCGATACGAATATCGGATCGGTGCATCCCTAAAGGAGACCTGCCATCCGCTCCCTGTGCCCGACAGACACGATCGCCTTCCCCTCTGACACCCGGGGACCCACGGGAGCTGCCTCTCACATCCACTTCTGAGGCCACCATTTTCTCAGGGCCTATACTCACCTCCATCACTCGCAGGCCTGCAGACGCTTCACCACTCCGGCCTCATTACATACCTGCCTGCTCTGCTCTCTTCCCGACCGGACTCCAGGCACTTTCACACAGCTCCATCTACTCACTGTATAGCTGCGGCCCATGAATATTAAATAAAGGTTCCCGACCCCTGAAATATAGTGTTTGGCTCTCACAGAATTACATTTGAAGATGTGTGGTGTTCATGGCCAAAAAGGTTCCAGACCCTGTTTTAAATGAATATATAAAGCTGAACATTGTAAGCACCTTTGTCAGTGCTAAATGATTTGTCTCATTTCTGTAACTGTTAAATCTACGGGGCAGCTTGTTTTTTTTGAAAATCAACAGACTAATGGGCCATACACACTATAGGATTTTCTGAAGACTTTTTCCTTTAGATTTACCAAAACCATATAATATGAGGTCAAACCTAAACACTTTCAATTTGTATGCAATCTGGCCGGCCCTTATACTACATAGAAAAGGTAAATCTGAAGGAAATCTAACCACAAAAGTTGGATAGTGTGTATCCAGCTTTACTGGCCAGACCACCAGGTGAAAAATAGAAGAAAGAAAAGAAATGCAGCCGTCACATCTAGGAATTGGTAAGCTGCAATATAATAAAGGTTTGTTTTTAGGTTGAATATCGCTGTAAAGCTGAACTTAACTCTCTCAGTGAACATGAATTATGTGTAATCCTCATGCTGCTGGCATTAGTAAGTAGATAGGAAGGTATATTATACAGACTTTAATCCACTTGACTGCTTGGCACTTTTACCCCCTTCCTGCCCAGGCCAATTTTCAGCTTTGCGCGGTCATGCTACATTGTATCCATATGACATTTTTATCATTCATTTTCACACAATCAGAGCTTTCTTTTGGTGGTATTTAATCACCGCTGCGGTTTTCATTTTTGCTAAATAAACATAAAAAAACCCTGAAAATTTTGAAAAAAATTTTTTTTTCATAGTTTGTTATACAATTTTGCAAACAGGTCATTTTTTTTACTTCACTGATGGGCACTGATAGGCAGCACTGATGTGCACTGATGGGTGGCACTGATGAGGCTGCACTAATAGATGGCACTGAAAGATGGCGCTAATAGGCACTGATAGGCAGCACTGATGGGCACTGATGGGTGGCACTGATGAGGCTGCACTAATAGGTTGCACTGAAAGATGGCGCTAATGGGCACTGATAGGCAGCACTAATAGGTGACAGTGATAATGAGGCACTGATGAGCAGCAGTGATGGGCACTGATAGGTGGCACTGATCAGCAGAACTGGTAGGCACTGATTAGCGGCAGTGGTGAGCACTGATTAGCAGAACTGGTGGGCACTGATTAGCAGCACTGGTGAGCACTGATTAGCAGCACTGGTGGGCACTGATTAGAAGCACTGGTGGGCACTGATTAGCAGCACTGGTGAGCACTGATTAGCAGCACTGGTAGGCACTAATTAGAAGCACTGGTGGGCACTGAATAGCAGAACTGGTGGGCACCGATTAGCAGAACTGGTGGGCACCGATTAGCAGAACTGGTGGGCACTGATTAGTAGCACTGGTGAGCACTGATTAGCGGAAATGGTGGGCACTGATTAGTAGCACTGGTGGGCACTGATTAGCGGCACTGGTGGGCACTGATTAGTGGCACTGGTGGGAACTTATTAGCAGCACTGGTGGGCATTGATTAGCAGCACTGGTGGGCATTGATTAGCAGAATTAGTGGGCACTGATTAGCAGCACTGGTGGGCACTGATTAGCAGCACTGGTAAGCACTGATTAGCGGCACTGGTGGGCACTGATTAGCAGAACTGGTGGGCACTAATTAGCAGCACTGGTGGGCACCGATTAGCAGAACCGATGGGCACCGATTAGCAGAACTGGTGGGCACTGATTAGCGGCACTGGTGGGCACTGATTAGCAGAACCGATGGGCACCGATTATCAGAACTGGTGGGCACTAATTAGCAGCACTGGTGGGCACTGATTAGCAGAACCGGTGGGCACCAATTATCAGCACTGGTGGGTACTGATTAGCGGCACTGGTGGGCACTAATTAGCAGCACTGGTGGGCACTGATTAGCAGCACTGGTGGGCATTGATTAGCAGAATTAGTGGGCACTGATTAGCAGCACTGGTGGGCACTAATTAGCAGCACTGGTAAGCACTGATTAGCGGCACTGGTGGGCACTGATTAGCAGAATTAGTGGGCACTGATTAGCAGCACTGGTGGGCACTAATTAGCAGCACTGGTAAGCACTGATTAGCGGCACTGGTGGGCACTGATTAGCAGAACTGGTGGGCACTGATTAGCAGAACTGGTGGGCACTGATTAGCAGAACTGGTGGGCACTGATTAGCGGCACTGGTGGGCACTGATGAGGCCGATAACAGAAGCCGGTTATTGACTTTCTTCTTCTCTCCTCACGGACAGCATTAGGAGAGAAAAGCCGATAACTGGCTTGTGTTTACAACCCGTGATCAGCTGTCACTGGCCCTTTACCCTGATCATAGAGCATGCTGCAGGGGGCATGTGCAAAGCGCAATCACTGGTGGACCATGGATGCCCTTCTGCCATTGGAAGTCTGCACTGTAGCCGTCTTTTGGCCATAGCGCGGGCGGAAAGTAGTTAAACCTTTTTCTTCTATATACTTCCAGTTACTTCCTGGTTTCTGGCCTAAAATGATGTCATACACAGGAGTCTTCAGGAGAGGAGGAGGGGCTTTTTCAGCTAAGCACACCCTCCTGCTGGCATGCCTGAGCTAAGGGCAGATGGATTCCAATAGGTATATATATGTTACAGGAATCACCTGCCCTTACTCAAGATGGCTGCAACTAGAAATGATAAGGTGGTGGGGGGGGGGGGGGTTGGTTAAAAGTGTTTTTTCAACAAAATAAAGCAGGGAGACATGGATGAATGGATAGGGGAGTTTGCTATAAATATTAAAAATGAATTAAACAGCGTTTTCAGTTTGTGATGCTCAGATTGCAGTCTTGCTTTAAAATGAACTCCCCTTCGCTAACCAGCAGAACTGAACCCGATTCATGCACCTCCATACACAGTACAGTCCCGAGCCTCCATCATTAGGCGTTTCTCCGGCATCATTTGAATTGCTCCCCCCCCCCCCCCAGTGAATGTATTTCTATTTCTGTTTTCCATTAGTCACATCAATGGGAAGAAAAGACGTCTCTTCCACTTTGCAGGCTGTAAACAATCGAGCCACACAAGTGAGTGGATGTAAATCAGATGTATGGAGACAATCATCAGGAGAGCAGCAAACTCCATGAGCTGTCAGATGTGACACAATGACAGAGACGGAATGATCATTGGAATGGTAATGAGTCGGATCACAAACATTCTCTGCAGTCCTGGATGATGGGGGATGTGGTCAACAGAGCTGCACCATTGTAAGATGTATAAATGCAGAATATAATACAACAGCCAAAGTATCATATCTGAAGCCGGCAATATATACACCGATCAGCCATAACATTATGACCACTGACAGGTAAAGTGAATAACACTGATTATCTAGGTACAATGACATCAGAAAGTGAGTGAGATACAAAGTACACCCCTCACATTTTTGTAAATATTTTATTCTATCTTTTCATGTGACAACACTGAAGAAATGACACTTTGCTACAATGTAAAGTAGTGAGTGTACAGCTTGTATAACAGTGTAAATTTGCTGTCCCCTCAAAATAACTCCACACACAGCCATTAATGTCTAAATCGCACGCAACAAAAGTTAGTACACCCTTTAGTGAAAATATCCAAACTGAGCCCAATTAGCCATTTTCCCTCCCCGATGTCATGTGACTCGTTAGTGTTACAAGGTCTCAGGTGTGAATGGGGAGCAGGTGTGTTAAATTTGGTGTTATCGCTCTCACTCTCTCATTCTGGTCACTGGAAGTTCAACATGGCACCTCATGGCAATGAACTCTCTGAGGATCTATAAAAAAAAAATGTTGCTTTACATAAAGATGGCCTAGGCTGTAAGAAGATTGCCAAGACCCTGAAACTGAGCTGCAGCACAGTGGCCAAGACCATACAGTGGTTTAACAGGACAGGTTCCACTCAGAACAGGCCTCACCATGGTCGACCAAAGAAGTTGAGTTCACGTGCTCAGTGTCATATCCAGAGGTTGTCTTTGGGAAATAGACGTATGAGTGCTGCCAGCATTGCTGCAGAGGTTTAAGGGGTGGGGGGGGGGGGGTCAGCCTGTCAGTGCTCAGACCATACGCCGAACACTACATCGAAATTGGTCTGCATGGCTGTCGTTCCAGAAGGAAGTCTCTTCTAAAGATGATGCACAAGAAAGCCTGCAAACAGTTTGCTGAAGACAAGCAGACTAAGAACATGAATTACTGGAACCATCTCCTGTGGTCTGATGAGGTTCATTGATGGAGGTGGGGAAGGAAGGCTCATTGATGTAAGTGGGGAAGGAAGGCTCATTGATGGAGGTGGGGAAGGAAGGCTCATTGATGGAGGTGGGGAAGGAAGGCTCATTGATGGAGGTGGGGAAGGAAGGCTCATTGATGGAGGTGGGGAGGGAGGGCTCATTACTGGAGGTGGGGAGGGAAGGCTCATTGATGGAGGTGGAGAGAGAAGGCTCATTGATGGAGGTGGGGGGAGGGAAGAGGATCATTGATTGAGGTGGGGAGCCAAGGCACATTGATGGAGGTAGGGAGCCAAGGCTCACTGATGGAGGTGGGGAGGGAAGGCTCAGTAAAGAATGTGGGGATGGAAGGCTTGTTGACAGAGGTGAGGAGGAAAGGCTCATTGATGGAGGTGGGAATAGAAGGCTCATTGATGTAGGTGGAGAGGGAAGGCTCATTGATGTAGGTGGAGAGGGAAGGCTCATTGATGTAGGTGGAGAGGGAAGGCTCATTGATGGAGGTGGAGAGAGAAGGCTCATTGATGGAGGTGGGGGGGGGGGAGAGAGTCATTGATTGAGGTGGGGAGCCAAGGCACATTGATGGAGGTAGGGAGCCAAGGCTCACTGATGGAGGTGGGGAGGGAAGGCTCAGTAAAGAATGTGGGGATGGAAGGCTCGTTGACAGAGGTGAGGAGGGAAGGCTCATTGATGGAGGTGGGAATGGAAGGCTCATTGATGGAGGTAGAGAGGGAAGGCTCATTGATGGAGGTGAGAAGGGAAGCCTCACTGATAGAGGTGAGGAGGGAAGGCTCATTGATGGAGGTGGGGATGGAAGGCTCATTGATGGAGGTGAGGAGGGAAGGGTTAATTGATAGAGGTGGGGAGTCAAGACTCATTGATGGAAGTGTGGAGCAGGGGCTGGGCTGTGTAGCCCGATCCAATAGAAGAGCTACTGGTCCTCAAATGTGAATGCTGGCTCTGAAGGAAAGGTGTGAGAACACACAGAGCATTTCAGTTTGCTGTATATGGGACTGAGTGGTCAGGGCGCCAATGCTGACCTGTAATGCAGCATGCCACAATGTACGGTATTACCTTTGTGGTGTGCTGCAGTGCTTCTACATTACACATCACCGTATTTAAGGTGTTGGGGCGCCATTCAAAATTAATACAGTACACACTATGCGAGTAATGCATAATAAAAAGTGCATTTTGGGCACTAGGGTGATTTGCATTAAGGCAGCCTATTTATTTTACATAGGGTGCCAGTGCACCAAAGCGCACAGAGAATCAGAAATGAACCTTTTTTTCTTCAGCACACCACATCGTACAGATTGTTCCCATCGCTGAAACTTATATGAGGAGCAATGGCAAGGTGTATTGGGAGTAGATTTCAAAATGAATAGCATTGCAATCCAGCACACTGCTGATCATGCATTACAGCAATCTGTGAAGCCAGCCTCAAGGTTTTTAGTGCAAGTTGATAATTTGCAGTTTTTCCAACCTTTGATTTTCGCCATTTGCCCAGATGGCACAATTGAAAGTTTAGATTTTTTTTTTTTTGGCGAGCCTTTTTCAGTTTAAAAAAAAAACATTCTATATTTTTATCTCTTGCATATGTAGCACACCATGCTACTAGGAAAAACATGGATATTTAACCCCTTTAATAACGGCACTTTTACCCCCTTTCTGCCCAGGCTGAAATTCAGCTTTCAGCGCTGTCACACTTTAAATGACAACTGCGCGGTCATGCACCACTGTACTCTCATGAGATTTTTATCATTTTTTTTTCTTTTGGTGGTATATAATCACCACTGGGTTTTTTATTTTTTGGTAAATAATTGAAAAAAGACTGAAAAGTGTATTCTGCTAAATTTCTTTGGTGAAAATAACCCAAATCAGTGTTTATTATGAAAGTTATAGAGTCCACAAACTATGGTGTATATATATATATATATATATATATATATATATATATATATATATATATGAAAATTAATCAATCCTGCTGTACTGATCTAACTTATTGTTGGGGCTCTGTGTGTTTTATAGACACAGAGAGTAGGGTTTGGGAGCAAACACGTATAAGTTCCAAAATAGCAAGCAGCTTGCTATGGGGCACTTGGCAGGGGGGAGGAGCCAGGAACGTCAGCGGGGGGACCCGAGAAGAGGAGGATTGGGGCTGCTCTGTGCAAAACAATCACACAGAGCAGGTAAGTATTACATGCTTATTTATTTATTTATTTTTAATTGTGCCTTTAGTATCACTTAAGGTGAATTTTTAGAATTAGTATTAGGCTATGAGTTGTATCAGTACGATAATATCATTTTTGTGCATTTTTATAGAAAACATTATTTTCGCCGTCAGAGTCGCCTGACAGGTAGAGATGGCGTCCAGGACCTACGTGAGGTCAGTGGCGGGAGCAGCCAGCGAGGCAGACTGGGCCGCGCCATCTTCCGGCGGAGACTCCTTGTCTTTGTGTCAAAATTTGTCCAGCTTTGCGGTGGCTTCAGACTTCTGCCGAGGGGGAGACATACCGCCACCGGGTCCGAGGAGGGACAGGTGCCAAAAGAAGGTAAGTTCTGGAGTCGGATAGAGGACAGGATCAAGAAATCAGGATGGTGCCGGCGGAGCTCTCTGTCAGTGCATCTTACTCCATTGCGCTTTCAGAAAACATTATTTTAATCAAAGTTTGCACATCTCTCATGCGAAGAACAAAATCAATAGCACCATCTTTACATTTTACAGGCTCTTTGCTCTCATAAAATAAATAGATCAGTGGGTCTTTTACAAACTTATAAGGTTGTATGTATTAAGCTATGAGTTGTATCAGTAAGATAATATAATTTTTGTGCATTTTTATAGAAAATATTATTTTAAATCAACATTTGCACATCTCTCATGGGAAGAACAAAATTAACAGCACCATCTTTACATTTTACAGGCTCTTTGCTCTCATAAAATAAATAGATCAGTGGGTCTTTTACAAACTTATAATGTTGTATGTATTAAGCTATGAGTTGTATCAGTAAGATAATATCATTTTTGTGCATTTTTATAGAAAATATTATTTTAATCAACATTTGCACATCTCTCATGGGAAGAACAAAATTAACAGCACCGTCTTTACATTTTACAGGCTCTTTGCTCTCATAAAATAAATAGATCAGTGGGTCTTTTACAAACTTATAAGGTTGTATGTATTAAGCTATGAGTTGTATCAGTAAGATAATATAATTTTTGTGCATTTTTATAGAAAATATTATTTTAATCAACATTTACATATCTCTCATGGGAAGAACAAAATTAACAGCACCATCTTTACATTTTACAGGCTCTTAGCTCTCATAAAATAAATAGATCAGTGGGTCTTTTACAAACTTATAAGGTTGTATGTAATAGAAAAAAAAAACTGTAAAAAAAAAAAAAAACAAAACAAAACATAAAAAAATTGCAAGAATGGTCTGGTTTACCCTGGATAAAAAAAATGGGAGACAGGGCCTGGCAGCAAAAGGATTAAAGAAGATAAGCAATCATGCCTCTGAGAGGATGAGCAGCGAGAAGCCTCATTAAAGTAAAAATGAAACCCATCGTATTAACAGTTTCAAAAACCAGTTACAATCCCAGCACATGCCAGAAATGTAACTGTCACATTGGTTTTGCTCTCAACCAAACTGTCAAACCATCACATGGCTGAAGTCATAACTGATCACATGTGCAGCATCATGGCAATTGATGAGCAAACTGAGGCCAAGATGGCAGCTTCCTTGGCTGAAAACAATAGGAGGGTTTAGTTCCGCTTTAAGATTTCCACAGAAAAGGTAATTATATAGACCTCTCGATACTGGTATAAGTCCTTTGAATATTTGTATAAGCAGATTATTCTTTTGGCATGAAATATTTCAGTCAAGCCACAAACAAGTCTGGATAACAAAATTCTACAAAATAACCTTGAATCTGCGTTATTTCTAATAGTCACCTTTTTCAATTGTTCACACATTGTGGACAAGATACTCAATTTGTTAGAACATGTGGTCACATATGAATATTAACAATCTACAAACTGTCCTCCCAAACATCCACATCCAATCTCCGGCATGATAAGAATGAAATCATCACATTCTATGTAATTGCACAAACCTTCCTGATGTGTTTTTCAGAATAGCCAGTGCATCTGGGTACCCGTCCATGTTATAATCTCCGATATGAAGGGTGATGGGAAATGACTGGGTAAGAGGAGGGGTTGGTGGTGCAAATGCCCAAATCGTGTTTCCATTGGTGAAGTTCTGCAACACTGGAACCCACTAAAAACAAAACAAGAATACAAGAAAATGTTATGTTGGAAGAACCATTAAAGTGTATCCAAAGTCAAACCTTTTTTTTTTTTGGGTCGAGTGGAGAAGAAAAAAATCTCACAAAACTGGACTAATAAGGTGCTAAAAAAAATTCCTTAACACAGTTGTCTAATAAAATCTAATTTTTATAACTGAATATCAAATAAACATACATATAGAAACATTCATCATTACACAGAGTTTTACAAAGAACCCTTCCCTACAAGTCCATCCCTCTATGCCAGCCTTTCGCAAACTTTACAGCACAGAGGAACCCTTGAAATAACTGAGGTTTCAGGGAGCCCCTGCTAAATATTATTATAACTTCACCTCATGATTTATTAGTGCAGTGATATCCAAACTACGGCCCTCCAGCTGTTGTGGAACTACATATCCCATTAAGGCATTGCAAAACTCTGACATTCACAGACATGACTAGTAGGGATTGACCGATTATCGGCAAAGCCGATATATTGAGGGCCGATATGCACTTTCCCTGATATATCGCAATCGGCCACTAAGGTTCCTGATATTGCTGATATTTCCCGGAAAGTGCTTGTACCGGAGTGATGCCTGCAGCTAAAGGCATCACCCCGGTACCGGCGTCCATAGCCAACGGTCGGCTGTCTTGTAATGACAACCGATGTGGCTGAGAAGCTGCTCGGCTCCTGTCTCGGGTCTCCTGTCCCACCGAGCAGGAGGTCTTGAGAGGAGCGGAGAGGATAGTTTGGGTGATGGGATAATGGGGAATGTTTTATATCTATGCTTTATGCTTATTTAATTTCCAATACAAAAGCTGGATTTCAATAGATAGTTGGTTTAGGCTCCATTCAAACCTGAGCGTATTGTTTTCAGGCTTTTTTTGGATGCTTTTTCAGGAGTTTTTGCAGATGTTTGGAGGAAGGCATTGATGTCTGACCAAAAACGCTTGTTATCAGCCAAAAAAGAAGCTCATGTACTTTTTTGAGCTTCAGATGTTTTGCTTGAGGCGATAAAACGCTCATATGTGAACAGGGGCCATTGAAATTATTAAGATTTTGCTTGTTGGGCGTTTTGGAACTTCAGAGATTAGTGTTTTATGAGCTGAAAAACGCTCAGGTGCGAATGGGGCCTCAAGGATTATTTTTAGCACTTTAAGAGCCAGTTCACACTACTCCGGCTTGGTCGCCTGACAAGTAGCGCTCCATGCTGTGCAATGAAACCGTTCTAATCAGAACGACTCAAGTCTCTCCGACTTAGAAAAAGGTTCCTGCACTACTTTTGGGCGAAGTCGGAGCGACTTGCATTGACTTCTATTATGAGAAGTCGTTTGCAAGCCGCAATGAAGTCGTGCTGCACGGGCGACTTCAAAGTCGGGGCCACTTTGAGTCACCGCGGTGTGAACCGACTCTGAAAGTCCCGTTTTGTATTGTGTTGTTCTGTTTGCCATTGAAGCTTGCAAAATAATATTGCTATACCTCATTAGTCCAGCTTAAAGTAGTTGTAAACTAACATGAAATATAAACAAAGCATATCCCTCCATACCAGTGTTTCTCGACTCCGGTCCTCAGGGCACACTAACAGGCCAGATTTTAGGTATTACCTTGGGGAGATGCAGACTAGAATACTGCAATCACTGAGCAGCAATTGCTATCACCTGGGATGTATTTCAGTTTTCTTGCAAACCTGGCCTTTTTGTGTGCCCTGAGGACCGGAGTTGAGAAACACTGCTCTATAGTGTGTACTTGTCTGAATCCAGAGCATTAAGTGTAATTTATGTCTGCTGCTTCCTTCCTCTGCTATCTGCCTCTGACAAGTTTTTCTGACACCAAGAGAAAAAAGTGGACAGGAACTGAGCTTCAGCACAAAGCCTGTAATTGACAGCCTCAGCTCTGCTCATGTGTGCTGTGTGAAGAGGGGTGTGTACCTTCAGCTCTCCACCCCCTGTTTTCTGACATCTCAAACAAGCTGAATCATTTCTGGATTTTGAACAGATGAAGAGAAGAGAAAACTGCAGATAAACAGGTACAACGTATGTAGTATTTGTTTCATCTCTCTGTATCACCTGAAGCCAGTCACTTCAAGGGTTTTAATTTTTGGCATATAGATTCTAGAAGGGATAGAAGCCCTGTAAAGCTTTTAGTATGTTCAAGAATTTACAGTGTTCAACAAAGCAGGAGGTGGGGGCAAACCTTTCAATAGTGGCATCTGCTTTGGTGACAACTATCTAGGGGCATGTTTTTATATATTGAAAATTATAAACACTTGTTTTTGCCCCCATTTTTCATGAGCTGAACTCAAAGGTCTAAGAAAACCGGGATTCATCCAAGAAGAGAACACCTCTCCAAAGTGCCGGGCGCCATTAATTGTGAGCATTTGCCCACTTAATTTGGTTACGACGATGAACTGCAGTCAGGTCGAGACCCCGATGAGGACGACGAGCATGCAGATGAGCTTCCCTGAGATGGTTTCTGACAGTTTGCGCAGAAATTCTTTGGTTATGCAAACCGATTGTTGCAGCAGCTGTCCGGGTGGCCGGTCTCAGACCATCTTGGAGGTGAAAATGCTGGATGTGGAGGTCCTGGGCTGGTCTCAGATGATCTTGGAGGTGAAGATGCTGGATGTGGAGGTCCTGGGCTGGTCTCAGACCATCTTGGAGGTGAAGATGCTGGATGTGGAGGTCCTGGGCTGGTGTGGTTACAAGGCCGGTTGGATGTACTGCCCAATTTTCTGAAACGCCTTTGGAGACGGTTTATGGTAGAGAAATGAACATTCAATTCGTGAACAACAGCTCTGGTGGACATTCCTGCAGTCAGCATGCCAATTGCACGCTCCCTCAAAACTTGCGACATCTGTGGCATTGTGCTGTGTGATAAAACTGCACATTTTAGAGTGGCCTTTTATTGTGGGCAGCCTAAGGCACACCTGTGCAATAATCATGCTGTCTAATCAGCATCTTGATATGCCACACCTGTGAGGTGGATGGATTATCTCGGCAAAGGAGAAGTGCTCACTAACACAGATTTAGACAGATTTTTGAACAATATTTGATAGAAATAGGCCTTGTGTGTACATAGAAAAAGTCTTAGATCTTTGAGTTCAGGTCATGAAAAATGGGAGCAAAAACAAAAGTGTTGCGTTTTTTAATTTTGTTCAGTATAGCATAAGCCCTCTGAAGAGCCATATGTGGTGGATCGTTCTTAAAAGCGCATTTGACAGGCGGCGAAGAGGCATTTATGTTGCCTCCCTATTGCCTATTTAAACCCCAAACTCCTGCACCAATGTGCATTTCACGCGGGTTGCGGCATAGCCCCATTCACTTGAATCGGTTGTGTTCAGCTGTTAATATTGCCCACCGAAGGCAACGGGAGTTTAATTCTTGCTTGGATTGTGTGAAGTAAAGCATCACAGTCACGGCATGTGTCCACCCCCGGGCGCTGCCTTTGCAGCTTGGGGGGGGGGGGGGAGGTTGTGTGTGGCAAAAAGGTGGCTCAAGCTGCTTAAATAAGCTCTAAGAGGGAGGTTCCTCCCACTTTGGAAAGATTTCCCTCACTGTCCTAAGTAGGGTAGTTGGGGAAAATCTCCCCAAGAAAGCCAAAAAGCTGCTGTGGATTTTACCTGTTCCTAGAGGCTAGAGGGAGTTAAAGATTTGCTAAAGGGCATTCTCATTCAGTTTTGTTGAAGGCACAAAAATACATACTGTATAGCCTTGGTATATCCTGTTATTCTGTCATGCTATTGAAGAAGAACATTCCTGCTCCAAGCATTCAAAAAGTAGTCTATAAATATTCTGGATGCAACGCACATTCCTTTACAGCTAAATCGTTGCTGACATCACATAGTCATGGCTGAGACCCCTTTGTTCTTACTAAGGGATAGTCAAGATTGGATGTTCAAGGTTAGCAGTGATTATTCTAGTAGTGAATGTGGAAAGGAAGAAATAAAATAAAATTATTTTATGGGACAGACGCTTCCAGAATCTTCATGGTTAGCCAAATACATTAATGGCTTTCTGCCCTCTTAATTCACTAGGAGCTTCTTAGCTTAGCATACAGTGCATCCGGAAAGTAGCCACAGCTCTTCACTTTTTCCACATTTTGTTATGATACGGCCTTATTCCTAAATGGATTAAATTCATTATTTTCCTAAAAATTCTATGAACAATAACCCATAAGGACAACGCGAAAAAAAGTTTCCAAATTTATTAAAAATAAAAAAAATCCCATGTACATAAGTATTCACAGCCTTTGACATGACACTCAAAATTGAGCTCAAGTGATGTCAGAGCACAAACCAAGCCATGAAATCCAAGGAATTGTCTGTAGACCTCAGAGACAGGATTGTATAGAGGCAGAGATCTGGGGAAAGGTATGGATAAATATCTACAGCATTGAAGGTCCCAATGAGCACAGTGGCCTCCATCATCCCTAAATGGAAAAAGGTTTGGAACCACCAGGACTCTTGCTAGAGTGGGCCGCCCAGCCAAACTAAGTGATCGGGGGAGAAGGCCCTTAGTCAGGGAGGTGACCAAAAACCCAATGGTCACTCTGACAGAGCTCCAGAATTTCTCTGTCTCGAGAGGAGAACCTTCCAGAAGAACAACCATCTCTGCAGCACTCCACCAATCAGGCCTGTATGGTAGAGTGGCCAAACAGAACCCACTCTTCACTAAAAGGTACATGAGAGCCTGCCTGGAGTTTGCTGAAGGACTCTCAGACCATGAGAAACATATTTCTCTGGTCTGATGAAACAAAGATTGAACTCTTTGGCCTGAATGGCAAGCATCATGTTTGGAAAAAAACAGGCACCGCTGATCACCTGGCCAATACCATCCAAAGCCTGGTGGTGGCAGCATCATGCTGTGGGGATGTTTTTCAGCGGCAGGAACTGGGAGACTGGTCAGGATCGGGGGAAAGATGAATGCAGCAATGTACAGAGACATCCTTGATAAAAACCTGCTCAAGATCGCTCTGGACCTCCGACTGGTGCGAAGGTTCATCTTCCGACAGGGCAACGACCCTAAGCCAGTGCTGTATCTTGGCCTAGGCCGAAAAGGCCCAGGCCTAGGGCGGCACTTTGCAGGGGGGGGCAGCAAAAATGCTGCACACCACATGAAAAAAAGTAGCCTCCCCCCGACTTCCATGTGAAAAGGGTCCCTGCTGGCTTACGCTACACTTTTAGTTTAGTTCCAGTATTATGGGATGAATTGGGCCAGAGGGCAGGGTCCAGGGGCAAATCAGTCTGGCACCCCCATAAAGCAGTCACACTGCTATCTGCTGGTATGATAGGCTGCACTAATGGGCACTGATAGGCTACACTGGTGGCCACTGATGGGGCTGTACTGATAGCCACTGATGAGGGCACACTGATATGTTGCACTGTTAAGGCTGCACTAATGGGCAGTAATGAGGCGGCACTGATGGGCACTGATGAGGCTGAACTTATGGGAACTGATAAAGCTATGCTGATGGGCAATGATAGACTGTGGTTGTGGTCTGTGGTGTACAGATGACAGGGCGGGTCATAAACCAGAAAGGGTTGTTGCATTTACAGGAAGGGGAGGGTCATATTTAAATTTGGGGGTGCGCAAACATAGTAAGGCCTAGGGCAGCACAAAACCTAAATACACCACTGCCCTAAGCACACAGCCAAGATAACAAAGGAGTGGCTGCAAGACAACTCTTTGAATGTCCTTAAATGGCCTATCCAGAGCCCAGACTTGAACCTGATTGAACATCTCTCAAGAGATCTGAAAAAGGCTGTGCACCAATGCTCCCCATCCAACCTGATGGAGCTTGAGAGGTCCTGCATAGAATGGGAGAAACTGCCCAAAAATAGATGTGCCAAGCTTGTAGCATCATACTCAAAAAGACTTGAGATTGTAATTGGTGCCAATGGTGCTTTACCAAAGTCTTTTTTAATAAATTTGCAAAGATTTTAAACAAACTTCTTTCACATTGTCATTATGGGGCATTGTTTGTAGAATTTTGAGGAAAATTGGATTTTTTAATTACAGTAAAATCTGTTTCTCTGATGTTCATTGACGGACACAGCTCCTGGTATTCATAACCATTGGGTTATACTGCCCCCTACAGGAGTAGGATACTAGGCAGAAAAAAATTCTGGCTACACCCATGGTCAGTCCCAGGGGGTATACTCCCTCTCCCTGCTATAGCCACTCAGTTTTGTAACAAGCAGTGTCAGGAGAATAATAACTCCACAGAGGGGTGGGTGCTGTTTCCATCAATGAACATCAGAGAAATGGATTTTACAGTAAGTCAAAAACTCAATTTTCTCTTTCGTTCACTGACGAACACAGCCCCTGGTATTCATAACCGTTGGAACGTCCAAAAGCAGTGTTAAACATGAGGGGGTGGGAACATACAAAAAATTGCCCAAGGCTAAACATTAGCCAACCAGGCAACATGGGGCTCAACCAAACAACCGGAGCCCACCTGAAAAAAACAATACACCCTCAAAGAGGTTTAGGTCCTCTTGAAGCCTGCAAAACCTTGTGTCCAAAGGAAGCATCCGCAGATGCCAACACATCCACTTTATAAAACTTTGTAATAGTGTGCACCGACAACCAGGTGGCCGCCATGCAAACCTGCGTCACTGACGCCTGATGACAGAAGGCCCAGGAGGCACTAAGTGCCCTAGTAGAGTGCACCTTGACCGGGAAAGGAGGAACCTGACCCCTGATGGAATAGGCCTGAACCACAGTCTGTCTGATCCATCTGGAAATAGTCGCAGAGGAAGAGGATAATCCTTTTTGAGGTCCATCCGTGATCACAAATAGAGTCTGACTTCCTGAAAGACTCCGTAGCTGCCAGGTACACTCTAATTGCCCGGGCCACATCTAAGGTATGCAAGGCAATTTCCTTCAGATGTTTTGGCCTGGGACACAGGGAAGGCAACACAATGTCTGCATTCAAATGAAAGTCAGAGACAACCTTTGGAAGGAATGATGGAAAGGGACGAAGAACCACCTTATCCCTGTGAATCACTAGGTAAGGTGAACGACAGGATAACACCGCCAGTTCCGACACCCTGTGTGCAGAAGTGATAGCCACTAAAAAGGCCATCTTCTGGGACAATGTAAGCAGGGGAATCTCCCAAATATTTTCAAAAGGAGGCTTCTGCAGAGCTGAAAGCACCCAATTAGGATCCGAAGGCGGCAACCAAGCCCGCACCGGAGGAACCAAATGTCAGACACCCTGAAGAAAAGCACACATCAGGGAGTGTGTGGCCAAATGTCGGTGGAAGAAGACCGCCAAAGCCGACACCTGGCCCTTGATGGTAATCAAAGCCAATTTCTGTTCAACCCCCCATTGAAGGAAGGTTAAGATCCAAGCCACCGAGAAGGAGTGAGGAGAAACCCCAAAAGACTCACAACACACAATGTACTTCTTCCACATATGATGGTAGATCTTCCTAGAAGTAGGTTTCCTAGCTTTCAACAGGGTAGGAATCACTGACTCATATAAACCCCTATCCTTCAGCACCTGGTGTTCAACAGCCAAGCTGTCAAAGCCAGCGACTGTAAAGCAGGATGGAAGATTGGTCCTTGGGACAGAAGATCCTCCCTGAGAGGAAGCTTCCAATGAACATCAGTGACCAGCCGCACCAGATCGGCGTACCAAGCCCAGCAAGGCCAGTCCACAGCCACCAAGATGACCGGAATCCCTTCTGCCTCGATCCTGGGTAGAAGTCTGGGCAGAAGCTTGAGAGGGGGAAAGGCGTGAATCAGCCGATTCCGACCCCACGGAGCCACCAGCGCATCTGTGGCATCCACTAGAGGATCCCTTGACCGAGCCAAACCTCTGAACCTTTCTGTTGAGCCGAGACGCCAACAGATCCACCTCCGGGGTGCCCCACCAGAGATATAGCTGAGGAAACACCTCTGGATGAAGGGGCCACTCCCGGTGGTTCACGCCTGCCAATTTTCCACCCCTTGAATGAGTACGGTGGAGAGGGCTTGAACTAACCGTGCTGCCCACCTTAGAATGCCGGCTATCTCCAGAGCCACCAGGACACTTCTTGTGTCCCTTTGATGATTGATATAAGCCATGGCCGTGGCAATGTCCAATTTAATACACACTGGACAACACTGAAGACGATTCCCCAATGTTCCAGGCACAGTCTGATCACTCGGAGTTCCAACACATTGATCGGTAGTCTGGTTTCTTCCAGTGTCCAGATCCCCTGAGCAGAATGCTTGCCGAGGACGCCTCCCCAGCCGGACAGGCTGGCATCTGTGGTGACCACTGTCCAATACAAAGGGAGGAAGGATTTTCCCAGCCGAAGCTCTGGAGAACGAAGCCACCATATCAAAGACTCCCTCGTTCACCGACTCAGCCGGATCTGATTTTCCAGAAACTGGGGAGTCTTGTCCCATTTGGTCAGAATCTCCCTTTGCAGGGACCTCATATGGAACTGTGCAAACCGAACTGCCTCAAAGGTAAACACCATCAGGTCCAGCACCCACATGCAAGTCCGGAGGGACGACCATCTGTTGGACAGCAGGAGGCAAATTGCAGCTTGCAATTTTTGGAGTTTGTCCAAGGGAAGGAGCATTCTGGCTAAGGCCGAGTCCAGTCAGGCCCAGAGCGAAGAGCCAGATAGAACAGAGAGGCAGAGCGTGGGTGTGGGCTGTGAGTATACCTTGCTGGGGGGGATGCTAACAAGATGAATGGTCACTTTGCCCCGATTGGGCAATCATCTCTTTAACAAAGGCTTAAACTTTCAGTCTACATCCTTCTCAACTGTATGATAAAAGAATCTCATTGGCGGAAGGTAGGGGGTTCTTTTTAGAGTCATGACGACTAGTGGGTAAGAGTTAACCCTGAAATGTATAAAGTTGAACCCTTAAGCCATTGGTCTCCAAACTATGGCCCTTTGCTTGCTTTTTTCCGGCCTTAGGAGAACTATTCCTCCAGCTGACATTAACAATGGGGCCTCTAACACCAACAATGGGGCATCATTTCTGCCATTGACACCAACAATGGGGCATCGTTTCTACCATTGACACCAACAATGGGGCATAATTCCTGCCATTTACACCAACAATGGGGCATAATTCCTGCCAGTGACACCAACAACGGGGCTGTCAGAGCTGGGCTCCTGCTATTTACTAGCAGCTCTTTCTTCAGTGCACAAAAGCTGCGCAGCTGTCCAGTGAATTTCCAGCCACTCGTCGTTTCCACAGTTACTTACCTGCCTCATTAGTCCAGCCTACAGCCAGCCCCTTTTGGCTATTTAAACAGCTTTACTCATTCCCTCTGTGCCCTCGCGTGGTCAAAATCTCCAGTGTTCCTGTGTATGACTTGGCCTGGCTGATTTCTCTTCCGATTCCTGCTCCTGACAACGCTGACATTTGGTTCCCTGGTCCTGTGTCAAGGTTTTACCTTTCCCTCCTTTTGGCAGCCATCTTGGACATGTGCAGACTGCTGCCTCTTATAGACTCTGATTGCACCATCACTTGCCTGCTGCCTGGGCGTCGCACAGTGATGAAGCTGCACACCTGATGGGTTGCAGTCCTTGCCCTTGTGCTCCAAGGTGCATCTCTGCTAGCAGTCTTCTGGCTTGGCTGATGACTCTCCTGGCTCTCAACTTGGCATCGGCAGATGACCCGCTTCTGGACTCAACTCCAGCTTGGATGACTACCCACTTCTGGACTTGACCCCGGCTCGTTCCTGCTCCCACTTCCTCACTTTTGATGTGCTTTTATTGTTGTTTGCTCAAAAAAACGGCTTTATTTTACCTGCATCCCCGCGTGGTCTGGTTTCCTGGCACCCTGACATCCTGGCTCCTCTGATTACCCACTCTGGCTTCCAAATCCTGGCTTCTGCTTTTGACTACATTCCTAAACTGTTGGTAATTTTGCCATTACATTAAAGGTGTGATTTTAACTGCATTTTCTGTCTCGGCCTGGTTTGTGGTTCCTGACAGGGGCGTTATTCATACTAATGACGCCAACAATAGGGCATAATGCATACCACTGACACCAACAATGGGGCATTGTTACCAACACCGGGACATTTTCTACTGCCACGGGCCAGAGTCCGGCCCATCTAACGTCTGAAGGATAGTAAACTTGCCCTTAGTTTAGAAAGTTTGGAAGCCGCTGCCTTCAGCAATAAAATCAAAACAGTTTCAGAGGGGTGCACAAAAAAGGTGCTCTGGGTAATGAGGGTGTCTATTTTTAAAAATGTGACTTTACCTGTCCTTTCTCCGCTGTTATATCAGTTTCTCTTCAGTGTTATTTTAATACGAAAATGTTAATATGTACAAGGCACACTGGCAGAACTTTAAAGGCTTACATGGCAGATATTTCTAAAGAAACTTAATGAGATTGGGGTAAGGAAAGCTGAATTTATACAGAGCCGAAATCTAAATTTATACAGCCGAAGATTCCTGTTTGACCTATATTATCATATCTGCTTCTATTGTCAATACAGCTAATACAGGGATTGGGGACAGTTTCCGGGCCAGATGATGAGACGCTCTTATTTGTCATGTTAGCTGGATGAGAAGATGGAGTGGAACAAAAAATAATAACCCCCTTCTGTTGCAGCGGGAGATGAAAAACTTAATTGGTGGAAAATGTAAATGTTCAGTTAGCTGATCCACGGCCAAAAAGAAGGAATCATTTTTTTTTTTCAATTATTTAAAAATAAACTTTTTAGGACAAATTTGGAAGCCGTCATTGCTAACATGGGACCTGGAGCTTTATGTGACCATGGATCCCAATAAAAAACAAAATGTAAAAATCAAATTTTTTCATCGTTTTAGGCCAATTTGTATTCTGCTACATATTTTTGGTAAAAAAAAAAAAATCCCCAAAAAAGTGTATTGATTGGTTTGCGCAAAAGTTATTGCGTCTACAATCTAGGGGAAAGATTTATTTCATTTTCGTTTTTTTTTTTTTTACTAGTAATGGCGGCGATCAGCGATTTTTAATGGGACTGCGACATTGCAGCAGACAGATCAGACCCCTAACTGACATTTTTGACACTTTTGGGAGGACCAGTGACATTCCTATAGTAATCAGTGCTAAAAATATGCACTGTTACTGTACTAATGACACTGGCAGGGAAGGGGTTAACACCAGGGGGCAAGCAAATGTTTAAATGTGTGCCTAGGGAGTGCTTTCTAACAGTGGGAGGGATGTATTTACTGGATAAACACAGAGACCTGTGTGCCTAAATAGGAGGAACACAGGATACCTGTGTCCATCACTGACAGAACAGTGGTCTGTCGTGTTTACAATGGCAGACCGCCGTTTTTGTCTCTCTAGGGAACGATCATTGTGGCCACCGAAGAGAAGAGACGTACAGGTACATCGTTTTGTGGGACAGCGCCGACCTGCCATTTCTTCAGTGTTGTCACATGAAAAGATATGATAAAATATTTACAAAAAAATGAGGGGTCTACTCTCTTTTGTGAGATACTGTATATATGCAATTTTTTTTTACCGCAATAATGTATACTATGTTACTATTCTTTTACACTTCAGTCCTAAAAAAAGTGGTGTCTGATACCGCTGAAATGCATGCGCTATCCGATTGTGATAAAGACAACCATTTCCACCAAACCGCCTGATTGAATTATCCTTTCTGGTGGTCTTTTTCTTTCCCAAGTCAAGTCTTTACCCAAGGCCCCTCAATGAGTAAGGGTCTATGAGCATTATAACTGCTATACTGACACCACTGAATCTGAAATTCTCCACATCAACAGAATCTAAGAAGATTCTCTTCTACGAAACCCTTCTGTGCTTCTACCCCTTTTAAGGAAAAGAACGTGAAATTGAAAAGGCAGTCCCGTCAATTTATTTTAAGTAAAATGGCTCTAGCATTAGTGTGTCAATCTTACGCTCCATTCCCGGTACATGACAGCTAATAGCAAATGATTAAACATTCACACTAATACAGTCCACATTAATAACCTCATCATTAAAGGATTTGCGAACTCGGATTCAAAGGTAGGAATTAAAGACAGCTACCGGCTGATAATGTTCCAGTTAAAATTGCAAAGTATTAGATAACTAAATTTAGGCTACATGGAGTTATAATATGACTGAATACAGTTTAATAAAAAAATAAAAATAAAAATACAACCATTTATTTCAAATAAAAACAAGATATTTACTAATTTATTAACCCCTGTAGGGCATTACCGTATTTTCCGGCGTATAAGACGACTGGGGGTATAAGACGACCCCCCTAATTTTCATCTACCGGTAATACTTATACTTAGGTTACCTTGGAGATATTATACTCGGCGTATAAGACGACCCCCCATTTTTGGGCGATTTTTTTGAGGTTCAAAAGTAGTCTTATACGCCAGAAAATACAGTACTTATTTTTTAGATTCAGTAAATAATAAATGATATGTTATGTTTGAACAACTATCTACCCTTCACCTGCTCCCACCCTAATACAACTCCCTTTAACCACTTGCCGACTGCTTACTATATATATATATATATATATATATATATATATATATATAAATATATATACGGCGGTAGAGTGGCTCCTACAGGCAAAACCATGTATGGGTACATTGGTCGCCTGGTGGCAGCTAGGGGGCGAGCGTGCGCCCGCCGCCCCCGATCGTCAGCGGGGAAGCCGATGCGTGTTTAAGGCGGCTCCGATTGCCGCCTGACACCCGCGATCGCTCCCCGCTGAGAGAGAAGGACGGTCGGCTGTTGTAAACACAGCCGACTGTTCTTCTCCCTGGAATGATCACAGGTCTCTATGGTCATTTCAGAAGCTATGCCCCCCCCCCCCACAGTTAGAATCACTACCCTAGGGTCACATTTAACCCCTTGATCACCTATACTGTTAACTCCTTCCCTGCCAGTGTCATTATTACAGAAACAGTGCATATTTATAGCACTGATTACTGTAGTTCTAACAATATATAGATTCTATGCATATTGATATATATGTGTTTATTCATTATTTATACTACTCTATTTATTATAAGGTGTATATATTATCTCTGGAAAAGTGTGCTACTTATCCGGATCCTGAGGAAGCCCAAAGTGTGGGCGAAACACGTCGATCCATCACATCACAGGATACGTTACTTTATATTATATACCTTTTAGAGGTTGTATTGTTATTTGATGTTTTTATCATTAGGTCTTTCATAAAATGTATATATTTTTTTTTTTTATTAATTCGTTTTTTCTATTCAATGTTCTTATGGCACATTAAAAATTCCCATTTTTTTCCCCCCTCGCCTACAGGGTTTTCCCTGTTAGAGTTGGTTTATTTTTCTTTTGCATTCAATTTTTAGGGGATTTTGCTGTTATTTTTCTGATAGTTAATTAGTCTCCACCGAACTCTCTCTATTTGTCCTGTTTACCAATATCACTAAAAAATGAAAGTAAAAGAAAATCCCAAATTGTGGTCACCAGAACAGTAATAGAGAGGAAATGTTACAATTGGGATAATAGTTCTGCTGACCCCAGCTCTTCCCAACGGCAGCCGTTGAGTGACAAAACGCACTGGGTGGAGCCTGGTTTGTGACGTCATCATGGCAGAACTGCTCCCCGTACAAGCCGGTCTTGGTATTTTCAACTTGAGTGGCATTTCTTTTAATAAACCTGCATGTGTTGAATATCTTACACTATGAGGTTTGCTCTTTTGTTCCTTTCATGTTGTTTATGCCTCTCAGAGAAAACTGGAGCATTTATATGTTAAGGCTGTGGGGCAGCCAGGTGTGTTTGATCTCCTTGTATACAGAGATCCCCTTTATCCCGTAAGGAGGTTTTCTCACTAGTAGGGCACTTTGCGGGTGGTTGAGCACATCACCTTACAAGATTTAGTGGATTTTTCAAGAACTTTACACTGAAATATTGTTTTGCTGAAGCCCGCTGTCAGCTGATGTCACAGAGCCAGTCCAGGCTCGGGTAAGATCACAATCATATAGTCAGGATCCGCTCACATGCATGGACCTGTACCAGGCTCAGCCTCTCGGCGAGCCGCTGAGAGCCGAAACTGGCCTCTCCCACCTCCTCCAGTGAGCGTGGGGGAGGAGGCGGGGCAGAGAAAAGAGCAGCTGACTGATAGTCACCAGGTCTTTGCTCAGGGAGCTCTGAGAACCGAGCAATTGGCAGTATTTGATCGCTCAGTTCTCAGTGTTAGAGCTGATGCTAGGTAAGTAGGAATCTGCAAAAAGCCCGATTCCCATACTTCTCTTTTAATTAACCACTTCAGCTCCGGAAGGTTTCACCCCCTTAATGACCAGGCCATTTTTTGTGATTCAGCACTGCGTTACTTTAACGAAAAAGTGCACGGTCGTGCGACGCTGTACCCAAATACAATTGATGCCTTTTTTTTCCCAGAAATAGAGCTTTCTGTTGGTGGTATTTGATCACCTCTGCGATTTTTAGATTTTGCGCAATAAACAAAAAAAAAAAAAAAGAGTGACAATTTTTGAAGAAAAAACCGCCATATTTTTTACTTTCTGCTATAAAACAATTCCCAATAAAAAAAAATTAAAAAAATCTCATTTCTTTTATCAGTTTAGGCCAATTTGTATACTGCTACATATTTTTGGTAAAAAAAATCCCAAAAAGCGTATTTTAATTGGTTTGCGCAAAAGTTATAGCGTTTACAAACTACGGGATAGATTTTTGGAATTTTTTTGTTTTTATTAGTAATGGCGGCGATCTGCGTTTTTTAGCGAAACTTCGACATTTGCGGCAGACAGATCGGGCCCCTAACTGACATTTTTGAAACTTTTTGGGGACCAGTGACAATACAGTAATCAGTGCTAAATAATATGCACTGTTTCTGTATAAATGACACTGGCAGGGAAGGGGTTAACACTGGGGGTAATCAAAGGGGTTAATGTGTACCTTAATATGCTTACTAACTGTGGGGGGGGGTGGGGGGGATGGGCTCTGTGACAGACAGAGAGATCGGGGTTGTAGCTTAGCTGAAACTTCTGATCTCCCCTGCCTGTCTGACAGAAGACTTGCCTGCTTTGTTTACATAAGCAGGCGGGTCTTCTGTCAGTTTTTCTGACAATCGCGGGAGGCCGGCGGCAATCGCCGCCGCTCCTCTCGCGGCCCGTCTCCCGTTGTGTCTAAACACAGCGGGAGCACGGCTCCGGCGGCCAACGTGCCGCCGAGACCTCGTGCATGAAATCACGTACTACTACCTGATTTTGCGCAGCTGAGCCACCCTGCCCCAGTAATACTACGGTGGGCGGCCAGCAAGTGGTTACATTTATTTTATCATAGTTACATAGTAGGTGAGGTTGAATAAAGACAACAGTCCATCCAGTTCAACCTGTGTAGGTGTGTGTGGCTGTAATCATCTCACATAGCCCTTAATGTCCTGATCCTTGAGATGTAAGTCTAATAGTCTTTTGAAAGCCACATACTACCCGCAGAAACCACCTCTTGTGGTAGACAATTCCACAATCTTGTAGCCCTAACAGTAAAGAACCCCCCTCGTTGCCTGAGGTTAAAACACTTCTCCTCTAATCGCATTGAATGTCCTCGAGTCCTCATGCAATTCCTTTGAATTAACAATTTTTTTTCTAAGCTGAGATCCCCATTAAGATATTTATAAATTGCTATCATGTCCCCCCTCAGACGTCTCTTCTCCAGGGAGAATAAATCGAGCGATTGCAGCCGCTCTTCATAGTTAAGGTCCTCCAACCCCCTAATCAGTTTAGTTGCCCTTCTCTGGACTCTCTCCAGCTCCAACACATCCCTCCTGATCATGTAGAGCTGAAGGTGTTAAAAATGATCCACCTTGGGTGTCATATATTTTATGTACACCTCATTCTTTATTAATATATTATATCTATAACTTAGTGATCCTAATGTTCTGTGAGCTGTAGAAAATACATTTTAGTAAAGGTTCCGTGATTTTAGAGGTTCTTCTGGGGTAAAAGGGTTGAGAGAGGCTGAAACAGGCAAATCGGTAGAGTCCCTTTAAAGCACAGCAAGCCCAGACAAGTTATTCAGGAGTTCAGCCCTCGCAGCTTTAGAAATGGATAGGTTATATTTAGAGAACTAAACAGCTCCGTCATTAGGGACTAAAAAAGATTTTTTTTGTTCAGACAGGAGTTCTTAAAATCAAATGGGAGTAAAAAATAGTTTATCCTTGGATCGGAAGAGGGCAGGGTTTAATCTAACAATTTGAAAGCACGCTGAAATCTTCCCAGTTGGGGAAAAACAATCCAAGTTTGTTCCTTTCCCTACCCTCCACCTTCCACTTTGTTATCTGTTATCAAAGTGTCTGAAGAATGCGGAGTTTGTAACAGTTTGTTTCCCCAGAGCAGCCAATGAGATATTCCCTTGGAAGAACGAGACCATGAAACAAATTTTACTGGTTGCCATGGGGAAGCGGATTGTTTGAGACAATTCGGTCCTCAGGCACTTGATAAATGAGGTTGGATTTGTCAACTAAAATATGAAAGGCCTGTTTAAAGTAACACAGTCCCTATGACCATTTGAGGAAAAGTGACACTGCCTCCAGATAGAAGGTATACCCACCCATCTACATTCCCCATCGCCAGGTCTACATTCCCCCCCAGATGTGACAGTATTCAGGACCAGCGACTGGGTGCCCAGGCCCAGGAACTATCACATGGGTTACACGTTCCTCCATCTATACCCAGAAGCCTCAATCTGTTATAGCGGGGATCTCCAAACTTTATAAACAAAGGACCAGTTTACTGTCCTTCAGACTTTAGGGGGGCCGGACTAGGGCCAGTGGGAAAAGAAAATTTCCTGGCGTCCAGAGGGGGTAAACAATGCCCTATGTTTGGTGTCCATGGGGGGAATAGTGCTCCATCATTGGTGTCAGTTGGAGAAATAGTGCTCCATCATTGGTGTCAGTGGGAGGAATAGTGCCCCATCATTGGTGTCAGTTGGAGGAATAGCGCCCCATCATTGGTGTCAGTTGGAGGAATAGTGCCCCATCATTGGTGTCAGTTGGAGGAATAGTGCGGCATCATTGGTGTCAGTGAGAGGAATAGAGCGGCATCATTGGTGTCAGTGGGAGGAATAGTGCTCCATCATGGGTGTCAGTTGGAGAAATAGTGCCCCATCATTGGTGTCAGTAGGAGGAATAGTGCCCCATCATTGGTGTCAGTTGGAGGAATAGTGCCCCATCATTGGTGTCAGTTGGAGGAATAGTGCCCCATCATTGGTGTCAGTGGGAGGAATAGTGCTCCATCATAGGGTGTGAGTTGGAGAAATAGTGCCCCATCATTGGTGTCAGTTGGAGGAATAATGCCCTATCGTTGCTGTCAATGGAAAGAATTCTGTACCATCGCTGGTGTCAGTAGGAGGAATATTGGACTATTGTTGGTGTCAATGGAAGGAATAGTGTCCCATCGTTGGTGTCAGTTGGAGGAATAGTGCCCCATCGTTGGTGTCAGTTGGAGAAATAGTGCCCCATCATTGGTGTCAGTTGGAGGAATAGTGCCCCATCATTGGTGTCAGTTGGAGGAATAGTGCCCCATCATTGGTGTCAGTAGGAAGAATAATGCCCTATCGTTGCTGTCAATGGAAAGAATTCTGCACAGTCACTGGTGTCAGTGGGAGGAAGAGTGGACTATTGTTGGTGTCAATGGAAGGAATTGTGCCCTATTGTTGGTGTCAGTGGGAGGAATAGTACTCCAATGTTAGTGCCAGCAACAGTGCCCCAAGGGCCAGCAAAGGAACGCATCTGGCCCCCGGGCCACAGTTAGGAGGCCTCTGTGTTAGAACCACAAAGTGAAGGCATCGACGGAGGATTATCAGGAGACACTGTCACTATTCCCATTTGGGGAAAATAGACACTGATGGTCCTTACCAGCAAGAAGGTATACTCACCCACCCACTGTCCCCCATGTCTTCGCTGCAGGAGTTTACCCTGGGGAAGATCAGGTGTTGGAGCTTTGATCACATGTTCCTCTATAACAAGAGGCATCATTCTGTTAGAACAACAGAGTGAAGGCTCCAACAGACCTGGGAGGCAGAGAAGGGTTTTCAAGAGACACTGTCATATGTCTATTCGAGGAAAAGTGACACTGCCTCCTGCAAGAACCAATCTACATCCCCCTCACCATGTTTTCCGAGCAGGAGTCTACCCTGAGGAACATCTGGTGTTGGAGCCGGATGGAAAATGTCTTTGCCTCTTCTGGACGTGACAGTGTTCAGTTATGACAAACGGGTACTCAGGCCCAAGAACTGTCACATGGGTCACATATTCCTCTATACCAGTGTTTCTCAACCTTTATTTACTCAAGGAATCATTTAAAATAATGCACAATCTTGAGGCCCCCCATTGCCCTAAATAGGAAAACTGAAAGTGTCTCCTTAAGGTCCCTTTCACACTTGTACGACCTGAAAGTCGTGCGATTTTGCCGCAATTTTTTGGCTGCAGTTTTGACTGGACTTAAACCAATGCCTGTGTAATCTTGAGGTCTATGGACCTCAGGTCACATCAAAGTGAAACCAAAGTAGTGCAGGGAATACTATGAAGTCGATGCGTTTTGAAGTTGCACAGATATGAATGGTACCCATTGGAAATCATGGTGTACGATTTGTCATGCGACTTTGCAGTCCCAAGTTGCAGGACAAGTAGCACAAGTGTGAAAGGACCCTAAAGGATATCTACAGACACAGCATACACTTTGATGTTATAACATTAGCATTGCAATAGAAATACAAACAATAATTATGATTGACAATCCAATACAACATTACTTGAAAAAAATCTCCTTTCATGTTGTGAGTGCTGCCTGTCTGCTGGCCGTCTCTTTCCACAGCTTCCTGGACTCCCTGCATGCTTTGCAGCTTCTCCTTTGCTGTTTACTTTTATTGTCTAAGGACTAAATATCCCATGGTACCTTGCTGCAATTCTTTTACTGACTCTGCCTCCTGAAACTCCACCCCTTAGCACCTCTGTGGTTCAAAAGGCAGACTCTGTAAAGTGTGTAACACAGCAGTGCATAGTAAATATGTGTGTTTGAATACAAGGAAGTAAACGCTTGGGGATCTTCACAAACCAGGCCTTTTTCTGGCACTTATTATGTCATCTAGCTGCAGCTATAAACCTGGTAATAAACCTCAAAGTAATGACGTATTTTCCCAGTTAGGCAGTCAGCAAGTAGTTAATAGGCGTAGGCTGGAAATAACTGAAATTCAGTGTGGAAATGAATACATGATGTAAATATTGACCAGGAATATGCTTTTAAAGTGGTTGTTAACCACTACTATAAAATAATCGAATCCACTCTGTAATATAACACCAAGTGCTCCTGTGCCTGTCTTATAAAAAAAATATGCCTATCTGTATCTAAATCAGAGGGGCTTCCAGCGATCAGCTGATCCCTCGGCTCTTCTCTGCCCGGCTTACACTGGGGAGGAGGGGAAGAGAGCCGAGCGGTCACGTGATTGCTGGGAGCCGCTGTGATTTAGGTACAGATCGCATATTTTTTCTATAAGACAGGCATAGGAGCACTTAGTGTTATAATACAGAGGGGATTGGATTATTTTATAATAAATATGAGAGCAGCAGGAGTGGAGGGGAGGGCACAGACACAGCAGACAGGCAAGGAGGGGAGAGGAGAACAGAGAGACAGAGAGCAGGGCTGCAGATGACGGAGGCACGTATACTGACCACGGTGTCAGGGCTCAGCAGCCATGATACACTGTGGTCATTGTACAGAGGGGAGGGTAGTAACTGTCAGGATCAGCCAGGTTTTTTTAAATGTTACAGGGGGCCAAATGGCACAGCACAAGCACTGTGCTGTATAATATGCTTTAAGGAAACAGTATCGGGTTTTTTTTTTTTTGTTTTAGGGTAACAAACGCTTTAGGTGGAAAAACACCCTAACTATACCTAGTCTTAAAAATGTTCCCTCACTCTCCTCCTACTTATTATTTATAAAAAAAAAAAGATCTGTGTACATACCTATTTTCAATCCGTTCAGGTTACGTGATCCTGCAGCTATGTGTATAGAAGCACTCAACGACAGCTGTGAAATCCGGGAGGTGTGAGATCATCCATAGGCTCTCAGGGCCCAGCCGTTGTTGGCGCCCTTCCCCCTCCTTAGCAGGGCCATCTTTAGCAGGGCAAAAGGGGCAGTTGCCTAGGGCCCAGTCATTGTTGTGGGGCCCAAAGCAGCTGCCCCTTGAGCCCGCAAATAGTTGATAAGTGAATTTGGGAGGGTCCAAGAAAATGTTTGCCCAGGGTCCAATCAATATTCAAGTCGACCTGCTCCCTAGCAGCATCCGCTAACTGACACAGAGGAGCTGGAGCTGCAGAATAACGTGAATGGACCAGAGCAAATTAACCACTTTACCACCGGAGGATTTTGCTGTCTTACGTCCAGGCCACTTTTTGCGATTCGGCACTGTGCAACTTTAACTGACAATTGCGTGGTCGTGCGACGCTGTACCCAAACAAAATTTATGTCCTTTTTTTTCCCACAAACAGAGCTTTCTTTTGGTGGTATTTGATCACCTCTGCGATTTTTACTTTTTGCGCTATAAACAAAAAAAGAGCATAAATTTTGAAAAAACAACAATATTTTTCAAATTTTTTTATATGAAATTCCCCCCCCCCCCCAAAAAAAATGTAAAAATCAAAATTTTTTTAAATTTTTGGCCAATTTGTTTTCTGCTAGCTATGTTTGGTAAAAAAAAAATCACAATAAGCGTATTTTGATTAGTTTGCGCAAAAGTTATTGTGTTTACTAACTAAGGGAAAGATTTATGTCATTTTTGGTGTTTTTTTTTTAACGAGTAATGGCGGCGATCTGCGTTTTTTTTTTTGCGGGACTGCGACATTGCGGCGGACAGATCGGACCCTTGACTGACCTTTTTGACACTTTTGGGGGTACCAGTGACATTACTACAGTAATCAGTGCTATAAATATGCACTGTTACTGTAAAAATTACACTGGCAGGGAAGGGGTCAATTTTATTGGAGAGGGAGGGGTTAATGTATGCCTGGTGCTTACTGACGTGTGTGGGAGGAGGTGACTGAGTGACACAGGGACAGATCGCATGTTCAGCTATGCTGAATCCTGCAATCTGACCCTGCCTGTCACTTAGGAGATCCGCCCACTTTGTTTACACAAGCGGGCAGATCTCCAGACTCGATTCCCCGACGATCGGGGAAGAGCGGCGGTGATCACTGCTGCTCCTCCCCGGCCCGACTCCCGCTGTGACTGAAAACAGCGGGAGCGAGCCTCCGGCGGCGCACGAGCGCCGCCCACAAGCGGAGGAGTCCAGCAACGTAGGTCTACGTTGCTGGACGGGAACGAGCCACTTTGCCGCAGTACAGTCCCAGTGACTGGTCGGCAAGTGGTTAAAGATAGAAAAATACATACATCTTTTTTTATACAGGATAAGTAGAAGGAGGAGAGAAGGAACATTTTTAGGCATAGCTGGAGTTAGCCTTTTTTTCCAACTACATAAAAAAAAAGACAACAAATCATAATTAACCTGAGTGGATCCGTGTTTCATGAAATAAATGACGCTCTTTAAACACTTGTCATCTTCACAAGCTGGTAGCAGGTGATCCTGTTGGCCGTCTCCATCTGAAAACAAATAATACGCATGTATTATAAGATGTTCAACTCTGTACAACTGTGCAAAAATGATATCTGCAGTACACGATAGGGGAACTCAGCTGTTACATCGTGATGCGTAATGAACTTAGAAAGACATAGTGGTTACATGTGCTATTCCATTCCTTTAGGCGCAGTGGTGCCCGGAGAGTTCTGAGGATAAGCAGCTGTGCTGTCAACCCGCATGGAGGGGTGTAAAGAGCAGGCACATCCACACACAAGCTTATTTCATGTGGATGTAAACCCTAAATGAATGACACGTTGTTTGCTACATTATGGTCTCTCGTAAACAGTTGCCCTTTATCTTTTTTCACATTTTTTATTCATATTATCAATGTCCTGCTTCCTTCATTATCCAATCAGCAGACAGGGGATGGATCAGTTGTTTTTAATTTTTCACTCGCTCTGTGTTCACCTGGAGAACCGAAAATGACCTACATCCCACCAAATAGCAACCAATTGCCAGGCCTGAGGTCAAGTAGTGGTGGATGGAAACACAGAGCCAACCTGGAACCTATGGCCAAAGAATGCTATAGGGAAGTGTATGGTGCGGATCTCAACATCCAGCCCGTCGCCCAGATCCAGCATAATTGCTTGAAGATCTCACAGGAACAAACTGGAGAAAAAAAGCTAACTAAAAAAGATTTATCTAAAAAAAGCTTGCCAGGACCAGAGATCCCAGCAAGGAACTTAGGTCCTTACTCCTGACTAGGCAGAAAAAAACTGACATCCTGTAGCAGGGAGAGAGAGGATATACCCTCTGGGACTGCCCATAAGGTGTGGCCAGAACTTTTTTCCTGCCTAGTGTCCTACTCCTGTAGGGGGCAGTACATCCCTACTGATATTAATCAAGAAGTCTGCGTCTGTCAATGAGCGACAGAGAAAGTATCATTTACATTGTGTGTTTATTTCACTCTGAGATAGTGTATGACAGGGGTGTCCAAACTATGGCCCTCCAGCTGTTCAGGAACTACAATTACCATCATGCCTAGTTATGTCTGAATGTCAGATTTACAATGCCTGATGGGAATTGTAGTTCCTGAACAGTTGGAAGGCCATAGTTTGGACACCCCTGGACTATGTGATTCAGTTACTATGTATCATTATTGACTCACACTTTAGAAATATTTACACACGTGTAGCCACTATTGGATATCCATAGATGAGATGTGATTGCGCTGTATTTATACTGTATTCATATCAGAGTGCAGTGAAAACACTTACTGAATACGGGCAGCAATCAATTTTGCACTCGTTTTTTTCACTCAGTATTGCATTTTATGGTATATTTAATTTTATTTTTATTCCACAGTATATTTTGTTTGTATTTGGGACACAGTATTGCGCTGATTACGATATACTATATTATTATTCACATTTTGTATCGAGGTGTTGCGACGGATTTCGTGTTTACAATCACTTTATTTTGTTCATTGTATTACGGATTATGAGCCAACATCCCATTCTGGATGAGTCAGTATAAATCAACTCCCGGCATTCTAACAGTTAGCGTATGCATACTCAGGCCACCGAAAGAAAGATATTCTTTGAACTCGCTTCTACTGGTAGATTCATTTGGTTTATTTCTTATATATTTTTTGTGCAGTCCATCGCTCTTCTTTTTCTCTGATCCTGTATAACAGAGCTTGATGAGACACAAATAAAGTGTAGCCATTTTTAAAAGGGCTGTAGGGAAGATATAATGGGGGAGCATTCAGATGTGAAGGGGCTTTAATAGCAGAAATCTCCAGCAGTCTTGGTAACGTGTCTCTAGTCTATGATTGCCTTCTAAAGAATGTCCCCAGTCTCCAACAACTCTGGTAGCATGTTCCCAGTTTCTGGATATCTCTTGATGCATTTCTGCAGTCTCTGACAGTTTTTTGCAGCATTTCATTCAGTGAATATTATGCTAGGTGACACATTGAGGCTCACTATATCAAGTGTACAGGACACCAGAGCTAGGGCTTTGATATAAGATATGTGTTACCATTGTTTGGGTTGTCCTTTTTTTAGGTGGGATGACAAAGGAAACAGTTCTGAGAACTCAAGAGATTCTCATCTGTAGTATTTGCCGGGGGTCAGGGGCGTAACTACAGGGGTTGCAATTGCAACCGGGCCCCATGCTCCAGGGGGCATGTGCGGCTCCCCTGTACACCTGGATAGGAGGGGCGGCGGGGGAAACATGTAGAGAAATCACTGTCCTCCTTTTTCCTCCTGTAGCTGCAGGAGGAAAATGGAGGAGATTGGTTCCTCTGTATGCTGCCCCCGCCACCCCTCCTTACCAGTTCACTTGTGTTCTGCTGTCTCTGGGCCCCTGTGTGCTCCCCTGGTCCCCCCCCCCCCCACTGTGCTCCCTCGCCGCTCCTGCTGGCTGCTGCAGGAAATATGTCACAATAGAGAACCAGGATGGGGTCAGTAAATGTGTAATTTACCAGCTCCTTCCTTTTCTGAATGGACAGAGTCATAGTCAGTGACATTGTAAAAATAAAATAAAATAAAATGATAAAAAATAATACAATTAAAATACCAAAAAATAAAAACTACTGACACCAGTGGGTGAACTTCCAGGATCGCAAAGGTCGCACTTACAACCGGACCCTGGCATTCCACCACCGTGGGGAGGCCCCAAGATGGCAGGAAGGGGGCCCACTGCAGAACTTGTGAAAGGGTTCCACTGCAGGACCGCAATAAAGGGCCCCGCAACGAGAGTAAAGGGCCCCAGGATCAGTGGGAAGAGCCCCAGGCTTGAAGGGAAGAGCCCCAGCCAGGGGTCCGGGGGGGGCCCTTTACGGTTTCTTGCAATGGGGCCCTGAAGGTTCTGGTTACGCCTCTGGGGGTGGTGGTCTGGGGTGAGCCATTACAGAAGGAAAACTGTTTAGCCGATTTCCCAGGATAATTAAGTCCTGACATGGCTCCCAGAAACCAGAGCTTTGGAGAAATCTTAGGTGGAAAAAAGCCTCCAACCCTGACTATGGACACTTTTGGACCTGAAGGGGTATCCCCACTTTTGACAGAAGTCTGAAAAAGGCAGGAAGCAGCCAGCACATGTCTATGAGAGGTTGTGTGAAACAGGGCATATTGGTGATGGAGCTGCGGGCTGCTTGGCTGCTAAGAAGCTGCTGGGCTATTGAGAACTTCCCTGGATCCCTGAAACAGGTGGGGACTTTAAACCCTATTGTGGGACAAGTGTATGCTGGCGGTGAGCCAAAGTTTGTACCAGAGTTTGTGGACTGTTTTGTTTATTTAAAGCCCATCTCTGGGGAACAAAATTATAATTTTCCCATGCAGTGGGTCTGTGCCTGCATTGCACTGATCAACTGTTCATTTTGTCTAGGGGTGAGGAGAAAGCCTATACTCACCCGATCCTTCGTTTTATTGGAAAACGGCACTCCCCCGCGATCCAGCGGTAGACTGTTCCTGGTCTATGATGCCTGATCTGGGCTTGATGACATCAGGAACAGTCCACAACTGAAGACCGCTGGAGCATGGCAGTGCAAGACTGGTCTTGTGCTGAGACAAAAGTGAGCAGTTAACCCGTGCAGTGCGGACAAAACCACACTGCACTGACATTTTTTTTATTTTTTGCCTGGAGATGGACTTTAATGCCTAAAAATGGCTGTTTTGTTTGTTTTTGGAGAAATAAAAACTCTTTTGACATGGCTCGCTAGTAATTTGGACCCCCAAAATACCACACAAGGAAGTTGGCCACCACTGGTGTATTTTGAAGCAGAATCAGGATTGGGTCAACAACCAATAGCTCCAGATGTCCAGGCAGCCAAAGCCAGACAACAGCATTGGCAGAGGAGGCCATAAAAAGCACCAGGATAAAAATCAGACATACACGGCGGTTATGTCCTTTTGTGCCAATCTGCCATGTTTTCATGTTTGACTGACACCCCCCTACCACTTAACAAGGAAGCTTTACGGAGAGGAACATTTGCTTCCACTTAGAAAAAGTGAAAATTCAAATATTTTGAGTCCTGACAAGAAAATGTTTTACTTGCAAATGTTATACGCGACATAATAAAGCTATTTCGATTTTAAATAGAGCGGAGAGTTTGGCTGCACATTTGATGGTTTGACAGTTGATGAATAAGCGCAATACATCTTCTCTGACAGGAAATACATAATCATGCCTTTGACAAAGCGATGGCCGTTCTGAGTTTTTTGTGTGTTGCTGGACACGTCAATGAAAGAAGCGGGAGTCAAAGCTCAGAAGCGATGGGAGAGAGAGACGCAATCAGAAGAAGAACAGAATGCATAAAAAAAACTTTGAATGTTGGCCAATTACAGCCATTGAATAGGCCAGTAATGAGAAACGTCATCTTTTACGGCAATCTGTCATTTTATCTCCAATTACTTTCCAACGCAGGGTGCAGTGACAGTTGGATAATGAGAGATGAGGTGCCGAAATAATGCTGAGCCATTGTATAGATGATGTGCGTTATGTTTTATGACAGCAAGTCAAGTAAAGATTCTCTTGAAGGAGCATTTGTGCTGCAGTATAACACGTAATGCAGTGAGGAATAGGAGTAGTAACCCACTCTTTGCCTTCCCTGCATGGTGTGGTCTATCTCTTAACAGACAAGAAGCATGCGCATCTCTGACAGTTACTGAAAGTGAAGAGATCGGCCATTTACATTTTTAAATTAGAAATTCCTGCACAAGGTGACAACTGTTACCTTTATCAGCCAAGAAGGTCTTTATGAATGACAAGAAGTTTAGAGGAAAGTCATTTGTGAACGTGTAGCAGAATTTAAAGCAAAATATAGCTGAAACCAAAAAATTTCTTTTAACCACCTGCCTACTGGGCACTTTCACCCCCTTCCTGCCCAGGCCAATTTTCAGCTTTCTGTGCTGTCGCACTTTGAATGACATTTCAGCTTTCTTTTGGTAGTATTTCATTGCCACTGGGTTTTTTATATTTTGCTAAACAAACGAAAAAAAAAAAAAAACCTAAACATTTTTCATGGTTTTTTATAAAATGATGCAAACAGGTAATTTTTCTTCTTTACTGATGTGCGCTCATGGGGCTTCACTGATGGGCACTAATAGGTGGCACTGATGAGGCAGCACTGGTGTGCACTGATGGGCACTAATAGGTGACACTGATGAGGCAGCACTGGTGTGCACTGATGAGTGACACTGATGAGGCACTAATAGGTGGCACTAATGAGGCAGCACTGGTGTGCACTGATGGGAACTAATAGGTAACACTGATGAGGCAGCACTGGTCTGCACTGAGGTGACACTGATAGGCACTAATAGGTGGCACTGATGAGGCAGCACTGGTGTGCACTGATGGGTACTAATAGGTGACACTGATGAGGCAGCACTGGGGTGCACTGAGGTGGCACTGATGGGCACCATTAGGTGGCACTAAAGAGACAGCACTGGTCTGCACTGATGGGAACTAATAGGTGACACTGATGAGGCAGCACTGGTGTGCACTGATGGGCACTAATAGGTGGCACTAATGAGGCGGCACTGGTGTGCACTGATGATGCTGCACTGATGGGCACTGATGAGGCAGCACTGGTGTGCACTGAGGCAGCACTGATGGGCACTAATAGGTTTCACTGATGAGGCAGCACTGATGTGCATTGATGAGGCTGCACTGGCCAGGCCAATTTTCAGCTTTCTGCGCTGTCGCACATTGAATGACAGTTCAGCTTTCTTTTGGTAGTATTTAATTGCCACTGGGTTTTTTATTTTTTGCTAAACAAACGATGGTTTGTTATAAAATGATGCGAACAGGTCATTTTTCTTCTTTACTGATGTGCGCTGATGGGGCTTCATTGATGGGCACTAATAGGTGGCACTGATGAGGCAGCACTGGTGTGCACTGATGGGCACTAATAGGTGACACTGATGAGGCAGCAGTGGTGTGCACTGATGGGCACTAATAGGTGGCACTAATGAGGCAGCACTGGTCTGCACTGATGGGAATAGGTGACACTGATGAGGCAGCACTGGTGTGCACTGAGGTGGCACTGATGGGCACTAATAGGTGGCACTAATGAGGCGGCACTGGTGTGCACTGATGACGCTGCACTGATGGGCACTTATAGGTGGCACTGATGAGGCAGCACTGGTGTGCACTGAGGCGGCACTGATGGGCACTAATAGGTTTCACTGATGAGGCAGCACTGATGTGCATTGATGAGGCTGCACTGATGGGCACTAATAGGTGGCACTGATGAGGCAGCACTGGTGTGCACTGAGGCGGCACTGATGGGCACTAATAGGTTGCACTGATGAGGCAGCACTGATGTGCATTGATGAGGCTGCACTGATGAGCACTAATAGGTGGCACTGATGAGGCAGCATTGGTGTACACTGATGACGTTTGTTCATGTCTCTCTCAGCCAAAAAGGTTCCCGACCCCTGTTTTAGAGAGTGTAGCAGTTGCAAAGTAAAAAAACATTGAGCACCCTCAGAAGACCAGCAATGAAAAGTCTTGCTTATCTCCATTCGTGGTCTTTCACCATTTGACAAGAGTGTACTGGGAGCAGGGTGAGATACAAAGTTCTCCATAAAAACAAAGTGACCCTTTAACCAAGAGAACAAAAATAGATGAATATTAATGGTAAGAGCTCTTTACCTGCTCCTTGTTCTATATTTCAGTGTATGCATATTTCCTGACTCTACATGTTGGGTGCTCCATATGGAGATGAACACGTCTCAGAGTAACAAGAGTTCTAATCACCATGGCAACGCAAATGTGCAACGAGTAAATAGTGGTTGACAAACAAGAGATATAACAGTGCATTCAATAAGATCAGTAGCCAACCTCTTACTTTAATCACTCATCCAGCTATTTATGGCAATTTCATGTCACAAAGTCTTGGGAGGATGAAAGAGACTGTGTTCCCCCGGCTCCGTTACATTGTTCTATAATGCCGGTAATGCATCAATCTGGAGCGTAAAATACACTCTGAGGAAAGGCTTTTCATCATACTGCCTGCCAACAAACTCTGTGTCGTGGGGAGCATGTAATTATGTATGCAGACCGGGAATATAGGGAGCGTTATACATCTGCTAATGTTATTTTCGTACTGCTCTCTTTCCAGTAAAGTTAAACATATGGAATCTTAAAGAGAAAGATGAGGACTGTTCGGAAAAGCCACAAGAGCTGAACCACCTCCATTTTGAATACTTTTATTACAAAAGTATCTTCTTGATGTTAACTTCCATCAATAGCAAAAAACTGAACTAATTCTAATTCTATGTTGTATCTTTGCATCTATAATAAAGATTAAAATTACCTCTATCTTGTGTTCTTCCATCCACTTTAAAGACCTAAACTGCTTTCATCCATAATAAGTCATAAACTACCTCCGTCATTCATTATAAAGATCTAAACTACCTCCGTCTTGTATATTTCCATTCATTACAAACACCTACACTACACCCATTATGTATACATTACTCCATTATCAACACCTAACTACCTCCAGCTTGTAAATTTCTATCCATTATGAACAACTAAACTACATTCCATTGTGTAAAATTCCATTTGTTATAAGGACCCAAACTACCGCCATCTTGTATATTTCCATCAGGGTGGATTTGATTTAAATCAAGTCAATTTAAATCACGATTTAAATCACAATTGAAATCACTAGTAAAAAGGCATGATTTAAATCAAATTGATTTAAATCATAATTTTAAAGAGCAACTGTCATAAAAAAATCCATTTTAAATTAAAAAAAATCTGATTAAAAAAAAAAAATCATTGATTTTTATCCACCCTGATTTCCATCTATTATAAAAAACTGAGCTACTTCCATCTTATATATTTCCATCCATTATAAAAACCTAAACTACCTCAATCTTGCATATTTCCATTAGGGTGGATGTGATTTAAATGTGATTTAAATCAAGTAGATTGAAATCACTAGTAAGAAGCCATGATTTAAATCAACTCGATTTAAATCATATTTTTTTTTTTTTTTAAAGAGCAACTGTCATCAAAAAAATCCAATTTAAATCAAAAGAATCCGATTTAAAAAAAAAAAATCATTGATTTTTATCCACCCTGATTTCCATCCATTATAAAAACCTGTACTACCTCCATCTTGTATATTTCCATCCATTATAAAAAACGAAACTACCTCAGTCTTGTATATTTCCATCAGGGTGGATTTGATTTAAATCAAATCGACTGAAATCACTTGTAAGAAGGCATGATTTAAATCAACTCGATTTAAATCATAATTTTTAAAGAGCAACTGTCATCAAAAAAATGTAATTTAAATCAAAAGAATCCGATTTTATTTTATTTTTTAAATCATTGATTTTAATTCACCCTGATTTCCATCCATTATAAAAACCCAAACTACCTCCATCTTGTAAATTTGTATCCATTATAAACAACTAAACTACATTCCATTGTGTAAAATTCCATTTGTTATAATGACTCAAATTATAATTTTTAAAGAGCAACTGTCATCAAAAAAATCTAATTTAAATCAAAAGAATCTGATTTTTTTTTTCTTTCTTCTAAATCATTGATTTTTGTTCACCCAAAATTCCATCCATAATAAAAACCCGAACTACTTCCATCTTGTAAATTTCTATCCATTATGAACAACTAAACTACATTCCATTGTGTAAAATTCCATCTGTTATAAGGACTCAAACTATCTCCATCTTGTCTATTTCAATCAGGATGGATTTGATTTAAATTAAGTCAATTTAAATCACTAGTATGAAGGCATGATTTAAATCAACTCAATTTAAATCATAATTTTTAAAGAGCAACTGTCATAAAAAAAATCCAATTTAAATATAAAAAATCAGATTTTTCTTTTTTTTTTAAATCACTGATTCTTATTCACCCCGATTTCCATCCATTATAAAAACGCCGAACTACCTCCATCTTGTAAATTTCTATCAATTATGAACAACCAAACTACATTCCATTGTGTAAAATTTCCATTTGTTAGAAGGACCCAAACTACCTTCATCTTGTATATTTCCATCAGGGTGGATTTCATTGAAATCAAGTCAATTTATATCACAAATGAAATCACAATTGAAATCACTAGTAAGAAGGCTTGATTTAAATCTTAATTTTTTTAAAGAGAATTTGTCATCCAAAAAATCAAAAGAATCCGATTTTTTATTTTTTTAAAAAATCATTGATTTTTATCCACCCTGATTTCCATCCATTATAAAAATCTGAATTACTTCCATCTTGTATATTTCCATCCATTATAAACAACGAAACTACCTCAGTCTTGTATATTTCCATCAGGGTGGATTTGATTTAAATCAAGTCAATTTAAATCACTAGTATGAAGGCATGATTTAAATCAACTCGATTTAAATCATAATTTTTAAAGAGCAACTGTCATCAAAAAAATCCAATTAAATCAAAAGAATCCGATTTTTTTTTAAATCCTTGATTTTTATTCACCCTGATTTTCATCCATTATAAAAACCCGAACTACCTCCAGCTTGTAAATTTCTATCCATTATGAACAACTAAACTACATTCCATTGTGTAAAATTCCATTTGTTAGAAGGACCCAAACTACCTCCATCTTGTATATTTCCATCAGGGTGGATTTGATTTAAATCAAGTTGATTTAACCAATTTTTTTTTTTTTTTTAAATCATTGATTTTTATCCACCCTGATTTTCCATTCATTATAAAAACCTGAACTTCTTCCATCTACTTCGGTTGTTGCACTTGCTTTCTGTTTTTCCCTTCAGTGTTCTTTCCTGTCTCCTCCCATTGATGATGTATTTCCTGTTCCTGCTTCTTTATGCTTGTGGGGATAGAGATGGCAACATCTGTCTAGGCCAGGGGTCTTCAAACTATGAACCTCCAGTTGTTTAGGAACTACAATTCCCATCATGCCTAGTCATGGCTGTGAATGTCAGAGTTTTACATTGCCTCATGGGACGTGTAGTTCCACAACAGCTGGGGGGCCGTCATTTGAGGATCCCTGGTCTAGGTCTTCATACAATCTGCTCGTATCCGGGAACACATTACCATGTTTTGACCTGCAGATGCCATCCTTCAATCATCTGTCACATTTTGTTGTCTGCTATACCTACTGCCTGCAATAAAACCTACGTGGATGGAAAGAAACAGTGTCTGGTGAGTTCAGCTATCTGATAACGATTGTCCGCTGTGATTGTATCTTTTTATACAGGCCAGGAATAGGTCTCAGCAAGGGATAAGTCACAATTACAACAACTGGAGTCAAAATAGTCATACATCCCAGGAGTCTTCAGGAGGGTCAACAATGGGGTTACTTTAGAAGTAACCCAGAAGTGGTCAGGATGGGATGAGATGAGGAGGGGTTTTCCCAGTTAAGCAAACTCTCCTGCATGCATGCTTGAGCTAAGGGCAGATGGATTACAGGAAGTACATACTATATGAATAATTTGCCCTTACTCAATATGGCCAGAGCCAGATTAGGTAAATTTATACATTAAATATTCCCTTTAACCACTTGCCGACCAGCTGGCGCAGATATACTGCGGCAGGTTCCCACCAAATGCCGTACCCATACAGTGCTTTGCAGGAGCGACTGTGGGGGCGCGCGCCCATTCGCTAGCAGGGAAGCTGATCTGCGGGGCCGGCGGGCGCAACTGCCGACTGGCACTCATGATAGCTCCATTTGGAGACAGAACGACGGTCTGCTGTTGTAAACACAGCAGAACATTGTTCTGTCAGCAATCAACACAGAGCTCCTGTGTTCCTTGTATTTAGGGACACAGGTCCCTGTGTTGATTTCATAAGTCCACCCCTCCCCCCCACAGATAGAAAACACACCCTAGGCAAACATTTAACCCCTTCCCTGCCAGTGTCATTAGTACAGTAACAGTGCATATTTTTAGCACTGATTACTGTAGTAATGTCACCCGTCCCCCCAAAAGTGTCAAAAATGTCAGTTAGTGGTCCCATCTGTCCGCCGCAATGTCGCAGTCCCGCTAAAAATTGCAGATGGCCACCATAACTAGTAAAAAAAATAAAAAAATAAATAAAAATGACATAAATCTTTACCTAGTTTGTAGACACGATAACTTTTGTGCATACCAATCAAAATTCGCTTATTGGGGTTTTTTTTTAATCACAAATATGTAGCAAAAAACAAATTGGCCTAAAATGATGAAAAAAAATTGATTTTTAAATTGTTTTTATTGGGAATATTATATAGCAGAATGTGAAAAATATATATATTTTTTTCTCAATATCGTCGTTTTTTTTTTGTTTATAGCGCAAAAAATTAAAATCGCAGAGGTGATCAAATACCACCAAAAGAAAGCTCTATTTGTGGGGAAAAAAGGACATCAATTTATTTTCGGTACAGCTTTACAATTGTCAGTTAAAGTAACGCAGTGCAGAATTGCAAAAAATAGCCTGGACATTAAGGGGGAAAACCTTCCGGTCCAGACGTGGTTAAGGACGGACGCTTTAATTTTACAAATCAATACAAGTGCAAATCTCTGCACAGGGAAGAAGAAAAACATATCACCATAAAGGGACGCACCCATTACTAATACGGGGTTAATGGATGGGAAATGCAGCTCTAAGCAGGCAGATTCCATTACTGCACTCACAGAACTCTTCTAATGGATTCAGTTATTTCAATGACACCATAATAGACATCCAACGTTCTTAATGTAATGTGAACGTATTCTTCACAAAGAGGAATCACAGGCTTTACACAGCGGTGTCATTCGTTATTACTAGCTATTATTACCAAGGTGGCCAAACAAAGTTAGTTAAAGGCAGTCTCCTGTCAAAACTGACAATGAAACTTTAAAACACACATCTAGGAAGCACGGCCCGTCTGCTCGGGGCTTTGTATTTTTATTTAAAGACATTGTACAATTTCAAATGTTTGCTGTTTTATTTAGGTATTACTGTCGTTATATTCCCTCTGTTGTTTGTTTACCTTGTAATGATGGGCTCACATGTTGCTGATGCAGTAGTTTGCAGTGTCATGGCCGATCAGTTTCTCTATATCCATACATTCATTCAACATGCTTGTCCCAAGGGGCAGACAGCTTCTTGCTCCGGGTCACGAAGCACCCAATCCATGCCTCTCCATTTCCCTGTGCTGCATCACAAATGTGGAAGTGCTAATGTGATGAAAACACATCTCTTTCCTTTGCCTGTTTGTGTCTGAGTCAGATATAATTATGACACTGGCACCTGTGCTAGACTTAGGCTTCTTTCACACCAGTGGACTGATCGGGTCTACCTGTCCATTTTTCAGGAAGACCTGATCAAACCATTCATTGTTCTCTATGGGAAGGTGGATGTCAGCAGCACCAGCATGGGGTGACTGCAGAATGGGAGGTGGGTTAGCTGTACCAGGGTGGGGTGAAAGGGAGGGAATGAATTAGAGAAAGAAGGGGAAAAGAGAGAGGGTCAAGAGTGTGACAATACTTCCAGAATGCCTGCCATACTGTACATCCAATGGCTTTCAAAGTATCCCTGCTATACATCCAATGGCACTCGCAGAATCCCTACTATACATCCAATGGCACTCGCAGAATCCCTGCCATGCATCCAATGGCACTCGCAGAATCCCTGCCAAACATCAAATGGCACTCGCAGAATCCCTGCCATACATCAAATGGCACTCGCAGAATCCCTGCCATGCATTCAATGGCACTCGCAGAATCCCTGCCATGTATCCAATGGCACTCGCAGAATCCCTGCCATGTATCCAATGGCACTCGCAGAATCCCTGCCATACATCCAATGGCACTCGCAGAATCCCTGCCATGCATGCATCCAATGGCACTCGCAGAATCCCTTCCATGTATCCAATGGCACTCGCAGAATCCCTGCCAAACATCAAATGGCACTCGCAGAATCTCTGCCATACAAATGGCACTCGCAGAATCCCTGCCATACATCAAATGGCACTTGCAGAATCCCTGCCATACATCAAATGGCACTCGCAGAATCCCTGCCATACATCAAATGGCACTCGCAGAATCCCTGCCATACATCAAATGGCACTTGCAGAATCCCTGCCATATATCAAATGGCACTCGCAGAATCACTGCCATACATTAAATGGCACTCGCAGAATCCCTGCCATACATCCAATGGCTTTTGAAGAATCCCTGCTAAACATCCAATGGCACTCGCAGAATCACTACTATACATCCAATGGCACTCACAGAATCCCTGCCATACATCCAATGGCACTCGCAGAATCCCTGCCATGCATCCAATGGCACTCGCAGAATTCCTGCCATGCATCCAATGGCACTCGCAGAATCCCTTTGTGAGGCTACCCTCTGCACATCAGGCTCAGCCATCAGCCTTGTGACAGTAACACTTTAAACACTATAAACAGAATGGGGATTTTAAAACATGATTGCTGAAAAGATTATTTCCATTTGCCCAGATTTCATTTAGAAATTAGATAGATAGATAGATAGATAGATAGATAGATAGATAGATAGATAGATAGATAGATAGATAGATAGATAGATAGATAGATAGATAGATAGATAGATAGATAGATAGATAGATAGATAGATAGATAGATAGATAGATGTCGTCTTTAAAAAGACCTTAGTTTCCCTTAAAAAACCCAAGACAAGTATTGTTCCTGCACAACAAAAAGCAATACAAAGCAGGTTGAAAGTAGCGGCAGTTGTGCTGCTGTTATTAAACGTAATTGAATTATGCTGTTACTCCCCCGCAGCTACGTGTAAGTGGAGGAATATATAGAAACACAATATTGACCCCAGCGCAGAATCAATAAACTCTCTGTATATGCCCCAGAGCTGGGCTCTTGTAAGCAAGACGTGTCATTCCGTTTACTTAGGGAAATCATTATAAGTTTTATTGCTTTGAGTAAACTAATTACGTCCCTGCCATCTATCAAGGAGATAAGGGGATGGCGGAAAAGTCTGCGGCTTCGAAAAAAGTACTGGAGCCATATTTCATGGCTACTAAAATATTACATCAAGCATGATAACATTTATCCAAGTGGACAGCTCGGATATTCATTTCATGAAAAGGTCGCTCTCTTTAGTTAACAGGAAATTAATTATACTTTTATTTTTTTTTGTACGTGAAAGCTGAATTGCGTTGCTCATCGCTGTCATCCTAACATGTCTCGTGTTCAAGATGGCTAACAAGGAGGTGAGAAGACCAGTTGGCTGATTTTTGCCAAAAAAGAATTACAAATACACAATATGGCCAAACATTTGGGGTCATGTGACCACCACACCTATTTTGGCTTGTTGGACATCCCATTCCAAGGCCATAAGCATTAACCCCTTGGCACCAACACCCCAGAGCCGTTTAGGGGGCTCTCAAAAGTGAGAGGTAGAGTTCTGGATCATGTGACCACTGTATTTGGCAGTTGCAGTTCTCACTGGCTTCCAATTGTAAAAAGTAGGGGTGAGCTTGGGTTAAGTCCAAACTTGGGGTCCAAATAAACCTGGAAAGAAGCTGCCATTCCCACCCAATCAAATGCGGCCAGGGCTTTCCCCTGCCCCGCAGCTGCATGCACACATGGCCATCATCACTCCTATATAGGTTTCTTGGACATCCCATTCAAACACTATAGGCATTAACACCTTGGCAATGGTTCCCGCCAGCTCTTTAACTGGCTCTCAAAGGTGTGAGGTAGACTTCTGGAACATGTGACCACTGTGATCAGCTGCTGCAGTGCCCATTGGTTTCCAATCTGAGGGATGAGCTCAGGTTTGATCCGAACTTGGTTTCTGACTAAACACAGAAAGAAGCTGCCACTTCCGGCCACTGCCAACCAATCAACTGCAGCCATGGCTTTCTCCACCCACAGCTGCATGCCCACATGGCCATCATCGCACCTAAATGGGCTTCTTGGAAATCCCATTCCAAGACTATGAGCATTCACTCCTTGGCACTGGCTCCCGCTAGCTTTTTAAGGGGCTCTCAAAGATGGAAAATAGACTTCTGGATCATGTGACGACTGTGATCAGCTGTTGCAGGGCTCTCTGTCTTTTAATCGTAGGGATGAGCTTAGGTTTGATCTGAACTTAGGTCCCAAGTGAACCCGGAAAGAAGCTCTCCCAGCCACAGTCACCCAACCAACTGCTGTCAGGGCTTTCCCCACCCTGCAGTTGCACACCCACATAGCCATCATGACACCTATATGGGCTTCTTGAACATCCTATTCCAAGACTATGGGCATTTCCTTCTCGGCGCTCTTTAAAAAGATTATCAAAGGTGAGAGGTTGAGCTCTGGATCAAGTAACCACTGTAATTGTCTGTTGCAGTGGCTACTGGCTTCCAATCATAGGGATGAGCTTGGGTTTGATCAGAACTTGGGCTCCTACTGAACCCCAAAAGAAGCTGCCACTTCCAGCCATTGCCACCCAATCAACTGCAGCCAGGGGTATTCAACGATCATGACATGTTTGACCTAATGTGGTCAGATGGCCATGGTAAGTTAATGTCAATGATGGTCGGTGACAGCTTGGTCACTGTGCTGAGAATGCGCTCTCACAAACAGTGGAGATGGCTGCCACATATATATGTACAGCCAGTATGAAGGCCCATCTGCCATGCCCATGCATACTGTATGTGTGTTATGCCAGTGGGAAAAGGTTAACATGGAGTTGGCAGCCCTAACCCCCCACCCTTTCTAGGACAGCCAAATGTCTGCAAAATGCTTTTAAATGTGCCTGTGGGAACTGTTTATGTCCCGAGGTGGGGGTTGGGGATTATAGATTTTAGCATAACTGAAGCAAGCTGCTTAAACCAGCTATTACATCAGATCATTGTTACTCAAAGAAAAGACTCTCTAGGGCTGCTGCATACTTATCAGTTCAGTATATATGCTGCTTTCTTCAGCATCTGTCAAGCCCTGATAAAGGGAAGATCTGACCTCCGAAACGTGTTGGCTTTACCTGAACTTTACATCGGGACTTCATACAACATGTCTGAGGACAGTAAAACCTGAAAGATATTTTCATCTTTCTCACTCCAAGGGCTTTTTCAGACGGACGAATGGGGGGCAAAAAAAATGGGTGGCTCAGCCATGGCTTTAAAACCTTCCCAGCCCACTTGAACTGTCACAATACAGCCAAACAGAGCTGTAAGCATGCTGAGTTCATGTTGATTTGCTTCGCAGTCACTGCATTTTTAACTCTAGATGCAGAGTTTGAAAAGCAGCACCTAGTCAAACTTGCCCATTGCGTTCAATAGGGCTGCGCCACAACCTTGCGCAATGCATACAACAGTGGTGCAGCTGTGCAGCATTCCAGGGTTTAATCAGGCAGCAAGGAGGATTATATATTTTCTCCACCCCATCTGTCAAATGCCCTCTGAAAATAGATCCACACCCAAGACACTCTTCAGAAGGCACCGCAAGTCTGAAAGAGCCCTTACTAAAACAAAATAGAATTTGGCTGGAGTTGGGTTTTCAGAAATGTGAGCAACACTGAAGGGGCTCATGGCAACCTTCAGTGACTTGCAGCACTGTTTTTCAATGCTGTTACTCCGGCGATCTACAACTAGAAGAGGGGGCAGGCATCCTGAAAGCTCATCAAGCTAGCATTCAAGTAATATGAAAGTCTTGTTTTTTTTTTTTTTTTAATAGCAAACGTCATACTTACCTGCCCTGTGCAGTAGTTTTGCACAGAGCAGCTCAGATCCTCCTCTTCTCAGGTCCTCCGCTGGCACTCCTGGCCCCTCCCTTTCGCGGCGCTCCTGAGCCGAAGGTCTGCGTGTCCATTCTGCCCCGCCCTCTCCTAAATTGTTTACTGGCTATGCTGCTGCCTCAACCAATCAAGAGTTAGAGTCCCCAGAGAGCCAAGGCTCTCGTGGACATCCTTGGATCGAGGAGGGCTGCTGACCGGAGAGAGCCTCGAGTCTTGTGCAGATCGCTGGAATAAGATCAGGCTTATGTGAGTGGGGGGGGCAGAGGGGGGCTGCTGCACACACAAGGTTTTTTACCTGCATGTAAAGAACGCACAAAGGTAAAAAACCTTGAGCCTTTGGAACCGTTTTAAGTCATATAGTGTGACGGATGCTGCGCCCCACCAGCTCAGTGTGTGATATAATGTAGAAACGACCTCAGCTTCAGCTCCTCCTAGACGAGTTTTGCCCTGTCCCGGGGCTAAATCTTAGGGGCTGGGGCGAAACGCGGCAGCTGGCGTGGCCTAGAAGGAACTGTGGCTGTTTCTAAATTATATCACATGCTAAGCCGGTGAGGTGTGGCCTCTAAAACACTATACAACACTGAAGGGAGCCTACAGCAGCGTTCCCTCCAGCTAAGGTAACCGTTTCAACCCTTCCATCTCTCTTTATTTTAAATTCTCAGGAGATCCGTTAACACCATTTTATATTCATAATAAAGATCCACTTTAAGGGCACAATTTCAAATAAATGCATTGAAGAAAATAAGAGAAACAAAAAGCGGGGTTTGTGAGCCATTCAAGAGGGATTTGTCGCCGGGAATGATAAATATACCGCGTTTAATACCGGCACCTGTGGGCTTTATAATTACTTTTTAGGTTTTCCCAGTCTGCGGGAAAGCTTTCCGATGTGTGCAGCACATACTGATGAATATAATTGTGAATGTTATTAAGAAGCTGATGTGAATAAATTCATATTTTATCATATAAATTGTAGGCTTAGCTGACATTTAAACATTTCCTTTCACACTATTATGGCTGAGATTGCGGAGTTAAGGAAGCTTTCTATATGTACTACATGGACGGGCGTGATCAGTCTGTGCACCCCTTCCTCTTCACTGCGAGAAACAATGTGGCAGACATCTTTAATTTTTTTTTTTATCAAGAATTGAGGCTCATACTCACAAGCAGTAAAAGTCAGGAGTTTTTGGGTGCCAGGGGAGGCACAGGTGTAGAATATAGCCCACTGCCAAAAACCTGTCAAAACCAATGACAGGCTGAGATACACTGCACTTGTATGTGGCTGTACACTGTTCCAAATATTACTCACGTTTAGGGCTGTATGCGTTTAAAGACTTATGCCCTGCCCTTGACACATTTGGCCCTAAACGCATTTACCACTCTGATCAGTGTCCAGGCACCACGTATTTCGGCCTGTCATTGGTTTTGATAGGCAGCTGGCAGTGGGCTATATGCTAAACCAGTGCCTTCTCTGCACCCAAAAACTCCCATTTTTTGCACTGTACAAGCCAAACTGCATGTGTGCCTAAGGCCTTACTGTAGAAAATAGAGATACAAAAAAGAAGGGGAGCAAAGGCTTAGTGAATCACCAGATATAACTTTATTGGAATAGTGTAACGGAACCTCAACCCACACTGTACTTGTGGACTTCCATCATTATACGGCTTCCTCAGAGTCGTGAACATAGATATCAGATTTTCCAGCAGCCATACATACAAAGCTAGCCAACAACTTAGCTTGTACTGGAATCTCCATTTGTTGAACAGTCACACAGAATTTATATACAGCATGGACCTCCCCGTCCTGATCAGATTACCACACACAGGTCAGGGGTTGCCTGATTACATTATCATATGCAGATGACATTGCATACAGAAATAGAATTAACCTGAACTAATTATCTAGCCATCTGGACAGAAACAATTTGAGTTCATTAATATTTAACAATTGAACAGACAGACTTAACATAATCTACATCCCAACTCAATAGACAGGCAATAAGGAAAGCCTGCCAGTGACAGTCTGTCTGTCTCCTACATTGAAGTACATGGAATACACATCTAAGCATTGCTTTGATTATTTAGGAGTCATAGACTTCATGGCAACAGGCTATAGGTTTCACAGTGTAAAGTGGGATTAAATCTTCATATTTCTTGAGAGATATTGTTGATAAATATTACCCTCCCATATGAAGTTATCCAAACCATTTTCTCAGTGTCCATTAAGTATCTGTCTTTCACTCCCAGTGACGATGAGTACCGTCACAAATAGGAACAGTAACGAGTGCCTACTTACAATAGCCATAGGCTAAAGCAGCATTAAAGACCAGATCCGACCCAACTGGCAAGGTAACCCTCCTAAGGTGGATTATCAACTCAACCCCGGGGTCACCGAGATTCACCTGCTAACGCCTTTCCAGGGACAAACTGTCTTGATCAAAGTCTGGCTCTTTCATTCCTGGAAACGAGGGTTGAGTTGATACTGCACCATACGAGGGTTACCCTCACTTTCCTTCCAGCCTCAAACTCCCCCTCCCCAGTTGGTAGTCCAATGTGACGGGCAACTCAATGACCAATAAAGACTCAGGAGGAGAGAGGCAATATCAAGCTTGACTATCATAGGAAAGATACACCGACACAGCTATAATTTCAATTACATCCTCACACCAAATTTTTTTTTACAAATTTACAATACATTATTTCTTTTCAACTATCTCTATTTTCTGACTACTAAGGTTGATTTATCAGATTTTTTTATTTCCTGGATTGATTTTAGCTGATCTCTTGGTCCTCTGTGATTTTTTCCCTATAAGTGAATGCTCCCTGTCTCACAATCTGCCCCAGCTAGCTGCTGACCTCCGAATCTTCCCCGGATCACTGGACCACTTTCCTTGCCTTGCATTGGACCTCTGTTTCACAATCTGCCCCAGCTTGCTGCTGGCTCACCTCCGAACCTTCCTTGGATCACTGGACTTCTTTCCTAGCCCTTCACTGGACCTCTGTTTCATAATCTGCCTCAGCTTGCTGCTGACTCACCTCCAAACTTTCCTTGGATCACTGGACCTCTGTTTCATAATCTGCCTCAGCTTGCAGGTGACTCACCTCTGAACCTTCCTTGGATCACTGGACCTCTTTCCTTGCCCAGCACTGGATCCCTATTTCTCAATCTGACTCAGCTTGCTGCTGACTCACCTCTGAACCTTCTTTGGATCACTGGACCTATTTCCTTGCACTGCACTGGGAACAACTGGACATTTTACCCCCCCCCCCCCACTGTACCCGGATCTCTCAGTCATGCTGCTCAGGTACACTGCAGTGCAACTCCTGTAACTGAAACAGTAATATTTTTTGGCTAAAGGCGCATATGATCTCTGTTGGAATATTGAGATTTTATGACCAAAGAGATAGATGCATTGTGGCACTGGACACCGTCTCCTCCTTTCAAGTACCTGTGCTGTCTCAATCCCTGCTTATTGGCATAAGGCTGTATGACCATCCCGCACTGGAGCAGACCTCAAAAGCCTACTTTCACCGACGTACCCTGACTTCACTTTGATTCCCATAGATCCTCCAAGGAAGGTCAGATGAGCGCTCCTGAACACTCACCACTTGCTCTTACAGCAAGGCACTACTTATTTGGGACTTTATTGTAGGTAATAAGCTAGACTTTCTGTGCTTAACTAAAACCTGGCACAAACAAAATGATGGCATCCTTTTCAACTAATTCACCCCTCCAGGGTACGGATTGTTTGACCTCCCAGGTCTCTCGGGCAAAGGTGGCGGTATAATTGTTGTTTACAGCTTGCTGTACACTTTATCCCCTGTAAATGTTCCCTCTTTTTCTTCTTTTGAATGCCTTGCTCCCCAGGTCTGCGTTCCCCACACATCTGTTACTACTACTGCTACTGTTTATTGACCACCCAAGTCTTGTAGAGTCTTCTTAGGTGACATTGCTGATTTGCCTTTATTTTTATGCCTTATTTTTAAAAGAATCGTTATACTTGGGGATTTTAATATACACACTGCCTCAGAGTCTTCCAATTTAACTAAAGATTTCTTGGCTCTACTAGAATGTTTAGACCTAACTCAATTTATCTGCACCCCCACGCATAACAAAGGACACACCCTGGACCTTACAATTGCTAAGGGCTCTTTTGTCTCTGACTGCTCTCCCCTTGAGTTAGGACTGTCTGACCATTTAGCTTTTCTTTTAAATCTGGAACTAAAAATTTCTTACACCTCCATGTCTCGATCTTTAAATTATCGCAACTGGGTTTCTATTGATTAGCCCAAATTTGCAACTTTTGGCTGTGGACATGGGTCAGCATGGGCACCCTGACTGCTCTACGGCTACGGAGCCCCATACACAACAAACAGCGATGCACTGTGTGTTATGACACTTTTCTAACAGAACCAGCATAATTGTTTTCAATTTGAGCTCTAGCAGCTCTTCTATCGGATCGGACTACACAGGTCAGCCTTCGCCCCCATCTCCATTAATGAGCCCTGGCCACCCATAATTCTGTCACCGGTTTTCCTTTCTTGGATAACTTTGGTTTGGTCCTGACCACTGCAGACCAGGAACATCCCACAAGAGCTGCAGTTTTGGAGTTGCTCTGTCTCAGTCGTCCAACCATTACAATTTGGCCCTCAAATCCTTAAAGTAGAACTATAGGCACAACTTTTTATTTTTATTTTGGATAGAGCAAGAGAGGGTTATAACCCGTCAGATTTTTTTTTTTTCACCATCTGTGTCCCATTGGGGAGATTTCTCTTCACTTCCTGTCCTATAGCTAAACAGGAAGTCAGCGGAAATCCTTGCAAATTAAGGGAATCTCTTGGGTACCCCCAGGTCATCAGAACTAGTGCCCCCATTGGAAGATTTCCCCTCTATTAATTTTCTGGGGACAACCCAAAATTTGGGATTTTCTTTTACTTTCAATGACAATGATAATGGTAAACATAAATAGAGAGGGTGAATCCTCCTAACAAGGACACAGACTGCAATAAAAACTGACAAGCATTCTAATCCCTCTGCAATCTATTCAAAGCTAAAAAATTGTTTTGCCTTTAGTTATGCTTTAAAGTGATTGTAAAGTCTTGTTTTTCTTTTCTATTAAAATAAACATATTATATCTACCTTTTCTGTGCAGTAGATTTTGCACAGGGCAGCCTGGATCCCCCTGCTCTCAGGGTCCCTGGCAGGAGCTCCTGGCCCCTCCCTCCTGTTGAGTGCCCCCACAGCAAGCAGCTTATCATGGGGGCACCCGAGCCGAGCTGCAGCTCTGTGTGTCCATTCAGACACGGAGCTGCAGTTTGGCCCCGCCCTCACTCTCATGATTGGCTAACTGAGTTTGATTGACAGCAGCTTGAGCCAATGGCCCTGCTGCTGTGTCTATCCCAATCAGGAGAGAGAGTCCTGGACGGCTGAGGTACTTGTAGACATCGCTGGATAGAGAGGGGGCTCAGGTAAGCATTAGGGGGGCTGCTGCACACAGAGGGTTTTTCATCTTAAAGAGGTTGTAAACCCCCTCTATAGGTAAGTCTATAATAAGGCTTACCTATAGGTACTGTAAATATCTCCTAAACTTGCACTGTTTAGGAGATATTTACTTTTAATGCGATGCACACTAGCTCATTATGCCTTTGCCTTACAAGGTTTTTTTTTTTTTTTTTTTCCCTTTTTTTGGGGAGGGTTTACTTCCTCTTTAAAGCATAGAATGCATTAAAATAAAAAAAACCTTCTGACTTTACAACCACTTTAATATCAGAAATAACAAGTTATTCGATTTTTTTTCTGCTTTCAACACATCAACTTCAGGCACAACATGTTCACTTTCTGCCTAATATATCCCAACTAATCTCACATGTCATTGTAAGGAGATAATCAATGTTATTTACTATACCTCTCAGTGGTTAATGTTATGACTGATCGGTGTAAAGATTCACATATAACTCGACTGTCTACATGCCTGCGTCTACTGATAGTTGTGACATATAATCAGGGCTTTTTTTCTCAGAGAATAGGTGCAGGAACTCCCCCTTCAATGTTACTTTGTGTCTCCGCCCCCTACCCACCTCCGAGCACTAACCCTTGGTTCCACCCCTTCCAACCTCTGAGCACTGACCCTTGGTTCCACCCCCTCCAACCTCCGAGCACTAACCCTTGGTTCCACCCTTTCCAACCTCTGAGCACTAACCCTTGGTTCCACCCCTTCCAAGCTCCGAGCACTAACCCTTGGTTCCACCCCTTCCAACCTCCGAGCACTAACCCTTGGTTCCACCCCTTCCAACCTCCGAGCACTGACCCTTGGTTCCACCCCTTCCAACCTCCGAGCACTAACCCTTGGTTCCACCCCTTCCAACCTCTGAGCACTGACCCTTGGTTCCATCCCCTACCCAGCTTCCAGTACAGCCCCTTTTACAGAGTATAGAGTCAAGTATAATTTTGTATTGGAATGTAAAGGATTAGGTTATGATAACAAGAAAAGCTATAAAAGAGATCCCCCACAGCCAGCAGCAATAGACCCCCCAGCAGCAGCAAAAGACCTCCCAGCAGCTAGCATCAACAGACTCTCTAGCAGCCAACAACAGTGGACCCGTCCCTAAACAGTAGATTCCTTCTAGCAACAATTAACCCTTAGTATTGAAAGATCTTCCACCAGCAACAATAGATTTCCATGCAAAAATAGATCCACTCCAGCAACAATAGATCTCCTAGCAGCCAGCATCAGTAGACCCTCCAGCACCCATTGGAGGTGCCGGAACTGCGTTCCCCCGTATTCCCGCTGAAAAAAAGCCCTGCATATAATGCATATGAAGGTAATCTGTGCCTATATATTTTTTCATTATCAGTTATCAGTCCAATTTGAATTTCCCAGGCTTGCGACAGGTTTTTTTCTATCTGTACCTTTCTAAATACACCGGGGAGTAAGCGAAGAACAGACCCGGTGAAATTAAATCAGGAGGGCTGGCTAGCCAAACATTGATTTTTTTTTCCCCTTCCCACGTTACAGAAGGAGCGGCTTACAAGAACTTCATCATGTGCAGCAATAAAGCGGAGGCTGCACTTAATAACGCGCACAATCTATCAGCGCGGGTGACCTCAGCTATGTTCCTGTCATACTTGTCAAGGTTCAGATTAAAACAAGAGAGAGCTGGCACCCGCTCCGGAATAGTTTCTTATAAGTCATTCGGCTTCATAACAACTTGAGGGCAGCAATAAAGAAAGAAAAACCCATTTTTATCGCAGGAAACGTAGAGTGGCGAGGCGAGAAAACCTCCGCAAATCCTCTGACACTTTCACCCTACTGAAAAAACACCTCGGGCCCCGCGCAAACCTCCCCGCTCCTGTGCGTTGGCGCTTTCAAAAGCGAGGTTTGTTTTTTCTTGCAGAACTCTAAAAAGCAATCAAAAAACATTATTTCTGTTAAAGCAGACCTTTCCACTCTTTACAAAAATTCACACGCAGATCTTTGCATGCTGATGTAAAGTCATCTAACACCTCTGATATTTGTTCTCCCCGTAAAATCCTAACTCATTCCTAGTTCATTGAAGGACACAGTAGAGTTTTTGATCTCTGGCTCCTGGGTTATGGTGCTACCTTCAGAAGTAGGGCACTAAGCAGGAAAAAAAAAGAAAAGCCCAGCCTATGGGAGCCCCTGATGGTGGCCAGAATTCCCATCTGCAAGAGGCAGCTCAGTTTATTGCCTAGTGTCCGGGAGTAAGGACCTAAAGAAGAGTTCCGGGCTCGAAAAACATTTTTTAGTTTTCAATAGGTTTTTATTAGGTTTTAAGTGCAAGTCAATAACATAACAGAAAGCAACAGGTAAGTGACTGTCAAAAAGTGCATCATTACAGCATGGGTAAGGGATTCGGGGACGCAGCCCCTCGGGGGAACACACAATAAAAACAGTGCCCACACCCGCAACCCACCATGCCCCGCACCGAGGCGGCCCACGGCAGGCCCAGGGCCACCCCCCCCACCCAGCGCCCCATAAAGGGAACACACTGCGCCAAGGCAGGGTAGAGGCGAACACCCGGGCTCCCACCCACCGCCCCACCATCGGGAACAGCGGGGCCACAGGAAGCGGTGTGCGGGAGAAGAAAAACCCCAAAGAAGTCCCCAGGGGGTTAGCTCCGTCAGGTGTCCGAACCCCATAGGGAAAGAGGGATCACAAAGAAACAACTTAGGAAAGAGAAGGAAACAGAGAAAGGTGGAAAAGAAAATGAAGAGGAAAGGTAGGGGGAAGGATTAATTGGCGTCCAGGTCGGGTACGGGGGAGTGCTGCTGTCACAACTGTCCTCCCAATTGTGAGCCTGTTAGGGAGCAGCTGTAAATCATCTAGGTCCCGCCAGATATCTGATCCAGGGATCCCACGTCTTTTCAAATAGGGGTAGCTTATCTTGGAGGCTGGCTACCAAGCAACTCAAACAATATCACCGGGGACCGCCATGAACGAGCTATGGCGATTTTGGCCGCCGTGAATATAAAAGGTGACCAACCTCTTCATAAATTTAGGGGTTTGCTCAATCGGCTTGCCTAACAACGCCTGTATAGGGGATTTGACCAAGTAGACACTCGTGAGCGAGTAAATAAAATTGTATACTCGTATCCAGAACCGGCGGACCTTAGGGCAGGTCCACCAAATATGGAGGACCATGCCCGCCTGGCCGCAGCCCCTAAAACATAAAGGAGATGCTCCCTGGACTGCTGCTGCCAGCCGAACCGGGACCATATACCATCTGAGAAATACTTTATAATTTGCCTCTATTAGGGAGGTATTTATCAGGGACTTACAGTTCATGAGTGCCAGCTTGTTCCACTCCGCCCTATCTAGTTCCTCACCCAGATCCGCTTCCCACCGGGTCATATAAGGCAATTTGGTATCGTCATCGAGTAACATAGTATATATCGTGGAAATATAACCCTTCTGCTTGTCTATGTTGTTACAAAGATACTCCATGGGGGTAGAGGTAGTCAAATCACAGAGGCTCTTCAGAGAAGAGGCATAGTGAAGGATCTGGGTATAGCTGAAAATCTCGCTCTCTGGCATAGAATACTTGTCCCGTAGTACAGTTTTAGAGAGAACACCTCTGTTGTCCAGTAGGTCAGCTAGGCGAAGAAGAGCTTTGTTGGTCCACCATGCAAATGCTTGGGGACAGAGGCCCGGAGGAAACCGAGGATTACCCAATGGGGCGCCATAGGGGCATGGGGGGACCTGAAGCCGTGACGTTTCGTCAATCTGTTCCAGATATCTAATGACAGGGACAAAGTAGGACACAAAATTGCCTGGCGGTCCTTAGGCTGTAACCACATCAGGTGTTCAATCGGTGTATTAGGGACATGGTAGGCCTCAAGCTGCATCCAGATAGGACGGGGTTCTTTAGATTGAAATCTAACCAAGTGGGTGAGTTGGGCAGCATGGTAGTAAGTAAGAAGGTTAGGGACCCCCAAACCCCCCCTCAATTTGGGTGTAAATAGGGTGCGTCTATTCACTCTGGGCCTCTTATCACCCCAAATATATTTCACAAGCGCATTCTGGAAGGTTTTTAGGTCTACCATATTAACAGCTATTGCCAAGGTGCGGAACAAGTATAGCAAACGCGGTAATATATTCATCTTTACAGAGTGCAACCTGCCGAACCACGGCGGGGGCTTAGTTGCCCATCTCGAGAGGTCCGGAAAAACATTTTTTAGATAAAAATACGCCTGAGGGACAGTCAGGGCTAGTGCATTTTATAATGGATAGCCTCTGAACTGTCCCAGGTTGCACTTACCTTTTAGAAGAAATACTTACCTTGAAAATGTCTTGTCCGGCGCTGCCATCTCAGGTGTGGGCAGCTGAAGCCAGCGCGTCTTCTTCGGTCCCAGAATGCCCTGCACTGGCCCCGCTCGTCAGTTCCGGTGCAGGCGCGTCATCCCTGCACAGCTGGGCATGCCCAGAAGCTGTTTAGAAGGGAATGACACGCCTGCACCGGAACTGACGAGCGGGGCCGGTGCATTGATTCCTGGGAGCGATGACGTTCAGCTCCCAGGAGTCAATGCAAGCAGGAAGAGACGGGAGGAAGTGCAAGAAAGGTAAGTATATTTTCTTAAATAACAAGGTAAGTAAACAAAAATAAAAAATCTGGACTATACATTTCTTTTTCAGGTGATTGTAAGCAAACGGATGGCCCAAAGTGGTTTTTGAGGCCGGAACTCCGATTAAGCTCTCTTCTGGGAAACTTAAGTTTCCTTTTCCTTTGCAGGGAAATCCTTTTTTGTTTTTTTCCTTCAAGTGTTCTAGACCTTTTTTTTTATCAATAGCTGAGCCGGGCAAAAGACTAGATCAGCCTTTCTCAACCTTTTCATCACAGAGGAACCCTTGAAATAACTTTATGGTCTCAGGGAACTCCTCCTAAAAATATCTTTATATATCTACAGCTCGTGATACATTAGTGTGATGGTCAGGGGGAAGAATGCTCCTTACACTTGTGGTCACTGGAAGAAAATTACCCTCTTACTGATAGCTAAAAAGATCAATGGTGACAGTGGGATTTTTTTATGAGGCAGAAATTGATGCTTGCTCAGGAAACCCCCTAGCAACCTCTGGCGGAAAACTGGATTTTTGACTTACCATAAAATCCTTTTCTCTTAAGTTCATTGACGGACGCAGTCTTCTGATCCATATCATTAGGGTTATACTGCCCCCTACAGGAGTAGGACACTAGGCAGGAAAAAAGTTCTGGCTACGCTTATGGGCAGTCCCGGAGGGTACACCCTCTCTCTTCCTGCATAGGATGTCAGTTTTGTACCAAAGCAGTGTCAGAAAGTAACACCAACCCAACTCAAAATAGAGGGGCGGGTACTGGGTCTGTCAATGAACTTAAGAGAAAAGGATTTTACGGTTAGTCAAAAATCCAGAACTTTTTTTCTGCCTAGAGTCCTACTTCTGTAGGGGGCAGTATAACCCTACTGATATGGATCAGAAGACTGCGTCCATCAATGAACGATAGAGAAACATCGATTTCCATGGAACCCTGGTTGAGAAACCCTGGGCTAGATAATATAATAAATATAATATCCAGTAGTCACCCCAGCTTAGCCTATGAGTGCATGAGGGCCTTTTGCTACGCTCTGGGTGGTTGCGATAGCGCGCCTGCGCTTTGTCAAGTCCAGGCGCACAAAACATGTAGTCACGGCAACAAGGAAGCTTGAGTTCCACGCTGGTTCCTGCTCTGGGCCTGGTTGCCCAGTGACCGACTGACGTCATCCCCGGAAGCTGTGCGGTCTGCGGCGTGGGTGTGTTATGGTCGACACACACCAACAGTCTATTCAGTTTCACTCCTCGTTTACACCAGGGATTCCTCCATCTATCCAAGGGGTCCACACTCCCCAGAAGAGGAAGTTACAATAGTAGTTACCAGCTCTGACTGTTTTATCCGGGACCCCATTAACGTCCTCACTGACATCCAGGACCAGGTGGCTACTTTTCATTTTATTATCCTTTATCTGTTATTGTGAATAAATTAACTTTTAAATTACCCCCTGCTGACTGTGCATACATTTTGGGGGTGTATTCACATCTATACCTCATATGTGCGCCACCCTCTTTTCCAGTCAATAAAAACAGGTGTAAACATCAAATGGCTGCCTCAGCATGTGGATCAGCTATAAAACACTCGTCACTAATTGTCCTTGCTTGACGCGTTTCGTCCCTCCAACTGGGTGTCCTCAGGAGCTTTTTAATAAAGTCTAACATATTACACTATGGAGATTTCTACCATCCTGTCCTTCCGGCTTTCCTACTGTGCATGCACGAGCCACGCTGCACTTTTTCAATGGTCCGGCAATCTTCTGGGAGCGGTTTTGTGTCCCAGAAAGCTGCGGGGGGAGGGGGGGCAAACTTCAGCTCAGAATGCCAAATGTGACAGTGGATGGGGGTGGGGGGGAGAGGGGATGCAAACAAGCGGAATTTCCCCTTTTGGGTAAAGTTCCGCTTTAACATTAAATGTTAACATCTGGCCCCTCCGTGTATGTGTGATGTATTAAAAATAAGGGTTCAAGGAGTGTGGCAAATTTCAGATTTTTTTTTTTCACGTGTAAGGGCAGGTGAGCTGCGTGAACACCCTCAACATTGATCCAAAGCAGAAGCTATCTGTCAGTTCACCTGGAGTCGCATAGGACTCCAATGTGCGTTCGGGGTCATGCACCTGAACAGACTGTGCACTGTAGTACGCCCATGTGAACAAAGCAGTGTTCATTTTGATGTCAAATTTCGATTTAGTTTTAGTCTTTTGATTAAAATGCCATTTTAGTTTAAGTCGTATTCTAGTCATCGGAATTGTTTCAGTTTTAGTCGCATTTTAGTTGACTAAAATCTCCAGTGCATGTGTGAAATGCGTCAGCTGCTGCTGATTATTGTACCTTCTGTTGCTGTATGGACAGTTTATAAATCGAATAAAAGTGTTTGCATTAGAGTGCGGATGTCCAGATCTTTCCATTCACACACTCCAGTACATTGTAGTCTACAAAAATCTCCAGTACATTTTAGTCCACTAAAATCAAATGGGTTTACCACTGCTCTAGAATTTCCAAACTCATTATATACTCCTGGAGTAAAAATCGAATAACATGTTATTATTGCCTAGTTTACTCCTGTAGATGGTGCATAACCCAATAGTGAAGAAGCATTGAGAGCTGCGTCTGTCAAAGGACGATAGAGAAAACTGTAACCTCTATTGGCCTTCATGCCATTGCACATATTACCTAAATACAGGTCCCTCTCAAAAAATTAGCATATTGTGATAAAGTTCATTATTTTCTGTAATGTACTGATAAACATTAGACTTTCATATGTTTTAGATTCATTACACACAACTGAAGTAGTGCAAGCCTTTTATTGTTTTAATATTGATGATTTTGGCATACAGCTCATGAAAAACCAAAATCCCTATCTCAAAAGATTTGCATATTTCATCCGACCAATAAAAAAAAAAGTGTTTTTAATACAAAAAAAGTCAACCTTCAAATAATTATGTTCAGTTATGCACTCAATAATTGGTCGGGAATCCTTTTGCAGAAATGACTGCTTCAATGCGGCGTGGCATGGAGGCAATCAGCCTGTGGCACTGCTGAGGTGTTATGGAGGCCCAGGATGCTTCGATAGCGGCCTTCAGCTCATCCAGAGTGTTGGGTCTTGCATCTCTCAACTTTCTCTTCACAACATCCCACAGATTCTCTATGGGGTTCAGGTCAGGAGAGTTGGCAGGCCAATTGAGCACAGTAATACCATGGTCAGTAAACCATTTACCAGTGGTTTTGGCACTGTGAGCAGGTGCCAGGTCGTGCTGAAAAATGGAATCTTCATCTCCATAAAGCTTTTCAGCAGATGGAAGCATGAAGTGCTCCAAAATCTCCTGATAGCTAGCTGCATTGACCCTGCCCTTGATAAAACACAGTGGACCAACACCAGCAGCTGACATGGCACCCCAGACCATCACTGACTGTGGGTACTTGACAATGGACTTCAGGCATTTTGGAATTTCCCTCTCCCCAGTCTTCCTCCAGACTCTGGCACCTTGATTTCCGAATGACATGCAAAATTTGCTTTCATCCAAAAAAAGTACTTTGGACCACTGAGCAACAGTCCAGTGCTGCTTCTCTGTAGCCCAGGTCAGGCGCTTCTGCCGCTGTTTCTGGTTCAAAAGTGGCTTGACCTGGGGAATGCGGCACCTGTAGCCCATTTCCTGCACACGCCTGTACACGGTGGCTCTAGATGTTTCTACTCCAGACTCAGTCCACTGCTTCCTCAGGTCCCCCAAGGTCTGGAATCGGTCCTTCTCCACAATCTTCCTCAGGGTCCGGTCACCTCTTCTCGTTGTGCAGCGTTTTCTGCCGCACTTTTTCCTTCCCACAGACTTACCACTGAGGTGCCTTGATACAGCACTCTGGGAACAGCCTATTCATTCAGAAATTTCTTTCTGTGTCTTACCCTCATGCTTGAGGGTGTCAATGATGGCCTTCTGGACAGCAGTCAGGTCGGCAGTCTTACCCATGATTGCAGTTTTGAGTAATGAACCAGGCTGGGAGTTTTTAAAAGCCTCAGGAATCTTTTGCAGGTGTTTAGAGTTAATTAGTTGATTCAGATGATTAGGTTAATAGCTCGTTTAGAGAACCTTTTCATGATATGCTAATTTTTTGAGATGGGAATTTTGGTTTTTCATGAGCTGTATGCCAAAATCATCAATATTAAAACAATAAAAGGCTTGCACTACTTCAGTTGTGTGTAATGAATCTAAAATATATGAAAGTCTAATGTTTATCAGTACATTACAGAAAATAATGAACTTTATCACAATATGCTAATTTTTTGAGAGGGACCTGTATATTAAGAACATTAAATATTAAAACAATAATAATTAAAAAGCCTTTTTCTTAATTTCTTTTTCAGCAGCTTAGTAGATGCCCCCTGCTTATTCTTATGTGGTAGGTGCAGTGTTAAATTTGAAATGCCATTTTAGTCGTATTTTAGTTATCTGAATTGTTTTAGTCATCTTTTATTAGACTAAAATAGTCTGAATTTAGTGTACGAAAATGCAAGGAATGAACTCTTAACATACCAAAGTCAGCAAAGACGGACTGTCCGACGATCTTGACATCTTTAGGCTTTGTAACGAGGGACGTGACCCCGGAGAAATTGCCTCCCTATAATAAGGAAATAAAGGATTCATTAGGAAGGAGAATTCTGAGGGTAAACAAGCCTATAACATGAAATGTTCTATCAGTTTTAGTGAACGAGTGAAAAACGAGCCGTGTCCAGGAACCAATACAACATTCTGCGGTCAACTGTCTACAAAATGCTTTTATCCTTTTGGAAGGGAACATTGTTTTATCAAAGAGACCAACAAACTGAGCCACGCTCAAATTGCCTGTTTCATCACATATTATATTTGGAACTACATCATAAACATTGCTGTAATACTATTATCCTGTTATTGAAGACAACCAGTCACCGATTCTAATAACCTCAATCTCTACTCTTGCATTGTTAGCCTTTATCTCACAGGGGTTATTTTATTTTAGCTGCTTCAAGTCACTGTTGGAAGGGGGTAGTCAGGAGAGCTGATCTGCTGATTTTTTACTGGGAGTGGGGAGCTGAGCTGCTGAGTTATTGCTGGAAGAGGGGAGCAGGGTGAGCTGATCTGCTGATTCATTACCTAGAGGGGGAGCTGAGCTGCTGAGTTATTGCAGGAAGAGGGGAGCAGGGTGAGCTGATCTGCTGATTCATTACTGTGATGGGGGAGCTGAGCTATTGCTGGAAGAGGGGAGCAGGGTGAGCTGATCTGCTGATTCATTACTGAGAGGGGGGAGCTGAGTTGCTGGGTCACTGCTGAAACAAGGGAGCAAGGTGAGCTTCACTATTGAGATACTGCTGGGAGGGGTGTAGTAGAGCGAGTTGATCCGCAGGTTCATTATGGGGAGGGGGAGCTGAGCTTCTGAGTTATTGCTGGAAGAGGGGAGCAGGGTGAGCTGATCTGCTGATTCATTACTGGGAGGGGGTGCTAAGCTGCTGAGTTATTGCTGGAAGAGGGGAGCAGGGTAAGCTGATCTGCTGATTCATTACTGGGAGGGGGCTGAGCTAGTGGGTCACTGATAGAAGAAGGGAGCAAGGTGAGCTGTACTACTGAGTTACTGCTGGGAGGGGTGTAGTAAGATTAGCTGATCTGCTGATTCATTACTGGGAGGAGGGAGCTAAGCTGCTGAGTTATTGCTGGAAAGGGGGAGCAGGGGGAGCTGATCTGCTGATTCATTACTGGGAGGGGGAACTGAGCTGCCGAGTCATTGCTAGAAGAAGGGAGCAGGGTGAGCTGATCTGTTGATTCATTACTGGGAGGGGGGAACTAAGCTGCTGAGTTATTGTTGCAAGAGGGGAGCAGGGTGAGCTGATCTGCTGATTCATTACTAGGAGGGGGGGGGGCTGAGCTGCTGAGTCATTGCTAGAAGAAGGGAGCAGGGTGAGCTGATCTGTTGATTCATTACTGGGAGGGGGGAGCTAAGCTGCTGAGTTATTGCTGGAAGAGGGGAGCAGGGTCTGCTGATTCATTACCAGGAGGAGGGAGCTGATCTGCTGAGTTATTGCTAGAAGAAGGGAGTAGGGGTAGCTGATCTGCTGATTCATTACTGGGAGGGGGGAGATGAGCTGCTGAGTCACTGCTGGGAGGTGGTAGCAGGGTAAGCTGAGCTGGTGATTCACTGCCAGCATGCTTGTTCTGAATCTGAGTCAAAAGTACTATAAATCCAGACAAATGACATCTTCTGGAGGCCAGCAATGGCAGTCCCGGTTCCTTCCCCATGCAGTGTCATTTTAAAGCTGAACTTCAGCCCTCTCTTCAGTCTTGCACAGTTGTACTAGCTCCTCTCCTGTATTAAAAACTGCTTACTCTGATTTCACTGCACACTGTGACTTTCTTACGGTGTAAATACATGGGTATGCTCCCCCAAATTTTTTTGCCTGTTTATTATGTATTCGGTCTGACCAGACTATCGAGGTTGAGCAGCCCTCCCCACCTCCCACATACACCTGTACTCAATCAGTGTCCACCATCAAGTGGATATAGGAGGAGTCCCCTGTAGTGCATTTGCACATTTTTCCCAGCAAGGAGTATTATCTCCAAGGGTTAGAAAGGCTGGATTCATCTCTTTTTCATGGATAGTGTAGGACCCACTGATAATGGGGTACTTTGACACAGTAGTAGGCTTGAGCACGATATGGCCATATGGTGGGACCAAACCCCCATTTTTATTTATGCACTCTCTTCAGATTTGGTAGTAATTTCTTTTGCATTTGCGCGCTATTCTTTTTTAATATACATGTCTTTTGGTTCATAGCTGCAGCAGCTTTGGAAATACATGGGTATGCTCCCCCAAATTTTTTGCCTGTAAATTAGAAGCTGCAGCAAGTCAGATAGAGACCGCCTCATTTCCTGGCTGGAGGACGTCCATCATTTTCTAGCCCTTTCTCCCAGTCAGACTGTGCTTGGCTCACCCCTTTCATTCATTGGATTTCAGTTATTTTAGTAATGGAGGCTCAGCATCACATGTGGGCATTACATAGGGAGGTCTGTATGCAAATACAAGCTGCCTAAGAATGCCAACCCCTTCAGACTGACATCCCCCAATCAAAGAATTTAATATTTGCCACACTCCTCCCAGAAACCAGCCCACTGCTTGCATCAGGACTGAGGGCTCTTGAGAGAAGTACTAAGGCCGGGTGCTGGGATGTTTTCAGGAAGCTGTGTACTGCACCCTGCTGCCCTCCTACCACCCATGATCTGATTGCACTGCATAAAGAAGCCCAGAGGCTCAGTGATGTCATCACTGGATATACAGTACAAAAGGTATTTCATGAAAATGAAAATGTTTTATTAAAAAATTGTATCAGTCTGTTGATGAGAGATGAAAGGAAGAACCAAGGAAGATAAAAAATAAGCTTTAAAGCGTACCTCCACTTTTGTTGAGAAAAAAACATTCCCCTCTGGGTCATCTCTGTACATTGCAGGATTTTAACAAACTTTGTTGCAGATTTATACCTTTTATTATTCTGAAGAAATCGCTCTTTGTTTGTCTGTGCCCATGTGCATATGAATGGGACTGGCTTTATAATTATCAATCAGCTGCTGCACTTGCAGGGCTCTAATGAGGAAAGTGACAGGGTCTGCATCCCTTTAGATGTGATTTCCCTTAGTGAGTATCTCACCAAAAGTTAGATATTTGTTGCAGACTTGTATCATAGTGCAGACTTCTGGGAAAATGAGTGAGCCAAACACACAAGCAGGAAATTCCATTTCTGGGGGACATTCTGTATAAATTCTTTGTACAGAGCGCCTCAAGGTGGCCATATTGCATTTTACAGAAAATTACAGCAGCTGCAGATTGAATAGGAAAGGTCATTTATAATAACATTCAGTTACAATATGACTTGTGCGGCAATTTTATGTGTTATTTGTCATGATTGCACCGATACCGGTCTTTGTGCCGATACAAAGCATTTGCACGGGTATCAGTACTTGTGCAAATGCATGGATACCTGAAATCGATACTTTGAGGCACAGGTGTCAAACACAGGGCCCGCGAGCCAAATGCGGCCCCCTAGGCCATTTCATGTGGCCCTCACACCTCTCCTGGAGCTGCGGCACCCCCCTGGTCTCTGCCCCCACCTTGTCTCTTTAGTTGGCAGTAGAGAGGACAGTACTCCTTGCACTCCTCTGTGCAGCTGCAGAAAGGCTCATCTTTGCCCACCCCCCTTTTCAGCAGTCCGCAGAAGAAAGGAGGGCAGAACTCCTCCTGCAGATCCTGCACCTCTCTGTGCAGCTGCAACGCCACCTAGCCTTTGCCTCCCTCTGGAAGCTGACTCCAGCCCTCCCCTGGTTCTCCTCCAGATCCGGCACTTCTTCCTAGATCCACCCGCATCTTCTTCCTGGCAGCAGAACAAGGTAAGGGGGTGCATTGTGATGTAAGGAAGGGTGGGTGACTCTTGACTTCTGATGGTGGGGGTTCTTGACATCCCATGTAAGGGGGCGTGGGGTGCACTGGACATCTAATATTACAGATATAACCAGCTCTTTGAGGGCAACCATAATGCTGATGCGGCCCACGATGAATATTAGTTTGACACCCCTGCTTTCAGGCTTGGGTCTTTCAGCTGTCAGTGGGGGAATGTAAAAAAAAAACAAACCAAAAAAAAAAAAAAATAAGACAAACCAAAAATAAAAACAATTATTCGCTGTCCTAACAACTGATGACTCAATCAGCTGTCAGTGGGGTTCCCCTGTTGACAGCGTAAGCTGAAACACTAAGATAAAAGAAACATTGTTTCTTTTTGTATCTTTGTTTATTCATCTACAGCAGGGATTCCCAAACTACGGCCCTGCAGCTGTTGCAGAACTACACATCCCATGAGGCTTTGTAAACTCTGTAGACATCCAAAAAGAGAGAGACCGCACTCAGAGATGTTAAATAAAAATCCTTAGGACTCCTTTATTCTCCATAAATCCAACAGACAGCAGACAGACAGTGCAATACACGAACAGACGTGTCGGGTTGACGCGTTTCACGATAAAAATCGCTTATTCATAACCGATTTTTATCGTGAAACGCGTCAACCCGACACGTCTGTTCGTGTATTGCACTGTCTGTCTGCTGTCTGTTGGATTTATGGAGAATAAAGGAGTCCTAAGGATTTTTATTTAACATCTCTGAGTGCGGTCTCTCTCTTTTTGGATGTCTACATGCTTGGATGGCGGATCTGACCTGCACCGAGTGCTGAACTTGCACCTGAGCGGCTTTCTTCCTCGTTTTTGCTTTGTAAACTCTGACATTCACATACATGACTAGGCATGATGGAAATTGTAGTTCCTGAGCAACTGTAGGGCCGTAGTTTCGGAATCCCTGATCTACAGATCAAAGGGGTGAACTTCAATTTGCAGATGAAGTCAGTTTAAAGCAAGCTGTCAAGTAAAAAAAAAAAAAAAAAAATTTACTCTAAGCAGCCCTAATTAACTGCTTATTCTTCTCCATTTATTATTTTCCTGCTGACTTTTTTTTTTGTTCACTTCTAATTTATAAACTATTAATAATTAAAACTTTTTTTTGTTTGCTTCGTTTGTTAACATTTTTACTCCTCTAACATACAGGTGCATCTCAAAAAATTAGAATATCATCAAAAAGTTAATTTATTTCAGTAATTCAATTCAAAAAGTGAAACTCATATATTATATAGATGTGTTACACACAGAGTGCTATATTTCAAGCATTTATTTTTTTAGATTTAATTTTGAGGATTATAGCTTACAGCTAGTGAAAACCCAAAAATCAGAATCTCATAAAATTTGAATATTACATAAGGCGAATAAAAAAAGGTATTTTTAATAGAGAAATGTTTGCTTAGTGAAAAGTCTGTCCATGTACAGTATAGGATGCTCTCAATACTTGGTCGAGGCTCCTTTTGCATGAATTACTGCATCAATGCAGCGTGGCATGGAGGCGATCAGCCTGTGGCACTGCTGAGGTGTTATGGAAGCCCAGGTTGCTTTGATAGCAGCCTTCAGCTCATCAGCATTGTTGGGTCTGGTATCTCTGATCTTCCTCCTGACAATACCCCACAGATTCTCTATGGGTTTGCTGGCCAATCAAGGGCAGTGATCCCATGATCATGTGACCAGGTATTGGTAGGTTTGGCAGTGTGGGCGGTGCCAAGTCCTGCTGGAAAAATGAAATCAGCATCTCCATAAAGCTGGTCAGCAGAGGGAAGCATGAAGTGCTCTAGAATTTCCTGCTAGAGGGCTGCCCTGACTTTGGACTTGATAAAACACAGTGGACCAACACCAGCAGGTGACACGGCTCCCCAAATCATCATTTCTTGGTTGACCTGAATCTGCTTCTGAGGGATTGCTATCTGAGGTCCAAAATTTGCAGAGGATGAACATCTGAGCTATTGTATTTAAAAAGCACATGTAACCCCATTTATTTCACTGGGGTCCACAGTACCAGGTGAGAAGATACCCACAAGGGGTCCTGTGTAATGGTTTGGTCTGGCACTGTATCAGCGTTGGTTATTGGCTGCGCTGAGGAAGGAAGGAACCATAGCTGCGGGAGAGCATGCACCAGTACAGTGAGTCCTTACACCACAGAGCTCCCCACGGGTCTCCCGCAAAAGTTCCTGACCGCACCCGCTCGGAGCAATGGGAAAACCGCCCGTACCCGCGAGATTTGCGGCACGTCCCACGAGAGCCCGCACCCAACGCAGCCCTCTACTTCAGAGCGCATGCACTGCTGGTGTCAGCGGCTGCATGCAGGGTGAATATCTCATAAACCATGCAGGTTTAGGAGATATTAATTTTACCTACAGGTAAGCCTTATTATAGCCATTAATACAAATTATATGATCTCTGAGGACATCACAGAAAGTGACGAAACGCGTTAGATTGGAACGCATAGCGTCGTTACGTCACGCAAGGTGGAACGCAAGCCGGAAGCACCGCTCGCCACTCTGCAGGGAGGACGCGCAGCCCGCACCGCTGACCACCAAAGATCCGCTCGTATATTTTATTGCATTCTAACCCACATTGTGGGTAATAAACTGTATTATCAAACTACTACACTATCTGGTGCTTCTTTCTCCTTCCCCCGTATCCCACTGACCATACATCCCGGAGTTTAAGGAGCCAGTACCAGTCCATAGGATCTTAAAGGGGAACCCATGCCAGCCCAGGGGGCAACTAAGCACGAGTGGTCCTAATGCCATAAGGTATATAGGACCCACAAGATCCGGTAAGTGATTTACTCTTCTCACACACACAGTGAAAGGAATCAATGTCATGGACAATCACGTTTGAGCACTTGCACCATTGAATCCATTGGAAAACTCACTGTCACTGAGGACTTTGTTGATAATGTTTTAAGCACTACAGTCACCTTTTTGGACTTTATTCATGATCATATTCATTGAACAGATTTATTGATATATTATTTATTAAGTCACTGATGCATATTGTGGCACAAATTTATTTATTAGATCATTGAAGGTTTTGCTATTGTTATTTTTATAAGGCTGCTCACAAATCACTTTTTATTCACTATATTATCACCACATTTATATTAATTTTTTATAGACAGAATATATATAATTTTACTAACAGTTTTTATGTTTGTCACATATCACCTGTTTTAGTAAATATCACTGGTATTCAGCTAGGGTTTAACCAGCAAGCGCTGTTGCTGGCCTTTTTATTAAGACCAATACCCTCCAAGCCTTATTATAGGCTTACCAGTAGGTAAAAATAAAAACATTGAGTATACTACCGCTTTAAGGGGGTGAATCCTTCCGGTCCAGAAGTGGTTAAGCTGAAAATGCTTCCCTAGTTTTGGTTTTCAGATTCTACACAGAGGACCATGGCCCGAGTATACCAGGCAACCGGCATTTCCATAGAAGGACAGGATTGACAGTCCTCCATATTTCTCTCCAGACGGATTTCCTTTAACCACTTAAGCCCCGGAGGATTTGGCTGCCCAAAGACCAGGCCCTATTTTGTGATTCTGCACTGCGTGAATTTAACGGACAATTGCGCGGTCGTGCGACGCTGTACCCAAACAAAATTGATGTCCTTTTTTTCCCATAAACAGAGCTTTCTTTTGGTGGTATTTGATCACCTGTGCGATTTTTTTTTTTTTGCGCTATAAACAAAAAAAGAGCGTAAATTTTGAGAAAATAACAATATTTTTACATTTTTTTATATGAAATTCCCCCCCCCCCCCCCAAAATGTAAAAATCAAATTTTTTTTTAATTTTTGGCCAATTTGTTTTCTGCTACCTATGTTTGGTAAAAAAAAAACACAATAAGCGTATTTTGATTGGTTTGCGCAAAAGTTATTGCGTTTACTAACTAAGGGAAAGACTTCTGTCATTTTTGGTGGTTTTTTTTTTAATGAGTAATGACGGCGATCTGCGATTTTTTTTGCGGGTCTGCGACATTGCGGCGGACAGATCGGACCCTTGACTGACATTTTTGACACTTTTGGGGGTACCAGTGACATTACTGCAGTAATCAGTGCTATAAATATGCACTGTTACTGTAAAAATGACACTGGCAGGGAAGGGGTTAATTTTATTGGAGAGGGAGGGGTTAATGTATGCCTGGTGCTTACTAACGTGTGTGGGGGGAGGTGACTGAGTGACACAGGGACAGATCGCAGGTTCAGCTATGCTGAACCCTGCAATCTGTCACTGTCTGTCACTTAGGCTACATTCACACCTGAGCGTAGCGTTTTTGCGCATTTTTTACCGAGATTTTACAGCGATTTACAGGCGTTTTTACAGGCGTTTTTATATTGAATAGAAACCAATGGAAAACGCCTGTAATCTGCCCAAAAAGAAGCTCATGTACTTTTTTGAGCGTTGGGCGTTTTGCTTACAGCGGCAAAACGCTCAGATGTGAACAGGGGCCATTGAAATGAATAGGATTTGTCTTGTTGGGCGTTTTGAGAGCTGATCCTAGAGCAGAAAAACTCCCCAAAAACGCCTACATGTGAACGGAGCCTTAGGAGATCCGCCCGCTTTGTTTACACAAGCGGGCGGATCTCCAAACTCGATTCCCCGACGATCGGGGAAGTTGCGGCGGTGATCACCGCCGCTCCTCCCCTGCCCCGACTCCCGCTGTGACTGAATACAGCGGGAGCGAGCCTTCGGCTGCGCGCGTGCGCCGCCCACAAGGGGAGGAGTCCAGCGACGTAGGTCTACGTCGTTGGACGGGAACTAACCACTTTGCCGCAGTAGAGCTCCAGTGAGCGGTCGGAAAGTGGTTAACCTGCAAGCGCTGTAGCTGGCCTTTTTATTAAGACCAATACCCTCCAAGCCTTATTATAGGCTTACCTGTAGGTAAAAATAAAAACATTGAGTATACTACTGCTTTAAGGGGGTGAATCCTTCCGGTCCAGAAGTGGTTAAGCTGAAAACGCTTCCCTAGTTTTGGTTTTCAGATTCTACACAGAGGACCATGGCCCGAGTATACCAGGCAACCGGCATTTCCATAGAAGGTCAGGATTGACATTCCTCCATATTTCTCTCCAGACGGATTTCCTTTAAACAAACATTTTAATGCACTCCATTTCCAGTTTTCGTATCGATAGCCTCCTTTTACCGCCATGCCTCCTAGGGCTCTTTGGCAAGAAAAACATCTCTTTGATGGAGAGATTAAGCTGTCTAGCAGCAATAAAAGGGTTATATAATCAGGCTCACTTGAGTTTTACACATCTCAATGTGTTCCTCTTTACCTAGCCCTGATTAATGTGAATGCAATCAGAGAGAGTCTCTGCAGGGAAACATGTTGCCATTAGTGCAAAAAAGATGAAGAGGGTCTGAGATGAAAAAAACATGCAGAGGAATATTAAAACGTAGCCGAGCCTGCGAAGGAGAAAACGCTTTAAGTGCGTCTATATCGGCATCCCGGCAAATGGAAGGGCACATCCTCCATTCAGCAGCTGACGGGCTCAGCGGGGCCCTGTGAAACGCACGCATTAGGGCAGACTGATTGCTTTAATAGTGAGTCACGCAAATCTACATGAGAAGCAATTAAGTTAAATTTACTATTTATTCCAGTGTTACCGATGGCAAGGTTTCGCCACAGCCGTAATTTGTATCCAGCTGAAGGTGCAAACCTCATTAAATGTCACGAAAGTGTAGAAAAAAAATAAAATAATGTTAAATCAAAAAAGAAAAAAAAATCTTAATCAGATTCATAACATGATACCTGCAAGTAAAGCCAAGGGCATATATTAACCACTTAAGCCCCGGAGGATTTGGCTGCTCAAAGACCAGGGCCTATTTTGCGATTCGGCACTGAATGATTTTAACGGACAATTGCGCGGTCGTACGACGCTGTACCCAAATGAAATTGACGTCCTTTTTTTCCCCACAAGCAGAGCTTTCTTTTGTTGGTATTTAATCACCTGTGCGATTTTTATTTTTTGCGCTAAAAACAAAAAAAGAGTGACAATTTTGAAAAAATAACTATTTTTCAAATTTTTTATATGAAATTCTCAAAAAAAAAAATTTAAAAATCAAATTTTTTTTAACATTTTAGGCCAATTTGTTTTCTGCTACATATTTTTGGTAAAAAAAAAAAAAAATCACAATAAGCGTATTTTGATTGGTTTGCGCAAAAGTTATTGCGTTTACTAACTACGGGAAAGATTTATGTCACTTTTATTGTTTTTAACGAGTAATGGCGGCGATCTGCGATTTTTTTTTGCGGGACAGCGACATTGCGGCAGACAGATCGGACCAGTGACTGACATTTTTTACACTTTTGGGGGTACCAGTGACATTACTACAGTAATCAGTGCTATACATATGCACTGTTACTGTAAAAAAATGACACTGGCAAGGAAGGGGTTAACTTTATTGGTGATCAGTGGGTTAAGTGGGTCCCTAGGGGCGTGATTCTAACTGTGGGGGGCGTGGCTTGTGATGTAACCACAGAGACATACGATCCTACATAGCAGGATCGTGTAGTCTCTGCAGTTACACCAGGGAGAATGACAGGCGGCTTTGTTTACATCAGCCGCCTGCCTTTCTCCGTCTCCAGCGGGAGATCGCTAGTGACCGGCGGACATCGGAGCCGCCGGTCACTCGCGCGGGGATGTCAGGGAACGAGCGGGGGTGGGAGCGCGCCTCAGGCAGCGCGCGCTCATCCCCTAGAGGCTCGTGGGCGAGTGAGGTACCAGTATGTATGACCTGGCAAGTATGACCTGTTTGTTGTTTGTTCCTTTACAATCACTTTTTTCTCAAAACCGTTACATTCAAGGCGGCCTGTGAATTATAAATGTCACAGTTGCTTGTGGTCTCAGCTGAACTGTCAAACCATCAAATGGCTGGTGTCATAACCGATCACATGTGCAGCACCATGGCAACTGCAGATTAAAATAAGGCTAAGATGGCAGCTTCCTTGGCTGTAAAGTATAGGGGGTTTTGGTTCTGCTTATAATGGGGACTAGGAGAGAAGATAAGGTCCATACAGCCTGCACCTAGGCCTCACAGGGATTGGTTGTAGGGTAATACAGGTACTTGAAGCAATCACAAAGTACCTAAACCTTACCACTGCTGTCATGTTGGAAACTCTTTGGTCAGGTCAGGTTCACTTTAAGCAAGCCAATCTGTTTCTTACCTGGTTTTCCCAAGTCTCAAACTGAACGTCTTGGTTGCCGGCCAGCGTTGTGAGGAAGAGATCTACGGCAAGGAAATAACATCATATAAATGCCAGTGAAACCATAAATAGAAGAATCTGATCATATATATTCCCACATACAGTACATGTAGCAATGACATAATATTTATAGAACAGCAAAAAAAACTTAACATCAATTCAACCCTCTAGGGAGCCCCAAACATTCTTTTTGAAATCATTAAATCCAAATCATCAACAGCTGTTAATACACAATTATGTGCATACTCACTAATCCACTAGAGCAGGGGTCTTCAAACTATGGCCCTCCACTTGTTCAGGAACTACAATTCCCATCATGCCTAGTCATGTCTGTGAAGGTCACAGTTTTACAAAGCCTCATGGGACGTGTAGTTCTGCAACAGCTGGAGGGCTGTAGTTTGAAGATCCCTGCACTAGAGCATTTGTTTTCTGTAGACTGCAAAAATTCTGGTTGATCCTTCTGCTCACTGCCCCCCCCCCTCCTTGTCTGTGTTCCTGTTCCGCATGAAGAAGGAACCAATCGACACTCCGATCGGCATCCCGCCCTTTTGCCATGACTTCCTGGCACTTGCATTCCACGCTGGTCCTGGGCGCCTTCCGCTGACGCCACATCCGAGTCCTGCGTTCCATGCTGGTCCCAGCAACGGAGCCGCCTTCATATCCCTCTCTCCTGCGGCCCCCCTCTGCTGGGTGGTTGGGATCTCCACCATTAAGCTGCACATTGGACCACCCCTGGGACCACCTGTCACTGGATTCCTTGCCACATCCTATGATGAGCCTGGTTTTATTTTAATGTAAGTGCGTTTTTATCCATCGGCAAGAAAAGTATTTTGTTTTCTGCACTTAGAGTCGCCTTCTGTTTGTACTAGAGTTTGCTTCCCTCTTAAAGTTGCTACCCAAGTGCTGTTGAGACACCTGCTTGCCTGACCTGTATCCAATCCATTGCGGACATCTCTTCTGGCCAAAATCTGTTATCCAGAGTGCCCTCCCACCTCCTCATTCTGTGTTCCTGCTGCAGCCTGAGATTATGCAGACCAGCTGTTGACAACTATTGAGCATGCTCCAGTTTCAGTTCCCTTCTAAGCTGTTAATTTGTTCCTTTTTATTATCTGTGAAGCCCACTATTTTAAAACTAAGCATGGAAAAAGAAGACTTGGAGAAAGAGGAGGAGAAGGACATGGAGAAGGACATGGAGGAGGACATGGAGGAGGAGGACATGGAGGAGGAGGACATGGAGGAGGAGGACATGGAGGAGGAGGGCGGGAGGGAGGAGAGTGTAATTTACCACTGTATATGCCCACATGTGTGACTCTATAGTCACATGGGCTACACAGATAGGAAAAAGGAGGAATTGAAAAGCCTAGAACAGAGCATGCTCAGTAGCGGACCCCAACTGGTCTACACAATGTCAGCCTGCAATGGGGACACAGAGGAGATGGGAGGGACAGCTGAAGGTAGGATCAACCAGGTATATTTCACTTTACACAAAACAAATGCTTTAGTTGCTTTGTGAGTATGCAAACTCGTTTATATAGCATGTAATGAGAGTTTTTCAAGGTCTGGGTTTAATGATACTTTAATGTGGAACTCCACCCAAGAGGGGAAGTTCTGCTTTTCCACCTCCTCCTGGTTTTTACAGGTACCAGCACCCCCTTATGCATTGGTCACTGTAGTTGACCCTCCCCTTCCTTTGCCCACCGCCTTCTGGGGCATGTCACAGGTCCCTGAAGGCTGCGGGAGCACAGTGGGAAGCTGGCTGTGAAGCCGCAAGGAGTTACAGCTGGCTTCTCTTAATAAACATGCCGGAGCTGGGGGGACCTGAAGACCAGCCAAGAACTGGCCTGGGTGAGCATGGCACTGGATCCCTGGACAGGTAAATGGTATTTTATTAAGAGCCAGCAGCTACAGTAGTTGTATAGTATACATTAAAAATGTTTAAACAATGTAAAATAAAATGGACCAAAAATATTCTTCAGGTCTGCATTAAAGCAGAGAGATGTTTACCAGTATGTATGAAATGTTCAAGTTTTCTATAGATAATGCCTTGTCAATGAATTTTGTGCAACAAACATAGAAGTCATATTTAATTAACCCGTAATCATTTGATTTGCCAGTCTGGCATCATTGTGCAAGCTCAGGCATGGTCTGTGTGACAAGACATTTCATGTTCTCCTTGCATGGAAGCACAGGAGAGATCCCAGACATTTTTTAATAACGCGGCACCTTCCCTGTACACAAGCAACCCTCATCACAAAGCAGTGAACGGGAACCGATAGGATGACTGGAGAATCAGAGGAGAACCATGGACTACGGTGATCAGCCATCTCCTATAATCCCAAAGCCATTCCGATAATGCTAGGAGCCTAAAGCTCTCGCTTTTATTATGTGTCAACATGTCAGTCCCTACAGTCCCAATGTTCAATACAGGAAACCCATAAAAGAATGCTTGTAATAAGGGATAAACATGCCTGCATCTCTGCAATGCTTGGATTGATTTCATAGAACTATATTTTCAGGATGTAGCAAGTTAAAGCTGCAAGGGTTAAACACTTGTTTGCAAAGCACTTTTACCCACCCAACTGTGCGCTCCTGCAGGCTCCCCCTGTTGTGGTAAATGGGTGGTCTACGTAGGCTTTTCTGCCCTACACCTTGGTGACCAAAAGTCCTCTTAGGTCAACAAGTTAAATGCAGGGCTCGCAGACCTGCACTGGACATGAGCACGCTGAGAAACAGTAAACTGCCTGAGTAGGGAACACAGTGGAGGAGAGGAGAGCATAGAGGAGTAGAGGCAAGAGTAGAGGCATCGAGGAGAGCATAGAGAAGTAGAGGAAAGTAATAGGGGTATAGTGTAGAAAGGTAGAGGAGAGCGTAGAGGAGTAGAGAAGAGCGTAGATGAGTGCATAGAGGAGAGCTTAGGGGAAAGCATAGAGGAGTAGAGAGTGTAGAGGAGTGGAGGAGAGCGTAGAGGAGAGTGTAAAGGAGAAGAGAAGAGACTAGAGGAGTAGAGGAGAAACTAGAGGAGATACTAGAGGAGTAGAGAAGAGATTAGAGGTGTAGAGTAGAGAAGTAGAAGAATGCATAGAGGAGCAGAGGAGCGATGAGGGGAAAGCATAGAGAAGAATAGGAGAGTGTAGAGGAGAGACTAGAGATGTAGGGGAGAGACTAGCAATGTAGGGGAGAGACTAGCGATGTAGAGGAGAGACTAGAGATGTAGAGGAGAGACTAGCAATATAGGGGAGAGACTAGCGATGTAGGGGAGAGACTAGCGATGTAGGGGAGAGACTAGCGATATAGGGGAGAGACTAGCGATATAGGGGAGAGACTAGCGATATAGGGGAGAGACTAGCGATGTAGGGGAGAGACTAGCGATGTAGGGGAGAGACTAGCGATGTAGAGGAGAGACTAGCAATGTAGAGGAGAGACTAGCAATGTAGAGGAGAGACTAGCAATGTAGAGGAGAGACTAGCAATGTAGAGGAGAGACTAGCAATGTAGAGGAGAGACTAGCAATGTAGAGGAGAGACTAGCAATGTAGAGGAGAGACTAGCGATGTAGAGGAGAGACTAGCGATGTAGGGGAGAGACTAGCGATGTAGGGGAGAGACTAGCGATGTAGGGGAGAGACTAGCAATGTAGGGGAGAGACTAGCGATATAGGGGAGAGACTAGCGATATAGGGGAGAGACTAGCGATGTAGAGGAGAGACTAGCGATGTAGGGGAGAGACTAGCGATGTAGGGGAGAGACTAGCAATGTAGGGGAGAGACTAGCGATGTAGGGGAGAGACTAGCGATGTAGAGGAGTGACTAGCAATGCAGGGGAGAGACTAGCGATGTAGGGGAGAGACTAGCGATGTAGAGGAGAGACTAGAGATGTAGGGGAGAGAATAGCGATGTAGGGGAGAGACTAGCGATGTAGAGGAGAGACTAGAGATGTAGGGGAGAGAATAGCGATGTAGGGGAGAGACTAGCGATGTAGAGGAGAGACTAGGGGTAAAAAGGAAAGGATAGAGAAGTAGAGGAGTGCAGGAGTAGCGGAGAGCTTAGGGGAAAGCATAGAGGTGTACAGGAGAGTGTAGAGGAGTAGAGAAGAACATGGAGTAGTAGAAGGTAGAGTACAGGATTAGAGTACAGGAGTAAAGAAGGGTGTAGAGGAGAGAGAAGAGCATGGAGGAGCAGAGCAGGGCATAGAGGAGTAGAGTAAAGAGTAGAGAAGAGCACAGAGAAGTAGAGGAGAGCATAGAGTAAAGAAGAGCGTAGAGGAGCACATAGAGGGGTAGAGTAGAGCGTAAAGGAGAGAACTGGCTGCTGGGGGAGCAGGGGATTGGGTGAGTACAACCGCATTTTCTGGAAACCAGGACCTAAACGATTATTTTACTTTTGAAGAGCAGGGGCAGTTTTTCCTTTCCCTCAGAAATAGGCTTTAAAGCTAAATTTTAGTCAGCTATAAAGGTTACAGGGGAGGAAGAAGCAGCATAAGTTACCAATCAGTGTGTTGCAACACAAGAAGCTTGCTGATTGGAGAAGAGAGCATAGTGGCAGAATTCATCAGTTTGCTGCTTCTTCTTTTACTTTCCAACAACAGGGTTATGGTGGGGAGAAGGCCTGTAAGTGGAAGTGAAACTGCAGCGCTAAACTGTTTGGCACGCCTAAGTAAATCTATGGCCTGGAAGAACAGAAATAGAAATCCTTTTGGCAGAGAAATCAAATTTCATACATGTATTTCATCTGTGTATTTAGCAGTTTGTTCAGTTTATTCAGCTATAAAACTATTCTCCAGGCAAAAATCTACAGGCAACAGCTGTTTTCCCTTTATGTTCTTTGTCCTTGGATAAAAGATTTTCAGCACTGCTATGCATTTCTCTCCCCCTTTTGTTGTACCATTACCTGTGTGGGGGATCGGACACCTACTCCTGCAGCATGGTGACCGGTCCCATTATTGCGCCAGTTTTTGGCAAATGCATAACCGCGTCAGTGCAAACTGTTTTGTGGTCTTGGCTTCTGCCCACCTGTCTTCGCCCACTTATCACCCCATGTGCCTACTGCATACTGGCACAGTAAGAACTCCCCATCTCCACCAATGAATACCATTGGACCTCCAAGCCTGATGTGTGTGATAGTGGCAGAGTGGGACGTTAAGTGCGACATTTAAGACCCCCTTATCAAGAAAGTTAATCACCACTGTCCAATTGGTATCCAAGGTGCCCCTCAAGGATTCATTTGAATACAAACGCAGCTACTTGCAGGTACCACAAGAGGCACTGTTACCCTATTCACCAAAGTCACTTCACACTGACCTAACCTAGATCCATCCAGTGTAAATCTTTTACACAGGATAATGTTATTCTTCAGAAGTTTCTGTGGGTTAGATATAGAAATATTGCTATGAAGCAATCACTGCAATGTATCACTAATCACACCAATGATATCAGCATGGCTCTACGAGAACAAAATGGTGGACAGATGGCATCAATCACATCACTTAGCTGGGTATCTTTCTATATTAAGTACAAGCAGTGGCTTTACATGCTCTTTAAAGCAGAAACAAATAACAACAGATGGCAGAAGTCAACTGGTCTTCGTCGCAGAATTCAATACATCAAAGTGAAAGTTTCATAAGACGCACAAAGAAAAGTAAGCTGTGCGAGTTACCTCCTGACATTTGGAAATGTCAACCTTCAGCCTCAACTGTGCAGCTCTATTGAGTGGACTCTTTGTTGAACTGCACGATGGCGATGAGATTTATCAATATAAAAACACGGAACCTTTGCTGTTAGATAGCTATACAAAGTCCAATTATTGGGAAATTAAGTCTTGTAAGACCTAATCTGCAGGTTATGATGGCCTGTGGAGATACAGCTGGATTACAAACAGCCAGGATGACAATGGTGGATCGATGAAAAAAATGGGATTTTTGCACTTACCGTAAAATCCATTTCGATGGACACAGCGCTCCATAAATCATAACTACTGGGTTATATTGCCTCCTCCAGGAGAAGGACTAGGCAGAACAAAAACACCTGGCTACGCCCATGGGCCATCCTTAGATGGTATATAACCCCCCTCTCTGCTCTAGGTAATCAGTTTAGTAGCAAGCAGTTTTTCTCTTTCATTCATCGACGGACACAACGCTCCATAAATCATAACTACTGCAAAGTCCAAACGCAGGGCCAAAAGAAAAATTATGGATGGGGAAAATAACCCAAGGCTAAACATAAGAGCCCTTAACCAGGACAAGGGAGCCTTAACTGGGTTACAGGAGCCCCATCTGAAAAATAAGAGTTTAAAGAAAAACACCCCTCAAGAGGGGAACAGCCCCTCTTAAAGAGGTTGAAAACCTCAGAATTTTTTTTTTTAAAAAAACGAACACCTGTAAGACAAACACATAATGAGTTAGTATGCATCGCATACTAGCTCATTATCAAATACTTACCTTAGAACGAAGCCCCGAAGGGCCGACCGCTCACCTCTGTCATGGGTGACATGTTGTGTCGCCCTTCTTCGGGGTTTGCGGCATCCGGGCATCTGATTGGCTGAAGCCACGATGACGTCACTCCCGCGCTTCCGACGGTCACGGCACGGGGCTCTGAGCGGCCGTTCCTTCAGAGCGCATGCGCCGGTGATGTCACTGGCTGCATGCAAAGTAAATATCTCCTAAACGGTACATGTTTAGGAGATATTTACAGTACCTATAGGTAAGCCTTAATGTAGGCTTACCTATAGGTACAAGTTGCAGAGGAGGGTTTACTTCCTCTTTAAACAGCAGCCTGCAAAGCTTTGCGGCCAAAAGAAGCATCTGCAGATGCCAAAGTAGTTCCCTTATACAATTTTGTGAAGGTATGCACCGACGACCAAAGGGCTGCCTTGCAAACTTGCAATATTTGTGCCTGATGACAGAAGGCCCAAGAAGTACTGAGCACCCGAGTAGAATGCGCCATGACAGGGAACTGACCTTTAATGTAATAGGCCTGAGTAACCGTCTGCCTGATCCATCTGGAGATGGTAGCTGTAGAAGTGGCCAGCCCTTTCGTTGGTCCGTCCGTAACCACAAAAAGGGAGTCTGACCTTCCAGATACACCCCAATCGCACGAACCACATCCAAGGTATGCAAAGAAAATTCCCCAAATAAGCCAGCTTGGGACACAAGGAAGGCAACACAATGTCCAGATTCAAATGGAAGTCAGACAGCTTTGGGCAGGAATGATGGACAGGGACAAAGAACCACTTTGGACCACCAAATAGGGACTGCGACAGGATAATGCCGCCAATTCTGATACCCTGCAGGTCGAGGTAATCCCCACCAAGAATGTCACCTTCTGAGATAACGTAGGCAAGGGAATTGCCTGAATATTCTCAAATGGAGGTTTTGGGAGAACTGAAAGTACTACATTTTAATCACAGAGCGGCAAAAGAGACCGTACAGGTGGAGCCACATGTCGAACCCCCTGAGTGAAGGTACAAACTAAAGAGTGCGTGGCTAGGGGTCGCTGATAGAAGAATGCCAGGGCAGACATCTGGCTCTTGATGGTACTCAACTTCTGATCAACACCCTGTTGAAGAAAGGTTAAGACCCGAGCCACAGAAAAGGATCGAGGATGAGCGCCAATTGACTCACACCAAGAAATGTACGCTTTCTACGTACGATGGCATATCTTGCTGGAAGACGACTTCCTCGCCTTCACCATAGTAGGTATCACTGATCCAGACAGACCTCTATCCCTTAGTACCTGGCTTTCAATAGCTAAGCCATTAAAACCAGCGACTGTAAAGCAGGATGGTACATCAGCCCTTGGGACAACTGGTCTTCTCTGAGAGGAAGCCCCCAAGGGACGTTTATGGCCACCAGACCGATTGGAAGATCCTTGCCCTTTATTCCTCGCAGGAATTGTGGAAGAAGCCTGAGCCGAGGATGATACTGGCCTTCCTGTGTCCCTTGGACACCTGCGGCGTCTGCCAGAGGAACCCGTGATCTCGCCACGAACCTTGGTATGCTCCTGTGGAGATTAACCTGCTACAGGAGCTATATGTAGGAATGTGCAAACAGAACTGTCTTGAAGGTGGATACCACCAAACTCAGAACCTGTATGCAAAATGGGAGAGAGAAATAACTGTGTGACAGCAGCCGGTGAATCACGGCCTGTGGTTCCTGAAGTTTGTCCAGAGGAAGGTCCACACTGGTCAGAATTAGAATCAGACCTAGGTAAATCAATTCCCTGGACAGGGATAGAGTGACCTTGGGTAATTTGGAAATCACCTGAACTTTTGCAGAGATTAAATCCGCACAAGGAGACTCAGGACCTAAAAAAACCTGAAAAGGACAAGCTTTGTCCCCCTTTCTGGGTACCCCCAAAATAATAATTTCATTGATTTCCCTTGACGCTCATGAAGGAGGTCCATGAGGCCGGAAACCAGCAAAGATTTTCCCTCACCCCAATAATGGGCGAGGGCAGACCTTCATGCTGAAGGGGTCTTGTCTGCGGGTCAGGAGAACCTATCTCTAGGCTTACCAGACCAAGGAAGCTTGGAACCTGCCGGGGAACATTTGAAAGATCTATTTCCCTTATTCTCCGTCCCAGAAGCACAAAATAATTTTCTATGTGCTGAGAAGGAGGGCCCCCGTCTGCGATGAGGCTCCTTCCTTTTCCTAGACTATGGCAGGAAGGTACTCTTCCCCCAGTAATACCCTTAATGAGGTCATCCAGGGTAGCCCTAAACAGGCGATCGCCTTGAAAGGGCAGATAAATGAGAGCTTCCTCAGAGGCTTGGTCTGCGGACCAATTCTTAAGCAACAGCACGTGCCTAATTACCACCGCTGAAACAAAGTTTGGACAGCACAGGAGCTGTATCCAAAGCTGCATCACAAATAAACTGCAGTCCATGGAACAACTGGTCCGCTAAATCAACAAACAGCAGGGACCTGCTCACCCTCCCCCCCCAGGCCCTAACGCAAAAGCTTGGCCCATTCAGTTAGGGTCTGAGACACCAGGGCTGAAACAAAGACTAGCCGCAATGTCGAACTAGCCATAGTAAACATGCTGCGTGCCACAGCCTCCGCTTTCTTGTCAGCCTGATCCTTAAAGGACGGGGATTTCTCTACTGGGATCATGGTAGCTTTCTTCAACCTGGAAACAGGAGGGTCCACCACTGGTGGACTTATACATAGAAAGCTGGCACACAGGTAAATCAAATTATAATAACCGGTAAAATAGATAAATAAATTGAAATGCAGTTAAAGTTAAAATAAACCATGGATAATTCCCCTGAGCAAATCTGTGAGGAGGACGCTTCCCCGCCCAGGCAGGCATTTGTGGCAATAACCGTCCAGTACAGGAGGAGAAGAATTTTCCCTGTCGAAGCGCCAGAGAACGAAGCCACCTCCAGAGACTGTGGATCCTTGTCCCGTTTCACCAGAATCTCTTTTGCAGAGATCTTGTGTGGAACAGTGCAAACAGACCGCCTCAAAGGTGGACACCATCAGGCCCAACACCTGCATGCAAGCCCGGAGGGATGACCGTCTGCTGAACAACAGAAGCTGAATTGCCTCCTGCAATGTCTGGAGTTTTTCCAGAGGAAGAAACACTCTGGCTGAGTCCAGAGTCAGACCCAAGTAGTCCAGTTTTTTAGGACTTAACCAAAGCAGACTTCTGAAGGTTTAGAATTCATCACAGCCCCACTGGGATACTTTTTTTAGCTTTCCAGAGTAGGAATATAGCAAGGACCTTGACGATGAGGGTCTTCATCTTTAAAAGAAGCCCTTTTAGGTTAAAGTAGATGTAAACTCTAATTAAGTGAAATTACGTTCACCAAGGTGCTGTGCATCCAAGCACTGCTGATCTACTGCAGCCTCTTTCTGTCAACATGCACTCCAGTGATGGCTGCACGGCATTTCTCAGGGAAGGTTTCCCCAATAGTAAAAACAGATGACCCTACCAAGATAATAAGGGTTGAAATAGTCACTTGAAGCCACCTTTGGGCAGACTGACAACACAAGAAAATAATTGGGAGACAGTAACAGAATGTTTAAATCTACAACAGGAAGACCCTTCAAGGCTGGATCACCAGGAATTAATTTATGATCTGAAGATTTAAAAAGAATGAAAACAGCTTTGAAATTACACTAACATGTTACAGTTCATATGAGATTTTTAGTGACTGGGTTTACATGTTGCTCCTTTTAGGGATACACTGCAAGTTATGGTGAAATATCACGGCTTGCTAGCAAAGATTTGTGGGAGGAGATCCTCTTTAAAAGGCCTAATTTCATACAAAGGAAACTTCACTCTTTATTTAACGCATCATGTAACTTCTGTTCACGTGGCCTTCACACACACATGCAGCAGGAGGAATGTAAAAAGAAAACTAGGACAATGTAAAAATAGGACAACATCTGCACTCTACATATCTTTTTTTCCCCCGAACGTGGGATTTTTTTGTATTGTACTCGTACAGACTTTTTACTGTTTTGAGGGCAAATATCTGCTGGTTTTTGGAACAGCACTTCTTATGTTATCAGAACTCACAAAACACAATGGGAGAGATTCAATAAGGCATCTGTGGCATATTTCAGGTGGTGTGTATGTAGGCACTGGCCTGGTTCCAAATTCAAAAAAACCCTATGACAATTTTAGTGTTAGTAAAGTCACATTGTTAGTAAAGCCATTTGCAATTAAGAACAAGTAGTTTTTACTTGCAACACCTTTACTGTACAACAATATTTTTGTGATCAATTCATACCTAAGCACTCCTTCAGTGCCACTTACAACTCGGTCTCCTTCTCTTCCTTTCTGTTGGGTCCACCAAGGTTCTGTCCTTAAACCCCTTCTATTCTCTATCTACACCTCCTCCTTGGTCAGTTGATAACCTCACTTGGCTTCCAATACCATCTCTATGCTGATGACACCCAAATCTATCTCTATCCCTCGCCTCACCTTTTCAGCCTCCTCATGTATTATTAATTTACTAACAATACATAAGGTTTTTGGTGCAAAGCACCAGTTACCTGCGCTCAGAGTGGTGTAGTCTCAAGTCCACCTTATTAGGGTCTTTCAACTGTTTCTGGAGCTGTGGACATGACAAACCAGGAAGAATGCTACGGCCTTGCTGCCCCTTACACGACCAGGGAAGTCTGGAAACACTGTAAACAACAAACACACACAGGGGCGCACAGGCGTTTCGAGGCTTAGCCTCTTCCTCAGAGGCTCCTCAGAGGCTCTGAGGAAGAGGTTAAGCCTCGAAACGCCTTAGCCTTCACAAATTCAAGGGACAACTCACCCTTGAATCCCTTTACTGAGGACTGTGTTCCTTATGTGATATGCTTTTAACAAGAACTCGTTTGCGAATATTTTTAATCCTTACCTTTAAATAAACCATCCAAATGATAATGCACTAGGCCTGTGCGCCCCTGTGTTTGTTTGTTGTTTACAATATCATTAATTTACTAAATTATATATTAACATGGATGTCCTAATGCTTCCTGAAATAAGCTAATATTTCCTTCATCATGCGCCTCCTTTCCATCAGGATCATAACATAACTATCAGATCCTCCCTCATTCCAGGGTAATTGGTGTAATCCAGCAATCTCCTTCTGGCCCTACACCCAATCACTGTCTAAATCTTGCCGAATTCTCATTTGTAACATTTCTAATAGCCGCCACTTTTTAACCAATGAAACCACCAAGCTACTAATTTACTCCTTTGTTATCTCTTACCTCGACTATTGTAACTCCCTTCTTGTTGGCCTACCTTTACAAAGGTAATCCCCTCTTCAGTCTATTACGAATGCTAAAGCCAGACTCTTCTAACTTATCAACTGCTCAGTGTCCACCACCCTTTTCTGTCAATCCTTCCACTGGCTGTTGCTCACCCAACGTATAAAATTCAAAACACCAACAGCAACATACAAAGCCATTCACAACTCTGCCCCCAGCTACATCACCAAACTCATCTCAGAATATCATACGAACCATCGGCTTCACTTCTCCCAAGACCTCCTGATCTTTAAGGCTCCATGTACAAGGGACGTTGTTAAAAGTCCCTTTGAATGCTGGAATTTTTAGGACGTTTGAAAGGTCCGTTAGGTCGCGTTTGCAACCACGTTTAGCGGGTGTTTGCGGGCGTTTGCGTTTAGAACCGCTCCTAGAGGTCAAAAAAATGATTCCCCTTTAAAATGGAAAAACGCGAACGCTAAACGCGGGTCATCGCGTTCGGTCGCGTTTTTGCGTTTGAAACGCCGGGAAACACACGTTCGAACACAAATAATTGCTTTCCAAAAAACGTCCCTGAACTCAACTGCCTGCAAATGACTGTAAACAACCCTTTGTACATGGACAGATAAGATAACATGTAGGTGGGTTCAGGGGCTTCTGAAAAAAACGCCCAACTGCTCCTAAATGGCCATTTACATCCCGTGTACATGGAGCCTTACTCTCTCATTACCTACCCCAATGCTCACCTCCAGGACTTTTCCAGAGCTTCTCCCACCCTTTAGAACTAGCCAACCCCAATCCATTCCATTATATCCTAATCTGTCTGCCTTTATGCCATCCTTGAAAATCTTTTCTACAAGGAAGCTTATCACACTTCCACCTAACAATAGAAAAGTATAGTCGGCTGGGGCTATAAAACAGAATATGGTGGCAATTATATGTGGAATGTGGTACTATTAAAGTCCCAGTTTTTAACATTGGTTCTTTTGAATAATATTTAGTTGGATGTAGGAACCTGTTGTAGGTGATACACAAAAGATACAAACCTAATACATAACTAGTCTCTATGGACATAGAATAATAGATAGGTGTTGTCACCTTAAGACAGGAAGCATGTTAAAGGCAGAATCACTAGGCGAAAATGAAGAAAAAAAGTCTAAAAGTGAAAACCAATGCAACCACCAAATCTAAGGACTAGTGAACAGCAATATATTACATGTTTTTGCTCCTGGATTTTTGTACCTCTACGATTAAGCCCCGAAAAGGGGGAGACACTTTTGAGGAGTTCTCTACGGGTGGAAAACTGGAGCTGGAGCCATCTTTTACCCATCTCATTCACATTTATGCAACAGTGAGTTTGCAGGGTGACCACTGCCATTTTTTTTTGATAAACCTGGTGCTGAAAAATACATGAGAACCAGCATGTTTGGACTAATATCTGAAACCACATATATGAGCCTGCCAAGAAGCTGTCCCCTGTATGGGCCAATCATCCGTGGCCAGGGCATTCCCCATCCTGCAGCCACACATATACAAGATGCATGTATACCTGTGGCTGCGGAGTAGAATACCATGGCTGCAAATGATTCGCATGTACAGGTGACAGCTTCATGGCCGGCTCACATATGTGGGTTCAGATACTAGTCCAAACATGCCTGAGTTCATCACTAATGTCAATCAAATATCTGGGCCAAGAAAAAGTAGGAAAATCAGATTGGGACCATCATTCCTTTAGGAACCAATAATAATAATACAACTCATTCTACATTTCCTTACAGCATAAAAATTGGTTGGTGTGGCATTGTTGCAACAAGCTGGAGTTGCTCCTTACGACCAGCTAGTCCCTTTGCAAAGGGATTTCTGAGTTCTATGTCTCACAGCAATTCATGTGACAGCAATTTAATTATTAATCAAATGATACAGCTTTAAAAGCCTTGGCAATAAAGAAAGGGTTTTGTTTAAAACATCAGTGGAATTGAAAGTCTAATTAAAACAGGAACTAAATTAATTAAAACAAGGTGCAGTCTTACAATAAAAGCCATTTCAAGAGTTGCATTTACCGCTACATTAACATAATGGCAACATAATAGCAATTTTACTTAACGTACATAATGTAAATGAAAGTTTTCAGAATGATAAGTGCTTCAATGTGAATTTTAATACCGCTTTAATCCTTCACAAAGTTGAATGAGAAGAAGAGAAGATCAGGATTAAGGAAATTTTGTTTGAATGCTTCAAAAAGTAGTACGTCAATGCAGACTGAATGTGGAGGTCCATTTCATAGCTGGAAGCTAAATCCCAAAATAAAAATGAACATGGGGAAAAAAATAATCAAGTCTATCTCCGAACTGAAGCTAATGGCATGTTTTAAACTCCCATTTTATTTATATAGAATTGATACTAATGGCTTTTTTTTCTTTAACACAACTCGATAGAGCATGACATGTAAATCTGTATAGTAAATAATTCTGAAATAGTAAATGTGTTACCTTTACACCGCATTCACACTGAAGCGGCACCGACTTCGGGGGCGACCTGCGAAGTCGCGTGCAGCGCGACTTCGACGCGACTTGCACGGACTTCACAGAATGAATGTCTATGCAAGTCGCTCCAGGTCGCCCCAAAGTAGTACAGGAACCTTTTTCTAAGTCGGAGCAACTTGTGTCACTCCTATTAAAACAGTTCCCGTACCACACAACGGACCGCGACTTGTCAGGCTGACCAGTCGCCTGACAAGTCGTATTAGTGTGAATGGAGACTTAAAGAGAATCTGTCACCTTGCCCTGCACTGCTTACAAAACGAGCAGTTAATCAATGCAGTTCGGGCACAGCCCCTCTGCATGGGAAATAATATTTTGACCGGAAATGGGCATTAAACATGCCTTTATGGGGCTGGCTTTGTGGTCAGCAGCACAGTCATATTGGATGTGAAAGGGCCTTCACCAAATGGCTACCACAAGGTTGAAAACACACAATTCAACTGTCTAAAATATCCTTGTATTCTGTGGCACTAATAGCACCCTTTACTGAAAGGGCCTGAACCTAATCTTTTGGAAGAACGTGCAGATACTTTTTCCCATATAGTGTAGGTGTGACTCAACAAAGTGACAGGGTCTCTTTAAAGCTGAATGCCAACCATCCCTTCTATATCTCAAAGTTAGGTTTGTGACCTCACTTTTCTTCAAGACAGTTAAAGTGGTTATAAACAAAGCATATTCCTCAATAGTGTGTACTTGTCTCAATTAAGTGCACTAAGTGACATTTCTGTCTGCTGCCTCCTTCCTCTACTATCTGCATGAGTCACTTCTAACAAGTTTTCCTGACACCAAGAGAAAAATTGTGACAGGGGAGGGACCTTAAGCTGATTGACAGCCTCAGCTCTTTTCCTGTGTGCTCTGTGAAGTGAAGGGTATCCCTTCCTTCCAATCAGCTCTCAGACCTCTCCTCACTGAGATCTGCGGAGTGTAACTTCAGCTTCCAGACCCATTTTTCTGTCAGCTTAGGCAAGCTTTATAAATTCTGGATTTTTAATGTATGTAGAGAAGAGTAGACTGCAGATAAACAGGTACAACATATGTAGGAGGATTTCTCTCATCCCTGTGAATCACCAGAGGCCAGTCACTTCACTGGGTATATGGAAGGGTTTACAACCACATTAAGCTGTACTAGCCTACCTACCACATGGCAGCTGGGCCTCAGTGCGCTTATGGGTTTATAAAGCTTGCCATACACAAATACATTTATTTTGTTCAGCTGAAAGAAATCTAAACAGATACCCCAGCAGGGGGATGAAGTCACGTGACCCGTGATGTAACCGGTAGGGCGGAGCCTGGGTGACTCAGACTGGAAGTGATGCAATCTGAATGCACAGTGGTATTTCTCTATGTTTTAAAGATGTGCAAGCAGTTTTATATGTAATGTGAGGGTGGTTTTAACAAATAAATTGCCTTGATCTAAATACTACACCATTGGAGGCTGTTTCTGGTCTCTTGGCATTTACATCTGAGCACTCAGAATGGACGCATGAGAGGTAACCAGCCTTAAAGGGATATGAACCCATTTTTCTGGATGACAGCTAAGGAATGTAAAGTGAGCACCTTAGTGGACAGGAGGTCCTGGTGACTGTTCGACGAGCATCTAAGACCTTAGGAGACCCTGGTGGTTATACAATCACAATTTAAGTTCTGCCTTCAATTTCACCGATTTTTGGGCTAACAGTACCGGAAGGTTCAAGAACTGTATGCATGCACCTGGATGAGCAATTACATTTGACATAAATTGTCACTATAAGATAAACTTATAGACTGCACACGCATTTGATTGAGAACTTTATTTCAGCACACCTTAACTATATTGTGGCATTTTGTCTATTTTATTTTATTTAGCTTTTTTTTGTAATTTTTGGTATATTAGTGTGACAGAATTGACCCAGACTCCGCTTGAGTGCTTCCATATGTATACCGCTTCCTCCAGTCTTGAACATAGATATCAGATATTACAGTATAGCCGCAATATACAAGACTAGCCGACAAATAGCTTGTATGAGATCTGGAACTGTTTATTGAACAAACTCACACCGAATATATACCCCACAAGGTCAGGTGCCTGATTACATTATCTTATGCAGATGCAACTGTATACAGAAATATAATTAACATATCTAAGGAACAACCAACACAAACAGTATACTACTTTCCCACTAGCAACTAATAGCTGACAGTGATTTCATTAACTTAAGCTAATTAACTAGTCACTTACACCAACCTAGGTGGAGAACACACAATACTAGCAGACAGACATACAATAGGTGACACAATTAACCATGGAATCCAATGGTTTGATTATTCAGGAGTCACAGACTTCATGGCAACAGTCTACAACAGGCTATAAGTCTCACAGTGTAAAGTGGGATTAAATCTCCATAGATTTCTTGGGAGATATGTTTGATAAATATTACTCTCCCATTTGAAGTAATCCAAACCATATTCTCAGTGTCCATTAAGTAGTTGTCCATCATTTTCTCATTTACCCTGTGCTTCTAAAAGACACAGGGTGACTTACACATAGGAGGGACCTAGGTAGCGGAGACAGGGATTTCCCAACCTCTCTGAGGTAAGCTGTGTTCCATGGGCCCCCCCACCCAAAGTGACTCCCGTCACAATTAGTATTTATGGTAATACCTTATTTATTCAAAATACTGTTGTTATATGTGTATACGTGGAGGTAACAGCACAAAGTGAAACTGTTGTTTAAGGCCGGCCATAGACGGTTCAAATCTCGGCCTCATTCTGCTGAACCATGTATGGACAGGCTGAATGTACCAAGTTGATCGATCAATCAACTTGGGTACAACCAGCCTGTTGGATTTTACTTGCTATTATAGCTAGTGGTTGCTATAGCTGCTAGCAATAATTCCTGTCTTCTCAGGTGGGGACAATTTCCCCCCAACCCCACACCGGGAGAATACAATTTCTCGGCATTAAGGACTCCCATTTTTAGCACTGGCTGTGTTGATGGGGGAATTGTGCAAATTTGCACCGTCTATGGCCTGCCTAAGTCACGAGGGTATAGCAGAACCATTTATTGACTGCAGATTTGTCTAAGTTTAGCATGAATGGACATACACCCCTGCTGTGTTTTGTATTCTGACAGCCGACTTCAACAGCTTTAAGCATACCTAAACAATGTTAGCATCTGAATGGATGAAGTCACTGTTCAGCCATCAAATTTCCAACAAGCTCCTTTGACAAAAGAGGATTAAACAATTAACTTTTGTCAAATGGAGAGGTGCCTAAGGCCCGTTTCACATGGGCTGATCCATTTTCACGGACTCTGCTAGCTCAGTGGGGGATCGCTCCGTTGATCCCCGCCGTGCAGGCGGATGACAGTTCCGTCTCTGCTCACTGTGCTGAGAAGGACCTGTCAGTCACTCTCTTCTCTATGGGGAGATCAGATGAAAACAAACAGCATGTCCGTTTAAATTCGATCCGACCTGCTGGACGGATGGTGAACTTAACGCCATCTGTCTGATTTCAGCAGATCTTGTCGGATCGGATGCCAGATGGGTGTCAGTGGACACATGTCCGCTGACATCCACCTCCCCATAGAGCAGAATGAGTGGCCCGATCAGGTCCGCCTGGAAAACAGACAGGTGGACCATATCAGTCCGACTGCGTGAAAGGGGCCAAAGAACCTTATACTGCTTGATTTTGACAGAGGCAGCAGGAATTGGCCGAATTTTAAGCAGTATATGGCTAGCTGATCTATTCTCTCTTCTCTTATCAGAGACCTTCAACAATTGTGCAAAGTAGGAAAGCCTGACTACCTCACCATGCTCTTCCACCAAGTGTTTTATCTGTAATTTGTTTTTATTTCAGAATTTGTTCAGCAACGTGCTAACTGCAACTACCTGACATCTGGATAGCCACTAGTTGTAGAACTGGAAAAACTGTTTATATCCCTGGTACCCAACCTGCAGCCCAAGGGCCGCCCTTTGGAAGTTTTTGTGTGGCCCTCGGGGCACCTGCAGAAACTAAAGCTGTGCTTCCCTATTGCCCAGTAATAGCCGTGATTTCTACCAGTCTCATGTAATAAGTTTCCAGTCTATGACTGTCTTCTGAAGCATGTCTCCAGGCCCCAAAAACTCCTATAGCATGTTTACAGTCTATGACAGTCTCCTGCAGCATGTCTTCAATCTCTGACCATCTTGTGTATCATGTTCGCAGTCTCTAACCATCTCTTGTATCATGTCGGCAGTCTCCGACCATCTCTTTTGTATTATGTCTGCAGTCTCGGACCATCTCTTGTATCATGGCCGCAGTCTCGGACCATCTCTTGTATCATGGCCGCAGTCTCTGACCATCTCCTGTATCATGACTGCAGTCTCTGGCCATCTCCTGTATCATGGCCGCAGTCTCTGACCATCTCCAGTATCATGTCTGCAGTCTCTGACCATATCTTGTATCATGTCTGTAGTCTCTGGCTATCGCTTGTATCATGTCTGCAATCTCTGACCATCTCTTCTTTCCTGTCCACAGTCTCTGACCCTCTCCTGTTTCATTTCCGCAGTCTCTAACCATCTCTTGTATTGGAGTTTATTTACTAAGGCTAGAGAAGGTAAAATTAGTTACAATTCTGCAGAGAAACCAATCAGCTTCCAGGGTTTATTGCTAAAGAATAATTAAACAAGCCGAAGTTATTAGCTGACTGATTTCTCTCCAGAATTGTGACTAATTTTGCCCTCTCTAGCTTTAGTAAATAAACTCCATTATGTCCACAGTCTCTGACAATCTCGTGTACCCTGTCTGCAGTCTCTGACCCTCTCGTGTATAATCTCTGCAGTCTCTAACCATCTCTTAAATTATGTCCACAGTCTCTGGCCATCTCTTGTATCCTGTCTGCAGTCTCTGACCATCTCTTAAATTATGTCCACAGTCTCTGACCATCTCTTGTATCCTGTCTGCAGTCTCTGACCATCTTGTGTATCATCTCTGTAGTCTCTAACCATCTCTTAAATTATGTCCACAGTCTGACCATTTCTTGTATCATGTCTGCAGTCTCTGACCATCTCTTGTATCATGCCCATAGTCTATGTATATCATGTTGTGTCTGCTGTCTCTGATAATAAATATTCACAGAATTTTAAGTGTGGCCCTTTGTGGATGTCGAGGACCACACCTAAAGAGGTTGTAAACCTGGGTGGAAAAAAAAAACCCTGCAAGACAAAGGCATAATGAGCTGACATCTTCCTGTGTGTTACTTCCGGGTTCGCTGGCTCCGGCACTGTGAGTGGCCGGAGCCACGATGACGTCACTCCTGCGCACGAGAGCCGTCTGTTTGTGGCACCGGCTCTGAAGGTCCGGCACTGTAAGCTGGACTTTCAGAGCGCATGCGTCGATAACGTCATCGGCTGCATGTACTCTGAATAGCTTCTAAACTGTGCAAGTTTAGGAGATATTCAGAGTACCTACAGGTAAGCCTTTATTATAGGCTTACCTGTAGGTACAAATTTACAGAAAGGGTTTACTTCCTCTTTAAAGCAAATATATCAAGAAAACTGACCACCACTGGTTTGTACAATTCCCCACTAAAGAGGCAGAGCAAGGAAATAGAAAGGTTAAATGTTCCAGCAATAATTATTTAGTAGTAAACTTCATACTCAGGACCCAAAATGTGTACAGACTACAAACATGCTGCATTTTCCCTTTAAACAGTAAAGGCACGGTACAGAACTGCCCTTATCAGGCGGTAAAAGCCTGAGCATTAACATCTATCAGCTTTCTGTAAGAAAGTTATCCAGTCTCTACTAACCTCCTGTCTATCTTCAGCTTTGGCAGACAGCGGTAGCTGCAGCCGACGCGCAGACAGGGTAGGTGATAGGGTCACCGCTCAGCCGGGAAGTTATTAGCGACGATACTTACCTGGGTCATTCCAATTTCATAAAGAAATATTCTCTCGGAATGCAGAGGCGAAATGAGGTGGAGGGACAGCTCCGCCGCAGACCCGAGACGTGACAGAATGAATGCGCTTAACCCAACTCTCATACATTTTTACAGACCAAGGGCAGACAAGTCGTGAGTATCATTGTGGCTCAGCGCATAGGAAATTTATGAGCCGTCTCTTTGCTAAACAAATCTATCACTGCCAGTGACATTCCAGAAATTGTATATTCACACATAAATTTGTATTTAGCTGTGACTTTCATATTGTTGGGATTTTATTTGTTTAGCCAAAATTTAGGGTAGATACACAGGAATTTATTATTTTTTTTAAGAACTATCCAAGTGGACAACAGTTATTCATAAAATGTACATATAGGACACATGTGGCAAACACAATAAATCCAGGCCGGCTAGGCCATTTGATGTGGCCCTCGCACCTCTCCTGCAGCTGCGGCGCCCTCCTCATCTACACCTCCACCTTGTCTCAGCAGTCTACAGCAGAGAAGACAACAGAAGTCCTCTGGCAGATTCTGCGCTTCTCTCAGCAGCTGTGGATAAGCTAGTTTCTGCCCCTTCCCCAGTCTCAGCAGTTCGGCAGCAGAGAGAAAGACAGCACTCCTCCTACAGATCCTGCACCTCTTTGTGCAGCCGCAGCATTCCCTTGTCTCTGCCTAGCCTGGTCAAAGCAATCAGCAGACTCGGGGAGCTGACTCTAGCCCTCCCCTGGTCCTTCTCCAGACACTGCACTTTCTACTTCCCAGCTCTGCCACCAGCTTCTTTCCAGCAGCAGCACAAGGTAAGGGGGGGGTGCCCTGTAATGTAAGCGTGGGTTGGGGCTCTTGACCTCTGATGGTGGGGGCTACTGACATCTGATGTAAGGGGGGGGGGGTGGTGCTCTGGACATATGCTATAATTATGAGAATATTTTAATTCCATGCCAACTAATAAGGAGGGTTGCACACTGCTGCTATCATCCACAAGAAACATCATTGGAGACTGCTCAGACTGAACATCATGGCAGAAACATGTCCAGTCTGAGCATTGAGAAGAGAAGAGAAGAAAAAAGAGAAGAGAAGGGAAGGGAAGAGTAGGAGGAGAGGAGAGTAGGAGGAGAGAAGAGTAGGAGAAGAGAAGAGTAGGAGGAGAGAAGAGTAGGAGGAGAGGAGAGAAGAGTAGGAGGAGAGGAGAGAAGAGTAGGAAGAGAGGAGAGAAGAGTAGGAGGAGAGGAGAGAAGAGTAGGAGGAGAGGAGAGAAGAGAAGAGTAGGAAGAGAGGAGAGAAGAGAAGAGTAGGAAGAGAGGAGAGAAGAGTAGGAGGAGAGGAGAGAAGAGTAGGAGGAGAGAAGAGAAGAGAAGAGAAGAGAAGAGGAGAGGAGAAGGAGAGAAGTGAAGAGAAGAGAAAAGAAGGAGAAGGAGAATGAGGAGGAGGAGAAGGAGGAGAAGAAGGAGAAGGAGGAGAAGAAGGAGAAGAAGGAGAAGGAGAAGAATGAGAAGGAGAATGAGGAGGAGGAGAAGAAGAGCTGATGAAGGGTAAAGCTTGTAACCCTCGAAACACCTCGGATATACTCATTGGATGTACTATCTTGATTAGGAATTAACAAATAGATTTTTATGGACTCTAGGACCAACTGGTGTTAGACTCCCACTAATTTGTTAAACCATTTTTCTATGTAGCCCTTTCATTTTCCCATTTATTCCCTTACATTTTCTGTTCCAACGAGATGTGCCTCCTGTAGGGTCATAGAACAACAAATATCTAGAGAAGGCTTTAATCTTTCTCAAATCAATCCCTAAAAAATAAAAGTTTGACTGAAGCTTCACTTCAAATTCAGCCTGTGCTTTGCCCTACAATGGATCTTGTTTAATGCCAGCAGCTGCTTATATACAATATATCTTCCGTTTGCTTCCCCATAGCTTTCTTCCCCTTCGGTGGAAGTGCTGAGTGAGAAGTTACAACTTGGAACTTGCACAGGTCTGAGAACTCTCCCCTGCCTACATTGCACAGTGCTGGATGTGAGAGCAGCCAATCACCAAGCACCCGCACTGTCATGCAGGAGAAAAGATAGTGATGGAGGCCACATATCATTGACATCACGTCCTTCAAAAAATCTTTATTGAACCAGATATTACACATCGGAATCCTCATCTAGGAGACTCACCCCAGTACCACGTTTGACCCAACTGGGCTTAGTTATACTCTATGATTCCTCACATAAGGAAGGATTTTGTAGAATTGGAAGGTACAAAGTCTGATGCAGCTCTGAATAGAAACCAATCAGCTTCCAGGTTTTATAGTCAAAGCTGAAAGTGATTGTAAAATCTAATTTTTTTTTTTTTTTAAAATAACAAACATGTTATACTTACCTCCTCTGTGCATTTGGTTTTGCACAGAGCAGCCTGAATCCTTCTCTTCTGGGGTCCCTCTTCTGTGCTCCTAGCCCCTCCCTACTGTCGAGTGCCCCCCACAGCAAGCAGCCTGCTATGGGGGCACCCAAGCCGAGCTCCAGCTCCGTGTGTCCATTCAGAAACAAAGCTGCCATTTGGCCTTGTCCCCCTCTCTTCTGATTGGCTAACTGGCTTAGATTGACAGCAATGGGAGCCAATGGCTGTATGTCAGCCAATCAGGAGGGAGAGTCCCAGATGACCGAGGGATTTGTGGACATCACTGGATAGGGAGGGGGCTCAGATAAGTATTGGGGGACTGCTACACACAGAAGGCTTTTTATCTTAATGCTCTTAATCTTAAAATCGTAATCTTTATTTTTTTTTTTTTACTTAACAGGTACTCTTGTGGAGGGATCTGGGGGTCCCCAAACCCCTCATTTGCACTTAAAAGCATTCAAAATGCCAAGTTTGGCTGTTTTGAATGCTGTCAGTTTTTTGAATCTGGCGCCGAGTACCCGGAGTGATGTTATGACATCACTTCGGGGTTTTTGCATGGAGACCCAATCAGAGCCGAATGCGGCTTTAAACGGGTCTTCAGCGGCCGTGCAGGCTGGTTGCTCGAGACCCGGGCGAGCCGCAGAAGGCAGTGGGAGGGGGGCGGGGAACGCCCCCTCCCGCTCCTTGTAATGACAGCCGAGAGTCTTCTCACCTGCATCAGTTGTCATTACAAGACAGCCAACCGTCGGCTATGGACGCCGGTATCGGGGTGATGCCTCTAGCTGCAGGCATCACTCCGGTAGAAGCACTTTCCGAAATAACGGTAATATCGGCCACCTTGGTGGCCGATTCCGATATATCGGGGAAAGTGCATATCGGCCCTCGATATATTGGCTTTGACGATAATCGGTCGATCTCTAGTTTACATCTATTGTTTCAAATGAGACAGTGTCCGGAGATTGGGGGCAGTGAGGTCTCTGATGATCTTCCAATAGAAAGTGAGTCATATGCTCTCCATATCTAGAAGTATCAGGTAAATCAGTTCGCTTGGTGGGTGGAAAACCTATTGCTTCACATAAACAGATTAATAAAGCTGCAAACACATAACAGGGAGGCAATGCAAAAAAAAAGATGAGCTGGCACTTTAAGACACAAATACTGTGATATAGAAAAGCCCACATGGTCGCTGTAAGCTACGCCGCCGGTAACAAGCAGACAGCTGGTGCACTTATCACACGTCGCAAGCGCTGAGAGTTTTACTTTGTTACTGTAGTGAATAGAAACAAACATCAAGTATGCAAAGTTTTGATCTCTTCACAAAGCGCCAACGCCAGCTGTCAGTGTGAAGCGGGAAGATTTAATGTGCGCAAAAGGCGCTATGTTATCCCAGCTGCTCTTCGGTATTTATCAGTGGAAGAAAAATGATGAGATTATTAACTGAACCAGAACAATACAAAAACAAAATCATCAGTTAATTTACATACAATCAAGTATTAAAATGAGCCTGTAGTCTCACTTTGCCTGCTAAAATGGCCCCAGGGCTTTAGAGCCCTGCAGATCGCATTATCCCCATTACTATATACCATGCCCTTGTTCTGGACTGTGTCTCTGTGTGAAGGAAGACATCTTTGAAGAGGAATCTTTATTTCAATGGCAGAGGTGATCCTCTGCCTTCCCTGATTATTGATGGAGTAATAATCAAGAAGCACAAGCAGAGGTGGAAGCAGCACAGATTCACAAACTAAATGATGAAGAAACAGAGAGAACCTTGCACTGCAGGGCCTCAGATACAACTTCCCCTCCAGCAAGCAGAGCAGCGAGCACCACCAAATGTCACTCCAAATCTGGTGAGACTAGCAGTAAGAAGCAGCGGTGCCTTAGATCAAGGATCTCCAAACTTTCTAAACAAAGGGCCAGTTTACTCTCCTTCAGACTTTAGAGGGGCCAGACTGTGGCCAGCGAGAGTAGTAAACCTTTTTTGGAGTTGGGGAGAGTGAACAATGATCTATCATTGGTATCAGTGGGAGGAATAATGCCCCATCATTGGTATCAGTGGGAGGAATAGTGCCCCATCATTGGTGTCAGTGGGAGGAATAGTGCCCCATCATTGGTGTCAGTGGGAGGAATAGTGCCCCATCATTGTTATCAGTGGGAGGAAGTGTCCCATCATTGGTATCAGTGGGAGGAATAGTGCCCCATCATTGGTATCAGTGGGAGGAATAGTGCCCCATCATTGTTATCAGTGGGAGGAAGTGCCCCATCATTGGTGTCAGTGGGAGGAATAGTGCCCCATCATTGGTGTCAGTGGGAGGAATAGTGCCCCATAATTGGTGTCAGTAGGAGGAATAGTGCCCCGTCATTGGTGTCAGTAGGAGGAATAGTGCCCCATCATTGGTGTCAGTGGAAGGAATAGTGCCCCATCATTGGTGCCAGTGGGAGGAATAGTGCCCCATCATTGGTATCAGTGGGAGGAATAGTGCCCCATCATTGGTGTCAGTGGAAGGAATAGTGCCCCATCATTGGTATTAGTGGGAGGAATAGTGTCCCATCATATGTGTCAGTGGGAGGAAGAGTGCCCCATCATTGGTATCAGTGGGAGGAATAGTGCCCCATCATTGGTATCAGTGGGAGGAATAGTGCCCCAAAATTTTGGGTCCATGGCCAGGAAACTCCCCAGACCTTAATCCCATTGATAACTTGTGGCCAATCCTCAAGAGGTGGGTGAACAAAAAAAAAACCCAAATTCTGACAAACTCCAAGCATTAATTATGCAAGAATGGACAGCTATTAGCCAGGATGTGGCCCAGAAGTTGATTAGCAGCATGCCAGGGGGAATTGCAGAGGTCTTGAAAAAGAAGGGTCAACATTGCAAACATTGACTCTTTGCATAAACTTAATGCAATTGTCAACAAAAGCCTTTGATACATAGGCAATGCTTGTAATTATACTTCAGTATATAATAGTAACATCTGACAAAAAGATCTAAAAACACTGAAGCAGCAGACTTTGTGAAAATTAATATTTGTGTCATTCTCAAACTTCTGGCCACGGCTGTACTGTCCTGAGCATGCTCACCAGGCTTTATATAAAAAAGACAGAGCCTTGAGTTAGAAAACAAAAAGAAGTGACTATGAATCGTAAGCTCTCCTGCCAGCCAGTGCACTAAACAACCATACACCCCATGGTGAAGCAGCCATTCTTCCAAGAGGAAAATAGATTGTTGAGAACCGCACTCCAATCTATGCTCTTACAGATCGTTTTATCAAATCATCCATAATAAAGCCAAAGCCATCATGTCTCCACCTGAAAAACCATCACCTCCTTGACACGTTTCACCGCCCAGTGGCTTGATCACAAATATCAAGCCACTGTGTGATGAAACGCGTAAAAGGGATGTTTTTCGGGGTGGAGACATGATATCTGTAGCTGCATTATGAATAATTTAATAGAAAAGTCTTCAAGAGTATCGATTGGAGTGCGGTTCTCAACTTTCTATATTTATTTAATGACAATCGAAGACGGTCTTTTCTAACATGCATCCAGAGTCCAGAGACAAGTGAAAGGAGCGGGTCTAGAGTGACGCTTTGTGCATGGGTTCCTTTAGCTATTCTTTCAAGATATACATATATATATTTTTCCCTCTATTTTATCTTTGGTAAACAAGCAGAGACAGAACAGAACCACATAAATCAGCCTTTTCAGTCAACAGGCAGGAAAACTGTGAACACCCCTAGGGGAGGGAAGCCAGCACAGTTCTGTAGATTTATGTTTCTGCAGTATAATAATTTAAATAGGCATCAACCTTTTGTCTCTGGGAAAAAAATAAATAAAATTATATTTTTTCTATATATATATATATATATATATATATATATATATATATATATATACATACACACACACCGTATTTATCGGCGTATAACACGCACCTAATTTTAGGAGAGAAATTTCAGGAAAAAAGCTGAAATTTAAAATAAACAACTTTGAACTCAGAACATTTTTTTTTTAATCAAATGCAGTCTCACCAGTGCCCAGGAATGCAGCCTCATCAGCGCAGTGCCCACAAATGCAGCCTCATCAGCGCAGTGCCCACAAATGCAGCCTCATCAGCGCAGTGCCCACAAATGCAGCCTCATCAGCGCAGTGCCCAGGAATGCAGCCTCATCAGTGCAGTGCCCAGGAATGCAGCCTCATCAGCGCAGTGCCCACGAATGCAGCCTCATCAGCACAGTGCCCACGAATGCAGCCTCATCAGCACAGTGCCCACGAATGCAGCCTCATCAGCGCAGTGCCCACAAATGCAGCCTCATCAGCGCAGTGCCCACAAATGCAGCCTCATCAGCGCAGTGCCCACGAATGCAGCCTCATCAGCCCAGAGCCCAGGAATGCAGCCTCATCAACGCAGTGCCCACGAATGCAGCCTCATCAACGCAGAGCCCACGAATGCAGCCTCATCAGCGAAGAGCCCACAAATGCAGCCTCATCAACGCAGTGCCCACGAATGCAGCCTCGCCAGCGCAGTGTCCATCTATGCAGCCTCGCCAGTGCAGTGTCCATCTATGCAGCCAGCGCAGTGTCCATCTATGCAGCCAGCGCAGTGTCCATCTATGCAGCCTCGCCAGCGCAGTTAGAGCAGAATGAAAACTGCTCCTACAAGCTTAAAGCAGACACTGATAGAAGTCACAAGACTGCTATATATACTGCTGATGAGAAAAGGTATTTAGCAGTTTATATTTACTAAAATAATTGCATTTCCATGTTCTGTGTACTGTGGGGAGATCAGATATAGTGACTGCAGGCTCCTGGGGAGATCAGATATAGTGACTGCAGGCTCCTGGGGAGATCAGATATAGTGACTGCAGGCTCCTGGGGAGATCAGATATAGTGACTGCAGGCTCCTGGGTTTAGTAACACTTTAAGTGATAGGCAGTGAAACATTTTTTTTTTTTTTTTTTAAATATACAATTTTTATATTTTTTTAGTGTGGGTGGTGCTCTAGTCTAATGTAACCACCATGTGCCACTATTTTAAATATATAAAAACATACAAGAAATGGCAATGCTGGGTGTAGACAGGACGTGGCTGCACATGAGCAGCAATAAGATGAAACAAAACATGTTATTTTGTTACTATATTACCTTGTTCATTTTTTCTCAATAAAAACTTATTGAAAATCTTAAAATCAATATTTAATTAACATAGCGCTTTAGCAAATTAAGTCCCCATTCACACTAGCGTGACTTGTCAGGCGACTTGGTCGCCTGACAAGTCGCGGTGGGTCGCCTGCCATTGATTAGCACAGGACCCGTTCTAATAGGAGCGACGCAAGGGTCCTGTACTACTTTGGGGCAACCTGGAGGCGACTTGCATTGACTTCAATGATATGAAGTCCGTACATGTCGCGCCGAGGTCGCCCCGGCAAGTGTGAATGGGCTCTAAATGTTATTCAGTTTAGCCAAATTAGACCAAGCTCAAACAAAGTTATGGAGTTATGTACACATTTTAACTACATGCAAAAACCTTAGGGTCCTTTCACACGGGCTTTCCGCCCGGCGGACTCTGTTTTGTTCAGTGGGGATCGATCCGCCGATCCCCGCTGAGCAGGTGGATGACAGCTCCGTCTCCACTCACTGTACAGAGACAGAGCTGTCAGATCCCCGCTCTCCTCTATGGGGGATCGGATGAAAACGGACCGGCAGTCCGTTTTCATCCGATCTGATCCTTCAGACAGGTGGAAAATAGAGTTTCCATCCGTCTGGATTTCCCGGACAGGATCGGATAGCAGCGGGTGTCAGCGGACATGTCTCCGCTGACATCCGCTGCTCCATAGAGGTGCATGGAGCATCTGATCCGGTCCGCCTGAAAAACTGACAGAAGGACCTGATTGGAAAGCCCGTGTGAAAGGGGCCTTCGGCACCATTCATGCGCTTTACATACTGTATTCACCGTCACTGGGAGTGAAAGACAGATACTTAAGGGACACTGAGAATATGGTTTGGATAACTTCAAATGGGAGAGTAATATTTATCAACAATATCTCTCAAGAACTATGACGATTTAATCCCACTTTACACTGTGAGACCTATAGCCTGTTGCCATGAAGTCTGACTCCTAAATAATCATAGTAATACGTAGATGTGTATTCCATGTATTTCAATTTAAGAGACGGCAGACTGTCATTGGCAGTCTTGTCCTATTGTCTATCTATTGAGATGGAATGTGGATTGTGTTAAGTCTGCCCGTCCCATTGTTAAATGCTAACGACCTCACATTGTTCTGTGCAGATGGCCAGATAATTAGTTCAGGTTAATTCTGTATACAATTTCATCTGCATATGATAATGTAATCAGGTAACCTGTGTGTGGTATTTTGATCAGGAGGGGGATGTGCTCATGTGTGTATAAATTGAGTGTGAAACTGTTCAATAAAGGAGAAGGTTCCAAAACTTGTACGGGGTAAGTTGTTGGCTAGCTTTGTATGAGAGCTGCTGGGATAATCTGGGATATATGTTCATGACTGCAAGGAAGCCTTATACCGACGGAAGACCACACGTACACTGTGGGTCAGCGGTTCCGTTACACATACAACCACGCACTGCGCTAAAGTATGGTAAAACACGATTTATTATGTTTGATCACAATACATACTGTATATCCAAATAAGCCCTTAAAGATTATTCTATTCTCCAAACCTTAAAGGAAAAAAATAAATAAAATAAAAAACAAAAAAAACCTCTGCTCTTGCATTCTTGACGGCAGCAGGAACAGAGGGATAGTGACAAGACTAAGACACGCTTCAAAGATTGTTCCTGCCGAGCGTCTTATTGAAAATCGTTTCACAATGCCAGAGTGGCTGATAAACAAATTTTCTCATTTTCACGTGGGGAATTAACCTGACTTTTCAGAACAGCCGGTGAGTCTCAGAGTTGGCGGATATCATCTAACAGGAAAGTAACAGAATTTCACCAGCTACATGAGGAGCTATGGAACTTTCAATCAAACACAATCTTCAAACCGCGGGCGTGAAATGAGGCCAGAGAAGATATTCAGATGGCGGAGCTTGAAATGTGAACCAATCGACATGGGTGTGTTCAATTTACCAAGGTGTCTGAAATAAGAACTGTCTGCGTTTCTGCATACCCACCCATCAGATTCAAAGCTGCACTGGAAAACATGACACCAAGGGAACAATGGCTGGAATATAGCACCTACTAGGACCAATCACATTGACCAGTGGTCTCCAAACTGCAGATGCGCCACTTTGCATGCCTTTATCCAGCCCTTGGGGCACTGTTCTTGTCATTGCTACTAGACATTATTCCTTCTACTGACACCAATAATGAGGCACCATTCTTTTCATTGACAAAAACGGTGGGGCATATTTCTGCTTACTGGCACCATAGGTTGGTCTCTTTTCCTTCTACTGACACCAACAATGAGGCACCATTCTTTTAATTGACACCAAAGATGCGGGATATTTCGGCTAACTGGCACCATAGGTTGGTCTCTTTTCCTTCTACTGACAGCAAAATGAGGCATCATTCTTTTCATTGACACCAACGGTGAGGCATATTTCTGCTTACTGGCACCATAGGTTGGTCTCTTTTCCTTCTACTGACACCAAAAATGAGGCACCATTCTTTTCAATGACACCAAAGGTGCAGGATATTTCTGCTTACTGGCACCATAGGTTGGTCTCTTTTCCTTCTACTGACACCAACCATGAGGCACCATTCTTTTCATTGATACCAACAGTGGGGCATATTTCTTCTCACTTGCACAAAAAGTTGGTCTCTTTTCCTTCTACTGACACCAACAATGAGGCATCATTCTTTTCATTGACATCAATGGTGGGGCATATTTCTACTCAATGGCACAATAGGTTGGTCTCTTTTCCTTCTACTGACACCAACAATGAGGTACCATTCTTTTCATTGACACCAACGGTGGGGCATATTTCTGCTTACTGGCACCATAGGTTGGTCTCTTTTCCTTCTACGGACATCAACAATTGGGCATACTTCCTTCCACTGGTATAAATGTTCGAACACTTTTTCTCCCACTGATACAAACGATGAAGCATTATTCCTTCCACTGACACCACTATTCCTTTCTTTCACACCAAGGATGAGGCACTATTCCTCCCACAAAAACCGAGGCTGGAGCATTATTCCTTCTTCTGACCACAGGCACTATGTCATTTGTTTTTACTTTCACTGATCACCAAGCCCCAGCCATTTTCTACTCCCACTGGCCACAGTCTTGCCCTCCTATAGTCTGAAGGACAATAAACTGGCCCCTTGTTTAGAAAGTTTGGAGACCCCTGACCTAGTTAAATGTCTAGACCAGCCTTTTTCAACCTTTTTACCTCAGAAAAACCCTAGGAATGATTTTTAGGTCTCAGGGAACCCCTGGTAGAATTAGTGCATCAGGGGTTACTGGGAAAATGCCCCCTTAGCTTGGTGGTGGTAAGTAGGAAGAATGCCCTGCGTATAGGGGTGGCCAGAATGATACCCTTGTAGTCACGCTGCAGGCTCTACCAAGTGGCATTGGACCTGGAACTATGTAGGCATCATCAGATAAGAAGATTGTAAGCCACAGCTCAAGAAACCCCTGGCCATCACCCCTGGAGGAACCCTAAGGCAGCCTTTTTCAACCAGGGTGCCTTGAGTTCTTCAGGAGCGCCTTAGCAAATAGCCTAAAAATTGCCACAAATTGCCCAAAAATTTTCAACAAGCCATTGAGTAGATCAAGCCTGCCTTTTTGTTATACAAGGCCACTGGTTTTTATTGTAAAGCATTAGAGCCTTTGGCCCTGTGAGGGTCAGTCACTGACATCCCAACAACCAAGGTGGTCATCGGCTGATAAGGAGGACATGGGGCGTGAGCAAAGCATCATTCCTTGCCCCTCCCCTGCCCCTCTCTGTCAGCATTGGTGCCATGTTAGCAGACAGAGGGGAAGAAACTGAGGGAGAAGAGAAATGCTAGAATATTAGACAGTACCAGTTTGCAAAGGTGGAGGAGTAAATCAACTCTAATGTTGGGTATCTTGCATGTGTGGACACATGCTTCAATATGTAATACTATTAGTTTAGCTTTTTACATTTTAGAATGGGGTGCCTTGAGATTGCGCAGAATTTTAAAGGGTGCCTTGGCTGAAATAAGGTTGAGAAACACTTCCCTAGGGTTCCATGGAACCCCATTTGAAAATGGCTGGTCTAGATAATGGTCAGGGGATAGGAGCTGATAAAGCTTAGGGAACGAATATTAAAGTGGTTGTTAAGCCAGGGCTCGACAAACCCCAGGTGCCAGGTTGCCATGGGCAAGCCCACTCACTGCAACTATTATCGCCCAACGCACCAGACATCCAGCTTTGGGCGCCAGCCGGCCGATCCTTCTCTCTCCCCCTAGCTGGTCTCATTGGTTTCCCGGAAAGCAGGCAGCAGGCCGTGCGGGATTCAGATGTCGGGCTACGTGTGAGTGACATAGTTAGGGAGGCGGGCCGGGCTCCTCTTCTCAAATGGCCGTTGTCCTCTCCTCCTCCTCCTTACCAATGCCCGAGCAAAGAGCTGTCTTTGCTCTTCTGCTGCATGCTGTGCCCGAGCCGCATCACCGCCAAGCTGGTCTTCCTCCACTTGGAGTCCACCTACACGGTGCGGAAGAGGTAGGTGGGGGGAGGTCAGGTCTCAGCAGAGGGTGAGGTGGTGAGGGACCCAGAAGCCTGTGCCCCCACCCCTGTAGCCTCCCCCCGACAGATCAGATGGACTGTCATTGCTCTCAGCAGGAGCTGGGCACAGTGGCGCTGTTCCAGTGGAGAATGGAGCAGGAGAGCTGCCTGGGCTGTATGTTTGTCCTCAGGCAGCAGCTACACTCTGCTCTTTTGCCAAGGGAATGCGGTGGATCTGGGACTTCTATATCAGCCTCCTGGGCTCCTGCATTAACTGCATCCTCTCCTATGACTACTCCAGGTAAAAAATTATATATATATATATATATATATATATATATAAATATATATATCCAGACCCGGGTGTATATAGAGGGGGGGACCAGACCCACAGTGTATATGGGGGGGGCAGGGGAGGACAGGACCAGTGCGTATACAGGGGGGGGGTAGCAGACCCAGTCTGTACTGTATGCAAAGGAGGGAGAATCTGGGGTGTATGTGGGGGGGCAAGGTGCAACAAATCCCAGGTCGCCAGCCAGACATGCAGCTCCATCACCAAGCAGCTGATCCAGCTCCAACATCTAAAAAAGAAAAAAGACTCAAGCCGCAGCAGAGTCAAAGTTTCTCTCTACTTCTCCACACCGGTAGCCTCCTGCATCCTCCATCCCCTCCACCAGCAGACCCACCACGCGCTCCCCTCTCCCTCAGCACCAGCCAATCCGTGTGTACTGTGACCCACCCCTTCTCCTCCCTGCCTATCCCCAATGTGTGGCCTTGGAGACAAGCAGGAAGTCCAGCCCACACAAAATGCCACACACCATAACACACATATCAAAAAATTTCAGCCCCAACGACCTCATGTGTCAAATCCCCACATTCTGAGAACCTTCCCTAAAACCACTGCGAGAAAGCTGTCCCACCTAGCAGCATGCCCCGCTCCAGTCCCCTCCGAGTGCAAATTCAAGATCTGCCATCTCCGTCGTCGAAAATAAAACCCTGCTAGGGAGAAAAAAAAAAACTGGCTCCTAACTTTTTTAGCTGGCTCCTAGATTCAAAGTAAATTTGTCCAGCCATGAATCATGTAATCCACTCTGTAGTATAACGCTCCTGTGCCTGTGCTATAGAAAAAATATGCCGATCTGTACCTAAATCAGAGCAGCTGCCGGTGCTCAGCTGACCCTCTTGGCTCTCTTCCCTGCCTGGCTGACAGCTCCAGTGGGGGGGGGGGGGAGAGGGGATAGTGAGAGAGTCGAGCGGTCACGTGATCGCTGGGAGCCGCTCTGATATAGGTACAGATCGCATATTTTTTCTATTAACATTCCAGATCATCTCTTCTGGGTTAATCCACTGCTCCTCCTCCACTCCCAACCTTGGGAGATGATCTGGAATGTTAATAACAAAGACCATTTTGATCGATTTCTGGCTCACAAGTAAATGGTTTCTCCAGAAGTCCTATGAAGATACGGTTGCACATGCACATTTTCTAACAAGCTTGAAGAACCACAGCACTACCCAAGAAAGGCCATGGCTCCAAATCTAGGTGACCTGCGAATCTGAGGTATTTCTGCATACACCTATCCTATACTTCTGCATACACCAGGCACAAGGTACTATTGAGAAGGTGGATCGCACCTGACTGGGTACAATACTGTTTGTATGCCTTTTCCATGAGAGTGGATAGGCATGGTGGTCTGGTGAGTGTTCCATCTACTCACATTGTTTGGTGACACGTTGGTGGTGGAGTGTGAAGTGCCCCTTAAAGTGCACATCTAATCTTCCCTGGAGTTGACTTGGGTATCCAAGCACTGATGTTTATGCATCTATATGGACTTTAAAGGACTGTTTCATTAATACAATATAATTTTATTGATTTTTCATTCGTCATTGTTCTAGTTTTCATTTATACGTACTTACTACACTTATAGGGTAGGAGAGTATATTATACTGTTTATTCTTGCGCTATTGTTTACTCTTAGTGTGACACTCACTCTGAGGTTTCATATGAGAATTCATTATTTCTGTATATCTTATGCATAAGTAGCAGCATTAGGGTAGGTTTGTATTTATACTCCTGAACGCATAGGTTTACCATATTTTTACCATCTATGAGGTAAATTGGTGGTGATATATATTCCCTTGCCTCCCTGGGACCTGAATTTGGTGTTGTCTGTGTTGCAACGACCTCCCTTTGAGAACATCAGAGATATTCCTCTGCCTGCGTTGTCCCAGAAAGTTGCTTTTCTGGTGGCCATCACATCTACTCGCAGAGTCTCTGAATTGGTAGCTTTGTCTTGCCGTTCTCATTATCTGGTGCCTCATAGGGATACAGTGGTTCTGCAACCCAATCAGTCTTTTATTCCCAACCTCAACGAGGTTATCGTGTTGCCTTCGCTTTGTGCAAAGCCCAAGCATCCCAAGGAGGTGGCTTTGCATTCCTTGGATGTGGTCCGGGCAGTCAGGGTTTACCTATCTGCCACGGAATCTGTTCGGCAGTCTGATTCCCTGTTTGTTCTTCCTGAGGGACCTCGGAAGGGCTCAGCCGCGTCCGCGGCAACCATTTCTCAGTGGATCAGACAGGCCTGTTCCGTCGAGGGTCAGGTTCCTCCTTTCCCTGTAAAGGCCCATTCTACTAGAGCCGTCAGCGCTTCTTGGGTTTTTCGCCATCCGGCTTCTGTGGCTCGGGTGTGCAAAGCGGCGACCTGGTCGTCTGTGCACTCTTTCACAAAATTCTACAGCGTAAAAATTCATAAAAAGTCTACAGCATTCCTCTCTATAACATCACCCTGGACAAATGAGCATTATATACTAAATGTATAAGGGGGAGGGGGAGACATATTTTGGGGTTGGTGACTTGTCCTCTTCCTAGCAGGTTGTAGTACATTTTCAGGATTTCCGACAATGGATTCCATATAAACATCTCTATCACTACAAGCAAAGGAGGTGGGAAGGTTTTAGTTAGCAATTTTAACAGCTAGAACCCATTTATGAGTAGCTAAAATCTCCAAAGAGCAACAGACTGATGACCTTTGATGAAAAACTATAAACAAGCACCAGAACCGAGTTTTCCTAATCGACTTCACTTTACTGCTCACAATATAAACTGCCGCACATATAATTGGTTGGAACAAAACGTTCCAAGATAGGTAATCACTTCCTTGTACAAACACAAGTATGAAGACAGCATGTTTTCCGCTTTCTGTACAATTTAGGCAGAAGTTGGTAAAAAAAACACAAAAAAAAACCAAAAACAAAATATATATAAAAAGCAAAAAATGTTTTTGGACATAAATCACCATTCGCAACAGGATCCTCGGACGCAAGTAAAGCCGTTCCAGACTAATGGCTCATTGTGCAAAAATAAATAATATAAAACTTCAGAGTTCAGTTTTCCAAGCTAGAGAAAAATAAGCAACTAAAAATAAAAAAAAATGGTGTATATATAAATAAAAGTCCAATGATCACTGTAGTACAGTGGTTCTTAACCTGGGTTCGATCGAACCCCAGGGGTTCGGTGAGTCAGGCTCAGGGGTTCGGCAGGGGGGCAACAGGGCAATTGCTCCCCCCGAGAAAATATTACTGATTGTGAGGCCAACCCCCCCCCCCCCCCCCGGGAAATCAGAGCTGCATTCGGGATGACTCACAGCCATTACACATAGACACTTGACGCTCTGCCGCCTGTACCTCCCCCAGCAGGTTTCCAGCCTATCTCCTGCAGGCTGCTTGCTGCTTGAGTGGGCGGATGGGGATGTACCTGACCATGGAGATCGCACCCGCCTGGAAGAGGGAAGTGTGAGCAGCTGAGCAGAGGGAGCCGAGTAAATGTACCTGGAGGTAGGCTCAGCTAGCTGTACATGGTGGATTAGTTTACAAGCACCTCTATGCTAAGTCTGCTGAGTTACTGCAGCTTAGCATAGAGGTGCTGTTAGCTGACAAATAGAAATGCATGTCCTTTTCATTTAGATCAATAAGCATTGTGAATGCCCCCTGGTGTGTGCCCTCCTGATACCCCATGGTATGCCCTCCCAACACCTCCCCCCCAGTGTGTGCCCTCCTGATACCCCATGGTATGCCCTCCCAACACCTCCCCCCAGTGTGTTCCCTCTTGACACCCCATGGTATGTCCTCCCAACCCCCCCAGTGTGTGCCCTCCTGATACCCCATGGTATGCCCTCCCAACACCTCCCCCCCAGTGTGTGTCCTCCTGACACCCCATGGTATGCCCTCCCAACCCCCCCCCCCCCAGTGTGTGCCCCCCTGACACCCCATGGTATGCCCTCCCAACACCTCCCCCCAGTGTGTTCCCTCTTGACACCCCATGGTATGTCCTCCCAACCCCCCCCCAGTGTGTGCCCTCCTGACACCCCATGGTATGCCCTCCCAAACCCCACCCCAGTGCGTGCCCTCCTGACACCCCAAGGTATGCCCTCCAGACCCCTAGTGTGTGCCCCCTGACACCCCATGGTATGCCCTCCCAACCCCACCCCAGTGTGCCCTCCTGACACCCCATGGTATGCCCTCCCACCCCCCCCCCCCAGTGTGTGCCCTCCTGATACCCCATGGTATGCCTTCCCAACCCCCCCCCAAGTGTGTGCCCTCCTGGCTCCCCCAGTGTGTGCCCTCCCAACCACTGATGTGTGCCCTCCTGACACCCAGTGTGTGGCCTACTGACTCTCCACTGGTGTGTGCCCTCACTACCCTCCCCCACAGTGTGTGTCCTCCTGACCCTCCCCCCAGTGTATGCCCTTCCAACCCCCTGGTGTGTGCCCTCATAACCCCCCGGTGTGTGCCCTCCTGACCCCCCCCCAGTGTGTGCCCTCCTGACCCTCCCCTGGTGTGTGCCCTCCCAGCCCCCTGGTGTGTGGCTTTACTGATCCCTGTACACTGTTCTATCCTCTGTCCTGTCAACTCCTGTCCTCTGCGCTATTCTCTGTACACCGTCCTACAGCCTACTGACCACTCTAACCTTCCCTATAATCAACTGACCTGTATACACTGCCCTACATCCTACTGACCTTTCTACACCGCCCTAAAAACTACTGACCACTATACACTGCCCTACATGCTACTGACCTCGCTACACTGCCCTACAAACTACTGAGCACTGTACACTACCCTACAAACTACTGATCACTGTACACTGCCCTACAAACTACTCACTACTGCACACTGCCCTACAGCCTACTGACCTCTGCACACTGCCCTACAGCCTACTGACCTCTGCACACTGCCCTACAGCCTACTGACCTCTGTACGCTGCCCTACAGCCTACTGACCTTTGTACGCTGCCCTACAGCCTACTGACCTCTGTACGCTGCCCTACAGCCTACTGACCTCTGTACGCTGCCCTACAGCCTACTGACCTCTGTATGCTGCCCTACAGCCTACTGACCTCTGTATGCTGCCCTACAGCCTACTGACCTCTGTACGCTGCCCTACAGCCTACTGACCTCTGTACGCTGCCCTACATACTACTGACCTCTGTACATTTTACTTTGTATGATACGTTTAATTCAGTTCTGTAAACAACACCTTATTTTCTGGCAGTGCCCCTCCCGAGACTAGACTCGTAAAAATCATATTTTATTTTTCCAATTAAGAAGGGTTCGGTGAATGCGCATATGAAGCTGGTGTGGTTCAGTACCTCCAACAAGGTTAAGAACCACTGCTGTAGTAGGAATGCGCAGAAACATATAGAGTGAAAATGGGTTTTCCGTCATTTTGCCGATAGAGAAAAAGCAGCCAATATTGTTGCTGAAAACCCAGTCAATTTTGCTGAGATTTCACCATGCTTATGGTGTGTTTTTCATGGGTCATGTGACTCAAAAATTGCATAAAAAAAAAACGTAACACTGGTGCGTTATTGATGCGTTCTTGCTGCACTTTCATAGCATTTCAACTATGTGGTTTTTGGAGTGTTTTTTTTTTTTTTAGCCACTTTTTTAGCCTCCCTAATGACCAGGCCATTTTTTGAGATTCGGCACGGCGTTACTTTAACCGACAACTGCTCGGTCGTGCGATGATGTACCCAAATAAAATTGAGGTCCTTTTTTTCCCCACACACAGGGCTTTCTATACAGTGTTTTGATTATGCGCTATAAACAAAAAAGAGACAATTTTGAAAAAAAAAACGATATATATTTTTCACTTTCTGCTATATAACATTCCCAATAAAAAAAATTAAAAAATCAAATTTTTTCATAATTTTTGGCCAATTTGTATTTTGCCATATATTTTTGGTAAAAAAAATCCCAATAAGCGTATTTTGATTTATTTGCGCAAAAGTTATCGCATCTACAATATAGGGGAAAGATTTATGTCATTTTTATTTATTTATTTTTACTAGTAATGGTGGCAATCTGTGATTTTTAGCGGGACTGCGACATTGCCAGTGACAGTGGACAGATTGGACCCCTAACTGACATTTTTGACACTTTTGGGGGGACCAGTGACATTACTACAGTAATTAGTGCTAAAAATATGCACTGTTACTGTAATAATGACACTGGCAGAAAAGGGGTTAACACCAGGGGTGATCAAAGGGTTAAATGTGTACCTAGGGAGTAATTCTAACTGCGTGGGGGCCAGACTTGGTGGATGGAAACAGGGCTCCTGTGTTTCGAAATAAAAGGCACACAGGAACCCTGTTTTAATCAGTGACAGTCCCTGCAGCGATCGCCGGGTTCCCGGCAGCCATCGCAGCCGCCGGACCTGTTGCTTGGCTGCATGGCTAGAGAGCGGGCACGCCATTGCGCCACCAGTGGTGGACGCACGCACCCGAGGCCCGCTCCTGCGAGCCGACATACCCATACGTAGGTTGTGCAGGACAGCCTACCGTAGTATATTTGTGGTGGCTGGTCCTTAACTGCTTCCGGACCGCCCGCCGCAGATATATTGTGGCAGGCAGCCCCTCCTGCGTGAACCAACGTAGGGCTACGTCGGTCGTGCGCCTGCAACTAGGGGACAAGCGTCCACCGCCGGCGGTGTGCTGCCACCTCCACTCGGCAGCGGGGATTTCAATTGCCGCCTGACACCCGCGATCGCTCCCGGCTGAGAGAGAGGACGGTCGGCTGTTGTAAACATAGCTGACCGTTCTTCTCCCTGGAATGATCACAGAGCGCTTGTGATCCTTCTATATAGGATCACAGGTCTCTATGGTTATTCCATAAGCCCCGCCCCCATACAGTTAGAATCACTCCCATAGGCTCACATTTAACCCCTTGATCACCCAGTGTTAACCCCTTCCCTGCCAGTGTCATTATTACAGTAACAGTGCATATTTTTAGCTGGTCCCCCCAAAAGTGTCAAAAATGTCAGTTAGTAGTGCGATCTGTCCGCTGCAATGTCGCAGTCCTGCTAAAAATTGCAGATCGCCACTATTACTAGTAAAAAAAACAAACTAAAAAAAAAAAAAAAAAAAAAAAACAATAAAAATTACATAAATCTTTCCCGTAGGTAGAAGACGTGATAACATTTGCGCAAACCAAAATACGCTTATTGCGATTTTTTTTTACCAAAAATATGTAGCAGAAAATAAATTGGCCTAAAAAGTTAAAAAATTTGGATTTTTACATTTTTTTTGGGAATGTTATAAAGCAGAATGTAAAAAACATTGTTTTTTTTTTTTTCAGAATTGTCGCTCTTTTTTTGTGTATAGTGCAAAAAATAAAAATCGCAGAGGTGATCAAATACCGCCAAAAGAAAGCTCTATTTGTGAGAAAAAAGGACATCAATTTTTTTTGGGTACATCGTCGCACGACCGTGCAATTGTACATTAAAATTATGCAGTGCCGAATCGCAAAAAAATGGCCTGGTCATTAAGGGGGCAAATCCTTCCGGTCCACAAGTGGTTAACTGACCAAAAATGCAGCAGCAAGATTTTTAACACCACAACAGGAGCACAATGGGCCAGTGTGAAGAAACATAGAATTTAACCACTTACGGACCGCCCACTGTGTATTCACATCGGTACTTTGACGTTAAATGCCGGGGTTATGGCAGCAGATAGCTCACCACGTCTAGATGCCTAAATACATTGAGTTACTTCCATGTGATTGGCTGATTAGCGATTTGTGTTACCATGCAATTGAACAGGTGTACCTAATAAAGTGGCCTGTGAGAATATACCTAATGCCCCGTACACACGTTCCGATAATCGTACGATAAAACTCGCTTTCGACCTGATCGCACGATAATCTGATCGTTAGTACTCAGCTTTCGACAGCCGATCACGACAGTTGGTCCAACAAAATCCGAAGGGACAAACAGGAAAACTTCTGTCGTACGACAGCCCCGCAAACGACAATCGTTTCATCAGTACACTATGCGTCCGCTCAAAGTCGATTGACAAAGACCGCGCATGATCAGAAACACTAAAATAGCACTGAAAAAGCCTGGCTGCCATTGTTTTTGTTTTGCACCATCTGATACGTAGCTACGCAACCAGGAAGCTTTTCCCGAATCGTACGACAAAAATCATACGGTTAGTACGCATTGTTGAAATCGATGTTAGTATCATGCAACAAAATGTGAACGATAAGTCGTCCGATTATCTGAACGGGCTTAAAGTCTAGCTGGCAAAAAAAAATAAAAAACCCTATAAGGCCAGGGGTCACTGGATCACCAGGGATCAGAGGTTTCAACTCTTTTGTATCCCTGCTAATTCAGTTTCTCTTACTTGCCAGTCTCTTGGTGGACGCCCAGAAATGGTAATCTTCTTTGCTCTATTATTAATACAGCCCTTGCCACCGTGAATCTTTTTCTAATTGGGCACGGCAAACAACCGAGTTTCAAGTGAGACAGGTTTCTCTTGGTCCACAATATTATAACACAGGTAATATTTAATGGGATTAAGATAATAAGTGATCATAATCCCCATTTAACCCCTCCACTGCCCTGGCGATCAATCGATATTCCATAACTCCTTCCCGATTTAAAGGTTAATTAACCTTTATGAGTGTCTCATGTTCAGCTCAGCGTTGCTGAGGCTGCGTTCATAAAAAAAATATGCTATTTATAGCCAGTTTAGTGCGCGCCGCCTGGACTGGGCAGGCCGGCTGACCTTTCCGGTGAATGTCAGAGGTCCGTGCTGTGAATCGGAGACGTGGCATGCTCTCTGCTGTTTATTCTGTCAATAACTGCTTTGTATGAACAAGAGGCCTTTAGCCTTCATTAATGATTCTGAACACATATTCCGGGGAAATCCTCTGGCGGGGTTCTGACTAGAGAACGAATTACAAAAAATAAAGACGGAGCAACCAGTTTAACCGATTCAATGCCTGGCTAGAGATGATGTTGATTGCTTCACGGAGAACCATTGATGAAGTGCTCGATGCGGTTCGCCGAAAATATCCTGGTAAAGAAGAGGAGGATGAAAGGGCGAGGATGGAACAAATGCGCAAGTCAACAGCTGAAATAAAAATATTTTTTGAATGAACCGATGATTGTACGAGTGTCCCACAAGGGTCTTCCCTTTGGCACAGTTGTTTTCAGTCTGTATAATTAAGCTGACCTTATGTTAACTGAATAAGTCCACCTAAGTACATTCCTGACATATTCCAATAGATATAAGAGCTTAACGTTTCAAAAAAATCTTCATCTTTCGTCAGTTAAAAAAATTTCTGTAGGCTTAGACCCGTAGTCTCCATGCTTTTCAGTATGAAGGCCACATTGTATGTTCTACAGATATTCACTGGCTGAGAAAAATCAGCGTCCTCAAAGTCCTTCTTAGATCAGGGCCCCCTTCGTAGTCTTCCTTAGATCAAGGCCTTCATCAGAGTCCTCCTTATGGGCCATACACACTATAAGATTTTCTGAAGACTTTTTCCTTTAGATTTACCAAAACCAGATAATATGAGGTCAAACCTAAACACTTTCAATTTGTATGCAATCTGGCAGGCCCTTGCACTACATAGAAAAGGTATATCTGAAGGAAATCTAACCACAAAAGTTGGATAGTGTGTATCCAGCTTTAGATTAGGTTCCTCATCAGACTCCTACCTAGATCAGGGTCACCATCAGAGTCCTCCTTAGATCAGGGTCACCATCAGAGTCCTCCTTAGATCAGGGTCACCATCAAAGTCTTCTTTAGATCAGGGTCCCCATCAACATCTTCCTTAGATCAAGTTCCCCATCAACATCTTCCCTAGAGCATGGTCCCCATCAAAGTCCTCCTTATTTCAGGGTCCCCATCAAGGTCCTCCTTATATCAGGGTCCCCATTAGAGTCCGCCTTACATTGGGATCCCCATCAGAGTCCTCCCTACATCAGGGCGATTTTGGCTCTGAGGAAGAGGGTCCTCCCTCGAAACGCGTAAGCCACATCAGGTTTTGAGGACGCCATCACGCTATCCAGCAGTAGAGAAGTGTCCTGGAAGCGAGCGGTGCCCATTTCCTATATGCTTGTTCTTATGCTACGTTTGTGAGTATATTGTACGCTACCCTTCTTAGATTTTAATAAACTTTTAAGTGGTAATGCACAAGGTCGGTGCGCCCTTCTCTTTTTGTTTTCTTGTAGTACATCAGGGTCCCTCCTTAGATCAAGGTTCCTTACTTTAGGGTCCCTTTAGTCTACCTTATATCAGACTCCCCCCTTTACCAGATTCCTATTTTAAATAGGGTATTGAAGCGGAGACCACAGACAGCCTCTGCTTAAAAGACTGTTGTGCATTTTATGCGTTCGAGAATATTATTCTGATTATTTTAATTTATTACTAAAAGGCGATGTCTGAACTATCCATAGAATTATGACGCAGTGCCTCCAGCCGATTACGGCAAATAATTTAATAACTAAGAAAACCCCAATCAATTTTGTTCAGACACTCATAGTATACCACAGCAATTTTCCCGAGTTCTTTTTGATTGATTAATTTCTTTTTAAAAGCATATACCAATCTTAGTGAAACAGTCTACAGTAGGGAATATATATATAAGAATATTTATTCGCCAGACATATTTTCACCATAAATGATCAGACATGAGTGACACAAAGAGGTAACCTTACATAAACTACAAACTTAAAACGATAGATGCAATGTGATATTTAGCTAAACGATGAAAGTAAAATAAAGCAAGATTACGTTTTTCCCAGATGTAGTATGAACCATAAATGAATGTTCTATATAATCAGACCACAATTGTCTGCGAATTGCGAAGTCCGACAATCACTCCACTGCAGATGAAGCGAGAATAGGCCATGCAAAACAGGAGACTAATACGCCAATATGCGCTAAATCTGATATTAATAAAAATGTTATAAAAAGCAAAATCATCTCTTAGAAAAAAATCTACATATGGTTTATGCGGCTGGGATTGTACTCTCGTTACTCTTTAAATGTAAAACATTTAAGGAAGTACATAAACAATATTGAATAATAATCAAATAATTAGCAAGGCATATTTACCATATTTAAAATGGTGGCTAATTTAAAATGGTCGTTACCAGAGTCCTTAAGATGGCTGCATTTCCAAGATGGTGGCCAATTAGGGAGGAGTTTCGTTGGCGTCCCTCAAAGGTTCAGATACATGGTGGACCAAGATGGAGTCTGTGTAGATGAGTCTATGCATGGTTGTAGTAGTGTGTATGTTGTAAGTGTGATGTATATTGGGCAAAATGTGATGTGTCCGGTGTATCCTATTACATATCTGGTTCCTTTTTATATTGTGTTGAACAAAAGGCAGTAAAAATTATCATAAGCCAAACCCAGTGGGAGGAACATTATTCCTATTGGTTGGGGTTACTTAACCATTAACTGACGAGGTCATTGGGCGACACCTCTACTAGTTAACCAAGATATGGGATATTAAATCTGTGTAATTTCTCCATTTAAGATTATCATAACTAACAACATAATAATTTATCCATGCTCTCATCCTTTATACGTGTCCATCTAATATCCACCATGAAGTAAAGATTGGACCTGGTAACTGGACCTGGTAATACCATTGAATTAAGAATATTACTAATACAATATATATATATATATATACTTTACATTTAGTAGCAGTAAGAATTATATAGATACATATACAGTTATATATATTGATACACAACAGCTTGTATATGTAAACTTTTCTACACATGGGTTATTTCCGATCAGAATATTATCCATTAAGGGGTTATTATGTTAACAACAGTACATTCATGATTTGGGACTGGATTATAAAATATGGGCGAAATTTCTGACCATTTGACACTACTATATGATAGATATAAGAAATTCATTTGAGATTTGTAGTTCTCATCAGTCTAAGTGACAATGTTTATTTGACACCATGTAGATTCCAACAACTCTACCCCCCTGTTGGTTTGTAGGTAGATGAATGATAGATTCTAGTCTTTGTCCGTTTCCGTTTGTTTGTCTTCTCAGGGTGGAAACAATAGTTTATTTGCTGGTGGATGGGTGAACACAGGTGTCATCCTGAATTAGAGTTTCGGCCATTGTGTGATAAAACGTCTCATGGCTAGGACATAAGGTTTTATGATCCCTCTGGTTTCTCTTATTCAAAGTTTAACAAACACAATTTCCTTTTTGGGGGTAGATGACATAGCTTCTCATCTCAAAGTACATGTAGATAAAACCATCTCAGCAATGGACGCAATGTGTGTTTCAAACTGAATGGGTTTTGCTCAAACTGTAACAAGGTCAATTGAGGCCTCAAAGTTCACAATTCTTGACCTGTAATAATAATATTGTATTTCTATTACGTACTGAAAGTCTAACAAGACAAGTATGGAAATTGTTTTTTTGAGGAATCATACTTACCTAGGTGGATGAAGCATGGGTCTCTCATCGAATCGAAGAGAACCAAGCGATTAAACACTGCGGATCACTCGGTTCTCAGAGATCCCTAAGCAGAGAGCTGCTAGCTGTCAGTCACCTGCTCTCTGCTCTATCCCCCCACATGCGCTCACTGGAGTGCTGGGCTGTGGAGGGGGGTGGGAGCGCCCCGTTCAGGCTGTCATCGGCTCGCTACGAGGCTGAACCGAGTGCCGGTCCAGGCATGTAGGCAGATCCCCACCATATGGTCACGGTTTTTCCCAAGCCTGAACCGGTTCTATGATGTCAGCCGACAACAGGCTTCAGAACGAACCTGTGATCCACTGGAGAAGTACAGCCAACCGAGCTTTGACTGTACTTCTCCTTTAATCCTCAGCCTGTGCATATTAAAGCGGAGTTCCGGCCACAAAATCGACATAGTGGATTTTGGGCCATCCGCTTGCTATAGCTCACCTGAAAAAGAAATGGGTAGTTAGGATTTTTTTTTTTTTTTTTTACTCACCTTGTAATTGCAGAAAAAAAAATACTCACCTTCCTTCCACTTCCTCCCTCGGGCGCATGGCCCGGTCGTCACTTCCGCTTTGCAATGATTCCTGGGAGCTGAACGTCATCGCTGCCAGGAATCAATGCGCCTGCACCGGCCCCGACGTCAGTTCCGGTGCAGGCGCGTCATACCGTGCTAAACAGCTTCTGGGCATGCCCAGAAGCTGTGCAGGGATGACGCTGCAGACCCGGAAGTGACGCGGGGCCAGCGCAGTGCATCGTGGGACCAAAGAGGATGGAAGAGGACGCGGAAGAGGATCGCGCTGGCTTCAAGCTGCCCACACCTGAGATGGCAGCGCTGGAGAAGAAATTTTAAAAGTAAGTATTTCTTCTAAAAGGTAAGTGCGAACCGGGACAGATCAGAGGCTAGCCATTGTGGAATGTACTAGCCCTGACTGTCCCAGGGGTATGTTCATTGAAATTTTCTGTGGCCGGAACTCCGCTTTAAGGATATCCTACTGATCCTAGCTGCAGGTCAGGCAAAATCCAGCCTTAAACGGATCAAAATTTGTCTGGTTCAGCAGAAACCAGCCGAATTTTAATCCACGTATGAGCAGGCTGGTTGTACTGAAGTTGATTGTTCATACGACTTCAGCATAATCAGCCTATTTTTTTTTTTTCGATTACTGTCGGCCGCTACAGCGCGGCAGTGATCATTGTATTCTAACGGCTGGGAAAACTCCGGCTGTCAGATTACAAAAGCTCCACGGGAAGGATTTTCCCATAAATGCTGACTGTATGGACGGGGGACTCAAGAAAAACCGAAAAAGAAAATTTTGTGAAAAATAGATTTTTTTTATTAGATTATATAGCAGCTGTGGACATTTTACTTTTGAGAGTAAGGATATGGTTATGTGTCACTTTAAAAGGACTAGATACATTTTAATTTCTACACAATTTAAAATGAAGCCAAACAATCAAAGAGATGACACAACACGGAGTCTCCTGATCACTGCCACCAGGGCCTCTACTGGCTCCATGGCAATTTTATTTTATTTCTGTCTCCAAGGGCCAACAAGCAATGTAATCAACTACATCGATGATGAAACCTCTCCGGGGTAATAATTGTATCAAATCTCTCTACAAGTCAGAGATCAAACAGTCAGAACAGCTTGTCTTCTAGTATTTTCTAATATCAGACGATGCTCGGAATAGAAAGGGGAAGCTCTGAGGCTTGTTTGCCTCACCATGACATACAGCCCATAAATACATATGCTTTATTAAACTGGGACTTGTAGGATAGTCTGCAAATAACGCCAATGACAAAATGAAAGTCAGGCTTGGACCGGGGAATGAGAATTTATTATCCGACCTACAAAAAGGATTACTTTACTCAATCAGGACCAAATACAAGTTTGGAATAGTTGTGGACACCTGACCATAACACCTAAAGGAGCTTGTTGAGTGTCCCGATTCAAAATCATGGCCAGTCCACCTTTGTGTCTATAACAGCCTCCAATCTACTATGGAGGTTTCCACAAGACCTTGGAATGTGTCTGCTTTTTGCTCATTCAGCTAAAAAGCATTTGTGCGGTCAGGTACTGATGATGGAAGAGAAGACCTGGCTTGCCATCAGCATTCCAGTTCATCCCAAAGATCTTCAGTAGGGTTGAGGTCAGGGCTTTGTGAAGGCCACCATGGAGCAGGTTGCTGCAGTCTTCCTCCCCACTGTGGCTGCATACAAAGCACCCCATCTATGGTTTTAAGATGAGTGCAATAACTTTTTTGTTTAATGTGGAATAATGGGATTTTTGACTTAACGTAAAATCTATTACTCTGATGTTTATTGACGGACACAGCTCCTTATCTTCTTGACCATTGGATTATACTGCCCCCTACAGGAGTAGAACACTAGGCTGGAAAAAGCTTGACTGCGCCTATGGGGCAGTCCCAGGGGGTATGCTCTCACTCCCAGCGATAGGCACTCAGTTTTGTTACAAGCAGTGTCAGAAGAAAGCCAACTCCACAGAGGGGTGGGTGCTGTGCCCGTCAATGAATATTAGAGAAATAGATTTTACGGTAAATCAAAAATCCCATTTTCTCTTTTGTTCATTGACAGACACAGTTCCTTATCTTCTTGACCGGCTTCCAGAGTCCAGACCCCCTGAGCACAATCTGTGCCGAGGATGCCTTCCCACCCGAACAGGCTGGAATCTGTGGGTGTGTCCAGCACAGGGGGAGAAAGGAGAACTAAGCCACCTCTATAGAGACCGTGGATTCTTGTCCGATTTCAGCAGAATCTCTTTTTCCAGAGATCTTGTGTGGAACTGTGCAAACGGAAACCGCCTCAAAAGGTAGACACCATCAGGCCCAGCAACTGCATGGAAGCCCGGAGGGATGACCGTCTGCTGGACAGCAGAAGCTATATTGCCTCCTGCAATGTCTGGAATTTTTCCAGATGAAGAAACACTCTGGTTGAGTGTCCAGAGTCAGACCCAAATAGTCCAGCGGGTTGAAAGAAAAAAAAAAAAGAAAATGACAGCTTTGGCTGGAGCCGCTGTACCAAGGATCCGTCATTAGTACAGTGATCTCTCCCACTGAGCTGTTGTGCTTTGACAGGAGGATGACGCAAGGGGGCGCGCCCCCCCCCCTCCCAACGCTCTCTGCCTTTCACTGAGAGCGATGATCAGGCATGCTCGTCCGACAGAAGCCAGCCAAATGGCTGACATACACATGGGTCGAATGTTGAAAGGTTTTTATTGAACCGGCTGTTGCCTCCTTACATTCAACCCATGTGTACGAGGCTTTAGGGTGAGGAACAGTACCCCATAGTTGGTGTCAGTGGGAGAAATGGCTCTCCACTGTTGATGTCAATTGGAGGAATTATGCCCCATTGTTGGTGACAGTGGGCAGAATAGTGTCTCATATCAGTGGGATGAATAGTGCCCCCAGGATCAGATAAACACAAGCAAAGTGAGCCGCAGTTTGGAGACAACCTATTCTAAAATCATGCCGAATAGGCCCCTTTTACACTTAAGCGACTTGTCCAGCGACTTTGGACTGCAAAGTCACATGACAAGTTGTACCCCATGATTTCCAATGAGTACCATTTATATCTGTGCGGCTTCAAGTCACAGCGACTTCAAAGTAGTCCCTGCACTACTTCGGTCTGACTTTAAAGTGACTTGAGGTCCATAGACCTCAAGATAACACAGGCATTGCTTCAAGTTGCATCAAGGCAAAGAAATGTCATCAGCACACCAAAGATTCTGCGAAAGGGTCCAAAGCTTTATTACTTGGTAACATGATAAATATGCAGCAACGTTTCGGAGCAACGCAGGGCCCCTTCGTCAGGAAAGTTACAATGTGCTGTGCAAACCAACCAGTATTAACCAGACAATTCTAACCAAGCCCCGCCCCCAGGCAGCAAAATGACCACGTAATAAAGCGTTGGACCCTTTCGAGGAATCCTTGCTGTGCTGATGAAATTTCTTCAATTTGAATATCCACGGTTTTCAACCTATGGTCATTACAGCACCCAGCATTACTTAACAGAAGGTTTTCTTGATTGAGTGCGTGGGGAACATTGTGTTTTAAATTTGCGTCAAAGTCGTACAGCAAAGTCGCTTCAAAGTGTCACGTCAAAGTGAAGAAATGTCATCAGCACACCAAGAATTCCTCGAAAGGGTCCAAAGCTTTATTACGTGGTCACATGATAAATATACAGCAACGTTTCGGAGCCACGCAGGGCCCCTTCGTCAGGAAAGTGACAATGTGCAGTGCAAAACAAAAGATATTAACCAGACAATCCACCAATCGGTGCAGACAACTGTAACCAAGCCCCACTCCCAGGCATCAAAATTACCACGTAATAAAGCTTTGGACCCTTTTCAAGAATCCTTGGTTTGCTGATGACATTTTTTCACTTTGATTATCCACGGTTCCCAGCCTATGGCCATTACAGCACCCAGCATCACTTAACCGGTTTTCTTGAATGTGTGAGTGGGGAATATTGTGTTTTAAGGTCCTGTCAAAGTTGCGCAGCAAAATCGCGTTCAAAGTTGCGCAGCAAAGTCACGTCAAAGCGACTAAAATGTCATCAGCACACCAAGAATTCCTCGAAAGTGTCCAAAGCTTTATTACGTGATGTGGGCGTGGGGAACACTGTGTTTTAAAGTCGTGTCAAAGTCGCGCGTCAAAGTTGCGTGACTTTCAGGTCATACAAGTGTGAAAGGCTTTACAAAAAATGTCCAGGGCAAATTAGTTTATTCATTTAAATTTAATTCCTTCGTTCATAAAAAGGATTTAATTTCTTGGGCTGCGAAAACGTGTAAAATATACGACGTGGCCCTCATACTGAAAAGTTTGGACACCCCTCGCTCTATCTCAATTATAGACCTAAACAAAAAAACACATAACTGAATTCTGATGTAACTTCAGGAGGGGAAAAAAAAAAAAAAAACTCAGCATGGTTGATATCTCTGCATTCTTTCCCGTAATTCCATTTTTCAGCTAAACATGGACCTGGTAGTGAAGCACGATGGGCCACTCAATTCTAACTGCCCCCAGGCCAAAGTAGCCAGCTCACAGATCAACAGCAGCTCCTGCTATATATATATATATATATATATATATATATATATATATATATATATATATATACACATATACACACACACACACGGAATATTCCACCGAGCTTCACAGACACAAACAACTGAATCCTAAATCCCAAGCAGTTCGTGGCTTGAAGGTCTGGGGGCTGGAGGAATCGGGAGAAGGAGAGGGCTAAGGAATAGACAGCATGTGGAGAAAACTCGCAGCACGACACCATATTGATGATTAAACAAGCCTATATATAGATCAAACTATATAAGCAAAGCATGAACAGTGTTACGGATTTTACTACAAAGTAGAGGCAAAGTATATGCGCTATGGGCAGAAAGACACACGGGAAGATTTACTAAAACTGGAAGACTCAGAATCTGGTGCAGCTCTGCATGGTAGCCAATCAGCTTCTAACTTCAGCTTGTTCAATGAGGCCCCTTTCGCACTTAGACCTAAAAATTGCGCGATTTTGCCGCAATTTTTTTTCCCGCGATTTTGACTGGACTTGAAGCAATGCCTGTGTCATCTTGAGGTCTATGGAACTCAAAACGCATCAAAGTCAGACCAAAGTAGTGCAGGGACTACTTTGAAGTTGTTGTGACTTGAAGTCGCACAGATATGAACAAGACTCTTTGGAAATCATGGAATACGACTTATATATTGAAATATATCGATTCCAAGGACAATCACCCACAGACACTTCCCTAATTATTAGAATTGTTTAAGGACAGAAAAATTAGAGAAGTAGAGAAAGCCATCCCCAAAATAGGGGGGTTAACCAACATTATTCTTCTCACCATGGGACTTTAGAGGCTGTGGGGTTGTCATAAATTGGAGATTCACACATAATTAATAAAACAACATCTTTACTATTTTTAACAAAACAGAGATAAAAGCATAAATTGTATAAAAAAGGTGATTACAACCATATTGTGGGCAAAACCGCCTGGATTTGTTCCATGTAGATATAGTACTAAGTCCTACGCGTTTCGTTGAGCGTTGTGCTCATACAGTAGCTTCTTCAGGGACCACATGTAGTACTTTATTTCTATAGACTTTATCACATCACAATAGTTGAAACAAACACTTGCCAAGATTGACAGACACTCCACAGTGATCTCTCATAGCACACTGAATGGTGTGAGCATATCCAGTGGTTGAACGTCCCTCACAGAAAAGGGGTAGGCACCCAAAAAGGCGCCACCACGGTGGGATCGGGTCTGGTAACGAGCACTGGACCGCACCAAATGTCTCTCAAAGGCAAACTAGGACAGCAATAGGACACAGGGAAAAAAGAGCATTCACTCTTCAATTCATATTCATTCCCCAAATTTGATGATCCGGCTGGAACAGACAAAAAATCCCCGTCCTCTGTCCTCCAAGTGTGCAGGCAGGGCGCAGGATTTATAACATCATTCAGGGGCTGTAAAAAATTATCAACTTAAAAATGTGCCTGCTATATTTGGTCAAACATTTAAATAACTCACCCCTAATGTGATGGCTGCAACTGCTTCTCTTTGGTGAGGTGTGTGATGTTAGCTGGTATTGGTGATGTTGCTACTCGCAACTGGTTTTCCAGGTTTGCGTCAGTCAGTCTGGAGCGCAGTCTACTCTTTGCGGTGGTAAGTTTTGATAAGAACTGCTGGTGGGTACTGCTGGCGGGTACAGCTGGCTGGTACTGCTGGTGGGAAATGCTGGCTGGTACTGCTGGTAAGAAATGGTGTGGACACTGCTGGCTGCTACTGCTGTGGGTACTGCTGGCTCAGGCTGGTACTGCTGTAGGTACTGCTGGCTCAGGCTGGTACAGCTGTGGGTACTGCTGGCTCTGGCTGGTACTGCTGGCTCTGGCTGGTACTGCTGTGGGTACTGCTGGTGGGAAACGCTGGCTAAAAGTGGCGCCCCGCTGGAGGAAAAGGCGATGTTTCCTGTATTTGTCACAGGCAGCCTGTGACTCACTCAGACATACAAGAAGGGCCAGAACTATACAGGAAACATCGGCTCGGTTCTGACACAGTCTCAGCTGCACGGGGGGCCGGACCAAATGATTTTGCAGACCGTAGGTTCCCCATCCCTGCCCTAAAGTATCATTAACCACTTGCTCACTGGGCAATCATACCTCCTTCCTAACGATTTTCAGCTTTCAGTGCTCTCACATTTTGAATGACAAATACTCAGTCATGCAACACTGTACCTATATAAAACGGTTGTCCTTTTTTTCCACACAAATAGAGCTTTCTTTTGGTGGTATTTAATCATCATTGGGTTTTTTATTTTTTGCACTATAAATAAAAAAAGACCGAACATTTTGAAAAAAAAAAAGCATTTTTCTTTGTTTCGGATTTAACCGCTTCCATACAGAGCAGTTAGACCCCCTTCCTGCCCAGACCAATTTTCAGCTTTCAGCACTCTCACACTTTGAATGACAATTGCTCAGTCATGCTACACTGTAACCAAACAAAATTTTTATCATTTTTTTCACACAAATAGAGCTTTCTTTTGGTGGTATTTGATCACAACTGGGGTTTTTTTTGTGATATAACCAAAAAAAGAGCAAACATTTTGCAAAAAAACACTTTTTTTTAGTTTCTATTATAAAATTTTGCAAAAAATTAATTTTTCTTCATACATTTGGGCCAAAATTTATACTGCTACATATCTCTGGTAAAATTAACCCAAATTAGTGTATATTATTTAGTCTGTGTGAAAGTTATTGAGCCTAGAAGCTATGGTACCAATTACTGAAAATTGATCACACCGGATGTACTGATGGCCTATCTCCTTTCTTGAGGCCCTGAAATGTCAGGACAGTACAAATACCCCCCAAATGACCCCTTTTTGTAAAGTAGACAGTCCAAGGTATTTAGTAAGAGGCATGGTGAGTTTTTTGAAGTTATAATTTTTTCCCATAATTCTTGGGAATATGAAGAACAATTTTTTTTTTCTTTTTTTCCCAAAACGTTGTCAATTTATAAGCTATTTCTAACACATAGCATGTACACAGCAAAAATGACACCCCAAAATTCATTCTGCTACTCCTTCTGAGTATGGTGATACCACATGTGTGAGACTTTTACACAGCCTGGCCACAAAAAGAGACTCCACGTCCAAGTAGCACCATAAGGCGTTTTAGGAGCATAAATACACATAAAACTTTCTTACTACCTATCACACTTTTCAAGGCCCTAGAGCACCAATACAATGGAAAAGTCCACAAAATGACCCCATTTTGGAAAGCAAACACTCCAACGTATATTCTATGAGGCATTATGGGTCCTTTGAACATGTCATTTTTTTCCACAAGTTTTTGGAAAATGTGGGAAAAAAATAAAAATTTTTTTTTTTTTACACAAAGTTGTCAATTTATAGGATATTCCTAACACATAGCATGTACATAGCAAAAATGACACCCCAAAATACATTCTGCCACTCCTCCGGAGTATGGCAATACCACATGTGTGAGACTTTTTCACAGCCTAGCCATATAGAGGGGCCTAACATCCAAGGAGCATCATCATGCACCCTAGCCACTTGCCTAGGCCTATTTTTGACATTTGGTGTTTACAAGCTAAAATCAGTTGTTTTTGCTAGAAAACTACTTAGAACCCCAAAACATTATATATTTTTTTTTAGCAGAGACCCTAGAGAATAAAATGGAGATTATTGCAATATTTTTTATCACACCGTATTTGCGCAGCAGTCTTCCAAACGCAATTTTTTGGGAAAAAATTCACTTTTTTGAATTAAAAAATAAGAAACCAGTAAAGTTAGCCCAATTGTTTTCCATAATGTGAAAGATTATGTTACGCCGAGTAAATAGATACCCAACATGTCATGCTTCGAAATTGCCCACGCTCACAGAATGGTGACAAACTTTGGTACTTAAAAATCCCCATAGACGACACTTTAAAAATTTCTACAGGTTGCTATCTTAGAGTTAAAGAGGAGGTCTAGGGCTCAAATTATTGCTCTTGCTCTAACGATCGCGACGATACCTCACATGTGTAGTTTGAACACTGTTTACATACGTGGGCGGGGTTTCCGTATGCGTTCGCTTCTGTGCGCGAGTTCGCGGGTACAGGGCGCTTTAATTTTTTTTTTTTTACTATTTATTTTATTTATTATTTTTTATTTTTACACTGTTTTTTTAAAAAAAAAAAATTGATCATTTTTATTTCTATTACAAGAAATGTAAACATTACTTGTAATAGAAAAAGGCACGACAGGACCTCTTTTTTGTGAGATCTGGGGTCAAAAAGTCCCCAGATCTCACAAGTACACTAAAAGAGAGAAAAAATAAAAAAAAAATTAAAAAAAAAAATTAAATAAAATGAAAAAAAAAGGGACCTTTAAACTGGTTGCTAGGCAACGACGTTTGCCGTAGCTCCAGTCCTCCAAGACCATAGAGTCTAGTGAGGGCAAGCTTGCCCTCACTCGACATCCTGTCTGTGAGGATCTGGTAAGCAGGGAAAAGGACCAGAATGCGGCGGGAGGGGGGCACCTCTTCCGCCACCCCGGAAGGGTGATCCCACGGCGAATCTGCCGCTGGGACCACCCTTATCGGAAAGCCAACCGTCCACCGTTTAAAAAAATACCAGGGTTATGGCAGCTATCTGCTGCCATAACACAGGTATTTAGGTTTAAACAGAGGACGTATATAAACCTTTTTGGACTTAGACATGGTGGCTGTATGAAGGGTGACAGGTACTCTGGTACTGATGAGCAAGTGGCAGGTACTCGAGTACTCCGATAGGCAGGTGACAGGTACTCGGGTACTCTTATGGGCAGGTGATAGGTACTGTAACTCTCATTACATGCTATATACCAGAGTGTGCATACTCACAAAGCCACTAAAGCCTATGTTTTGTGTAGAGTGAAATATATACACCTGGTTAATCCTGCCTTCAGCTGTCCCTCCTTTCCTCTCTGTGCCCCCACTGCATCCTGCTGTCATCTACTGAGCATGCTCCATTTTCCTTTTCTTCTAAGCTCTTAATTTGCTCCTTTTTCATATCTGTGAAGCCCATCAAGCTATACAGCAGTGATCTCCAAACCGTGGTCTGAGGGCAGGATGTGTCCCTTTGCTTGCTTTTATCCAGCCCTTCTGTCACTATTTCATTCACTGACACCAACAAATGTGGCACAATTCCTCCCAATGACACCAACGCTGGGGCACAATTTATCCCAATGACACCAACCTTGGGGTACAATTACTCCCAGTGATACCAATGATGGGGCACAATTCCTCCCATCGACACAAACAATAGAGAATGATTTTTACCAATAACACCAAGAAATGTTTTTTACTGTGCCCAATCTATCTGCTGATTGTACAATGCCTTGGAGGCACTCTGCACATGCTCAGTTTGGTGTGTATTGCTAGAGAGTTTGTTTCTTTTCTTGGGAGGGTGCATGTGATTGGCACAGGGCCAATCAGCACTGTCCGGACAGAGGGTTAGGGTCCTGCAGCCTCATAGGACAGTCAGAGAATGAAAACTCATCCTACAAGCTTTAACCAGACACTAATAGAAGTCACAAGACTGCTATATACGGCTGATGAGATGGTAATATACGGCTGATGAGAGGTATTTAGCAGTTTATATTTACTAAAAGAATTGCATTTCCATGTTCTGTGTACTGTGGGAGACCAAATATAGTGACTGCAGGCTCATGGGGAGAGCAGATATAGTGATTGCAGGCTCCTGGTAAGACCAGATATAGTGAATGCAGGCTCCTGGGGAGAGCAGATATTGTGAAAGCAGGCTCCTGGGAAGACCAGATATAGTGGCTGCAGGCTCTTGGGGAGAGCAGATATAGTGACTGCAGGCTCCTGGGGGGAGCAGATATAGTGAAAGCAGGCTCCTGGGGAGAGCAGATATAGTGACTGCAGGCTCCTGGGGAGAACAGATTTAGTGAAAGCAGGCTCCTGGGGAGAGCAGATATAGTGACTGCAGGCTCCTGGGGAGAGCAGATATAGTGACTGCAGGCTCCTGGGAAGAGCAGATATAGTGACTGCAGGCTCCTGGGGAGACCAGATATAGTGACTGCAGGCTCTTGGGGAGACCAGATATAGTGACTGCAGGCTCTTGGGGAGACCAGATATAGTAAACGCAGGCTCCTGGGTTTAGTAACACTTTAATGTTCCACTGTGAAACGCGCTGACCCCAATCACGAAATTCCATCACCCCACTTAGTCAGCATTTAAAAGGCTTCGTTTCTGCTCCGCTTCCTTCTCAATACACTGAAAACATCATTTAAATTTCACTTCCAATTAAGTTTTGATTATGCAAATGAGCCTTAATTAACCCATCAGGGTCAGCAGATATAGTCTGTCAAAACACAGTGGGCAAATTTCATTTAATCTGACAATCCGACTTATTCGGTCTCCACGGGCAACACAAAAGTACCAATTTGTGATCAGCAGGTATTTAAAACTCATTATTTTCCTGCTTCACAGGTGGGCTGGCATTTTATGGGAATAAATATATTGGAATCCATAAATGGAATTAAATACGCCTGAGTTAAAGGGGCAGGACATCTCTAAAGGAACCATTTGTAGGAATAAATAAACCTGCCGGCTGTGTTGGCTGTGTAAACGAGCAGGATTCTTACTTCAAGGTGCTACTAACAAGCAGGGTCACAGTGAGGGGCTCGGGATCTCCCTGGGATCCAGTCTCCAGACTTGTGATCACTGCCATCTGACCACTGTTATCTCACACAGTGATGTTACCTGAACGGCTCTTTCTTAAAAATCTGCCCCTCACTGATAAGAGGCAGAAAACTAAAATCTGCTATATTATAGTTAAGCACTATGTAGCCAACTGAGGATAATTAAATGAGAAAACTGAATTGATAAAATCAGTTCAAGCTGAATTATAGTAAAATGGGAATCAACTATTTCCCTGCCAAAAAACAGGGTTTTCAAAACAGTAGCAGTGCCTCTGATATACAGTATCTCACAAAAGTGAGTACACCCCTCACATTTCTGTAAATATTTTATTCTATCTTTTCATGTGACAACACTGAAGAAATGACACTTTGCTACAATGTAAAGTAGTGAGTGTACAGCTTGTATAACAGTGTAAATTTACTGTCCCCTCAAAATAACTCAACACACAGCCATTAATGTCTAAACCGCTGACAACAAAATTGAGTACACCCCTAAAGTGAAAATGTCCAAATTGGGCCCAATTAGCTATTTTCCCCTCCCCAGTGTCATGTGACTCATTAGTGTTACAAGGCCTCAGGTGTGAATGGGAAGCAGGTGTGTTAAGTTTGGTGTTATCCCTCTCACTCTCTCATACTGGTCACTGGAAGTTCAACATGGCACCTCATGGCAAAGAACTCTCTGAGGATCTGAAAAAAGAATTGTTGCTCTACATAAAGGTGGCCTAGGCTATAAGAAGATTGCCAAGACCCTGAAACTGAGCTGCAGCACGGTGGCCAAGACCATACAGCGGTTTAACAGGACAGGTTCCACTCAGAACAGGCCTCGCTATGGTCGACCTGAGATGCTGGACAACTCACTGTCTGATCTCTTTGAACAATCTGGCCTTTTCTCTTGTTTCTGATGAACCTTAAACTCATTGCTCCGCCCTTGAACTTCTTGATTTTAGCTGTGTTTCTGCACTTCCTGTTTGCCAGATTATTATGCTCTCTCAAGCCAATATCTTGCTCCTTTGCATACCTGCATCTGCCCTGATCTCCACTCCCATTTAGCTCCTTTCCTGACTATGCTTTTGCTTGATCCCTACCTGCTATATCTGCTACTGGACCCCGGCTTGCTCCCCTCTGGTTGGGGTGATCCTGAGGACTACGACCTGGTACTAGCACACAGCAAAACCCATCTTCATCATCAGGAGCTCTGGTGAATATGGGTTAGTGCTTAGACCCCCCACCTTGTGTGAACCTGCGTCATCTGCCAGGGTGGCCTACTTGTATACCTACCTAAGCTGCTGGTCAGTCGTAAACTCTCTACTGTTATAGCTACTGGTCTCCAAGCCTGACCCCTGACCGTGACGGGGCATTTATATAAAGCAGCTGACTTGTCTTGGCATGGGCAAGGCATCAGTTCACCTTAAAGCCTTCTGCCTGTCCTCACTCTCGCAGGCACATAATACCCATGGGCATGAAGCGGTTATAAAATCTTTGCTGCTCCGGTCCCTCTGTCAGAAGCTAACAAACACTAATTGCGTGTGCAGCTCGTCATAAAGACAGCGGGATCCGCTCCACTACTTTCAAAGACAGGACATTGATTGTAGCTGTAAAATCTAGACTTCGTAATAAAACTGCCAAGCGGACCGCGAAAGCGTCTGTGTTTCTGAAATTATAAAATACAAGCGTTTCTATAATTAAATGCCCCCAGATTGTATTTTTTTATTGGCCAGGGAACACTGAAAGTGGGCACATGTAACATAAAGTAAATCTGTCATAGAGAAAGTTGTAATTTGCTTTTTTTTTTTTAACAAACTCTGCCATGTCCCTCTTTATCCCATAATGCTATGCAGTAGTGATCGACCGATACCGATATTATGGCCAATGCATATCAGTATTGGCCGATATGCGCAAAAAATTTTCGTACATTAAAAAACATTTTTTTTTTCTTGACAGCTACTCTTGTGGAGGGATCTGGGGGTCTGAAAGACCCCAAACTCTCCCTCTCCACTTAAAAGCATTCAAAACGCCAAGTTTGGCTGTTTTGAATGCTGTCAGTTTTTTTAAATCTGGCGCCGAGTACCCGGAAGTGATGTCATGACATCCCTTCCGGGGTTTTTGCATGGAGACCCGATCAGAGCCGAATTCGGCTTTGACCAAGTGTTCGGCGGCCGTGCAGGCTGGTTGCCCGGGTCTCCCGTCCCACCACCGGGCAACATTTATCTACATGTTGGAGGAGACATGATAAAGAAAAATACTTAAGAATGGTCAATAATGGCAGAAATTCTTATTTGCTTTAAACTTACCAGCTGTAAAGTCTCCAGTTAGGTCTATAAATGCGTGAGAATGAGGAATGGCCATCGGACGTGTTGTGTTCAGGTTTGCTGTCACCGCCAAGCTTCTACAAAGAAAAAAATAATTCCCTTTTAATGCTGAATTGTATCCAGTGATGGCAGATAAATACTTTGGGGTTTATTTACTAAAGGCAAATACACTGTTCACTACAAGTGCACTTTGAAGTGCAGTCGCTGTAGATCTAAGATGGGCATGGAAGCATAAAAAAAAAAAAAAATACTGCATTTTTGCTTGCACATGATTGAATGATATAGCCTCCCCTCATTTCAGATATTCCCCTTAGATCTACAGCAACTGCACTTCAAAGTACACTTGCAGTGCACAGTGGTTTGCCTTTTGTAAATATGGTCAGGACTATGCCACATGTCGTTGTGTTCAGGAATATACCGCATGTCTTTATGTTTGGGACTATACCGCATGTCTTTGTGCTGGGGACTATACCGCATGTCTTTGTGCTGGGGACTATACCGCATGTCTTTGTGCTGGGGACTATACCGCATGTCTTTGTGTTGGGGACTATACCGCATGTCTTTGTGGCTGGGGACTATACCGCATGTCTTTGTGCTGGGGACTATACCGCATGTCTTTGTGCTGGGGACTATACCGCATGCCTTTGTGCTGGGGACTATACCGCATGTCTTTGTGCTGGGGACTATACCGCATGTCTTTGTGTTGGGGACTATACCGCATGTCTTTGTGTTGGGGACTATATTGCATGTCTTTGTGTTGGGGACTATATTGCATGTCTTTGTGTTGGGGACTATACCGCATGTCTTTGTGTTGGGGACTATACCGCATGTCTTTGTGTTGGGGACTATACCGCATGTCTTTGTGTTGGGGACTATACCGCATGTCTTTGTGCTGGGGACTATACCGCATGTCTTTACGTTGAGAACTGGGCCCCATGTCATTGTGTTGAGGACTAGACTGAGGACCGTGTTGTTGAATTTGTGCTGCAAGCAACGACAAAATAAACTATGCAAAGCCATGTGGTACTTTGCATCTACATTAAATTATCTGATCAAAAGTTTGTGGACCCGACCATCACACCTAAACTTAATGGCCAATATCATGTTGACCAGCCAAAATGACTGAGTTCACGTCTTACCAGTGAAGGGTTTTGTTAATATTAAAGCATGCAAACACATTTTAGACAATTGTTCTCTTCCAACCTTGTGGTAAAAGTTTGGTGAAGGCCCTTTTCTGTTCCAGCATGACTGTGCCCTGTGTACAAAGCCAACTCCATAAAGACATGGTTTGACGAATTTGGTGTGAAGAAACTTAAGTGACCTCAACAGAGCCCTGACCTCAACCCTACTAAACACCTTTGGTATGAATTGGAACTCTAATTGTGAGCTAGGTCTTCTAGCCCAACATCAGTACCTGACCTCACAATTTTTATTTTAATTGAATCGTCAAAAATTCCCCCAGACACACTCCAAAATCATGCCAAAAAAAAGGGGAAGGCTGTTACTGGCCATTGTATTTACAATGAGATGCCCCAACACGTTTGGGATGAATTCAAACGCCAACTGTTTGCCAGGTCTTCCCATCCAATATTACTACCTGACCTCTCTTCCTGAATGCTCTTCTGGCTGAATGGGCACTAACCCCCATGGACAGACTCAGAAGACCTTCCCAGAAGATTGTTAAAGCAACAAAAGGAGGGGAACTTTATATTTTAAAACTGGATGGCCAACAAGCTCATATAAGTGTGATGGTCAGATCACTTCTGTTTCTGGCTAACAAACGTGATAGCATGTGGTGCATGCTCTTAAAGCGGAGTTCTGGCCTCGGGGGTCAAATTTAGATAAAAACACCCCCAGGACAGTCAGGGCTAGTACATTCCACAATGGATCGCCTCTGTACTGTCCCGGGTCGCACTTACCTTTTAGAAGAAATACTTACCTTGAAAATTTCTTCTCCAGCGCTGCCATCTCAGGTGTGGGCAGCTGAAGCCAGCACGTCCTCTTCTGACTCCTCTTCGGTGACGTCGGAGTCCCAGAATGCACAGCACCGGCCCCGCTCGTCACTTCCGGTGCAGGCGCGGCATGCCCAGAAGCTGTTTAGCAGGGAATGACGCACCTGCACCGGAAGTGAAGAGCGGGGTCGGTGCAGGCGCATTGACTTCTGGGAGCAATGACGTTCAGCTCCCAGGAGTCATCGCAACCCGGAAGAGACAGCGCGGGCTGCGGCCGCAGAGGGAGGAAGTGGAGTATATTTTCTTCAATAACAAGGTAAGTGGCCAAAAAAAAAAAAAAAAAAATCGGGAGCATCCATTTCTTTTTCAGGTGGCACTCAGCAAGCGGATGGCCCAAAATCGATTTTTTCGATTTTGAGGCCGGAACTCCGCTTTAAGCAGAACCTTTGTTTTAAAACTGCTGACCGGTTCACTTTAAAGTAAACCTGTACTTTGCCCATGCAGGGCAAAACAACATCTTTAATGCCCTTGCTCTCCCCCACAGCATTAAAATATTTATCATTCATCCCCATGCTGCTCCATTCAGCCACCAAAAACAATGAAAAAGTCCCAGATAAATTATAATGGTGCTCAGGGTAAATGGAAAAAAATCTAGAATCCATTATCCACACTACACAGTGCGGATGGATGAATCTCCTGCTCAGGTTATTGGATTTTGACAGCCGGCCCCACCAGCTGTCAAAATACCTGAATAGTGCCTGCAACTGATTGGATGCAAGCGCTGTTTGGCCAACAATTTTCTGCCCCCTCCTTCGATTTTTCAATGGAGGGATTTTGGGCGAAAGGCAGCCAACAAGGCCATATACTGAGCAAATTTCAGTTAGTTCATCAGAAACCGGGAACACTCTCTGTGAATGGTCGGCTTAAAGTGAAACTTTACCCATAACAACTTAAAAAAAAAAAAAAAAGAAATAGGAAAATGGTGGCTACCATAGTGAGAAACACCGGGTCAAAGCTGGGCAGGAACCTGAGGGAGGTCAGGATCCATCTGTGCCAGAAGTCTCCGGAGAGTCAGGGGGTCAGAGACTTTATTGAACAGAACTATGTGGAGCTGAAAAAGACTAATCCAGAATTTCCTATATTAATCAGAGAATGCTCAGCCTAAACTATGGGCAAGATATGAATTTGGAAAGGAGCTGAGCGTTTCCCTTAATAATCTAAAGGCTGAACAAGTAGCCAAAGCCTTGGAGTCTGTTGCGAAGCATCCCATTTAATCATACCAATAGATACATTTTGCCTTGATGGACTCTGTACAAGATGGTAAAGAAATTGCATTTTGGATTGTATTATAGCAATTACATCACAGAAATCAAACTGCATTGACCCATATTTAACTTTATTAGAAAAATATAAAACACTTTGTGAACAACTGACAATAATAAAAAAATAATTTCTTAAAAAAAAAAAAAAAAAAAAAATGTTCTTTAGCAAAAAAAACATATATTCCACGTTAATAATGACACTACCAAAATGAGTGTGTGCTGTAAATTACCTCCAGCATTGCTCTTGTTTCTTCTTGCTGGAGACCACCATTTTGCTTAAGTCCAGAGCACCTGAACAGTAAATCTTTAGGATGTCAGCAGATCGGCCTCTACAAATTCAGCTGAATCTGGATCACGGGGGTGCAGAACTAAGTGCACTACTGTGATCCACAGGAGAAATATGGCCAAATAAGCGTTGGTCATACATCTCCTTTAATTTGTTCAGTTGGTTGAACTAGATCAGCCTTTCTCAACTTTCTCAACACAGAGGAACCCTAGAAATAAATTTCTCGTCTCGGGGATCCCCTGCTAAAAATAAAAAATCTACAACTCATGACACATTAGTGTGACAGTGTGCAGTTCAGTTTTGGGCTCCAGTTCTCAAAAAGGATATCGGGGAACTGGAGAAAGTGCAGAGAAGGGCAAACAAACTGATAAGAGGCAAGGAGGAACTCAGCTATGAGGAAAGATAAGAGGAACTGAATTTATTCTCTTGAGAAGAGGAGATTAAGGGGGGGGGGGGGATATGATCGGCATGTATAAATACATAAGGGGTCCATATAGTGAACTTGGTGTTGAGTTGTCAACTTTAAGGTCAACACAGAGGACAAGGGGGCACTCTTTACGTCTGGAGGAAAACAGATTTTGTCTCCAAATACGGAAAGGTTTCTTCGCCGTAAGAGCTGTGAAAATGTGGAATAGACTCCCTCCAGAGGTGGTTCTGGCCAGTTCAGTAGATTGCTTTAAAAAGGGTCTGGATTCTTTCCTGGGTGTACATAATATAAATGGGTACTAATATTTATAGGTAAAGCTGATCCAAGGAATATCCGATTGCCTCTCGGGGGATCAGGAAGGAATTTTTTTCCCCTGCTGTAGCAAATTGGATCATGCTTTGCTGGGGGTTTTTCGCCTTCCTCTGCATCAACTGTGGGTATAGGATTGTGTATATGGGATTGTATGGTTAGGTTTTCAATATTGTTTTTTTTTTTGTTTTTTATTGGTTGAGCCAAATGGACTTGTGTCCTTTTTCAACCTAACTATGTATTTATTATCTAGTAACACTAGGTCTATTGTATTTATTTGAACTTTATTTATTTATTTTTACATATCATATTAATATATAGTCATATTTGACATTTTATTCACATGCTATTAGATATCTTTGCATATAAGATTTGTACATATGTTGTATTTACCTTTAGGCAGCGCCACCATACCTTTCCTGTATATGCTATATTGTTTTTTCTTTATTTGCTATTTTTTTTCCCCCACGAAGGTGGAGTTACCCTTTAAGGGAACAAAAATGTGACTTGTAAGAGAAGATTGGGATGTGCAGCCAGTTAGGAAGGCTCAGGCTGCATAACAGGAAAGACGCAATTCTTGGATTTGTACATCAAGTGAGCACCGAGGTGAACCTACATTTCCATCCAGTGTATACATTTCCTGCAGTAAGCACGATCGAGCAAGGAAGAAGTCAGTGCGCCTTTAACCGTATCGCTGGAAAATAAAATTGCTACTGCGGAAAATCCCCCCTCACTCCAGTCTCCCGTCTCCTTCATCCAACATAATGAGCCGATAATGAAAAGCTTCTAATATTCACTTATAGAAACCCTAGAAGGGGAATACGCTCAAGGCAAATACATTTTCTCTGAGATGCTGCATGAACGGGTTTGATTTATGCTCACAGTACGTACGACTTCAAAAAACGCTTCATGCAGTAAATATCCCATCAATTCTGGGAAGGCGGCGAGGCTCGAGCATAACGAGGACAGAGCTGTGAGAAAAACAAGTTAGGAGATGGAACAAGAGGGAGCTGTCACAGGGAGTTAAATGTATCGGCGTACAAGAACCGATCTGATCTTCATTAGAATAGATTACCCAGCCTGCAACTGCAGCGGGAAAACATGACAGCGATGAGAGAACGCTGATGACAGCTGACCCGGGTATGGGATGAAAATGCACACGTTTTTAAAGCACAACTATTTTGAGGAAGCATGGTGAGGATAACACAATGCAATAAAAAGAGGGGTAGTGGGGGTGGTATCAGGAGTTGTACCTGGTTCAACCAATTATGTTTTTTGGGGTTTTGTTTTACTTATTTGTATAAAAGGTTTATGCACTTTCCAACTTTGTGTGCGTTTATGTGTGGTTGGCTTGCTATGGTGACATCACTAGGAAGTTAGGTTAGATGTAGGTTAGGTGCAACAGACCCAGCTTTAACAAAAGGAATATATAGAGGGAACACAGGGGTCAAGTCTAGGGTTTGTCTCACACTTTTAAGAGAGAGAGATTGAGATGAAAAAAAAAGTAATGGGCCATACACACTATACAATTGTCTTTAGATTTTTCATTTAGATTTACCAAAACCATATAATAGGAGGTCAAATGGTGGGGAGGAGTTGGTGGGGAGGAGATGTTAGAGTAAAGAGAAAACAGCCTATTGAAATTTTTTTATGAGGAAAAAATAAAATAAAACACTGTAGATTATATGTAGATATAAATATAGAGGGAACACAGGATTCAAGTCTAGGGTTTGTCTTACACTTTTAATAGAGATTGAGATGAAAAAAAGAGTAAGAGTTTAAAGTGGAGAGAAAATAAAGATGGAGGGAAGAGAGAAGCTGGGTCATCACCCCAATCCTCTGTTTGGTCTCCTATCCAGACCAACCGAAATCTGTGAGTCAAAACCAAACAGAATTATTCCATCTGGGATTTGAATACACCTCAAAGTCCAACAGAGCATCTCCAACAACACTTACCAGGCTGAGTTGGGTGAACTCACAATTCCAAAATAGCAGCTCCAACTCAAACCACCATCAAGCCAACGACAACTGAGAAAGTAAAGTAAAGAAAGGGAAGCAGAGGGAGAGAGGGGAACAAGGAGGGAGAGAGAGATTAGGAAAGAAGAGAGAGAAGGAAAGAGATGGAGAATGTGTATGCATAAAAAAGAAGAAAGAGAGAGAAAAAGGGGAGAGTGAGCGGGAGAGAAAGAGAAAAAGGAGAAGGGGGGAAGAAAAGGAGAAGAGAGAGAAAGAGGAGAGAGGAGAACATGAGAGGGAAAAGGAAAAGGAGAAAAAAGGGAAGCCGAGAGGGAAAGTGGATAGAGAGCAAGAGAGAAGAAAAAATAGGAGAGAGAAGGAAGGAGAGGTGGTGGGGAGGTGGTGGAGAAGTGGTGGGGAGGTGGTGGTGGAGAAGAGGTGGGAAGATGGTGGGGAGATGGTGGGGTGGGGGGGATGTTAGAGAAGAGACAAAACAGCCTGTTGACATTTTTTTATGAGGAAAAAAATAAAACACTGTAGATTATATATAGATATATATAGAAAGGGAACACAGGATTCAAGCCTAGGGTTTGTCTCACACTTTTAATAGAGAGAGATTGAGATGAAAAAAGAGTAAGAGTTTAAAGTGGAGAGAAAATAAAGATGGCGGGAAGAGAGAAGCTGGGTCATCACCCCAATCCTCTGTCTTGTGCCCTACCCAGGCCAACCTAAACGCGAGTCAAAACCCAATACAATTATTCCATTTGGGATTTGAATACACCTCCAAGTCCAACAGAGCATCTCCAACAACACTTACCAGGCTGAGTTGGGTGAACTCACAATTCCAAAATAGCAGCTCCAACTCAAACCGCCATCACAAGCCTTACCCAATGACAACTGAGAAAGCAAAGTAAAGAAAGGGAAGCAGAGGGAGAGAGGAAAAAAGGAGGGAGAGAGAGATTAGGAAAGAAGAGAGAGAAGGAAAGAGATGGAGAATGTGAATGCATACAAAAAAAAAAAAAGAGAAAGAGAGGGAAAAAGGGAAGAGAGAGTGAGGGGGAGAGAAAGAGAAAAAGGAGAAAGGGGGGAAGAAAAGGAGGAGAGAAAGAGAAGAGAGGAAGAGAAGAACAGGAGAGGGAAAAAAGAAAAGACGGAGAAAAAAGGGAAGCTGGGGGGGAAAGTGGATAGAGAGAGAGAGAAGAAAAAAATAGGAGAGAGGAGGAAGGAGAGGTAGTGGGGAGGTGGTGGGGAGGTGGTGGAGAGATGGTGGAGAGATGGTGGTGGGGATGGTGGGGAGATGGTGGTGGGGATGTTAGAGTAGAAAGAAAACAGCCTATTGAAATTTTTTTATGAGGAAAAAAAATAAAACACTGTAGATTATATGTAGATGTATATACAGTGGGTACGGAAAGTATTCAGACCCCCTTAAATTTTTCACTCTTTGTTATATTGCAGCCATTTGCTAAAATCATTTAAGTTCATTCTTCTTCCTCATGAATGTACACATAGCACCCCATACTGACAGAAAAACACAGAATTGTTGACATTGTTGCAGATTTATTAAAAAAGAAAAACTGAAATATCACATGGTCCTAAGTATTCAGACCCTTTGCTCAGTATTTAGTAGAAGCCACCTTTTGATCTAATACAGCCAGGAGTCTTTTTGGGAAAGATGCAACAAGTCTTTCACACCTGGATTTGGGGATCCTCTGCCATTCCTCCTTGCAGATACTCTCCAGTTCTGTCAGGTTGGATGGTAAACGTTGGTGGACAGCCATTTTTAGGTCTCTCCAGAGATGCTCAATTGGGTTTAAGTCAGGGCTCTGGCTGGGCCATTCAAGAACAGTCACAGAGTTGTTGTGAAGCCACTCCTTAGTTATTTTAGCTGTGTGCTTAGGGTCATTGTCTTGTTGGAAGGTCCAGAGCACTCTGGAGAAGGTTTTTGTCCAGGATATCCCTGTACTTGGCCGCATTCATCTTTCCCTCGATTGCAACCAGTCGTCCTGTCCCTGCAGCTGAAAAACACCCCCACAGAATGATGCTGCCACCACCATGCTTCACTGTTGGGACTGTATTGGACAGGTGATGAGCAGTGCCTGGTTTTCTCCACACATACCGCTTAGAATTAAGGCCAAAAAGTTCTATTTTGGTCTCATCAGACCAGAGAATCTTATTTCTCACCATCTTGGAGTCCTTCAGGTGTTTTTTTTAGCAAACTCCATGCGGGCTTTCATGTGTCTTACACTGAGGAGAGGCTTCCGTCGGGCCACTCTGCCATAAAGCCCCGACTGGTGGAGGGCTGCAGTGATGGTTGACTTTCTACAACTTTCTCCCATCTCCTGACTGCATCTCTGGAGCTCAGCCACAGTGATCTTTGGGTTCTTCTTTACCTCTCTCACCAAGGCTCTTCTCCCCCGATAGCTCAGTTTGGCCGGACGGCCAGCTCTAGGAAGGGTTCTGGTCGTCCCAAACGTCTTCCATTTGAGGATTATGGAGGCCACTGTGCTCTTAGGAACCTTAAGTGCAGCAGAAATCTTTTTGTAACCTTGGCCAGATCTGTGCCTTGCCACAATTCTGTCTCTGAGCTCTTCAGGCAGTTCCTTTGACCTCATGATTCTCATTTGCTCTGACATGCATTGTGATCTGGAAGGTCTTATATAGACAGGTGTGTGGCTTTCCTAATCAAGTCCAATCAGTATAATCAAACACAGCTGGACTCAAATGAAGGTGTAGAACCATCTCAAGGATGATCAGAAGAAATGGAAAGCACCTGAGTTAAATATATGAGTGTCACAGCAAAGGGTCTGAATACTTAGGACCATGTGATATTTCAGTTTTTCTTTTTTAATAGATCTGCAACAATGTCAACAATTCTGTGTTTTTCTGTCAGTATGGGGTGCTATGTGTACATTCATGAGGAAGAAGAATGAACTTAAATTATTTTAGCAAATGGCTGCAATATAACAAAGAGTGAAAAATTTAAGGGGGTCTGAATACTTTCCGTACCCACTGTATATAGAGGGAACACAGGGGTCAAGTCTAGGGTTTGTCTCACACGTTTAATAGAGAGAGATTGAGATGAAAAAAAGAGTAAGAGTTTAAAGTGGAGAGAAAATAAAGATGGAGGGAAGAGAGAAGCTGGGTCATCACCCCAATCCTCTGTTTGGTGCCCTACTCAGACCAACCTAAATATGAGTTAAAACCCAATAGAATTATTCCATCTGGGATTTGAATACACCTCCAAGTCCAACAGAGCATCTCCAACAACACTTACCAGGCTGAGTTGGGTGAACTCACAATTCCAAAATAGCAGCTCCAACTCAAACCACCATCAAGCCTTACCCAACAACAACTGAGAAAGTAAAGTAAAGAAAGGGAAGCAGAGTGAGAGAGGAAAAAAGGAGGGAGAGAGAGAGAGATTAGGAAAGAAGAGAGATAATGAAAGAGATGGACAATGTGTATGCATAAAAAAAGAGAAAGAGAGATAAAAAGGGAAGAGAGAGTGAGGAGGAGAGAAAGAAAAAAACAAGATTTTTGTAAGATCTTACCGTAAAATCTGTTTCTCTGAAGACCATTGACAGACGCAGCCTCCATCATCATTAGCCATTGGGTTTTGCTGCCCCCTGCAGGAGTAGTTCTGGGCAGGATAAAATGTAATCTCCACGCCCACGGGGCTGTCCCCACAGGCATAACCCACACACCCTCTGCTCCAGCAAACCAGTTTAGTTGTTAGCAGTGAAGAAGAGATGAAAAACCATCCCCATATCAGAGGGGCGGGTGCTGCGTCTGTCAATGGACTTCAGAGAAACGTATTTTATGGTAAGATCTTATAAAAATCTTGTTTTCTCTATCGTCCATTGACAAACGCAGCCTCCATCTTCTTTAGCCACTGGGACGTCCCAAAGCAGTATAGGTATGAGGGGTGGGAAGAATGCAACCAGAAAGTAACGTAAACTCCAAAGGCCAAACTTAGCCAACTGGGTAACATGAAGCTCAATCAAAACAACAGGAGCTCACCCAGGCGAAGGTGGGGAGGGGGTGGGTGGATGTTAGAGTAGAGAGAAAACAGCCTATTGAAATTTTTTTATGAGGAGAAAAAAAACACTGCAGATTCCTCATTTAGGGAGAATCAGAATTTTTGAGAAATAAAACAAATTAAATATATATTGATTTGCTTTCTAATTTTCTATTCATTTTAGGAGAATTTGTATTATGTTAGTTAGTTAGTTATGTTAGTGGTTAGCACTTCCACCTGGCAGCACTGGGGTCATCGGGTTCGAATTCCAACCATGGCCCTACCTGCCTGGAGTTTGCATGTTCTCCCTGTACCTGCGTGGGTTTCCTCCGGGTACTCTGTTTTCCTCCAACACCCCAAAGAGATGCTGCTACGTTAAGTTACTCCGGTCTAAATTGGCCTTAGTATGTGTATGTATGAATGTGAGATAGGGTCCCTCAGATTGCAAACTCCTTGAGGCAGGGACTGTCGTGTGTGTGTGTGTGTGTATAAAGAAGGACGGGTTTATTTTATTTATTACAGGTAGTTGTCAATATACGCAGCACTTCACATTATATATATATATATATATATATATATTTTATACATACAGTATATATATATATATATATACACACAAACACACACACATATACACACACTGTATGTATAATATAGGAGATAGGAAAGGCGGACAATATATATGTACTTGTATAACTATGTCAATATACGCAGCACTTCACATGCACATATATATATATACAGTGGGTACGGAAAGTATTCAGACCCCCTTAAATTTTTCACTCTTTGTTATATTGCAGCCATTTGCTAAAATCATTTAGGTTCATTCTTCTTCCTCATGAATGTACACATAGCACCCCATACTGACAGAAAAACACAGAATTGTTGACATTGTTGCAGATTTATTAAAAAAGAAAAACTGAAATATCACATGGTCCTAAGTATTCAGACCCTTTGCTGTGACACTCATATATTTAACTCAGGTGCTTTCCATTTCTTCTGATCATCCTTGAGATGGTTCTACACCTTCATTTGAGTCCAGCTGTGTTTGATTATACTGATTGGACTTGATTAGGAAAGCCACACACCTGTCTATATAAGACCTTCCAGATCACAATGCATGTCAGAGCAAATGAGAATCATGAGGTCAAAGGAACTGCCTGAAGAGCTCAGAGACAGAATTGTGGCAAGGCACAGATCTGGCCAAGGTTACAAAAAGATTTCTGCTGCACTTAAGGTTCCTAAGAGCACAGTGGCCTCCATAATCCTCAAATGGAAGACGTTTGGGACGACCAGAACCCTTCCTAGAGCTGGCCGTCCGGCCAAACTGAGCTATCGGGGGAGAAGAGCCTTGGTGAGAGAGGTAAGGAACCCAAAGATCACTGTGGCTGAGCTCCAGAGATGCAGTCAGGAGATGGGAGAAAGTTGTAGAAAGTCAACCATCACTGCAGCCCTCCACCAGTCGGGGCTTTATGGCAGAGTGGCCCGACGGAAGCCTCTCCTCAGTGTAAGACACATGAAAGCCCGCATGGAGTTTGCTAAAAAACACCTGAAGGACTCCAAGATAGTGAGAAATAAGATTCTCTGGTCTGATGAGACCAAAATAGAAATTTTTGGCCTTAATTCTAAGCGGTATGTGTGGAGAAAACCAGGCACTGCTCATCACCTGTCCAATACAGTCCCAACAGTGAAGCATGGTGGTGGCAGCATCATGCTGTGGGGGTGTTTTTCAGCTGCAGGGACAGGATGACTGGTTGCAATCGAGGCAAAGATGAATGCGGCCAAGTACAGGGATATCCTGGACAAAAACCTTCTCCAGAGTGCTCTGGACCTCAGACTGGGCCGAAGGTTTACCTTCCAACAAGACAATGACCCTAAGCACACAGCTAAAATAATGAAGGAGTGGCTTCACAACAACTCCGTGACTGTTCTTGAATGGCCCAGCCAGAGCCCTGACTTAAACCCAATTGAGCATCTCTGGAGAGACCTAAAAATGGCTGTCCACCAACGTTTACCATCCAACCTGACAGAACTGGAGAGGATCTGCAAGGAGGAATGGCAGAGGATCCCCAAATCCAGGTGTGAAAGACTTGTTGCATCTTTCCCAAAAAGACTCCTGGCTGTATTAGATCAAAAGGGGGCTTCTACTAAATACTGAGCAAAGGGTCTGAATACTTAGGACCATGTGATATTTCAGTTTTTCTTTTTTAATAAATCTGCAACAATGTCAACAATTCTGTGTTTTTCTGTCAGTATGGGGTGCTATGTGTACATTCATGAGGAAGAAGAATGAACTTAAATGATTTTAGCAAATGGCTGCAATATAACAAAGAGTGAAACATTTAAGGGGGTCTGAATACTTTCCGTACCCACTGTATATATATATATACTGAATATATATATATATATATATATATACATATATATATATATATATATATATATATACACTGTATGTATAATATATATATATATATATATATATATATATATATATATATATAATACATACAGTGTATATATATATATATATAATACATATGTGTATATATATATATATATATTATACATACAGTGTATATATTCAGTATATATATATATGTATATGTGCATGTGAAGTGCTGCATATATTCACATCGCTATACAAGTAAATATATATTGTCCGCCTTTCCTATCTCCTATATTATACATACAGTGTGTGTATATGTGTGTGTGTGTAGGAAAGGCGGACAATATATATGTACTTGTATAGCAATGTCAATATATGCAGCACTTCACATATATATATATATATATATATATATATATAAAAATATATGTAAAGTGCTGCGTATATTGACATTGCTATACAAGTACCTGTAATAAATAAAATAAACCCGTCCTTCTTTATTAATGTGACCCCTGACTCTTTCACAACCTCTATGAAAATGTATCCAGGAAAAGTTGGGTTTTCAGTGAAGATAACTTCTCTGCTTATTTATCTTTCCATCATATACTCAGCTTTGTGATGCATTTACTCTGCAGAAAACCTGTATCCTCTATAGATACTTTTGTCTCCAGGTTTTTAGCAGGTTTACTTTACAGGTTATAATTCCAATATTCACAAAACACTTTATCAGTGGAAGAGACATTTATATTGTCCGCCTTTCCCATCTCAGATATAACACTGCACGTAGTCAGCATTAATTCAGCTCACATGATCGTTTTCTCAGCTTTATCACAGAATTTTTGGTGTTTTTGGCTTTAAATTCCCTGAGACGCAGTATATGGAAGGCAGCGGGATTCCATCTGAAGGAGATCTGATTGACTTCTCAGATTTTAATCGAGTGCTCTCACCGTAGCAGTAACGAGAAGAACAGCAGCCCAGGGGAAATAAAGAAGACGCTATGTATTGAAAGAGGCTTCTTGTGTACGTGTGAGGGCCCCGTAGATGCGGTATGCATTATGTACGAGCTGTCACAGGGCCGCTAGCACCTACAGCGAGAGGTGTGTGCGCTGCTCCCACTGAAACGCTGCCGCACATAAATAGATTAGCTGCAATTCATTAAAGGTGACAAGTGACTTGTGATTTCTCTTTTACCAAAACAACAAGTAGCCTATCAGACACTGCTAAAAAGAAATGCTATTTTTTTTTTTTTTTTTAGGCAATTGGCACATTTTTTTGTGTCTCTATTTAGCAGGCCCTTCCTGCAGTGTCCAGTCACAGGCTTTTAGAGTAGAAATCATTTTTTGGCAAAGTATTTAGTGGATTACCGTATATACTCGAGTATAAGCCGACCCAAATATAAGCCGAGACCCCTAATTTTACCACAAAAAAGTGGGAAAACGTATTGACTCGAGTATAAGCCTAGGGTGGGAAATGCAGCAGCTACCAGACCAAACTGGACCACTACAAGACACAAAACAGGGGCTGCGGGCATGGTACAGGAGATGGCGCAGGTCATAGTATAGGCATTGCAGAGGTCATGGTAAGGGCATGGCACAGGTCAGGGCACAGGTCATGGTACAGGTCAGGGCACAGGTCATGGTACAGGCATGGCACAGGTCATGGTACAGGCATGGCACAGGTCATGGTACAGGCATGGCACAGGTCATGGTACAGGTCATAATACAGGAGATGGTATAGGCATGGCACAGGTGATGGTATAGGCATGGCACAGTAAGTACAGGCATTGCACAGTAAGTACAGGCATGGCACAGTAAGTACAGGCATTGTACAGTATGTACAGGCATGGCACAGTATGTACAGGCATGGCACAGTAGGTATAGGCATGGCACAGTAAGTACAGGCATGGCACAAGAGATGCAGTGCTGCGGGCATGGTACAGGAGAATGTCCTGTACCATGCCCGCAGCACTGCATGAGGAGATGCAGGGGCTGTGGAGGAGTCTCACTTACCTGTTGGTGAGCCGCTTTCGATTTAAAAAAATCGCGCTGCTCAGCGCCAATACTACGTCGCCGCAAATGCGCCGCCGATGCTCGGGAAAACCCGAACACGTTCGGCTATTCCCGGGCATGCAGCACATGCGCAGTGACACGTCGGCGCCGAGCGGCACCATTTTTAAAAACACAGTGAAGCCAGTGACTCGAGTATAAGCCGAGGGGGGCATTTTCAGCATTAAAAAACATGCTGAAAAACTCGGCTTATACTCGAGTATATACGGTAGCTATTCAAAGCGAAACTCCAAGCATGAGAACAAAGCTCTTTGGCCAGAGTTTCTGAGTTAATAGAATATGTACACAATATGGCCAAAGACTGTGGACATCTGACCATCTCACCTATATGAGCTTGTTGGACACCCCATTGTAAAAAAGTCAAAGTTCATTATTATATTATTATTATATAGGATTTATATAGCGCCGACAGTTTACGCAGCGCTTTACAACTTGAGGGTATACAGAACAAATACAATACATTTTAACTACTTAAGCCCCAGCCCTATTTCGGACACTTTTTGTTTACAAGTTAAAAACAGTATTTTTTCCTAGAAAACTACTTAGAACCCCCAAACATTATATATATATATATTTTTTTTAGCAAAGACTCTGGAGAATAAAATGTCGGTCATTGCAATATTTTTTGTCGCGCGGTATTTGCGCAGCGGTCTTTAAAACGCCATTTTTTTGGAAAAATTTTGAAAAAACGGAATTTTTGTAAAATCTTACCTGTAAAATTCCTTTCTCCTCCGACAGTCGCCGCCTCTTCATATTCGTCACATATGGGTATTAGACTTTGCTCCGAAGGAGTAGCTAGGCAACAGAATATGTTAACAATAAAGCTTTAACATATCCCACCCTCAAGGGGTGGTCCCCTCAGTCAATACCCTCCTACTTCCTGCAACCATATCTCAGTTTTAGTGGAATAGCAGTAGAGTATACAATCAAACCCCAAAAGAGGGGCGGGGGCGGCGACTGTCGGAGGACTCAGAGAAAGGAATTTTACAGGTAAGATTTTACAAAAATTCCGTTTTCTCTTACGTCCTCCGACAGTCGCCGCCTCTTCATATTCGTCACATATGGGGACGTCCCAAAGCAGTGCAAACATGAGGGGTGGGAAACGCATCCGCGCCGAAAGGCAACGCAGTCTCCACATCAAAGAAAGGAACCTTACCAAAGGAAGGAAACCAGCTGGGCAACAGCAAAAATAAGTGCTCAACAGGAGCAACAACCCAGGAAAAGACAAAAAAACCAGGGGATACAAAACTTATCCCAACAGCCAGGAGTCCCCAACAAGGGACCCTAGGGAACAGCCGCACTAAGAACCTTGCGGCCAAAGGAAGCATCCGCCGATGCCTGAACATCTACCTTGTAGAATTTTGTGAAAGTGTGCACGGTCGACCAAGTCGCCGCCTTACACACCTGGGCTACAGAAGCCCCATGACGACAGGCCCAAGACGTACTCAGAGATCTAGTAGAGTGCGCCTTCACAGGCACAGGGGGAACCTTCCCCTGCAAAGCATAGGCCTGTTCAATGGTCTGCCTGATCCATTTGGCGATGGTAGAGGCCGAAGCCGCCATGCCCTTCCGAGGACCCTCTGGAAGAACAAACAAGGAGTCCGTCTTTCGAAAAGACTCAGTCGCTTTAAGGTAAACCCTTATCGCCCGAACAACATCCAGAGAGTGCAATCTCACCTCCTTTGGATGTTTAGGCTTCGTGCACAACGAAGGCAAGACAATATCCTCATTAAGATGGAATTCCGAAACTCGTTTCGGCAGAAAAGAAGGATTAGGTCGCAAGACCACCTTATCCAAATGAATAACCAGGTACGGAGACTTGCAGGACAAAGCCGCCAGTTCCGACACTCTGCGAGCCGAAGTGATCGCCACCAAAAAGGCGACCTTTTTGGACAACATAGACAACGAGATCTCCCTGATCTGTTCAAAAGGAGCACGTTGTAACACAGAGAGAACGAGATTCAAGTCCCAAGGGGGCAGAGGATCCCGCCTCGGGGGAACCAGATGCCGCACACCCTGAACAAAGGTGCCAACCAAAGGATTGGAAGCCACGGGACGTTGAAACAGAACGGCCAGAGCAGACACCTGACCCTTTATCGTAGCCAGCGCCAAACGCTGATCAACACCCGTCTGAAGGAAAGACAGCACACGGGACACCGAGTACGTGCGGGGTGAAAACCCCCTGGACTCACACCAGGCAAAATAGGCCTTCCAAGTACGGTAATAAACCTTCCCCGAGGAAGACTTCCTCGCGTTGATTAAAGTATGAACGACCTCCGGAGAGAGACCCCTCTCCTTCAGGACCTCGGTTTCAACAGCCAGGCCGTCAAAGCCAGCGACTGTAAAGCAGGATGGTATATCGGTCCTTGAGACAGTAGATCGTCTCGAAGAGGCAGACGCCACGGGGCGTCGACCGCCAGATTCACGAGGTCTGCGTACCAGGACCGGCGAGGCCAGTCCGGTGCCACAAGAATCACCGTGTTGCGTTCCGAGTGTAACCTGCGAAGGAACCTGGACAGCAACTGAATCGGTGGAAACGCGTACATCAGCCTGTACTGATGCCACGGGGCCACTAACGCGTCCGACGCGTCTGCCCGAGGGTCGCGCGTCCTTGCCACGAACCTCTTCACCTTGTTGTTGAGGCGAGACGCGAACAGGTCCACTTCTGGAAGACCCCACTTCGCGCACAACGTCTGGAAGACAGCCGGATGGAGAGACCATTCCCCCTGATCCAGGGGCTGGCGACTCAGATAGTCCGCCTGCCAGTTCTCCACTCCCGGAATGTGAACCGCCGTTATCGCCGGGACATGAGTCTCGGCCCAAGACAGAATGTCGGCCACTTCTCGAGCCGCTCGGGCACTCCTGGTGCCCCCTTGGTGGTTGATGTAGGCCACCGCCGTAGCATTGTCCGTCTGCACCCGAACCGGGCAACCCTGCAGCCGGTCCGTCCAGCGATGAAGACAGAGCCTTATCGCACGCAATTCCAGAATGTTGATCGGAAGGGAAGACTCCCCCTCCGACCAAGTCCCCTGAGCGGACAGAACGCCCAGAACTCCACCCCAGCCCGACAGGCTGGCATCCGTGGTGATCACCGTCCACGAGATCGGACGAAACGACTTGCCCCCGGACACCAACGGGGACTGGAGCCACCACAGAAGGTTTTCCCTGGTGCGAAGACTCAACGAGATTTGAAGATCCAGAGATTGAGGTCGCCCGTCCCACCCGGACAGGATCTCCGCTTGGAGACCCCGCGTGTGAAACTGTGCGAAAGGAATCGCCTCGAAGGCCGAGACCATCAATCCCAGACATCTCATACACGTCCGCAGAGACGAGTTCGGAACGTCCCTGAGGGACCTGACTTCCTCCCGGAGAGTCCTGAGTTTGTCTTCCGGCAGGAAGACCTTCGCCTGCACCAAGTCCAGTATCATTCCCAGATAGGGAAGACGAACCGACGGACTCAGTGTCGACTTTGGAAAATTTATCGTCCAACCAAACTCCTGCAGAGTTTGCATTGTGACAGACAGGTCCTCCTCCAGACCTTGTCTGGTCGCAGACCGAACCAGAATGTCGTCCAGATACCCCAGGACAGAAATGCCCTGGGCCCTCAATAATGCCAGAACCGGTGCAAGCACCTTGGTGAAGACCCGCGGAGCCGAGGCGAGACCAAAGGGCAACGCCACGAACTGGTAGTGATCCTCCGCAATGGCAAAACGAAGGTACCTCTGATGACCCTCGAATATGGGGATGTGAAGGTACGCATCCTTCAAATCGATGGAGGCCATGAATTCCCCCGGAACCAGGGCAGCCACCACCGACCGCAGGGATTCCATGCGGAACTTGCGAACCCGCACAGAGCGGTTCAGAGCCTTCAAGTCCAGAATCGGACGAACCTTGCCCTCCTTTCTGGGCACGGTGAACAGATTGGAATAAAACCCCCGAAACCTGTCCCGATGAGGCACCGGGACCACCACTCCCTGAGCCCTCAGGTCCCGCACCGCCAGGTGCAGATCCCGCAGGCGCTCTGGAGACAGTTGAAGATTTGAGGGAAAAAATCTGCTCTCCGGCCGAGAGAGAAACTCGATCTTGTAACCAGATCGAACGATTTCCAGAACCCATCTGTCCCGCACACGGGCCAACCAGGGCTGAAGAAAACCGAGCAAGCGTCCCCCACCCCAAAACTGGGTGAGGGCGCCCCTTCAGGCCGAACTGTTATGGGCTGCAGGTCCGGATTGGCCGGACTTCTGTTTCCCAGACCAGGGCTTCTTCTGAGAGCCTTGACCTTTGAACGGTTTGCCCTTGTAGTGCGGCCGAAAGGCACGAAAGGACCCCTGAGGGGGCCGAAAATTTGCATGCTTCTTCCCAGAAGCCCCCTTAGCCTTGGGGAAATGGGGCAAGAGAGTGCTCTTACCCCCGGTGATCCCCTTAATCAACACATCCAGGGACTCCCCAAAAAGGCGAGACCCATCATAAGGCAGATTGGCTAAGGTCTTACGTGAAGATTGGTCCACCGACCAACATTTTAACCAAACCAGGCGGCGAGACAACACCGCCACGCTGTGCACACGTGCAGCCAACGGAATCAAGTCCAGGTCCGCATCACACAGATACATGACACCCTGGTGGATCTGATCCACCATATCCAGGGTCGCCGCCGAGGCCGAATCGGCCACTAGGACGCGCCTAAGCATCTGCGTCCAACTTGCGATCGCCTGGGCCGCCATGAGAGAAGCAAACAGAGCCTTAAGCATAGAACCCGTAACAGAATAAGTATGACGGGCAAGAGACTCCAGTCTCCTATCCGTGGCATCACGGAAAATAGGGGAACCCTCTGCAGGAATCGCAGTGGCTTTGTTCAAAACCGCAATTGCATGATCCACTGGTGGAGGCACACACCACCGTTCATCAGTGGCAGGCGAAAAAGGATAACGCAGCTTGAATTTACTTGGTACCGCAAAAGGTTTGCGCAGATCGCGCCATTGATCCTTAACGGCGCGCTGAAAATCAGCATTGCAGGGAAAAACCTGCGGCGTCCTGCGTTTTCTCTGCGTCCCATAAGCCGCCAAGGCAGCGGGGGGACACACTTCGTCCTGCAAACGCAGCGTTTGCTTAATGGAAGCAATCAACTCATCCATGATTGCAAGCTCTTCAGGCGAGCCAGGGGGAGAATTATCGACCCCCTCAACTTCAGCCTCCACCTCAGACCCCACTAGATCAAGAGAGGAGCGGGACACCGATAAGGAGGTCCCTGCCAGAACAGCCCCATCACCTTCACCCTCAGAATCAGAGGACAGAGCAACTCTGGGCCGTTTAGTAGATTGAGCAGCCACCAGCATTTGCACCTGAGCAGCAAGGCCAGCCACAATAGTGGCTAAATCCCCCCCTGGGGGGGAAACAGCGGTCCCCTGGCTTTCCACCAATACTGTAGGAAATTTGCCCTCCTGAGAATCCATTGCCCCTGTAATGCCAGACAACCAAGGGTTAACTGCCCCTTTTTAGCAAGCGCGGCAAGCGCAGCCCACCGCACCACACTCAAGCACAATGAGACCCCCACAGGGAATATGCAAAACTGAACACAGGCAATGGATAGCAAGAACAGAAGGATAAAACCTGAGGAGACCCTCGCCGCTGCTGCTGCCTCGATCGGTGTTCCTGGAAAGAGGAAGTGATGCTGCCAGGGCGCTCTATGTAAGCCTATGGAGGCTACAAGAAAATGGCCGCCATGCATGTAAACCATGCGGCCGGAGCGGGTGCAGGCAAAATGGCGTCGTTTGGCGCCGAAAACGCCGCTCCACAGTGCATTAAAACACATATTACAATCCAATATAAGGATACATGTTAGATCGCCGCAGCGATCGCTGTATATGCCCAAACATGCCAAGAAAAAACATGCCCCACAGCACACAGCTTCTCACACTGCCCAGCCTGACACACACAGTGTCATAAACCCCCCCCCCCCCCCCTTGCAGCCCACAGCATGCAGCCGAGAGATAGGGAGACAAGCAGTGTGAATAGAGGCAGGTTACACAGTCCCAGACTGACACCCCCCCAGACAGACAGGTCCCCACATAAATACACTTACCTCACATGGCGTGGGGGACCCGCACAGGCGAACAAGCCGCTGCACATGAGGCAGGGAGAGTCGCAATTCAAGACGCACAAAATGGGGGTTAAGAAACCGCACAGCGTCCAGTGAGGTAGCCACCTCACCAATCATCCCTGCACCGAACAGGGATGGGTCGTTCACTATGCCAGGAGCGTTACCTGGCTGAACGCTCGATGGCAGACTGGGAAGCCACTGACCCACGACCTGCGACCAGGGGGATCAGCCCGAGACCCAGTCCGCATGATCCTTCCTCGTCCGAAGAACTAACTAACGCTGACAAAATAACAGCTAATAAAAGGTAGAGAGAAAAACTCAAACAAAATATTAAAAAGAAGAAAGAGTCTGGGACAGAAAGTCCCAGCACAGAGAGAGCCAGCCACTCCTGACAAGCTAGACATTAAAACTGAGATAAGGTTGCAGGAAGTAGGAGGGTATTGACTGAGGGGACCACCCCTTGAGGGTGGGATATGTTAAAGCTTTATTGTTAACATATTCTGTTGCCTAGCTACTCCTTCGGAGCAAAGTCTAATACCCATATGTGACGAATATGAAGAGGCGGCGACTGTCGGAGGACGTAAGAGAAATCACATTTCACTGCATTTAAAAAATACTAAACAGTAGAGTTAGCCCATTTTTTTGTATATTGTGAAAGATGATGTCACGCCGAGTAAATAGATACCCAACATGTTACGGTTTAAAATTGCGCCCCCCGTGGGACGGCGACAAACTACGGTCAATAGAGATCTCAATAGGCGACGCTTTAAATTTATTTAACGGTTACCAGTTTAGAGTTAGAGTGTAGCTCTTTTTTTTTAATTATTGCTCACGCTCTGGCGATTGCGGCGATACCTCACATGTGTGGTTTGAACAGCGATTTCATTCGCGGCTCGACTTCCGTATACATTTTTTTTTTGTGCGCAAGCTAACGGTGACGGGGGCGGCTAATTTTTTATTTCCCCATTTTATTTATTTATTTTTTTAACTTTATTACAGTTTTTTAAAAAAAATAAAAAATCTGATCACTTTTATTGCTGTCACAAGCAATGTAAACATCCCTTGTGACACATATATGTAGTGACAGGTACACTTTATGGAGGGATCGAGGGTCTAAAAGACCATAGACCCCTCCACTACACTTCCCTGTATGCAAAACGCCAAAAACAGCGTTTTTGCATACAGCCGTTTTTCAAATTTGCCGCCTTTTGCAGCACAGTAACCCGGAAGTGACGTCATGGACGCCGCCTCCGGGTTACGGCATCGGAGACCCGATCGAAGACGTTTCCGGCATTGATCGGGACTCCATCCAGCCGGCGGACGTGCCAGCTGGGTGTTCTGGGCTCCCGGTGGGACGGGAGCCCCGGTAAAAGCCACGGAAGGCGGCGGGAGGGGGGGGGGGTAACGATCGAGCGGCTCCCGAGCTAGCTAGAGGCATCATCCCGGTACACTACCGCAAAGTTTACCGACATAGGGATACGTTAGTATGCGGTAAGTGGTTAATACAGAAGGAGTCAGAGGGCCCTGCTCGTTAAAGCTTACAATATAAGAGTATGGGGTTGCTCCCCCTTTGAGGCTTTAAGAGCCTTCATTTTTTTGGGAAGGCTTTTCATAAGATTTTGGAATGTGTCTGGGGCAATGTTTGGCCATTCAATCAAATAAACATTTGTGAGGTTAAGCACTGATGTTGGATGAGAGCTCAAATTCATCCTAAAAGTGTTCAGTAGGGTTGAGATTAGGGCTATGTGCACTTAGATTTCTGCACGCTGAACTCATCAAACCATGTTTTCATGGAGCTGTTGGTTGAGAAGACTGGACTCATTTCTACTTCATAGTACAGGTGTTCAGTAGGGTTGAGGTCAGGGCTCTGTGCAGAACACGCGAGTTCCTCCACGCCAAACTCATCAGACCACATCTTTTTGGAGTTGCTGGTTAAGCAGACCTGACTAATTTCTACTTCATCGTACAGGTGTTCAGTAGGGTTGAGGTCAGGGCTCTGTGCAGGCCACTCAAGTTCCTCCACCCCAAGTTGGTCAAACCATGTCTTTATGGAGATGTTGGCTGAGAAGACCTGACTTGTTCCAATCATCCCAAAGGTGTTTAGTAGGGATAAGGTCAGGGCCCTGTGCAGAACCCTCGAGTTCCTCCACCCAAGTTCATCAGACCACATCTTTATGGAGTTGTTGGTTGAAAAGACCTGACTTATTCCAATTCATCCTAAAGGTGTTCAGTAGGGTTGAGGTCAGGCCACCCAAGTTTCTCCATGGCAAACTCCCCCACTCATGTCTTTATGGAGCTGTCTATGTGGACGGGGCACGGTCATGCTGGGACAGAAAAGGGGTTTTCCCCAAACTGTTACCATAAGGTTGTACCGGCACCAGTTGCCTAAAATATCTTTATATGCTATAGCATTAGCAGTACCATTATAATACCATATAGGTAGAAATACCTGAACTCAGTCACTTAGGTGGTCAACATACTAATGGCCATTAGGTGCAGGTGTGATAGTCCGATTCCAAAAACTTTTGGTCTAAAACTAACACTTGGACGCCGACTGAACAGATGTATGCGGCCGCTCGGTCGGTGGACCTTAAACACAGAGCGGCCATGTATATGCAGCCCGGTAAAACAACTTTTTATGCCGAAAGCGCGCTCCCTGCGTGCTTCCAGCATGGTAGCCGGTGTGTACCAGAAAGCTTCAGATGTATGCTAGCAAACAGGAGCATTCGGATCATGTGACTGCTGTGACAGCCAATCACAGAGGTTATGTAAGGAACGCACTGTGACATCCCAGGGGCGTACGAGAATGCGCATGCGCAAATTCACTCGTTCCCCTTTAATGGCGAACTTACGTTCGCCAGTGCGCTTGCGTGAAAGCACGCGTACGCAATAGCGTCACGTTTTGGCGCCATACGTGGCTTGCCTGCAGCTTTACCTGTACTCCTGATCCTGATGCATCCTGTTGACTTCCTGATTGACCTCCCGGCTTGTCCCTCACTTCGTCTGCATGCTGCCTGCCCTGACCTCGGCTTGTTCCTACTCTTGTGATTACTCTTCTGCCTCATTCTTGTCTGCTTATCTGCTACCGGTTCTGGACTTGTTCTTCTCCTGGTGGGGCGACCATGAGGACCGCGACCTGGTGTTCAGCACGCAGCAAAATCCATCCTCACCAGCAGAGGCTCTGGTGAAGACCTGTTGGCACTAAGACTCCGCACCTCGGGCTAGCCTGTGTCTACAACCAGCGTGACCTGTCTATGTTCCTGTTTCACAGGATCCTGCGAGGCTACCTCTGCACGTCAGGCTCAGCCACCAGCCCCGTTACAGGTTACATGACCCGCCTCCTGTCTTTTAGAACCCGCAAAGGGCCAAGAGGCGGTAAGGGTTAAATGTAAATAGATAGTAACACATGGCTTTGGCTTATGGAACTTGTTTTGTACCCTGGGCAATTTTTATGTTGGAACAGAAAGGGGAGTTCCCCTAGCTCTTTCAAAGGTTTGGAAGTGCTCAATCAGTACAACCAGCCTGCCCACAGATGGATCGAAATTTGGTCGGTTCAGCAGAAACCGGACAGATTTCTATCCATCTTTGGCCGGCTTTATTCACTGGTTCTCTTTGACAGCAGCCTTCTGAAAAACAGCATTAAACAGGATAAATCCACATTTCTTTTTTAGCTTTTCTTCTGATTTTATAAATGACCCCTAATCTCCAAAAACTTTAAAACTACTCCGCCTCCATGTCTCCTCATCAGGTTCCTGAGATGTAGAAGCTGACACTTTTACAACACTTTCATGCTGGATAGCATGGCCCCGGGACTTAAGAGAAGGGAGCGAACGTTTCCTTTAGATAATTTTAATGGCAGCATTAAATCCCAGAGATCACAGACGTCCATTAGGTACACATCAGAGCTGCTGCAAGGTGAGGCATTTCATAATGCATTAAAATAACACCATTTTCATAAGATCTTACCCGCCGTATGTGATGACAGGAGTCTGGCTACCAGTAGGCACTCCGAGGATATCAGGAATCATGTCTCCATTAAAGCTGAAATAGCCAAAGAAAAAGAACATAAATAGTGTGGAGTGGCTTCAGATGTTCTTAAAGAAAAGCTGACATTTAGAGCGTGCCATAGATGTGTCTGATCCCAGAATGGGAGGCAAATCAGACAAAAGGTGGGAAGTGCATCTCTAACCAAGCATCAAAAATCCTAGCATGGATTCCTGGTCCAAGATATATACTGGGTCTCCACTTCTGTCCAAGTCAGCACCAAGTCCCACCCTCTCCAAGCAATAATCCCTGCTGTCAATATTTAACTGAAACAAATACAGCCATGAAAGACATTATCATGTTTCACATGAAACGCGTTGATATCTTCTATGGCTTTATTTTACTAAGTCTAATACTGAACGACTGGACCAGAGAGGACACGCCAGCCAGCCGCCCACCCACAGCAGGGTGCCAGCCAGCCATCCACCCACAGCAGAGTGCCAGCCAGCCACCCACCCACAGCAGGGAGCCAGCCAGCCACCCACAGCAGGGAGCCAGCCAGTCGTCCACCCACAGCAGGGTGCCAACCAGGTAGCCACCCACAGCAGGGAGCCAGCCAGCCACCCACAGCAGGGAGCCAGCCAGCCACCCACAGCAGGGAGCCAGCCAGCCACCCACAGCAGGGAGCCAGCCAGCCAGCCACCCACAGCAGGAAGCCAGCCACCCACCCACAGCAGGATGACAGCCACCCACAGCAGAGTGCCAGCCAGCAACCCACCCACAGCAGAGAGCCAGCCACCCACCCACAGCAGGGTGCCAGGCAGCCAACCACCCACAGCAGGGAGCCAGCCAGCCACCCACAGTAGGAAGCCAGTCAGCCACCCACAGCAGAGTGCCAGCCAGTCACTCACCCAAAGCAGGGAGCCAGCCACCCACCCAGCGCAGGGAGCCAGCTAGCCACCCACAGCAGGGAGCCAGCCAGCCGCCCACCAACAGCAGAGTGCCATCCGCCCACCCAAAGCAGGGTGCCAGCCACCCTCAGCAGAGTGCCAGCAAGCCACCCACCCACCCACAGCAGGGAGCCAGCCAGCCACCCACCCACAGCAGGGGGCCAGCCACCCACAGCAGGGAGCCAGCCAGCCACCCACTCACAGCAGGGTGCCAACCAGCCAGCCACCCACAGCAGGGAGCCAGCCAGCCACTCACCCAAAGCAGGGAGCCAGCCAGCCACCCACAGCAGGGAGCCAGCCAGCCACCAACAGCAGGGTTAAATGTACAGAATATCTGCACCTGACATCCGCTATCGGCCTGAAAGACGGCGAAAAATTGGTATTTGTATCGGCCCTGAAATTATTATATCGGTCGACCCTATTTGAATACAGTTGATCACGTGGTAAAGGGCTGCTGTGATTGGCCTTTTACCAGGAATTGTGATCAGCTGTGTCCAAAAGCGAACAAAAAAGCTGCACTGTAGCCGTCTTTCAGCCATAGCACGTTAAGGAAGTGGTTAATAGCTTGTTTCAGCTAGGGAAGAGGAGAACTAGTTATACTTACCTGATCCTCTGCTCCCCTGCAGGCAGTGCTCCCAATGATCAAACAGTGAACTGTCCCTTGCTGTACTCACATACAGAGCAGGAATATGGGCATTGCTTTGTTCTTTATGACATCAGGACCCCAGACTGGCGGAGCCTGGGGGGGGGGGGGGGGTGCAGAAGCAGCAGGGATAAGCGGAGGATCGACTCAGTATATCACCATGTATTTTTCCAATAGGTAGAAATGAGTACGGGCACAGCCCCACAAGGGATCATTCTTTATTTGCCTGGAGTTGGAGTTTAGGTAAAATGCTTATAATGGCGTCGCAAATGGGAAAAAAAAGATTGAAAGGTTTATAGAGAGCATGAGCAAGTCATATTTATATAGAGACATACTTACTCCATTATAAGGGGCTCATCTGAATAGGTCCCGTTTAGTTGAGACTTTTGATTTTGACCTAAAAAAAGAAGCAACAATGAAAATAAAACTCAACTTGTTCAAATGATCACATGCCCCATGTCCCCTAATGGAACATTAAATGCCTAATTCTTAGTGACAGCTGATTAGCCGCCATATGACCGATGTCCAATGACAGCTGATAAGAGATTATAGTGACAGGTTATGAGAGACCAAATATGGGTGATCACATGGCTTATTCCCAGACACAGCCATTGGGACCACATGAAAGATTCTTAGTGACAGCTACGAAGAAATCCCATGACCCATCCCTAGTAACAGCTATTGAGAGAAATTACATTACATTATTGAGAAATCACATGACCCAGCCCCAGCGACAGCTACTGAGAGATCACATGACCCAGCCTCAGCGACAGTTATTGAGAGATCACATGACCCAGTCCCAGTGACAGTTATTGAGAGACCACATGACCCAGCCCCAGTGACAGTTATTGAGAGATCACATGACCCAGTCCCAGTGACAGTTATTGAGAGATCACATGACCCAGTCCCAGTGACAGTTATTGAGAGATCACATGACCCAGCCCCTGCGAAAGCTACTGAGAGATCACTTGACCCAGTCACAGCAAGAGTTACTGATAGATCATATGACCCAGTCCCAGTGACAGCTACTGAGAGATCACATGACCCAGTCCCAGTGACAGTTACTGAGAGATCACATGACCCAGTCCCAGTTACTGAGAGAACACATGACCCAGTCCCAGGGACAGTTACTGAGAGATCACATGACCCAGTGCCAGGGACAGTTACTGAGAGATCACATGACCCAGTGCCAGCGACAGCTACTAAGAGATCACGTGACCCAGTGCCAGCGACAGCTACTAAGAGATCACATGACCCAGTCCCAGTGACAGTTACTGAGAAATCACAAGACCCAGTCACAGTAACAGCTACTGAGAGATCACGTGACCCAGTCCCAGCGACAGCAACTGAGAGATCACATGACCCAGTGCCAGCGACAGCTACTGAGAGATCACATGACCCAGTGCCAGCAACAGCTACTGAGAAATCACATGACCCAGTCCCAGTGACAGTTATTGAGAGATCACATGACCCAGTCCCAGTGACAGTTATTGAGAGATCACATGACCCAGTGCCAGGGACAGTTACTGAGAGATCACATGACCCAGTGCCAGCGACAGCTACTAAGAGATCACGTGACCCAGTGCCAGCGACAGCTACTAAGAGATCACATGACCCAGTCCCAGTGACAGTTACTGAGAAATCACAAGACCCAGTCACAGTAACAGCTACTGAGAGATCACGTGACCCAGTCCCAGCGACAGCAACTGAGAGATCACATGACCCAGTGCCAGCGACAGCTACTGAGAGATCACATGACCCAGTGCCAGCAACAGCTACTGAGAAATCACATGACCCAGTCCCAGTGACAGTTATTGAGAGATCACATGACCCAGTCCCAGTGACAGTTATTGAGAGATCACATGACCCAGCCCCTGCGACAGCTACTGAGAGATCACTTGACCCAGTCACAGCAAGAGTTACTGATAGATCATATGACCCAGTCTCAGTGACAGCTACTGAGAGATCACACGACCCAGTGCCAGCGACAGCTACTGAGAGATCACATGACCCAGTCCCAGTGACAGTTACTGAGAGATCACATGACCCAGTCCCAGGGACAGTTACTGAGAGATCACATGACCCAGTGCCAGCGACAGCTACTAAGAGATCACGTGACCCAGTGCCAGCGACAGCTACTAAGAGATCACATGACCCAGTCGCAGTGACAGTTACTGAGAAATCACAAGACCCAGTCACAGCAACAGCTACTGAGAGATCACCTGACCCAGTCCCAGCGACAGCAACTGAGAGATCACATGACCCAGTGCCAGCGACAGCTACTGAGAGATCACATGACCCAGTGCCAGCAACAGCTACTGAGAAATCACATGACCCAGTCCCAGTGACAGTTACTGACAGATCATGTGACCCAGTCCCAGTTACTGAGAGATCACATGACACAGTCCGAGTGACAGCTACTGAGAGATCACATGATCCAGTCCCAGTGACAGTCACTGAGAGATCACGTGACCCAGTCCCAGCAACAGCTACTGAGAGATCACTAGACCCAGTCCCAGCGACAGCTACTGAGAGATCACATGACCCAGTCCCAATGACAGTTACTTAAAGATCACATGATTCATCCAATGTCTTGCCTCAGTACATCCTCTATATTGGTATATGATAGTCGGGGTACACCGAAATCAATCGTGCCTGTTCCATCAAGTTGAAAGTTAATCAATTTCCTATTTCAGTTCAGCAGACCATTCAGTTTCCTATTCAATACATATGCAAGGTGATTTCCACAATTATTCTCCATGTATTAAAATTCCAGAGACAAGCCCTGGAGCCGGTGCCGTCAGATCACCTCATTAGAATTGGTAAGCCTTGCCTTCCTTTCATTAGATCTGACAAGGCCTGTTCAAGAGACAAAAAACGCAGCGCTCCCCACCGGCGCTCATCTATTTGTTTTTCTGCAAGCAGAGCACGGTCGTGTTTAAAATAAAATCACACAAAGAGAAAATCCTGGCGACATGCCTCGAGCGCACTTCACTAACAACTGCCGTGCCGGGGCCTGTACCAATCCTAACCCCAGCAGAGAACACCCAGGTGCCTGGCTTACGGCCCGGGGGTCGAATGTAACCTTTGGGCACCTATTGTGTGACTCTCAGGGCCCCTGGAGTGTTTTCCATACCTGGGTGCTTACTCTACCCAGTGAGGGAAGAAAAGACTTTAGACTCTTTCATTACTTATTACTTTTTTCTGTGCTGTTCATTCCTTTACTTTTTTCTTTTTTTTTTGTGTCTGATCTTTTAGAATACATTTGCCGACAGAAATATTTAAGGGAGCGTTGAAGAGGGGGGGGGGGGGGGGCAAACGCAGGAGCATTCATTTGTAACGGGGTGGAATAGCAGTGATTGCCAACAATCTCTGACCATCTCCTGTAGCATGTCTCCAGTCTCTGACCATCTCCAGTAGTATGTCTCCAGTCTCTGACCATCTCCTGTAGTATGTCTGCAGTCTCTGACCATCTCCTCTAGCATGTCTCCAGTCTCTGACCATCTCCTGTAGCATGTCTCCAGTCTCTGACCATCTCCTGTAGTATGTCTCCAGTCTCTGACCATCTCCTGTAGTATGTCTGCAGTCTCTGACCATCTCCTGTAGTATGTCTGCAGTCTCTGACCATCTCCTGTAGTATGTCTGCAGTCTCTGACCATCTCCTCTAGCATGTCTCCAGTCTCTGACCATCTCCTGTAGTATGTCTCCAGTCTCTGACCATCTCCTGTAGTATGTCTGCAGTCTCTGACCATCTCCTGTAGTATGTCTGCAGTCTCTGACCATCTCCTCTAGCATGTCTCCAGTCACTGACCATCTCCTCTAGCATGTCTCCAGTCTCTGACCATCTCCTGTAGTATGTCGCCAGTCTCTGACCACCTCCTGTAGCATGTCTGCAGTCTCTGACCATCTCCTCTAGCATGTCTCCAGTCTCTGACCATCTCCTGTAGTATGTCTCCAGTCTCTGACCATCTCCAGTAGTATGTCTCCAGTCTCTGACCATCTCCTGTAGTATGTCTGCAGTCTCTGACCATCTCCTCTAGCATGTCTCCAGTCTCTGACTATCTCCTCTAGCATGTCTCCAGTCACTGACCATCTCCTCTAGCATGTCTCCAGTCTCTGACCATCTCCTGTAGTATGTCGCCAGTCTCTGACCACCTCCTGTAGCATGTCTGCAGTCTCTGACCATCTCCTCTAGCATGTCTCCAGTCTCTGACCATCTCCAGTAGTATGTCTCCAGTCTCTGACCATCTCCTGTAGTATGTCTGCAGTCTCTGACCATCTCCTCTAGCATGTCTCCAGTCTCTGACCATCTCCTCTAGCATGTCTCCAGTCTCTGACCATCTCCTGTAGTATGTCTCCAGTCTCTGACCATCTCCTGTAGTATGTCTGCAGTCTCTGACCATCTCCTGTAGTATGTCTGCAGTCTCTGACCATCTCCTCTAGCATGTCTCCAGTCTCTGACCATCTCCTCTAGCATGTCTCCAGTCACTGACCATCTCCTCTAGCATGTCTCCAGTCTCTGACCATCTCCTGTAGTATGTCGCCAGTCTCTGACCACCTCCTGTAGCATGTCTGCAGTCTCTGACCATCTCCTCTAGCATGTCTCCAGTCTCTGACCATCTCCTGTAGTATGTCTCCAGTCTCTGACCATCTCCAGTAGTATGTCTCCAGTCTCTGACCATCTCCTGTAGTATGTCTGCAGTCTCTGACCATCTCCTCTAGCATGTCTCCAGTCTCTGACTATCTCCTCTAGCATGTCTCCAGTCACTGACCATCTCCTCTAGCATGTCTCCAGTCTCTGACCATCTCCTGTAGTATGTCTCCAGTCTCTGACCACCTCCTGTAGCATGTCTGCAGTCTCTGACCATCTCCTCTAGCATGTCTCCAGTCTCTGACCATCTCCTCTACCATGTCTGCAGTCTCTGACCATCTCCTCTAGCATGTCTCCAGTCTCTGACCATCTCCTGTAGTATGTCTCCAGTCTCTGACCACCTCCTGTAGCATGTCTGCAGTCTCTGACCATCTCCTCTAGCATGTCTCCAGTCTCTGACCATCTCCTCTAGCATGTCTCCAGTCTCTGACCATCTCCTGTAGTATGTCTCCAGTCTCTGACCATCTCCTGTAGCATGTCTGCAGTCTCTGACCATCTCCTCTAGCATGTCTCCAGTCTCTGACCATCTCCTCTACCATGTCTGCAGTCTCTGACCATCTCCTCTACCATGTCTCCAGTCTCTGACCATCTCCTGTAGTATGTCTCCAGTCTCTGACCACCTACTGTAGCATGTCTGCAGTCTCTGACCATCTCCAGTAGCATGTCTCCAGTCTCTGACCACCTATAGTAGCATGTCTGCAGTCTCTGACCATCTCCTGTAGCATGTCTCCAGTCTCTGACCATCTCCTGTAGTATGTCTCCAGTCTCTGACCATCTCCTCTACCATGTCTGCAGTCTCTGACCATCTCCTCTAGCATGTCTCCAGTCTCTGACCATCTCCTGTAGTATGTCTCCAGTCTCTGACCACCTCCTGTAGCATGTCTCCAGTCTCTGACCATCTCCTGTAGCATGTCTCCAGTCTCTGACCATCTCCTGTAGCATGTCTCCAGTCTCTGACCATCTCCTGTAGTATGTCTCCAGTCTCTGACCATCTCCTGTAGCATGTCTGCAGTCTCTGACCATCTCCTGTAGTAGGTCTCCAGTCTCTGACCACCTCCTGTAGCACGTCTCCAGTCTCTGACCATCTCCTGTAGCATGTCTCCAGTCTCTGACCACCTACTGTAGCATGTCTGCAGTCTCTGACCATCTCCAGTAGCATGTCTCCAGTCTCTGACCACCTATAGTAGCATGTCTGCAGTCTCTGACCATCTCCTGTAGCATGTCTCCAGTCTCTGACCATCTCCTGTAGTATGTCTCCAGTCTCTGACCACCTCCTGTAGCATGTCTGCAGTCTCTGACCATCTCCTCTAGCATGTCTCCAGTCTCTGACCATCTCCTCTACCATGTCTGCAGTCTCTGACCATCTCCTCTAGCATGTCTCCAGTCTCTGACCATCTCCTGTAGTATGTCTCCAGTCTCTGACCACCTCCTGTAGCATGTCTCCAGTCTCT